>NW_027649781.1:5072618-5672618 GCF_965287045.1 Carcharhinus amblyrhynchos | reverse complement strand
CCATCTCGTCTCATTAACAACTTACTTTTTCGAAGTAAGCTCTATCCCACAAGTTCATCCCTAACAAGGGGGAGATATCAAACGCTATCAAATCATATCAGTGATGCGAGGCAGCAAACAAAACCATCGCCCACATTTCGGTTGTTGCCCGTTTGTAAAGAACGCAAGAATTAAACAGCACAGCAAGGGATTCCAACAACTACACCGAGATGTCAGTAAGTACTGCTCAACATCTTACAAGGAGCCAAGACTAATGGCCAAGGACGGCTCCTTATGGAAACCTGACACAATACTCACGGTAGATCAGAGAATTACAGTGGTGGGTGTCACAGAGCGGTACGAAGACGAATACAAGGCACTGAGTTGTGCGGGAATTAAAACGGCACAGATACAGCCATCTGGGATCGGAGGTGAAGGAATTGCCGGGAGGTTCTGAGCCTGAGTACTTGGGCTTTGTGCTGAGCGCCAGAGGGAAATGGCTGGAAATGAACAACACCTTACTCACATTCCTATTTTACAGAGTAAACAATTTCTCAGCAAGGACAGTGTCAGGGAAAAGGACGGAGAGTAACAACGGGGAAAACTCTATGAAATGGTGGAAGACAGGAGAGGTTAAATGTCTGAAGGTGTAACGGTACAAAGTATAAGAGAATGGGGAATGGGACTGGTGAAGAAGCATAAGGTGGTTCCAGAGCAGCGTTAATGGTTACAGCAGAATGGTAACGATGGTTAGAAGCTGAAGTTCCTGAATTCAATGCTGAAGCTGAAAGGCTGGAAAGGACAGAATGGAAATATTCCTAATTCCTGTCAGGAACAACGAACACTGCATTACCAGAGCTGTGTATAAGCGGCTGTTGGAAAGAGAGATGTGTCGATGTCCTTTTAGAAATAGTTAATCAGTTAACAGTGATCTCAGTGAATGAGGAATAATAATTATATCAGAACGAACCTTAGATGGAACATATCGAGATCATAGTTGATTTTATTGTGTTCAGTGACTCTGTGATCCTCTGGGGTGTCTGAATGAAATCCTTGGAGAGTTTAGCGTCCAAGATTTCATCTGGCAGAATGAATCCCATTGCGATCTTCATCAGATGAACAGACAAACCGGGAGTGCAGCAGATTGGAGTTGACTTACACAAGGCAGGGTCTTGATACCAGGCCTGCAGCGATCCTGTTCAGTTCCTGAGTTCTCCAAACACTTGTGCTCCACGATTACTGTTGTTAACTCCCGCTGTCAGCACAACAACTTATACTTAAATATTTTCATTGCGGGTTTCTAAACCAACTAAATATAGCAGCATGTATTCTGTTATTGCAGCATTTTACTGCGTAAAGCCTTCTCACAGTGTGGTGAATATTGATGTGATTCTCCTGATCATCTTTCTCACTAATAGTCAGGGAACATCTCATCAAACAATGGGATTTACTGAATGGGATTTGTTAATTTGGATTTGATCAGATCCAAGGTTCTGAATAAATAACAATGCCAGTCTGATACAACACAGAAAGAGGTTAACCGGTCCATTGAATCTGTGAACCTTCAGAGACAGTCCTTATTTCTTGGGCCGTTTTTAATGGGGAATGTTTCCCTGCAGCACTGTGGTTCCGTCAGCAGGTGGCAGCGGTGCGCTTTGTAACAAAGACTTGAGTTCACACAGAGTCTCAACCCATCCCAGAAACTGACTGCACCCGCAATGAATCACTCACAAGAACAGGAGCAGCCGTCAAGTAGAGAGATTGTCACAAATGACAGAAACTTCCCAGATTTTTTTTGGCCGGAAATGATAGTCAGTAAATTCCACTGGGCTCCGCACCTTGTCACCCTGGAAAGTTACAATGTTCCCAATGTCTATCCCCAGAGAGAATTCACATTTTCCGACACTTTATTTGACTCCTGAATGTCTCCGGTCAGATTTTAACGATGAAAATATAATTCCCCCCAGTGTTGATGATGGGTGAGAGAATTTCCCAAAATCGGGGAGAATTCCATCCAGCGGGAGGATTGTCGCCAATGACACAAACTTCCCAGATTTTCCATGTGTTGAAATGAATGTCAGTAAATACCGCTGGGCTGTGTAAGGGGTGTCCAGGTCGCCCAGGACAGATTATCTTTCCTGTTCTCCACACAGGAGCTGTTTAACACCCAGGCAGTAACAATAAAACCCAATGTTCAACACTGTCAGATATATGAAACATTTTACACCAGAATCACAGACAATATCTCTGCAATAACACAAGACATTGATTTCCAATCCATATTGATATCTCTACTTCTACCTGCCATTTTCCCAACTTTACAAAAATGCCTGTTAATGAATCTGATCCACCGGAAAACTTCACAGCCTGTGGTTTTTCTTGCTGGAATAGCGCGAGTGTTGGGGGAAGCTCTTCAGATTCAATCCCAATAGGATGTCGTTTTACCCTCTCCCATTTCCCATGTCCCACAGTCCTGCCCCCACACCCTGTGATGTGCTTCCTCTTTATCAGGGACTGGGAGAGCAGAACTGTCAATGTATCAACTCTATCTCCTTCACCCACTCCATGTGACATCGAGTTCCACATTCTCCCCACTCTGTGTGAAGAAACTCCGCTCAATATTGGAGGAGAGGTTCCACTTCAAATGTTCCCTCATCAGTTAAAAGCAAATTACTGCGGATGCTGGAACCTGACGAAGAGACATCCAGACTGGAAACGTTAGCTCTTCTCTCTCCACAGATGCTGTCAGACCTGCTGAGATTTTCCAGCATTTTCTGTTTTCGCTCCGTCATCAGTTGATGTTTCTCTGGGTCAGGGGCCCCAGGAGGGATTCATAAACATTTAGAAAACTGTAAGTTTCTCTTTCTAGAAAATAAACTAAACTTCATAGATGGAACCCTCTAAATATCTTCCCGATACCTGCTGTGTAAAATGTCTCCTTGACATTTACAGTACTTGATGTTTTAATGTGAGCGGCTGCAGTCATGAACACGATTCAATTTCTGGACCTGGATCTCACACCGAGTTTCACCAGAGTGGTTTTAATCGGCACTGGGTTCAGACTGAAGAGAAATGTAATGGAATCTCGATCCCTCCCAACTCCACCCCTTCTCCCCATTCTATCTCTGCATCCCTCTCTCTCTCTTTCCACTGTCAACATCCCCGGGAGCCCAACCTGCCCCCGACTGAGTTCAATGATTTCCCTCCGTTATCCTTGAGACCGCGCCAGTTGTTATCTCCAGTGTGAAAGTGGCGGGGACAGGGCCCACTCTGTAATAATAATTCCCTGAGTGCTGCAGTGAACTTCATCGGGAAAGAGCTGAACTGAGGATGTGCGGCAGTAACACCGAAACTGAAAGCGGTTTGAATCAGGAAGTGCTGAGTGTGAACATGGCTTCCAGACAACAGATCCAGAGTTTGACCGAGGAGACAATTTGTCCCATTTGTCTCGATTTCTTCACTGATCCGGTAACACTGGATTGTGGACACAACTTCTGCCGCTTCTGTATCACCCAGTGTTGGGAAAAGAAGGAGATGAACTCCTGCCCGGAATGTAGAGAGGATTTTCCGGAAAGAAACCTCAGGGTAAATCGGGCCTTAGCGAATCTGGCCGAGAAAGCTCGACAATTAAAGCTGAATCCGAAAGAGAAGGAAAGTAAACTTCACTGTGAAGAACACCAGGAAGAACTGAAGCTGTTTTGTGAAACTGACAAGAAATTGATCTGTCTGATTTGTAGAGATTCGCGGGAACACAAATCTCATAATTTCATGCCCATTAAAGAAGCTGTTGAAATCTACAAGGTAAAAGGGAAATATTATTTACCTGATTGTTTTATCACATTTTCAATATCCAGCACTTTCATTCTGTGATTTTCTCTCCCAATCCCAGGATCAGTTCAAATCTGCCCTCGATTCTCTCACGGAGAAGAAATCGGCGGTTCTAGAAATGGAACATAAACAGAAAGGGGAGATTGCTGAACTTAGGGTAAGGTCTCCCTGTGCTGATTTTCTGGGATCTCGGTTAGTTTTGTTCCCTTTATCGCGGGACATTAATTATGTTTCACATTTCATTGGGCAGGAACAGTCGAGCAGTCTGCAGACCCACATCACATCCGAATTCACTATAATGCGCCAGATTCTCACTGAGAAAGAGCAGCGATTACTCAGAGATCTCAGGGAAGAAGAGGAGGGGATTCTGGAATCAATGGAGAGAAACCTTCGAGAGATTCAGGAGAATTTAAATTCTATTGAGGAGAAACTCTCCAAGTTGCAGAAACAGATGGAGCAAAAAGACGAGCTGATATTTCTGAAGGTGAGGGAATATATTGCAGCTCAGTTCAGGGAAACGTCACACAGTCACTAAATCACTGATGGTAATGGTGAAATTAATATAGAATTTACTGAAAAATACTAACTGAATTGAACAGAATTGTGTGTCCCTTCCTGAACCGTTTTCCTGTTGTCTCGGATCTGATGGCTCCCACACTACCTGCAGATTCCCGGGAATTCCTGTAACCTCCTGAGAATGAGTTTTCTTGATTTTCACACTTGCTTTGTGATTATTTCCATGTTTCCCGAGTTCAATGTATCCCTGGAACTCCCATTGTAATCCGGTTCCAGTTCCATGTTGTGAGTGTGTGGGTGTGTCTGGGACGGTGTGTGAGTCACTGTGTCTGTGAGCAGGACTGATGTTCAATTCCAGTTTATTTGACTCTCCACAATCTTCCTTCCAAAATGCATCACTTTACATTTCCGTGTGAAATCTCATCTGCTCTGAGTCTGCTCAGTTCACCAGCCTGTCTAACTGCTCCTGAAACCTGTTACTGTCATCCTCACTGTTCCTGATTCATTTCTTTCAGGAGGAAGCTTGTCGGAAGAGAAGGTAGGACATGTTCTTTACTGAAACTCTGCAGTTTGGTAAAATAAACTCAGTGAAGTGTTATTTTGTATTTATTTATTGGTTGTTGTCACAACTTTCGATGTTCGGTCATTAGTTACCAAGACATCACACACTGCAGGAAATGATAAGCTCCGCGTACACACACTGACGAGAACTTTATGATAACTCACCTCATTACAGTGATTTTACATAACTGTTCAACTATATTGTAATAAATAACAGGGAAGTGTAAATAATACAATCAGACCGAAAGTGATCACTTGCCCGATGTTGGCTGTTAGTGTCTGTAACCTTCCCACTGACTCTCAGGGAACCGCGCAGTCCATGTTTCTAAGGAGTGGGACACCCATGTCCCTGCGTGGAGCCTGACCAACCCGAGAAAGTCTCAGGTTAAAGGGAGAATGGATTCTAAGTTTATGCTCAATAAAAATTGGCTCTGCGTCCTTAACAACATAACACTTGTATTCATATAGAACCTTTATTGGAAATTAATACTGTAAGGAGTTTCACAGGAGCATTATAAAGTAAATTGGCACAGAGCCAAATAAGGAAAGATTAATTTGGATGATAGAGGTAAATTTCAGAGAGCGTCTTCAAGGAAGATAAAAGAAAGAAAGATAGCGAGGATCAGGGAGAGAATTCCAGAGCTCAGGACCTCGACAGCTGAAGGTCCAGCTCCTAATGTGGGAGTGACTGAAATCAGAGATGTTCAAGGTGTCGGAAGTAGAGGCGAGCTGGATTCTGGGAGAGTTGTGAGCCCAGGGATTGCAGAATTGGATATTCAGCTTTGGCATGTTTTCAGTCTTTGTCTTTGTTCTACAAACTTTGTTTATCATACTGCAAGTGGACAGGCTAAATATTTATCATTTCCTGCAGTCTGTGATGTCTGCCATCAGGTTTTGAACCTTTTTCAGGACATGGCCGTTTCCATTCTCTGCCCTTGAATTTAAAAGTTACTCCTTTCTTATTTAGAGAAACAAGATTAACATTTCACTTTGTACATTTTCTCTGTCATCAAAAATGCTGTAAACTTGACCATTTAAATAAGTTCTAAAATCTTCGAACAAAAACAAATTCATAGCATCATTTTTACCATTTACAGGATTAGTGAGGAGGTTCCCAGTCTCTCAGTATCTGCGGCTGCCCTGTCTATCAGAAAGTACAAAGACCTTTTACAGTACCGAGCATGGAGAGAAATGATAAACTTCATTAACCCCGGTAAGTCTCATATTAATTGTCCTGCTTATCAATCCAGTTGTAAATATATTGAATGGGCTCCAAAGATCCAGCTTAAATACTCACATTTTCGGTTGTTAATACCTGCAGTCTCCCCATTCTCATATTTCTCTTTGAGGTTCCTCTGGGGAAGTGTCTGAAGCCATCAGCACTGTGTGTCAAAGCAGTGAAGGGATCTGTATAACCAGAGGAACAGAGCACCAATCTCAGGATGTGAAATGGAATTGCTCCAGGAGACTGGACTGGTCTCGTCTGTCATTGTGGGAAACATTTTTTTTTGTCATCATTTATCAGGAAGACACACAGACATTAGAGAGCAAGTAATCTGTTTGGTGGAATTCGATACCTTAATCAAGAGGATGGATGCAGAAAGTGCAAGTCTGCAGTGGATAAGGGAGGGAACATAAGAACATAAGAAATAGGAGCAGGAGTAGGCCATCTAGCCCTTTGAGCCTGCCCTGCCATTCAACAAGATCATGGCTGATCTGAAGTGGCTCAGTTCCACTTTCCCGCTTTCTCCCCATAACCCTTAATCCCCTTGCCTACCAAAAACCTATCTACCCACGTCTTAAATATATTTAGTGAGGTAGCCTCAACCACTTCAACGGGCAGAGAATTCCAGAGATTCACCATCCTTTGAGTGAAGAAGTTCCTCCTCAACTCTGTTCTAAACTGGCCCCCCCACCCTTATATTGAGGCTGTGCCCGCTAGTCCTGCTGTCCTTTCTGAGTGGGAAGAACCTCTCCACCTCTACCCTATCCATCCCATTCATCATCTTATACGTCTCAATGAGATCTCCCCTCATCCTTCTAAACTCTAATGAGTACAAGCCCAGTCTATTCAGCCTCTCCTCAGAGCTCAACCCCCTCAACTCCGGTATCAGCCTAGTGAACCTCCTCTGCACTCCCTCCAAGGCCAAAATATCCTTGCGCAGGTGCGGCGACCAAAACTGCACACAGTACTCCAGCTGCGGCCGCACCAGTGCCCTGTACAGTTGCAGCAAGACCTCCCTACTTCTATATTCAATCCCCCTCGCTATGAAGGCCAGCATCCCATTTGCCTTCCTGACCACCTGCTGCACCTGTAGGCTGGGTTTTTGCGACTCATGCACAAGGACCCCCAGGTCCTTCTTCACCGTAGCATGCTGCAGCTTTTCGCCCTGTAAGTAGTGGTCCTTCCTACCATTATTCCTACTAAAGTGGATAACCTCACACTTGCCAACATTGTATTCCATCTGCCAGGTCCTCGCCCACTCGCTCAACCTATCTAGATCCCTCTGCAGACTTCCCACACCCTCCGCACAATTTGCCGTTCCACTTACCTTGTGTCATCAGCAAATTTCGACACCTTACACTCGGTTCCCTCCTCCAGATCATCTATATAAATGGTAAATAGCTGAGGCCCCAGCACCGATCCCTGGGGCACTCTACTAGTCACCAACCGCCAATCCAAATAGCACCCATTGACACCCACTCTCTGCCCCCTATTTGACAGCCAATCTCCTATCCACGCGAACACCCTACCCCCAACTCCATGCCCCCTAAACTTCTGTAACAACGTTTTGTGCGGCACCTTATCAAACGCCTTCTGAAAATCGAGAAACACCACATCCACCGGTTCCCCTCTATCCACTGCACTAGACACATCCTCACAGAATTCTAATAAATTCGCCAGACACGACTTCCCCTTAACGAAACCGTGCTGCGTCTGCTCTATCAAACAATTCTTCTCAAGATGCCTCGTTATTTTCTCCTTGATTACGGATTCAAGCATTTTTCCTACAACAGACATTAAACTAACCGTCATATAATTTCCTGCCTTTTGCCTGTTACCCTTTTTAAACAACTAGGGGTTTCCAGTGGAATGTGGTGATCTTATTGAAATGTTCAAGATCCGGAATAAAAGGGTGGTTATAAATGTCCACAGGTTCCACACAGTCACAGAGTCGAGATCAAAGTAGATATAGCTTTAAATCTAGAATAGGGAGGATGACAGGGCAGTTTGGATTGAGTGAGGTTGAGTTTTTGAGTGACTCCATTGAGGTAGTGAGCCAGTGAGCCCACGGCTCACTCGATGAATTTGATCAGAGGCCCAACCCATCCTGAGGGCTGATCTTCAGAACAAAATCACTGTCCAGTTTCCCACGGGTTTGCAGTGTGGGAAAATGTTCTCTCATTCCTGAGGAGGGAACAGGGGACAAGAAATCCTCATGAACACACAGCAGGAGTGAAAGAGGAAGGAACAGCAAGCAGGAGTAAGAAAAATAACTCACCTCCTGGTCACAGAGAACTCATCAAAAGCTCCCTTCATTCCTGCAGTGTGAGCTTAAACACTTTAGAACCAGTGGAATCGTTTTGAGGAACAGTCTGTGTTTGAATGTAGAAAATGAGGAAACCAATTTCCAAACAAGATCACAGGAAAAGCATTTGATAATGATAAAGTCTTCTGTTTTGATGTTGTCGTTTCCGGTATAAATATTAGAAAGGAAACAGAGCAAATAACTCCTTATATCATTTCTATTAGGGTTTCCAGTGGTCCCTTTAAGGCCAGGGATTAATTGTATAGATTGTTCCTCTGGGTGGGGCATCACCATCCAATGGAAGATCAAGATTGTATTGAGTCTCCAGTTATATCAAATGTCTCCAGTTTGTACAGACAATGTGACTTCTCCTTATGTTTAGTGTGGGAACACTGGATTTTGCTGCTGCTACATTATTGTGGGGGTTTGATCTCTGCCATCCTTTATATTCTGATCTGTCATCTGACCTGCCATTCATCTTTGCTCAGGTAGTGAACTACAGATAGTGGGTCCTCCCATTGGGGATTTTCTTTCTAGTAGGAATATATTTATTCTGAATATTCTAAAATATCATCTTAAATATCTGCCATTGCTTCTCTATCAATATATCCCCAAGCCTGGGGACCCAGTTCACTATGACTAGCTTAGCTTTCACGACCAGATAGTTGCTCCTACTTAAGTTTAAAATACCGAACTTAGACCCTCTCTTTTCCCTTTCAAACTGGATTTCAAATTCAATCATATTGTAGTTGCTGCGGCGGCGTGCTGCCTTCGCTCAGAATTCACTAATTATTCCTGTCACATTACTCAAAGACAAGTCTAATATAACCTACTCACTGGTTAATTCCAGAATGTTCCACTATGAGAAACTTTCTCGAAAGAATTCTGTGAACTCACCATCCAGGCAACTACAGCCTAATTTTTCTGTTATTTTTAGATGAAAATCACCCATGATTATTACTGTCTCTTTATCTGTGACCCACATTGTGGCTACTGTTGTGAGGATTGTCGACCACTCCAACTATTGACTTCTTTCCCCTACTATTCCTCATCTCCAAACCAATTTTTAACGGATCTCCTGAACCAAGATCATCTCCAGCTACTGCACCAATGAGGCCCTTGATAAACAGTGCTCCCCATCCACCTTTACCTAACTTTCTATTCTTCTTGAATGTTAGTCAATGTTATCCTTTCCTCCTGCAGCAATGTCTCCGTAAAGTTATCAGATCATATTCATTTACTTCAACGTGTGTTATCAATTTGTTAACTTTATTATGAATGTTGTGTGCATTCAGATACAGAGCCTTTAGTTTCATATTTTTATTGTCTTTGTACGATTTAGTCTTGACTGTTGGTGTATTCGTAGGTTTTATCTCTTTGTCCATTCCCATTATTCTCTGATCCTCATTTCCCATATTATTTTGATGGTTTCTTGCTTTGAATCTCCCCCTGGATTTGCCACATATATTCAAGGTAGCTTACCCTCTGAGTTTAGTTTGAAGCCCTTTTTACTTCCCGTGTTATGCAATTTCCTGGAACACTCATTCTAGCAGTTCAGGTGTAGACCGTCCAAACAATGAGGCAGCATGGGGTGGGTTTGGGGGGGGCGGGGGGGGGGGGGGGGGGAGGTGCGGGGTGGGGGGAGGAGGCAAGATAGCACAGTGGTTAGCAGGGACTTGTGTTTGATTCCCAGCTTGGGTCACTGTCTGTGTGTAGTTTGCATGTTCTCCCTGTGTTAGCTTGAGTTTCCTCCGGGTGCTCCCATTTCCTCCAACATTCTGAAAGACATGCTGGTTAGGTGCATTGACCGGAACAGGGGTCAGACTGTGGTGACTAGGGGAATTTCACAGTAACTTCATTGCAGTGTTAATGTAAGCCTAACTTGTGACCAATAAATAAACTTTAACTTGACTACCGTCCGGTGGTTCTAACATCCGCCATTATGAAATGCTTTGAAAGGTTAGTCATGGCACGAATCAATTCCAGCCTCCCAGACTGACTGGATCCACGACAGTTGGCCTATCACCTCAAAAGGTCCACAGCAGACGCCATTTCCCCGACCCGACACTCAAACCTGGATCACCTAGTTAACAAGGACACCAATGTCAGACTCCTATTTATTGACTACAGCTCAGCCTTCAACACCATTATTCCGACAAAACTCATCTTGAAATTCCCTGGCCTATGGCTTGGCTCCTCCCTTTGCAACTGGATCCTAGATTTTTTTTCTACAGACCGCAATCAGTAAGGATAGGTGACAACATCTCCTCTGTGATCATCCTCAACTCCAGTGCTCCACAAGGCTATTTCCTCAGTCCCTGACGATACTCCTCAAACACCTATGACCATGTGGCCAAATTCCCCTCCAGCCCAATATTCAAATTTGCTGATGATACAACCGTAGTGGGTCAAATCTCAAACAATGATGAGATGGGCTACAGGAAAGAGATAGAGAATCTGGCAATATGGTGTGACGACAATCTCCCTCAATGTCGTAAAATGAACGAGAGTCATCAACTTCAGGAAATGTATTGGAGGACATGCTCCTGTCTACAAAAACAGGGAGGAAGTGGAAATGGTCGAGAGCTTCAGATTTCAAGGTGTTCAGATCACTAATAGCCTGTCCTGGTCCCTCCATGCCAATACGATAGTTAAGAAAGATCAACAGTGCCTGCACTTTCTCAGGAGGCTTAGGAAATTTAGCATGACCACCATGACTCTCACCAACTTTTACAGATGCACCATAGAAAGCATTGATATGGCTCCTGCTTTGACCAAGACCGCAACAAACTACAAAGTGCAGCCTAATCCATCATGCAAACCAGCCCCCATCCGTTGACTCTGTCTACACTTCCCGCTGCCTCAGGGAAAGCAGCCAGCATAATCAAGTACCCCGTGCACCCTGGACATATTCTCTTCCAACTTGTTGTATCTGTCGGGAAAAAGATACAAAAGTCTGAGAATACATACAAACCAACTCAAGAACAGCTTCTTCCTTGCTGCCATCAGACTTTTGATTGGTGTTATCATATATTAAGGTGGCTTTCTCTTCACCCCATCTGTAACTGTAACACTATATTCGGCATCCTATACTTTCCTTCTCTCATATGTGCTCTACGAAGAGTACTTTTCATCTGTATAGCCTGCAAGAAGCAATATTTTTCTCAGTAGAAACGTGACAATAATAAATCAAATCAAAACAAACCAATATCCCCAATACTGGTGCCAATGCCCATGATCCAGACACCAGCCTTTGAACATTCATCTTTGCCATCTCATTTTCCCTCTGCCAGTTTACATGTAGCTCAGGTAATGATCCAGAGATTATTACCTTTGAGGTTCTGCTCCTTAATTTGTACTGAGCCTCTCGTGGTGACTATGCCCTTTACAGACATCCCAAATACCCCTGCTTGTGTGACCACTTCCCTCCAACCTCAGTGTCCCCACCCAGCCCACAATATCACCTTGATGGGCCATTAGTGGAGTGGACCAGGACAATCTTCTTTGCTTGTCCTTTCTATGTCTTTGGTACCTAAATAGTCCATGCCAACTGGATCCTCCCACTTACAGTGAAAATTCCTCTCCAGCTCAGAACTCTGGTACAATCAAGCAACTGAGTTGTCTGGGCTCTCGCTTTTGCTGCAGAGATCGGTATCTGTGTCCCACACTATATTGTCCGCTGCTGCAATCACCTTCCTGTTTGTTATCCCCCACTTGATAGGCTTCCTGTATCATAGTGCCATGGTTAGACTGCTCACTCACTTTTCAGCCTTTGTTTTCATCCACACAGATTATAAGCACCTCAAATCTTTTCAACAACTGCAAAGTCTGAGGTTCCTCCATTACTGTCTGCTCAGTCCCTTTCCTTGTCTCACTCTCGATCACATCTTCCTGTCACTCACTGCTGACCAAAACAGATGACCCTATTCTAAGAGGTGTGACCACATTCCAGATTAAATTATCCAGGGATTTCTCCCATTCCCTTTCATTGTGCAGTGTCTGCAGTTCAGCCTCTAACTCACTAATTCTGATCTGGAAGTCCTCCAGCTGCTTACACTTTCTGTAGATGTGTTAGTCATGGATAACCTGGACATCCAAAATCACACATTCCTCAACTGCAACATAACACCTGTCTTGCATTGTTCCTCATGATATCTACTTAAATTTAATTAAATTACTCACTTAATTAACTTAGAATAATTCCAGTGATAACCACATTTCTTTCCCCTGTGCATTTCATTCCCGCATGAACCTGATTCGCCCCTCGCTCAGTCTCCATCCCAGTCCAGCGCAGTCACCTGTCTCATGCACCTATTACTGGCCATGCATTTTGCAAGGTGTGTCTTATTTATAGACCCTCTGCTGAGTCGCTTGCTAGTTTTCCTTCCTGCTGCACTGATTAACACTCATGAACAAACTGATTTCAGGTGGTTGACAGATAACTGCCACTCCATATAGTTCTCTAGTTAACATAGAAACTAGAAGCAGGAGTCGGCCATTTGGCCCTTCAAACATGCTCTGCTTTTTAATTTGATCATGGCAGATCATCAAATTCAATATCCTGATCCCCTCCTTCTCCCCATATCTCTTGATCCATTAGCCCCAAGAACTATATCGAATTTCTTTTCGAAATTACACAACATTTTGGCCTCAACTACATTCAGTTATTGTGAATTCCACAGATTCACCATCCTCTGGGTGAAGAAATTTCTCCTCACCTCAGTTCTAAAAGGTTTACCCCTTATCCTCAAACTATGACCCCTCATTCCAGACTCCTCCACGATTTGGAACATTCTTTACCAATCTATCCTGTCTAACCTTGTTAGAATTTTAAAGTTTCTATGAGATCCCCTTTCACCCTTCTAAACTGCAGTGACTATAATCCTAACCAACTTAGTCTCTCCTCATATGACAGACCTGCCACCCCAGAAATCAGCCTGGTAATCCTTCGCTGTATTCCCTCTGTAGCAAGGACATCCTTCCTCAGATAAGGAGGTTAAAATTGCACACAGTAATCCAGGTGTGGCCTCACCAATGCGCTATATAATTGCAGCAAAACATCCCCATTCCAATACTCAAATCCTCTCACGATGAAGGTCAACATATCAAAGAACAAAGAAAATTACAGCACAGGAACACACCCATTCGCCCTCCAAGCCTGCATCGACCATGCTGTCCAACTGAACTAAAACCCCCTACCCTTACGGGAACCATATCCCTCCATTCCCACCCTATTCATGTATTTGTCAAGACTCCCCTTAAAAGCCACTATCGTATCTCCTTCCACCTCTCCGACAGAGAGTCCCAGACACCTATCACCCTCTGTGTAAAAAAACTTACCTCGTACATCTCCTATAAACCTTGTCCCTTGCGAGTTAAACTTATGCTCACTAGTAATTGACTCTTCCACCTTGGGAGAAAGCTTCTGAATATCAACTCGATCTATGCCGCTCATAATCTGTCAATTCGCCCCTCAACCTCCATTGTTCCAGTGACCCCTCGTCATATCTAATGCCCTCCATATCCCCAGGGCCTGATGGGATATAGCCCAGAATACTGAGAGAGGCAAGGGAGGAAATTGCTGGGGCTTTGAGAGAAATCTTTGCATCCTCACTAGATACAGAGAAGGTCCCAGAGGATTGGAGAATACCTAATGTTGTTCCTATGTTTAAGAAGGGTAGCAAGAATAATCCAGGTAATTCCAATCCGATGAGCTTTACTTCAGCAGGAGGGAAATTATTGGAGAGGATCCTTCGAGACAGGATATATTCCCACTTGGAAATAAGTGGACGTATTAGTGAGAGCCAACATGGTTTTGTGAAGGGGAGGTCGTGTCTCACAAACTTGATTGAGTTTTTCGAGGAAGTGACAAAGATGACTGATGAGAGTAGGATGTTGTCTACATGGACTTCAGTGAGGCCTTTGACAAGGTCCCTCATGACTGACTGGTGCAGAAGCTAAAGTTGCATGGGATCAGAGGTGAACTAGCAAAGTGGATAAAGTCAAAGAAGACAGAGCGTAGGAATGGAAGGGTGAGTTTCTGAAAGGAGGGCTGTGACAAGTGGTGATCCTTAGGGATCAGTACTGGGATCTTTGCTGTTTGTAATATATATAAATGATTTGGAGGAAAATGTAACTGGATTGATTAGTAAGATTGCGGATGACGAAAAGGTTGGTGGATGAGTGGATAGCGATGAGGACCATCAGGGGATACAGCAGTTGGAGACTTGGGCGGAAAGACGGCAGATGGAAATTGATCTGGAAAAATTTTTTACTCAGAGAGTGGGTGCCTGGAACTGGGTTGCCGGGGAAGGTAGTGGAAGCGGATACCGTCGTGACTTTTAAGGGGCGTCTTGACAAGTACATGAATTGGAGGGAACAGAGGGATATGGTCCCCAAAAGGGTAGAGGGTTTTAGTTAAGTTGGGCAGCGTGGTCGGTGCAGGATTGGAAGGACGAAGGGCCTGTTCCTATGCAGTTTGTTAAACTGATTCTTTTTCCGAAATCCCGGCTGTGCCCAAATTCACCATTATTTTCTCAGTGTTCAGTTATTACATCATTTGTTATAGATCCTAGCATTTTCCTTCGGACTAATGTCAGACTAACAAGTTTTTCATTCTCCATATTCTCTCTCCCTTCTTTCTTAAACATCGGAGTTACATTTGCACCTTCCAATCTGCAGGAACAATTCCAGAGTCTGTAGAATTTCGAAAGATAACCACCAATGCATCAACTTTCTCTACAGTCACTACTTTCAGCATCTTAGAAAGAGACCACCAGGTCTGGGGAAATTTATCTACTTCAAATCTCATTCATTTCTCTGTTTCTACTATTCTTTGAAGCATAAAAGCATCTTGTTGTTCCTCATTAATGCCAGTCACCTAATTCTCCATTATTTATGGAAGGTTTTTAATGAATGGTGATCATTGGCATTTGGACAGATTTTTGAGAAAGTCTGTGTGTTCTGCCTTGGTCATGTCATCTAACATGAGGTTTGAGGAGTGTGTGAGACCAGTGCCTGGAGCTGTGAGGTAGCAGCTGAACCAATGCACCACTGTGCGTTGTGTTTCTTTCAAATTATGGAATCTTATGGCTTTATCCTCTTAGTGAGTAATTAGGATTTCCTTTTAATTCATGGTTATCTCATTCATTATTCATGTATAAGATATATAGTATTAACTGTTTTTTTTGTTGACTCTTTAACAGAAAAAATTATTCCTCACTTCCCCACTTACTCTAATTCAGGGTCCTGGCGAGTCAGAGACAATGCCGACAGGCACAGGGTGTTAAGACACCAATCCATCACAGGGCACACACTCACACACAAAAATTAAAGGGGCAATTTAACATTGCCAATCCACCTAATCCACACATCATTGATGTGGGGAGGAAACGGGAGCACCCGGAGGAAACCCATGCAGACACAGGGAGAACGTGCAAACCTCAACACAGACAGTGACCCAAGGTTGGAATTGAACCCATGTCTCTGGAGCTGTGAGGCAGCATTGCCAACCATTATGCCCTGACGCTGTCTCAAAAACTTTTCTATTTCTTTCAAATTATTGAATCTCATGGCTTTATACCCTTCTTCAGTAACTGGGATTTCAAATTTGCTCTGTGCACCAAAAAAAACGTTGATTGTTCCTATTCTGAACATAACCGAATATGGAGCCTCATCCAATATTGTAACAAATTTGGGGTCTGGTCTGATATCGCACTGAGAAACTCAAAACTTTAGTGTAGAGAGGGATCTGGATGTCCTGGTGTAAAAATCACAAAACGTTAGTCTGCATTTACAGGAAGTAATTAGGAATATAAATGGAATGTTAGTGTTTATTGTAAGGACAATCAAATATAAAAAATTGTTCCTGCAAGCATACAGGGCCTTAGTGAGGCTGCATTTGGAGGAATGTGCAATATTTTGATCGCCTTACGTAAGATCATGAGATCATAAGACAAAAGTAGGCCATTTGGCTCATTGAGTCTGCTCTGCCATTCAATGAGATCAGGACTGGTCTGATGTGACAATCCTCCAACTCCATTTTCCCACCTTATTTCCATAACCCTGATTCCATTACTGATTGAAAATCTGTCTCTCTCAGCCCCAAAGGTATGTTCCAGTCTTTACACCTCTCTGCCATGAAGATATCCAAGAATTCACTACTCTGAGAGAAGAAATTCCTTCTCATCTCTGTCTTAAATGGATAAGCCTTTGCTCTGAGAATATGCCCTTTGGTCGTGGACTCTCCCACAAGGGGAAATGAACTATCAGCATCCAAGCTGTCAAGCCCCCTGAGAATCCTATATGTATCAATAAGGTCACCTCTCAGTCTTCTCAACTCCAACGAAGACAGGCCCAACCTACTTAGCCTCGATTGATAAAAATATCCTGCCATATTTGGAATCAATCAAATTAACTTTCTCTGGACTACTTTTAATGGTGGCATGTCTTTTCTGAGTTGAGGGGATGAAAACAGTATTCCAGGTGTGGTCGAACTAGTCACTTGTACAGTTCTAGCAAGACCTTCCTATTTTCATACTCCATTCCCTTTTCAATTAAGGTCAATATTCCATTTGTCTTCCCTAACACTTGCTGAGCTTGCATGCCAGCTTTTTTGTGATTTATGCACAAGGATCCCAAATCCCTCTGTGCTGCAGCTTTCTGCAGTCTTTCTCTATTTCAATAATATCCAGCTCCTTTATTCTTCCCACTAATCCGCATAACTTCACTGCATAATTTTCCTGCATTATTTTTCATCTGCCAAGCTTTCACCCACACACCTAATTTTTTTTATCCCTGTCATCCTCAGCACTTGCCTTCCCACCTATGTTTGTGTCATCTCAAATTTAGCAGTAGTACATTCATAAGAACATAAGAACATAAGAAATAGGAGCAGAAGTAGGCCATCTAGTCCCTCGAGCCTGCCCCACCATTCAATAAGATCATGGCTGACCTGTCGTGTCTCAGTTCCACATTCCCGCCCTCTCCCCATAACCCTTAATCCCCTTGCCTATCAAAAACCTATCAACCCGCATCTTAAAAATATTTAGCAAGGCAGCCTCCACCACCTCAACGGGCAGAGAATTCCAGAGATTCACCACCCTTTGAGTGAAGAAGTTCCTCCTCAACTCTGTTCTAAACCGCCCCCCCTTTATCTTGAGGCTATGCCCCCTAGTCCTACTATCCTTTCTGAGCAGGAAGAGCCTCTCCACCTCTATCCTATCCATCCCATTCATCATCTTATATGTCTCAATGAGATCCCCCCTCATTCTTCTAAACTCTAACGAGTACAAGCCTAGTTTATTCAGCCTCTCCTCATAGTTCAACCCCCTCAACTCCGGTATCAGCCTAGTAAACCTCCTCTGCACTCCCTCCAAGGCCAAAATATCCTTGCGTAAGTGTGGCGACCAAAACTGCACACAGTACTCCAGCTGCGGCCTCACCAGTGCCCTATACAGCTGCAGCAAGACCTCCCTTCTTTTATATTCAATCCCCCTTGCTATGAAGGCCAGCATCCCATTCGCCTTCCTGACCACCTGCTGCACCTGCAAGCTGGGTTTTTGCGACTCATGCACAAGGACCCCGAGGTCCCTCTGCACCGTCGCCTGCTGCAGTTTTTCGCCACGTAAGTAATAGTCCTTCCTACCATTCTTCCTACCAAAGTGGACCACCTCACACTTGCCAACATTAAATTCCATTTGCCATTTCCTGGCCCATTCGCCCAGCCTATCTAGATCCTTCTGCAGACTCTCCACACCCTCCGCACAATTTGCCGTTCCCCCAATCTTGGTGTCATCCGCAAATTTCGACACCCTACACTCGGTTCCCTCCTCCAGATCATCAATATAAATGGTAAAAAGCTGAGGCCCCAGCACCGACCGCTGGGGCACTCCACTAGTCACCATCCGCCAATCCGAATAGCACCCGTTGACCCCCACTCTCTGCCTCCTATTTGACAACCAATCCTCTATCCACGCTAACACCCTACCCCCAACTCCAAGTCCCCTGACCTTCTGCAATAACCTCTTATGAGGTACTTTGTCAAACGCGGTGCTCCCAGAGCAGGAGATTCAGGTTCGAATCTTGGTCAGGCTGCTTTTCAGCAGTAACATTCGGACGGCATGAAAGAAACTCTGTGACCTCTCTCAGGTGGACCCACCCCACCCCCTCCTTCTGCTGCTCATTCCTTCCTTAAAAGGGGCAACACCTGTGAGTAAAACACTTTGTTTGGCATCGCTTCTCGGCCTTTTGGCTAAGATCAAGTGCCGTATTTGTTCTTACCAGTTTAATATCTGATACGTCCCGCATCTGGGAACCATATATTAAGTTGATTTTTGGAGCAGGGAGATGGAAGAGGGGCTTGCTCCGTTCACTTCACGTATCGACCGGTAACTTCAAAAACAGCTCTTCCACCTTTATCTGTCGGGAAAAAAGATACAACAATCTGAGATCACAACCAACCGACTCAAGAACAGCTCTTCCCTGATGCCATCAAAGATTTGAATGGGACTTACCTTGCATGAAGTTGAGCTTTCTCCACACCCTAGATCTGATGTAACATGACATTCTGCACTCTCTCCGCTCCTTTTCTGTGAACGGTATGCATTTTGTGTTTCGTGCGCAAGAAAGAATACTTTTTACTGGATGCTAATACATGTGACAATAATGGACCAAATCAAATCAAAAACTCACTGCCGATGTGCCGAGTTCCGTCCCCGAATCCCATCTGAGTGACAGGACAGCCAACCAATCCGCTTCGGGGATCTGTAGAAACCCGCCCCACAAGCTCTGACTGACAGCGGTCTTCACTAATTACAGTTCAGAAAACCAGGAG
The DNA here is from genome assembly GCF_965287045.1 of Carcharhinus amblyrhynchos. Classification (NCBI taxonomy): domain Eukaryota; kingdom Metazoa; phylum Chordata; class Chondrichthyes; order Carcharhiniformes; family Carcharhinidae; genus Carcharhinus; species Carcharhinus amblyrhynchos. The sequence continues at coordinate 5,653,370 of NW_027649781.1, read as the reverse complement.
ACAGCTATTTCCCGCACAGAGGGACGAGAGATGCAGCCAATCACCTCCAATTTCCGCAAACCCCTCTCCCTTCAGATGAGTGACAGGCGCTCCGGTCACTCCACCTCCCCAATTGGCAGAGGCCCCGACCCCGTGACTCTGAATGACAGCGGGTAGGGCGATTCGGCTTCCGAGATAACAGGAATCCCGCCTTTCTCAGTCTGAGTGACAGCAGCGCTGACCAATCGGCCTCCTCATGCCGCGGATCGGCTCCCTGAAGTCACTCTGACCAGTCGGCTTCCCCACTGCTCGGAAACCCGCCCCATAATCTGAATGAAAGACACAACAACCATTCGTCTTACGGAACACTTGAAATCCCGCCTCTCTCACGATGACTGACAGGCAGTTTGACCAATCGCCCTTCAGATTCCCCAAAAATCGGTGTTCAGGCTCTGAATGATAGGATCGCGAACCAATCGCCTTCTAAACTTCATGAACCCCGCTTCCCTCAGTCTCAGTGACCGGGCCCATTCCGATTCCAAGATCGCCCGCTTCTTCTCTGATTGACAGTTATAGCGACCAATCGACAGTCCCTCCCCGAACCGCCCCCTCAATGTAAATGACAGCCACACTGACCCATCGGCTTGTCGAGTCCCCGGGAACCCGCCTCCCTCGCTCAGAGTGACAGGAGCACCGACCAATCGACTTCTCCATTCCCCGGAATCCCGCCTCCCTCACTCAGTGACAGACCCAAACAACATGTTGAGTTTCTGCTTCTTGGATTTAATGATGAGCTGTGGAATCTTTGAGAAAAACTGTTTCTATTCCAGCGGTTCACAGATTGTTTTGTTTGAAGAATCATTTTAGAAATGTAATCATGGAGCCCCCAGTGTAAATTATAATTCTATATAATAACCACAATACGAACCGGTTCCATCAGTTTACAGCTGGCAGGAGGCAGGGAGACGGTGTGAAATTATGGGATGGATCTGTTAGCGGCCTTTAATCCCGCAGATTGTCAGCGGCTCCGAGTTTTTCCCGTCGATATTCCATCTCGGACTGTTCCATCTCTCACTGAAAGTGTGGGTGAAAGTGTGGAGATGGGACACGTTGTCCGCATTGTAAAATGACACCTGTCCACCCTCACAGTCCAGGAAAACTCCGATCTTCCAGGAATTCACATTCGAAGTTGTGGTGGAGGGGTGGGGGGGTGGGGGAGGTGGAGGGCGGTGGTGGAGGTGGGGGGCGCTGGTGAGGGGGAGGTGAGGACAAAATAACCCCTTCCATACTCCAGTCCCACAGCCCAGAATCCGGACTCAGGGCTCAGGTCGATTCCTCCTTTCCTGTTCACAGACTCTCGGGCCACTCCCACAATCCACTGTCTTCACCCCCACCTCCACCTCCCACTAATGTCTCCCTAATGTGAATCTCTCTGATCCCAGGATATATTCGAGGGTTCAAATCTTTCCAGGTTGTCTCCGAGTCTCACACTGGTCCAGTCCTCAGTTAGGATGAACCAGGGCTTCGCTGTCTTCGGATCCAGAGTGAGAAAGGCTGGAGCTGGGGGAATTTTAAAATAACACACTCAGTGATTTAGAAAAAGGGTGTGGGGAGAGGAGGAAGTGTGAGAAATGAGGAAGAGAGGTTTTGAGGGGGAGAAGAGAGGAAATGAGAGGGAGGGGAGCATGAGGCCAGGAATGGTGAGCGGTGGAAGGGAGAGAAACGTGGAGAGAACAGAAGGGAGAGGCAAGGAAGTGTCGAGAGGGGGTTGACAGGATTATAGGGAGGGGGAAAGAGAAGGAGGTAGAATGGTGCAGTTGAGATAAGAGAAAACAGCTCAGCAGTGAAAGGGAGTGAAGGGAGCTAGAGTGTAAAGAGGGAAATGGAGAGCAGGATGAGGGGGAGGTCAGATGCGATTGGGAATGCTTGTTTGTGGAAGCAAGAGAAACAATGAGATGAGATTGGGGTAGTGGGTGAGAACCACAGGGCAGTATATAGAGAGCAACTGAGTGGCAGATAGTGTCGGATGTTGTGACATAATAAGATGGGAGGTACACGGTTTGGCATGGCAGGGAGAGTGGAAGAGTGTGCATAAGAGAGAGAGTAGGAGGGTGAACACAAAAGCGGAAGACTGTAAGAAAGAAGGGCAAGTGGTGCGAACAGGACCTTGGGAGGAACAACATGATGGTGTATGAGAGAGAGAGAGTGCGAGAGAGGAGAAAATGTGTAAAAGAGGACCGGAAAGAAATAGGACAGGGAAAAATGTGGTGGAGAGGGAAACAATAGAAAGAGAGATGGGATGGTGAAGGGAAGAGGTATAGTTGTATGATGAGGAAAGGGGAAAGGATAGTATGCAAAGGTAGAAAGAGAGCAGGGGGGAACTAAGAGCGAGTGTGTGGAGACTCGGGATAGAGAATGGGAAGAACAGATTCTTGCAAGTTAGGGTGAGGGAGTGATTGTGGAGAATGGGATAGAGAGATTGAGGTAAGAAAGAGAGAGGAAGCTAAATCGGGCAAGAGAAGGGCATATTGAGAGGTGAGAGCCGGGGGGAAAATAAGACAGCATAGGTGTAGGGAAGGATGGGTGGAGAAGAGGGAGAGAGGTGAGTAGAAGGAAGTGAGAGAAAGCGAGTGGATCGAGGGGTGGTGGGGAGTTAGAATTTAAGAGAGGGAAGACAGATAGTGAGAAAGAGAGTAAGGGGGAAAGGACAAGGTTGAGGAGTGAGGGAACAAAGAAGGAGGAGAGAAAGCTGCAGGGAGATCGGGTGGGAGCGATATTTCCATGAAGCAGCATGTAGATGTCACCGCACAGGTTGTACACAATGTGAGCCTGTAAGATGCCAAATAATATTTAAATTACAGGAACACAAACATTAGGAACAGGAGTAGGCCATTCAGTCCCTCCAGGCTGCTTCTGTTGGGGACAGAAGTGGGCAAATGGGCTCATACTAACAGGGATATTTCAGACATCTGTAAGGACACAATCAGCATGAGAGGCTAAGTACCTAATTAAGAAGGAGGACCTCAAAGGTAATAATCTCTGGATGATTACCTGAGCTGCAAATTGGCAGAGGGAATTGCAGATTGCAGAGATGGATGTTCAAAGTCTGGTGTGGGAGGAGTGCCTCTCGATCATGGGCATTGTACCAGTTTTGGGGATGGTAAGGTTGTATTGTTTGAATGATCTACACCTAAACTATGCTGAGATGAGTGTTCTTGCAATTCACTTAACAAGGGAAGTAAAGAGGGCATCAAACTAAACATAGAGAGAGAGGGATCAACCTTGAGTAGTTGTGACAAATCCAGAGGTAGATTCAAGGCAAGAAAATCCCTAAAGGATGATCCACCATCTGTGGTTAACGAAAGAAGTTAAAGCGAACATTAAATTTAAGGAAAAATCATATAACTGTGGGAAGATGAATCGCAACTCAGATGACTGAACAGAATGTATAGAAAGGCAGAGATCCAGCCCTTGCAATTGTGTAGCAGCTTCAAAGTAGATAGCCAGTGTACTCACATAGGCAAAAATCTCACACCTGAAGACTCAGTGCAAACTTGATCTTCCATCGGATTGCGATGTCCCACTCAGAGGAACAGAATATTCTAATCACTGATCTTAATCGACCACTGGAAATTCCCATCAGAAATTAGGTAAGCAGTTTGTTCCCTCTGTTTCTTGCCCAATATTTACACTGAAACAAGATCATCAAACTTCATCATTATGCTGTTTCTGGGAGCTTGCAATTTGGAAATTGTTTTTTACATTTCCTGCATTACAGCAGTGATTGTTCCGCAAACATATTCACTGGTTCTGAAGGAATTTGCGTCACACTGTGGGAATGAAGGCAGTTTTTAATGATTTCTCTGTGACCAGCAGGTGACTTGTCTTTCTCACTGCTGCTCGACTCTCCTTGCTCTCTCTCATCCCCACTGAATATTCATACATCCCACGGCCCCGAGTCACCAGAGTTAGGAGGAGGACTTCTTCTCTCCTGCTCCCTCCTCAGGAGCCACGGAATATTATCCCACACTGCAAACCAGAGGGAAACTGGACTATGATATTGTTCTTAAAATCAGTTCTGAAAATGGATTGGGTCTCTGATCAAATTCACAGACTGAGCGCTGGGTTCACTGGATCACTACCTCACTGGAGTCACTCAAAAACTCAACCTCACTCAATCCAAACTGCCTTGTCACCCTCCCTATTCTAGATTTAAAGCTACACCTACTTCGATCTAGACTCTGGATGTTTGCAATCTCCCTTTCATTCTGAACCATGAATATTTCAGTAAGATCACCACACTCCCTCCTTTCTCCAGCACAGGCTCGCAGTTTCTACAGCCCCCTCCTCTTGATTAATGAGTCGAATTCCACCAAACAGAATATCTGCCGTTTAACATTTGCTCTCTAATATCTTTACGTCTTCCTGATAAACGATGATAAAAACTACTTCCGAGAATGACAGACGAGACGAGACAGATCCCTTCACAGCTTTGACACACAGTGCTGATGGCTTGAGACACTTACCCAGAGGAACCACAGAAAGAGAAATATGAAAGAGAAACCTCGGACATCCCTCCTATATCTCCCACCATGAACCTTATAGTTATGCCCCCTAATAACAGCTACATCCACCTGAGGAAATAGTCTCCGAACGTCCACCGTATCTATTTCCCTCATCATCTTATAAACCTTTCGTAAGTCGCCTCTCATCCTCCTCCACTCTGAAGAGAAAAGTCCTAGCTCCCTCAACCTTTCCTCATAAGTTTTACCCTCCAAAACAGGCAGCATCCCAGTATATCTCCTCTGCACTCTCTCTAATGCTTCCACATCCTTCTTATAGTGAGGTGACCAGAACTGCACACAATAATCCAAGTGTGGTCTCACCAAGGTCCTGTATAGTTGCAGCATAACCCCACTACTCTTAAACTCAACCACACCGCCCCCCCACCCCCTGCTATAAATAAACACTAACACACTATAGACATTCTTTATGACTCTATCCACTTGAGTGGCAACCTTCAGAGATCTGTGGATATGAACCCCAAGATCTCTTTGTTCATTCACATTCCTCAGAATCATGTCGTTGACCTTATAAGCCACATTCAAATTGGATCTACCAAAACAAATCACCTTGCACTTATCAGGGTTAAACGTCATCTGCCGTTTTCTTCGGCCCAGCTCTGCATCCTATCAATGTCTCTTTGCAGCCGACAACAGCCTTCCACCTCATCCACTACCCCACCAATCTTGGTGTCATCAGCAAATTTACTGACCTAACCTTTAGCCCCCTCCTCCAACTCATTGATAAAAATCACAAATAGCAGAGGATTCAGCACTGATCCATGTGGTATACCGGTGGTAACTGGCTTCCAGTCTGAAACTTTTCCATCCACCACCACCCTCTGTCTTCTATGACATAGCCAGTTACTTCTCCAAATGGCCAAATTTCCCTCTATCCCACACCTCCTTACTTTCTTCATGAGCCGACCATGGGGAACCTTATCAAACACCTTACTAAAATCCATGCATACAACATCAACTGCTCTACCTCCGTCCACACATTAATTACCTCCTCAAAGTATTCAATCAAATTTGTGAGCCAAGACTTACCCTTCACGAATCCGTGGTGACTATACTAGATTAAGCTGCATCTTTCCAAATGGTCATAAATCCTATCCCTCGGGACCTTTTCCATTAACTTACCAACCACCAAAGTAAGACTAACCGGCCTATAATTATCAGGGTCATTCCTATTACCTTTCTTGAACAGAGGAACAATATTTGCCACTCTCCAGCCCTCTGGCACTATCCCCATGGATATTGAGGACCCAGAGATCAAAGCCAAAGTCTAGGCAATCTCATCCCTTGCCTCTCACAGAATCCTAGGATATATCCCATCTGGCCCAGGGGATTTATTGACCCTCAGGTTTTTCAAAATTGCGAATACATCTTCCCTCAGAACATCTACCTCCTCCAGCCTATCAGCCTGTATCATACTCTCATCCTCAAAAAACATGGTCCCTTTCCTTGGTGAACATTGAAGAAAAGTATTAGTTCATCGCCTCTGCTATCTCTTCTGACTCCATGGCCAGCCCTAACCTCGTCCTGGTCATTCTTTTATTTCTCACATAAGAGTAAAAAGCTTTGGGGTTTTCCTTGATCTGCTCCACCAAGAACTTCTCATGCCTCCTCCTGGCTCCCCTAAGCCCTTTTTTAAAACTCATTCCTTCCTACCTTGTAACCCTCAAGCGACCCAAATGAACCTTGTTTTCTCACCCTTACATTCGCTTCCTTTTTCATCTTGAGAGGGCATTCAACCTCTTTCGTGAACCATGGTTCCCTCATTCGGCCATTTTCTCCCTGCCTGACAGGGACACAACTATCAAGGACACGCAGTATTTGTTCCTTGAACAAGCTCCACTTTTCATTTGTGCCTTTCCCTGACAGTTTCTGTTCCCATCTTATGCTCCCTAATTCTTGCCTAATCGCATCATAATTACCCCTCCTTCAATTATAAACGTTGTTCTGCCGTATGGCCCTATCCCTCTCCATTGCAATAATGAAAGACACCGAATTCCGGTCACTATCTCCAAAGTCCTCTCCCACAAACAAATCTAACACTTGGTCCGGTTCGTTACCCAGTACCAAGTCCAATGTGGCCCCACCACTTGTCGGCCTATCCACATATTGTGACAGGAAACTCTCCTGCACACACTGTCGAAAAACTGTCCCATCCGAACTATTCGACCTATAAAGGCTCCAATCAATATTTGGAAAGTTAAAGTCACCCACGACAACTACACCGTGACCTCCACACCTATCCATAATCTGTTTTGCAAGTTCTTCCTCCGCTTCTCTATTGATATTTGGGGGCCTACAGAAAACTCCTAAAAACGTGACCACTCATTTCCGATTTCCAACTTCAGTCCACATTACCTCAGGAGGCAGATTCCCCTCGAACTGCCTTTCAGCAGCCGCTAAACTATACTCGATTAACAATGCTATTCCTCCACCTCTTTTACCACCTTCCCGACTCTTACTGAAACATCTATACACGGAACTTCCAACAACCATTCCTGTCCCTGTTCTTACCATGTCTCCGTCATAGCCACAACATCGCAGTCCCAAGTACCAATCTACACTCCAAGTTCACCTATCTTATTCCGGGTGCTCCTTGCAATGAAGTAGACACACTTCAACCCACCTTCCTGGCTGCCTGTACACTCGTGCGACATTGATACCCTCCTCAGTACCTCACTACACTCAACACTGGCTTCTGGACTACAGCTCGTTTTCCCATCCCCCTGACAAATTAGTTTAAATCCCTTCCGAAGAGCCGTGGCAAATTCCCACCCAGGATATTGGTGCCCCTCTGGTTCAGGTGCAAACCGTCCTGTTTGTACAGGTCTCACCTTCCCCAGAATGTGCTCCAATTATCCATGTAACTGAAACCGTCCCCCCTACACCATCCCTGTAGCCACGTGTTTATCTGCACTCTCTCCCTGTTCCTCAACTTGGTAGCACGTGGCACTGGCAACAAACCAGAGGCGACAACATGGTTTGTCCTGACTCTCTGCTTCCACCCTAGCTCCCTAAATTCCTGTTTTAAATCCCCGTCCCTTCTCTTACAAAGTCGTTGTTACTGATATGTACCATGAGTTGTGAACTGTTCCCCCTCCCCCTTAAGGATCCTGAAAACACGGTCCGAGAAGTCACGGACCCTGGCACCCAGGAGGCAACATACCATCCATGAGTCTCTTTCGTTGCCACAGAACCTTCTATCTGTACCTCTAACTTTCGAGTCCCCAATAACTATTGCTCTCCTGCTCCCCGCACCGCACCCCCCACCCCTCTTCCCTTCTGAGCCACAGGGACGGACTCAGTGCTGAAGATCCGGTCACCGCGGCTTACCACTGGTAGATCGTCCCCCTCAACAGTATCCAAAGCAGTAGACTTGTTGCCGAGGGGAAAGACCACAGGGTATCCCTGTACTGACTGCTTCCTCCCAGCCCCTCTCACTGTCACCCATCTATCTTCATTCTTCGGAGTAACTCCATCTCTCCTATCCTGGCGCGAATCCAGCACGGAAAACCACAGGCTGTGAAGTTTGGCGATGGATCAGATTCATTAACAGGCAGGTAGAGGCAGAGAGATCAATGTGGATTGGAAATCAATGTTTTGTTTTATTGCAGAGATATTGTCTGTGATTCTGGTGTAAAATGTTTCATATATCTGACAGTATTGAACATTGGGTTTTATTGTTACTGCCTGGGTTTTAAACAGCTCCTGTGTGGAGAACAGGAAAGAGAATCTGTCCTGGGGGACATGGGCACCCCTTACACAGCCCAGCGGAATTTACTAACATTCATTTCAACACAGAGAAAATCTGGGAAGTTATTGAAATTGGAATTTCTGTCATTCTGAGCGGATTAAATTCTCCTCAGTTTTGGAAAATGCCTTCACCCTCGGCAGCACCACGGAGAGTTCTGCCATCATCGTTAAAATCTGAGCGAGGACTTTCGGCAGTCAAATCATGAAGTAATTTTTCACATCAAAGTGTCGGAGAAATGTGGAATTCTCCCTCATCTAGGGATAGATATTGGGAATATTGTGATCTTCCAGGGTATCAAGTTGAGGTGCTCAGTGGAATATACTGACTTTAATTTCAACTCAAGGAAAAGGTGGAAATTTCTTTCATTTGTGGCAACTCGACGCTCCTGTCCTTGTCAGTAATTAATTCATTGCGGGTGCAGTACGTTTCTGGAATGAGTTGAGATTCTGCGTGAATTCAATTTTTCACTGTTACAGAAGTGCACCGCTGCCACCTGCTGACAAAACTCATTCCACCAGGTAAACGCAAAACAACAGCCAGGATTTATCACTCCCTCCTTTGGCTCCGGGTACTGGGCATGTTCATATCATCAGCAATGTTTCCAAAGGATGGAAGGTGCCCATTGGGCAGGGGCCGGATTCACTTGGAGACAGAGGAGACAGTTTCAAGTGACGCTGGAAATCCTCTGACAACATCGGTCACCAAATGCAATTATGTATTAAAGATAGTCCACCAGTCAGGAATGTGATGGAATACGCTCCACTTTCTTGGTTGAATGCAGCTCCAAAAACACTCCATAATACCATCCAGGACAAAACAGACACTAGACTGGCACCTCATCCACAAACAGTCACTCATCCACCATCAGTGCACCTTCGCAGCAGTGTGTACCATCTACAAGAAGCGCTGCAGAAATTCACCAAGGCTCCTTCAGCAACACCTTCCAATCCCATGACGACTACCATCTTGAAGGACAAGTGCAGCAGACACATGGGAAAACTACCTGCTGGAGGTTCCTCTCCAAATCACTCAACATCCTGACTTGGAAATGCATCGCAGTTCCTTCACTTTCACTTGATGGAAATCATATCCTGGAACCCCCTTCCGAACAACACAGGGGTGTACCTCGCCTTCAGGGACTTCAGCCGTTCAAGAAGGCAGCACACGACTTTCTCAAGGGGTGTGAGGGATTAAAAATAAATACTGGTCTAAACAGAGACGTCCACATCCTATTAATCAATTAAAAATATCGGCTGCCAACAGCGGTGGTGGAGGTGGAATCAATAGGTTCTTCCTGACGTGGGGAGAATGTACAGACTCCACACAGACAATGACTTGAGGCCAGAATCGAACCCGGGTCCCTGGCGCTATGAGACAGCAATGCTTACCACTGTATCACCGTGCCGCCATGGTTGAGAGCTTCAAGTTTCCAGGTGTCCAGATTATCAACAACTTGTCCTGGTCCCTCCATGTTGCGCTATGGTTTAGGAAACCCACCAACACCGCTACTTTCTCAGGAGGTGAAGGAAATTTGGCACATCTGCTGCAATTCTCAGCAATTTTTACAGATGCACCATAGCACCTTTTCCTGATATATCACAGCTTGGTAGGGCTCCTGCTCTGACCAAGACTGCAAGTAAATACAAAGGGTTGTGAAAGTGGCCCAATCCATCGTGCAAACCACCCTCCTATCCATTGACTCTTCCCCTGCCTCAGAAAAGCAGCCAGCATAATTAAGGACCCCAGACATTCTCTCCTCCACCTTTATCTGTCAGGAAACAGGTACAAAAGTCTGAGGTCACACACCAACGGACTCAAGAACAGCTTCTTCCCTGCTGCCATCAGACTTTTGAAAGGACTTACCTTATATTAAGTTGCGCTCCACACCCTAGCTATGACTGTAACACTACATTGTGCACTCGCTCCTTTCCTTCTCTACGAGCAGTATGCTTTGTCTGTATAGCACACAATAAACAATACTTTTCTTTGTATACTAACACATGTGACAATAATAAATCAAATCAGTATCAAAATCGCTAAAGCAGCCTGTTGGCAAGGGGTTGAGAAAGGTGTACACTCTGCTCGGTTATAACCCGAAAGAACTCCCCAGAAGAAGGGTGTATGGGAACACCAACACTTGAAAGTTCCCTCCCAAGCCACCCAGCATCCAGATTTGGAAATATATCAATGTTCCTTCACTGCCCGAGAAGTCAAAATTCTGTAGCTCCCTCCCTAGCAGCGCTGTGGATGTACGGACACAGAAAGAAGTCTCACAATACCAGCTTAAAGTCCAACAGGTTTATTTGTCGCAAATGCAACAAGCTTTCGGAATAGGCTGTTCCTTCGTCAGGTGGGTGGGAGTTCCACACTGGCGGGTGTACCTACACTGCAGGGAGGGCAGCGATAGAGGCGGGGCGTAGAGGGAAGGGGCAGATGGTGAGGGGAATGGGGCGAGGGAGAGGGGGAACGCAATGAAGCGGAGGGCGAACGGGGCGAGGGGGATCCCCGGCACTGAGGGACAAGAGATGCAGCCAATCACCTCCAAAGTTCCGCAAACCCGCCTCCCTTCAGATGAGTGACAGGCGCTCCGGCCAATCCTGCTCCCCAATTGGCAACGCCCCTGGAACGCTGCGTGTCAGCGGATAAGGCCAATCCGTTTCCGGTTTCCCTGATACCTCGCCTCTCTCAATCTGAGTGACAGAGGCTCTGGCCAATCGCCCTTCACCTTCCGGGACGGCCTCCTTTTATGTCATAAGTCATACTGACCAATCGGCTTCCCTAATGCGCGGAAACCCGCCTCTTAATCTGAATGAATGACACAACAACCAATTGATTTACGGACCACGCGGAAACCCGCCTCCCTCATGATGACTGACAGGCAGTTGAACCAATCGCGTTTCAGACTCTCCAAAAATCGGTGTTCAGGCGCAGAGCGACAGGGGCGCGAACCAATCGCCTTCTAAGCTTCATGAACCCCGCCTCCTCAGTCTCTGTGACCGGAGTCTTCCCGGTGTCAAGAGCACCCACTTCTTCTCTGATTGACAGTTATAGCGACCAATCGACAGTCCCTCCCGTGTTAATGACATCCACCTTGACCAATCGGCTTCTCCATTCCCCGGAATCCCGCCTCCCTCACTCAGTGACAGACACAAACAACATGTTGAGTTTCTGCTTCTTGGATTTAATGATGAACTGTGGAATCTTTGAGAAAAACTGTTTCTATTCCAGCGGTTCACAGATTGTTTTGTTTGAAGAATCATTTTAGAAATGTAATCATGGAGCCCCCAGTGTAAATTATAATTCTATATAATAACCACAATGTGAACAGGTTCCATCAGTTTACAGCTGGCAGGAGGCAGGGAGACGGTGTGAAATTATGGGATGGATCTGTTAGAGACCTTTAATCCCGCAGATTGTCAGCGGCGCCGAGTTTTTCCCGTCGTGATTCGATCCCGGGCTGAAGATGGGAAAGATTCTCTCAGTGAAAGTGTGGGTGAAAGTGTGGAGATGGGACATGTTGTCCGCATTGTAAAATGACACCTGTCCACCCTCATAGTCCAGGAAAACCCCGATCTTCCGGGGATTCACACTCGGGGTGAAGGGGGTCTCTGAGGGGGAGGTGAGGGCAGAATAACCACTTCCGGGAAACAGCCACACCATCCAGAATCCGGACTCAGGGCTCAGGTCAATGTCCTCTTTCCTGTTCACAGACTCTCGGGCCACTCCCAGAATCCACCATGTCTTCTCCCTAACCTCCACCTCCCAGTAATGTCTCCCTGATGTGAATCCCTCTGATCCCAGGACAAAGGGCCAGAAATCAAACCTCTCCGGGGTGTCAGGGAGCAGCTGCCATCCGTCTCCGAATCTCACACTGGTCCGGTCCTCAGACAGGATGAGCTGGGGATGCGCTGTGTTCAGATCCAGAGTCAGAGAGGCTGGAGCTGGGGGAAAGTGAAGATAACACAGTCAGTGATGTCGAGAGAGGGGGTGGGGAGGAGAAAGAGTGTGAGGAGTGAGGAGGAGAGGAGAGAGGTTTGTGAGGGGGAGAGTGGGAGCAGGAATGGGATGGCAACATGGAGCCGGAGGGAGGGGAGAGGAGGGGGAATAGGCCAGAAAGGAGAGGCAGGGAAGAGCGGAGAGAAGACAGTGAGTGACAGAGAGATAGGGAGGGGGGATGAGAGGATAGGTGGAGGGGTGCAGTTGGGAAGAGACAAAAGAGGCAGGAATGAGAGGGACTGGAGGGAGCCGGAGGGTAAAGAGGGAGATTGAGAGTGGGATGTGGGAGATTCAGAGTGGGATGTTTTGAGTGTGGAAACAGGAGAGAGAACGGCAGAGCAGATGACAGGGATTGGGATAGTGGGTGAGAAAGAAAGAGCAGAGTAGAGAGAACATCTGGAAGGCAGATAGTGTGGGAGGAAGAAATAAACAGACCCTTCCGTGTAAAGACAGGATGGGAAATAAAGCAGGAGGGGCAGGGAAGAATCTGAGAGAGAAGGAAAGGGGAGAGAGTCTGAAGAGAAGAGAGTGAGGGGGGGAAGTATAGCAGAATGATGAGGGAAGGGGATAGGAGGTGAGGTGGAGAGAGATTATGTGTCGATGGGGGAGTATAGGAAGGTGCTGAGAGAGTGAGGAGCAGGGTCAGGGAGCAAGAGGGACAAATGAGTGGCTGGCAGGGAGGTGGGATGGTTGTGGGAAATGGGAGAGAGATTGCAGGACAGATTGATTTCCAAGTTAACTAGTGTCACAAGTAGGCTTACATTAACACTGTAATGAAGTTAGTGTGAAAATCCCGTAGTCACCACACTTCGGTGCCTGTTCGGGTACACTGAGGGAGAATTTAGCATCGCGAACCAGCATGTCTTTCGAACTGTGGAAGGAAACCCATGCAGACGTGAGGGAGAACGTGTAGATTCTGCACAGACGTGACCCAAACCAGGAATCGAAAGCGGCTCCCTGGCTCTGTGGGGCAGCAATGCGAACCACTGAGCCACCATGCCACACAAAGTAGGAAGAAGAGATGAATTAAAGAGGGAGAGACAAAGGAAGAATGGGAGGTGAGTGAGAGAGGGAGAAAGGGGAGGGAGAGAATGTAGGTGGAAAGAAGTTAGTGGGGAGAAGGGGGGAGTATGTGAGCAGAGGAGCGCATAAGTGACAGGGAGTGGAAGGAGAGAGAGATAGCAGGGTTGGGGAAGGAGAATTTGAGAGAGGGAAGACAGGCTGTGAGAAGAAGAGTGGGGGGGGTGACAGTCAAGGTTGAGGAGAGAGGGAGAGGGGACAGAGGTAGAGGAGAGAAAGCTGGAGACAGCAGGTGGGAGGTGATATCTCTGTGAAACATTGTGTACATGTCACTGTACAGATTGTTCACAATCCGAATCTGTAAGATATCACACAAAACCTCAATTCCAAGAACAAAAGAATTTGGAACAGGAGTAGGCCATTCGGCCCCTCGAGCCTGTTCTGAACAAGATCATGACTGATCTGATTGAATATTGTCAGTGATCCGGCCTCTACTGCTCACTCGGGTAGAGAATTCCAACACAAATGACCCTCTGATAGAAAACAAAATCTCATTTCTGTATTAAATGGGAGATTGCTAATTTTCAAACTGTGCATTATACAAGACGCCATTGCAAGGGAAACATCCACTCAGCATCAATCCTGTCGAGCCCCCTCAGCGTCTTCTATGTTTCAATAAGATCACCTCTCATTCTCCTAAACTCCAATGGATATCGGCCAAATCTGCTCAGGTTTTCATGATAATACAACTGCCTTCATCCCAGGAATCAGTCTCTAATTCAATGGTCATTTCTTATATTATGTATATTAATAATTTGGGGAAGGGAAGTGCAAATGGGATGCTGGCCTTCATAGCAAGGGGGATTGAATATAAAAGAAGGGAGGTCTTGCTGCAGCTGTATAGGGCACTGGTGAGGCCGCAGCTGGAGTACTGTGTGCAGATCTCATTGAGACGTATAAGATGATGAATGGGATGGATAGGATAGAGGTGGAGAGACTCTTCCCGCTCAAAAAAGACAGTAGGACTAGGGGGCACAGCCTCAAGATAAAGGGGGGGGCGTTTTAGAACGGAGTTGAGGAGGAACTTCTTCACTCAAAGGGTGGTGAATCTCTGGAATTCTCTGCCCGTTGAAGTGGTGGAGGCTGCCTCGCTAAATATTTTCAAGAAGCGGGTTGATGGGTTTTTGATAAGAGAGGGGATTAAGGGTTATGGGGAGAGGGCCGGAAAGTGGAGCTGAGACATGACAGATCAGCCATGATCTTATTGAATGGCGGGGCAGGCTCGAAGGGCCAGATGGCCTACTCCTGCTCCTAATTCTTATGTTCTTACGTTCGAACCTGAATCTCCAGCTCTGGGAGCAAGTGTGCTCGTCCGCTTGGGGTCTTTAATTCTGCTGGCTGCTTTTCTGAGGCAGGGGGAAGAGTCAATGGATAGGAGGGAGATTTGCATGATGGATTGGGCTCTGTTCACAACCCTTTGTAATTACTTGCAGTTTTGGTGAGAGCAGGAACCACACCAAGCTGTGATATATCGGAAAGGGTGCTTTCTAAGGTGCAGCCGTAAAAATTACTGAGAGCTGCTGCGGTCATGCCAAATTTCCTTTGCCTCCTGAGAAAGTAGAGGCGTTGGCGGGTGGGGGTGAGGGGGTGGACAAAGGTCATTCAAAGGTCCGTTGACCTTGGGCGTGATTTTCTGGTTTTGGAGCTGGAAAATCCCGCCGTGTGTGTGAACACAAATCTTTCATTCTTACAAAGCGGAGCGCTGCCACCTGCTGACAGAACCTTAGTGCTGCAGGAAAGAATTCCCCATTAAAAACGGCCCAAGAAGTGGGGACAGTTTTCGCAGATTCACAGGCAGGGTGAGCCGAATGGTCTCTTTCCATTGCGAGATCACATTATGATTTTTATATGATCTGACATTTAGATCGGATCAAATCCACATTTTCAAAGTTGACTTGAACTGAAGATTGTCATGTGAGATGAGAATAAATACACTCGGCCTCTGTTCCCCAGAGTTTCAATGAAAAGGGGGTTGACACAGGATAGGTGCTGGAAGGATGGTTCCCCTGACTGGGGTCTCCAGAACCAGGGACTTTAGCAGCTTGATGATGATGTTCCTGCAGTAAGAATCCAGACTGTAACCAGTGGAGAGTTTCCCCCCGATTGCCATTGAGTTGTGTTTCGCTGGGGCTCCTTGATGCCACACTGGGTGAAATGCTGCCATGATGTTCAGGGCAGTCACTCTCACTCCACCTCTGGAATTCAGCTCTTTGCTCTGGCTGGGGGAGATGCTCAGTTCGGCTTCTTCCAGACGCACTGGGCTCCGCATCTCACGGCAGCCTCTTTGCAAACTCTCAGGAGGCCATGGAATGGAGTGAAACTAGACATCCCATGAGAAAGTGTTGGCCTCATATGAAAGGAGGAGTTGAATGAGCGCCCATGATGCGGCTCCGGGCGGCTGAGGGGGGAAAGCGGGCGTGCGGGAGGAAAAGCTCCGCCCAGAGCGCGAGGAGCGGCCACGCGCTGACCTCCAGCCCAACGTCAGAGCGCGGGAAGAAGCGCGGCTCTAATTGGAGGATCAGGCAGCGTCAGCGGGGGCAGGGGGAGGGGCTGGACGCAGCACAGCATCACGTGGTGGGAAGCGCGAGTGGGGGAGGGTATCCCGGGAAAGGACCCGGAGCCCCGGGCTTTAGAAAGAGACAATGTCCCAAATTCAGCTGATTCAGTTTTCTCACCACATTCTGTGATCCTGAGTGTCACTGATTCACCAGCTCCATTCACATGTCACACACACTGATTGACACCCACACTGCAACGTTACATTGCGCTCTTCATCTGGTTATTCCTCTGTTCAGATCATTCCTGCTCAAAACACAGGAAAAATCATCAGATTATCCCCAATCTGACGTGTAAGGCATGGTTACAGTGGATTAACCAGGGTTCAATTAAATATAGTCCTGATGCTGCCCACAAAATAATTATTAAAGTAATTGTCAAAAGATGATTTGAGCCACAGAGACAAACCTATTTACCAAAAATCGAAAAACGGCGTCAATCTTAATATTTAAAGAGTATCTTAAAAGAGGGGAGAGAGGTCGGGAGGTATTAGTGGAACCGCGGCCTTAGGGCCGGGACAGCTGAAGACACAGCCACCAATGTTGGAGCAAAGGGAATCAGGGTTTAACAAGAGGCAGATTTGAAGCAGCTCAGAGATCTTAATAAGTTATCAGGCTGGAGGAGTTTGCAAAGATGGGGTGCAGCGAGGCCAAGGGAGGTGATTTGAACGCAAAGATTTGTTGCGGGAACTGGATACATAATCAGACACACTTCACACCTCACGCGCACCCAAACCCGTGTCCCCATCACAAATACAGACAACATTCAGAAAACACTGAAACAGACAGGGAGATGATCCATTAATTTCACTGTCTTTCAAGGTGATAACTGTGTTATTGACCGACAGAAAATTATCCAACAACAGAGTCACAGACAAGGCCGGAAGGAATAAGGAAATGGGGTAAGGATTGGGGAAGGACGCCAGAGTTAGAATAATCCCCATATCTCATTACATAACAGAACCGCCACCGGAATAGAGGAAAGTCAGGAAACTGACTAACTTGTTCCGTATTGTTCACAAGTATTAGACGAATGCCGGAAGTCTTCTTTCTCAGTAAGAAGTCTCACAACACCAGGTTAAAGTGCAACAGCTGAAGAAGCAGCGCTCCGAAAGCTCGTGATTCCAAATAAACCTGTTGGAGTTTAACCCGGTGTTCTGAGATTTCTTACTGTGTCCACCCCAGTCCAACACCGGCATCTCCACATCTTAATAACAGCTGCCCACTCACCAAGGCCCTTTATAGGATCATAGAATAGAATCACAGAATCCCTGCAGTGCAGAAGGAGGCTATTCGGCCCATCGAGCATTCGCCCTATCCAAGTATTTACCCTGTCAATCACACACTAAGGGGTCATTTAGCATGGCCAATCAACCTAACCCGCATACGTCTGGACTGTGGGAGGAAACTGGAGCATTCCCACGCAGATACGAGGAGAACGTGCAAACTCCACACAGGCAGTTACCCGAGGCTGGAATTGAACCCGGATCCCTGGCGCTGTGAGGCAGCAATGCTAACCACTTTGCCACCGCGCTTCTGTCAACTTACAGTGAGAATTCTTTGCTCTGAAATTCCAATTCCTTTGTAATAGACCGAAAGTCAGGAGTTAACAGTGACCCGAGTCAACGATTTAAAATATAAAGAAATATTTTAGGTGGGAAACACGAGGCTTGTGATTGATTTTTTTAGTGCAGTGTCTCTGAGACGCTCTGTTGAGTCCAAGGAAGTTTGCAGAGTGAGTTGACCCTCACATCATTTTGCCCGGCAGAGGGAATCCCATTGCGATATTGGCTGGAGTACCAGACAACCCGCGAACCCAGGCGGGAGTAACTCTGGCTCTCTTGGGCGGGTTTCCCCGGAGAATGAATTCTGGCCAGCTGTCTCTGTGGAGTTTTCTCCTGTTTTTAGCGACCACGGCGACAGGCGCTCCTCCCCGTTGGCTCCATGTCGCTTTGCGCAACCAGAAGCGCCTGGAAGCTCTTCAGGTCAATTCTAAGCCGGGGATCTGTGTCTGTAAGTGAACCCCGAAGCAAGTTACACTCCTGAGGGAACTCGAGCCGAGATTTGCAGGATGCCGGTACACCAATAAGGAAATCGCAAGCATCCTTCAAACTGAAACACCCAAATAAACCTCAGACAGATAAATAAATACAGCATTCCAAATGAAACCATCTCGTCTCATTAACAACTTACTTTTTCGAAGTAAGCTCTATCCCACAAGTTCATCCCTAACAAGGGGGAGATATCAAACGCTATCAAATCATATCAGTGCTGCGAGGCAGTAAACAAAACCATCGCCCACATTTCGGTTGTTGCCCGTTTGTAAAGAACGCAAGAATTAAACAGCACAGCAAGGGATTCCAACAACTCCACCGAGATGTCAGTAAGTACTGCTCAACATCTTATAAGGAGCCAAGACTAGTGGCCAAGGACGGCTCCTTATGGAAATCTGACACAATACTCACGGTAGATCAGAGAGTTACAGTGGTGGGTGTCACAGTGCGGTACGAAGACGAATACAAGGCACCTGAGTTGTGCGGGACTTAAAACGGCACAAATACAGCCATCTGGGATCGGAGGTGAAGGAATTGCCGGGAGGTTCTGAGCCTGAGTACTTGGGCTTTGTGCTGAGCGCCAGTGGGAAATGGCTGGAAATGAGCAACACCTTACTCACATCCCTATTTTACAGAGTAAACAATTTGTCAGCAAGGACAGTGTCAGGGAAAAGGGCGGAGAGTAACAATGGGGAAAGCTCTATGAAATGGTGGAAGACAGGAGAGGTTAAATGTCTAAAAATGTAACGGTGCAAAGTTTTAGACAATGGGGAATGGGACTGGTGAAGAAGCATAAGGTGGTTCCAGAGCAGTGTTAATGGTTACAGCAGAATGGTAACGGTGGTTAGAATCTGAAGTTCCTGAATTCAATGCTGAGGCTGAAAGGCTGGAAAGGACAGAATGGGAATATTCCTAATTCCTGTCGGGAACGGCGAACACTGCATTACCAGAGCTGTGTATAAGCGGCTGTTGGAAAGAGAGATGTGTCGATGTCCTTTTAGAAATAGTTAATCAGTTAACAGTGATCTCAGTGAATGAGGAATAATAATTATATCAGAACGAACCTTAGATGGAACATATCGAGATCATAGTTGATATTATTGTGTTGAGTGACTCTGTGATCCTCTGGGGTGTCTGAATGAAATCCTTGGAGAGTTCAGCGTCCAACATTTCATCCGGCAGAATGAATCCCATTGCGATATTCATCAGATGAACAGACAAACCGGGAGTGCAGCAGATTGGAGTTGACTTACACAAGGCAGGGTCTTGATACCAGGCCTGCAGCGATCCTGTTCAGTTCCTGAGTTCTCCAAACACTTGGGCTCCACGATTACTGTTGTTAACTCCCGCTGTCAGCACAACAATTTATGCTTAAATATTTTCATTGCGGGTTTCTAAACCAACTAAATATAGCAGCATGTATTCAGTTATTGCAGAATTTTACTGCGTAAAGCCTTCTCACAGAGTGGTGAATATTAATGTGATTCTCTTGATCATCTTTCTCACTAATAGTCAGGGATCATATCATCGAACAACGGGATTTACTGAATGGGATTTGTTAATTTTGATTTGATCAGATCCAAGGTTCTGAATAAATAACAATGCCAGTTTGATACAACACAGAAAGAGGTTAACCGGTCCATTGAATCTGTGAACCTTCGGAGACAGTACCCATTTCTTGGGCCGTTTTGAATAGGGAATGTTTCCCTGCAGCACTGTGATTCCGTCGGCAGATGGCAGCGGTGCGCTTTGTAACAATGACAGACTTGAGATCACACAGAGTCTCAACCCATCCCAGAAACTGAATGCACCCGCAATGAATTACTCACGAGAACAGGAGCAGCCGTCAAGTAGAGAGATTGTCACAAATGACAGAAACTTCCCAGATTTCTTTTGGCCGGAAATGATAGCCAGTAAATTCCACTGGGCTCCGCACCTTGTCACCCTGGAAAGTTACAATGTTCCGAATATCTATCCCCAGACAGAATTCACATTTTCCGACACTTTATTTGACTCCTGAATGTCTCCATAGAACATAGAACATTACAGCGCAGAACAGGCCCTTCGGCCCACGATGTTGCGCCGACCAGTTAAGAAACAATGACCCTCTAACCTAAACCAAACCCTTACCATCCATAAACCTATCCACGGATCTCTTAAACGCCCCCAAACTTGGCGCATTTACAACTGCAGCAGGCAGGGCATTCCAATCCCTCACCACCCTCTGGGTAAAGAACCTACCCCTGACATCCGTCCTATAACTACCACCCCTTAATTTAAAGCTATGCCCCTTCGTGCTAGCTTTCTCCATCCGAGGAAAAAGGCTATCACTGTCCACCCTACCTAAACCTCTAATCATCTTCTCTGTTTCAATAAGGTCCCCTCGTAGCCGCCTTCTTTCTTACGAAAACAACCTCAAATCCCTCAGTCTCTCCTCATAGGACCTCCCCTCCATACCAGGCAACATCCTGGTAAACCTCCTCTGCACCCTCTCCAAAGCCTCCACATCCTTCCTATAATGTGGGGACCAGAACTGCACACAATACTCCAAGTGCGGCCGCACCAGAGTTTTGTACAGTTGCAACATGACGCTGCGGCTCCTAAATTCAATCCCCCTACCAATAAACGCCCAGACACCGCATGCCTTCCTAACAACCCTATCTACTTGATTCCCAACTTTCAGGGATCTATGTACACATACACCCAGATCCCTCTGTTCATCCACACTATTCAGAGTCCTACCGTTAGCCCTATACTCTACACATCCGATATTCCTGACAAAGTGAATTACCTCACACTTTTCCGCATTAAACTCCATCCTCCACCTCTCGGCCCAGCTCTGCAACTTGTCCAAGTCTCCCTGTAGACTAAGACACCCTTCCTCACTATCTACCACACCTCCAACTTTGGTGTCATCAGCAAATTTACTAATCCACCCAACTATACCCTCATCCAGATCATTTATAAAAATTACAAACAGCAGTGGCCCCAAAACAGATCCCTGAGGCACACCACTAGTAACTGAACCCCATGTTGAATACTTACCATCAACCACCACCCTCTGTCTCCTATCCGCCAGCCAATTCCTAATCCAATTTCCTAAATCACCCTCAATCGCATACATCTGCAATTTCTGCAGAAGGCTTCCATGGTGAACCTTATCAAACGCCTTACTAAAGTCCATATATACCACGTCAACTGCCTTACCCCCATCCACCTCTTTGGTCACTTTCTCAAAAAACTCAATAAGGTTAGTAAGGCACGACCTACCCTCCACAAAACCATGCTGACTGTCTCTAATCATTTCATTACTCTCCAAATAACTATAAATCCTATCCCTAATAATTTTTTCTAAAACCTTACCCACAACAGAAGTAAGACTCATTGGTCTATAATTCCCGGGGAAGTCTCTGTTCCCCTTCTTAAACAATGGGACAACATTCGCTAACCTCCAATCTTCTGGCACTATACTGGTGACCAACGACGACCTGAAGATCAGAGCCAGAGGCTCTGCAATCGCCTCCCTTGCCTCCCAGAGAATCCTAGGGTAAATCCCGTCCGGCCCAGGGGACTTATCTATTTTCAAACCCTCAAGAATATCTAGCACATCCTCCTTATCTACTGCAATACTGTCCAGTTTACAACCCTGTAACCCAGTGTTCTCCACAGCTACATTTATGTCCCCCTGCGTGAACACCGAAGAGAAATATTGGTTCAATGCCTCTCCAATCTCTTCCGGTTCCACACATAAATTCCCACTGCTATCTCTAACTGGCCCTAATCTTGCCCTAACCAACTTTTTGTTCTTAACATATCTATAGAACGCCTTAGGATTCTCCTTAATCCTATTAGCCAAAATCTTCTCATGTCCTATTTTAGCCCCTCTTAACTCTCTCTTTAACTCCCTCCTAGCCAATCTAAAGCTTTCTAGTGCACTACCCAAGCCCTCAAGTCTCATCCGGACATAAGCCTCCTTTTTCTTTTTAACCAGCGAATCAACTTTCCTAGTGCACCACGGTTCCCTAGCTCGACCAATTCCACCTTGCCTGACAGGGACATACATATCAAGGACTCGCAGTAGCTGCTCCTTGAAAAAACTCCACATTTCGGACGTTCCGAGACCCTGTAGTCTCCTAGTCCAACCTATGCTTCCTAATTCTCTCCTAATAGCCTCATAATTACCTTTCCCCCAGCTAAAACTACTGACCCGAGGTTCATGCCTATCCCTTTCCATCACTAAGGTGAACGTAACCGAATTGTGGTCACTATCACCAAAATGCACCCCAACTTCCAAGTCTAGCACCTGGTCTGGCTCATTTCCCAGCACCAAATCCAATATAGCCTCACCTCTAGTTGGCCTATCAACATACTGAGTCAAGAAACTTTCCTGCACGCTTTGTACAAAAACAGACCCCTCTAATGAGCTCCGGTCAGATTTTAACGATGAAAATATAACTCCCCCCAGTGCTGAAGATGGGTGAGAGAATTTCCCAAAATCAAGGAGAATTCCATCCAGCGGGAGGATTGTCGCCAATGACACAAACTTCCCAGATCTTCCATGTGTTGAAATAAATGTCAGTAAATTCCGCTGGGCTGTGTAAGGGGTGTCCAGGTCGCCCAGGACAGGTTATCTTTCCTGTTCTCCACACAGGAGCTGATTAACGCCCAGGCAGTAACAATAAAACCCAATGTTCAACACTGTCAGATATATG
The DNA here is from genome assembly GCF_965287045.1 of Carcharhinus amblyrhynchos. Classification (NCBI taxonomy): domain Eukaryota; kingdom Metazoa; phylum Chordata; class Chondrichthyes; order Carcharhiniformes; family Carcharhinidae; genus Carcharhinus; species Carcharhinus amblyrhynchos. The sequence continues at coordinate 5,630,660 of NW_027649781.1, read as the reverse complement.
AAACATTTTACACCAGAATCACAGACAATATGTCTGCAATAAAACAAGACATTGATTTCCAATCCACATTGATGTCTCTACCTCTACCTGCCATTTTCCCAACTTTACAAAAATGCCTGTTAATGAATCTGATCCATCGGAAAACTTCACAGCCTGTGGTTTTTCTTGCTGGAATAGCGCGAGTGTTGGGGGAAACTCTTCAGATTCAATCCCAATAGGATGTCGTTTTACCCTCTCCCATATCCCATGTCCCACAGTCCTGCCCCCACACCCTGTGATGTGCTTCCTCTTTATCAGGGACTGGGAGAGCAGAACTGTCAATGTGTCAACTCTCTCTCCCTCAACCACTCCATGTGACAGCGAGTTCCACATTCTCCCCACTCTGTGTGAAGAAACTCCGCCCAATATTGGAGGAGAGATTCCACTTCAAATGTTCCCTCATCAGTTAAAAGTAAATTACTGCGGATGCTGGAACCTGACGAAGAGACATCCAGACTGGAAACGTTAGCTCTGTTCTCTCTCCATAGATGCTGTCAGACCTGCTGAGATTTTCCAGCATTTTCTGTTTTCGCTCCGTCATCAGTTGATGTTTCTCTGGGTCAGGGTCCCCAGGAGGGATTCATAAACATTTATAAAACTGTAAGTTTCTCTTTCTAGAAAATAAACTAAACTTCACAGATGGAACCCTCTAAATATCTTCCCGATACCTGCTGTGTAAAATGTCTCCTTGACATTTATAGTACTTGATGTTTTAATGTGAGCGGCTGCAGTCATGAACACAATTCAATTTCTGGATCTGGATCTCACACCGAGTTTCACCAGAGTGGTTTTAATCGGCACTGGGTTCAGACTGAAGAGAAATGTAATGGAATCTCGATCCCTCCCATCTCCACCCCTTCTCCCCATTCTATCTCTCCATCTCTCTTTCCACTGTCAACATCCCCGGGAGCCCAACCTGCCCCCGACTGAGTCCAATGATTTCCCTCCGTTATCCTTTAGACCGCGCCAGTTGTTATCTCCAGTGTGAAAGTGGCGAGGACAGGGCCCACTCTGTGATAATAATTCCCTGAGTGCTGTAGTGAACTTCATCAGTAAATAGCTGAACTGAGGATGTGCGGCAGTAACACCGAAAGTAAAAGCAGTTTAAATCAGGAAGTGCTGACTGTGAGCATGGCTTCCAGACAACAAGCAGAGAGCTGGACCGAGGAGACAATTTGTCCCATTTGTCTCGATTTCTTCACATATCCGGTAATACTGGATTGTGGACACAACTTCTGCCGCTCCTGTATCACCCAGTGTTGGGAAAAGGCGATAAACTCCTGCCCGGAATGTAGAGGGGAGTTTCCGAAAAGAAACCTCAGGGTAAATCGGGCCTTAGCGAATCTGGCCGAGAAAGCTCGACAATTAAAGCTAAATCGGAAAGAGAAGGAAAGTAAACTTCACTGTGAGGAACACCAGGAAGAACTGAAGCTGTTTTGTGAAACTGACAAGAAATTGATCTGTCTGATTTGTAGAGATTCGCGGGAACACAGAGAGCACCGCTTCTGGCCCATGAAAGAAGCTGTTGAAATCTACAAGGTAAAAGGGGAATATTATTTACCTGATAGTTTTATCACATTTTCAACATCCAGCACTTTCATTCTGTGATTTTCTCTCCCAATCCCAGGATCAGCTCAAATCTTCTTTAGTTTCTCTCACAGAGAAGAAATCGGTGGTTCTAAAAACGGAAAAGAAACAGAAACGGAAGATTTCTGAAGTTTGGGTAAGGTGTCCCTTGCTGATTTTCTGGGATCTCGGTTAGTTTTGTTCCCTTTATCGCGGGACATTAATTATGTTTCACATTTCATTGGGTAGAAACAGTCGAACAGTCTGCAGAAACACATCACATCCGAGTTCACTAAAATGCACCAGATTCTCACTGAGAAAGAGCAGCGATTACTCAGAGGTCTCAGGGAAGAAGAGGAGAGGATTCTCGAACCAATGGAGAGAAACCTTCGAGAGATTCAGGACAATTTAATTTCTATTGAGAAGAAACTCTCAAAGTTGCGGAAACAGCTGGAGCACAAAGACCAGCTGATATTTCTGAAGGTGAGGGAATATATTGTGGATCAATTCAGGGAAACTTCACACAGTCACTAAATAACTGATGGTTATGGTGAAATTTGTATAGAATTTACTGAAAAACAGTAACCGAATTCAACAAATTTCTGTCTATTCCGTGGAAATTCTGCTGTGACTCTGAACTAATGGATCCCACACTGAATAAGATTCCCGGGAATATCTGTAATAAGTTTTCTAGATTTTCACGGTTGGGTTGTGATTATTTTCGTGTTTCCCGAGTTTAATTTACTCCTGGAATTCCCATTGTAATCCGGTTCCAGTTCCATGTTGTGTGTGTGGGTGTGTCTGGTATGGTGTGTGAGTCACTGTGTCTGTGAGCGGGACTGGTGTTCAATTCCAGTTTATTTGACACCTTCCGAAATGCATCACTTTACATTTCCGTGTGAAATCTCATCTGCTCTGAGTCTGCTCAGTTCACCAGCCTGTCTAACTGCTCCTGAAATCTGTTACTGTCATCCTCACTGTTCCTGATTCATTTCTTTCAGGAGGAAGCTTGTCGGAAGAGAAGGTAGGACATGTTCTTTACTGAAACTTTGCAGTTTGGTAAAATAAACTCAGTGATGTGTTATTTTGTATTTATTTATTGGTTGTTGTCACAACTTTAAATGTTCGGTCATTAGTTACCAAGACATCACACACTGCAGGAAATGATAAGCTCCGCGTATACACACTGACGAGAACTTTATGATAACTCATCTCATTACAGGGATTTTACATAACTGTTCTACGATAGTGTAATAAATAACAGGGAAGTGTAAATAATACAATCAGGCCGGAAGTGATCACTTGCTCGATGTTGATTCTTAATGTCTGTGACCTTTCCACTGACCCCGAGAGTACCTCGGGGTCCATGTTTCCAAGGAGTGGGTCACCCATGTTCCTGCATGGAGCCTGACCAACCCAAGAAAGTCTCAGGTTAAAGGGAGAATGGATTCTAAGTTTATACTAAATAAAAATTGGCTCTGCGTCCTTAACAACACAACACTTGTGTTCATATAGAACCTTTATTGGAAATTAATATTGCAAGGAGTTTCACAGGAGCATTCTAAAGTAAATTGACACAGAGCCAAATAAGGAAATATTAATTTGGATCATAGAGGTAGATTTCAGACAGCGTCTTCAAGGAAGAAAAAAGAAAGAAAGATAGAGAGGATCAGGGAGAGAATTCCAGAGTTCAGGACCTCGACAGCTGAAGGTCCAGCTCCCAATGGGGGAGTGACTGAAATCAGAGATGTACAAGGTGTCAGAAGTAGAGAAGAGCAGCATTCTGGGAGGTTGTGAGCCCAGGGATTGCAGAATTGGATATTCAGCTTTGGGATGTTTTCAGCCTTTGTCTTTGTTCTACAAACTTTGTTTATCACACAGCAAGTGGACAGGCTAAATATTCATCATTTCCTGCAGTCTGTGATGTCTGTTATCAGGTTTTGAACCTTTTTGAAGACATGGCTGTTTCCATTCTCTGCTCTTGAATTTAAAAGTTATTTCTTTCTCATTTAGAGAAACAAGATTAACATTTCACTTTGTTCGTTTTCTCTGTCATCAAAAATGCTGTAAACTTGACCATTTAAATAAGTTCTAAAATCTTCTGCAAAGACAAATTCATAGATTATTTTTACCATTTACAGGATTAGTCATGAGGTTCACAATCTCTCAGTATCTGCTGCCGCCCTGTCTATCAGAAAGTACAAAGACCTTTTACAGTACAGAGCATGGAGACAAATGATAAACTTCATTAACCCCGGTAAGTCTCATATTAATTGTCCTGCTTATCAATCCAGTTGTAAACATATTGAATGGGCTCCAAAGATCCAGCTTAAATATTCACATTTCCAGTTGTTAATACCTGCAGTCTCCCCATTCTCATATTTCTCTTTCTGAGGTTCCTCTGGGGAAGTGTCTGAAGCCATCAGCACTGTGTGTCAAAGCAGTGAAGAGATCTGTATAACCAGAGGAATAGAGCACCAATCTCAGGATGTGAAATGGAATTGCTCCAGGAGACTGGACTGGTCTCCTCTGTCATTGTGGGAAACTTTTTTTTAATCATCATTTATCAAGACACACAGGCATTAGAAAGCAAGTGTTAAATGGCAGATAATCTGGTGGAGTTCGACACCTTATTCAACAGGATGGATGCAGAAAGTGAGAGTCTGCAGTGGATAAGGGAGGGAATGTGGTGACCTTATTGAAATGGTCAAGATCCGGAACAAAAGGGTGGTTATAAACATCCGCAGGTTTCACACAGTCACAGAGTCTAGATCAAAGCTTTACATCTAGAATAGGGAGGATGACAGGGCAGTTTGGATTGAGTGAGGTTGAGTTTTTGAGTGACTCCATTGAGGTAGTGAACCAGTGAACCCATCGCTCACTCGATGAATTTGATCAGAGGCCCAATCCACTCTGAGGGCTGATCTTCAGAACAAAGTCACTGTCCAGTTTCCCGCGGGTTTGCAGTGTGGGAAAGTGTTCTGTCGTTCCTGAGGAGGGAACAGGGGACAAGAAATCCTCATGAATACACAGCAGGGGCGAGAGAGAAAGGAGCAGCAAGCAGGAGTAAGAACAATAACTCACCTCCTGCTCACAGAGAAATCATCAAAAGCTCCCTTCATTCCTGCAGTGTGAGCTTAAACACTTTAGAACCGCTGGAATTATTTTGAGGAACAGTCAGCGTTTGAATGTAGAAAATGAGAAAACCAATTTCCAAACATCAAGATCACAGGAACAGCACTGTGATAATGATGAAGTTTTCTGTTTTGATGTTGTCGTTTCCGGTATAAATATTAGAAAGGAAACGGAGCAAATAACTCCTTATATCATTTCTAATAGGATTTCCTGTCGTCCCTTGAAGACCAGGGATTAATTGTACAGATTGTTCCTCTGGGTGGGGCATCACCATCCAATGGAAGATCAAGATTGTATTGAGTCTCCAGTTATATCAAATGTCTCCAGTTTGTAGAGACAATGTGACTTCTTATGTTTAGTGTGGGAACACTGGATACCTATTTTGTTGCTGCTACATTATTGTGGGGGTTTGATCTCTGCCATTCCTTCCATTCTGATCAGTCATCTGTCCTGCTATTCATCTTTGCTCAGTTATATGTTTTTCCATGAATTTGAGCCTTTCCTTAACTTCTTTAGTGAACCACAGATGGTGGGTCCTCCCACTGGGGATTTTCTTTACAGTAGGAATATATTTATTCTGAATATTCTGAAATATTGTCTTAAATATCTGCCATTGCTTCTCTATCGATATGCCCCCAAGCCTGGGGATTCAGTTCACTACAACTAGCTTTCCTTTCATGACCAGATAGTTGCCCCTATTTAAGTTTAAAATGCCGATCTCTTTTCCCTTTCAAACTGGATTTCAAATTCAATTATATTGTAGTTGCGGCGACCAAGTGCTGCCTTCATTCTGAATTCACTAATTATTCCTGTCACATCACACAAAGACAAGTCCAATGTAACCTACTCTCTGGTTAATCCCAGAACGTTCCGCTATGAGAAACTTTCTCGAAAGAATTCTGTGAACTCCCCATCCAGACAACTACAACCTGATTTTTCTGGTTTATATTTAGATGAAAAATCACCCATGATTATTACTGTCTTTTTATCTGTGACCCACATTGTGGCTACTGTTACGAAGATTGTCGGCCACTTCCACTATTGACTTCTTTCCCCTACTATTCCTCATCTCCAAACCGATTTTATATCCGGATCTCCTGAACCAGGATCATCTTCAGCTATTGCACAATGAGGTCCTTGATAAACAGTGCTCCCACTCCACTTTTACCTAACTTTCTATTCTTCTTGAATGTTAGTAAATGTTATCCTTTCCTCTTGCAGCAATGTCTCTGTAATCAGATCATATTCATTTACTTCAATGTGTGTTATCAATTTGTTAACTTTATTATGAATGTTGTGTGCATTCAGATACAGAGCCTTTAGTTTCATATTTTTATTATCTTTGTACTATTTCGTCTTGACTATTAGTATATTCGTAGGTTTTATTTCTTTGTCCATTCCCGTTATTGTCTGATCCTCATTTCCCATATTATTTTGATGGTTTCTTGCCTTGAATCTCCCCCTGGATTTGCCACATATATTCAAGTTAGCTTACCCTCTGAATTTAGTTTGAAGCCCTTTTGACTTCCCGAGTTATGCGATTTGCTGGAACATTCATTCTAGCAGTTCAGGTGTCGACCGTCCCAACAATCAGGCAGCACGGGGGAGTGGGGGAGGTGGCAATATCGCACAGTGGTGAGCAGGGACTTGGGTTCGATTCCCAGCTTGGGTCACTGTCTGTGTGAAGTTGGAACGTTCTCCCTGTGTTAGCTTGGGTTTCCTCCGGGTGATCCGGTTTCCTCCCACATTCTGAAAGACATGCTGGTTCGGTGCATTGACCGGAACAGGGGCCAGACTGTGGCGACTCGGGGAATATCACAGTAACTTCATTGCAGTGTTAATGTAAGCCTTACTTGTGACTAATAAATAAACTTTAACTTGACTACCGTCCGGTGGTTCTGACATCCACCATTTGAAAGGTTTGTCATGGCACGAATCAATTCCAGCCTCCCAGGTTGACTGGATCCATCACAGTTGGCCTATCACCGCAAAAGGTCCACAGCAGGTGCCATTTCCCCAACCCGACACTCAAACCTGGATCACCTAGTTAACAAGAACACTTATGACAGACTCCTAATTATTGACTACAGCTCAGCCTTCAACACTATTATTGCTACAAAACTCATCTTGAAATTCCCTAGCCAATGGCTTGGCTCGTCCCTTTGCAACTGGATCCTAGATTTCTTTTCCACAGACCGCAATTCAGTAAGGATAGGTAACAAGATCTCCTCTGTGATCATCCAGTGCTCCACAAGGCTGTTTCCTCAGTCCCCGACGATACTCCTCAAACACCTATGACCACGTGGCCAAATTCCCCTCCAGCCCAATATTCAAATTTGCTGATGATACAACCGTGGTGGGTCAAATCTCAAACAATGATGAGATGGGCTACAGGGACGAGATAGAGAATCTGGTAAAATGGTTTGACGACAATCTCCCTCAATGTCGTAAAATGAACAAGAGTCATCAACTTCAGGAAATGTATTGGAGGACATGCTCCTGTCTACAAAAACAGGGAGGAAGTGGAAATGGTCGAGAGCTTCAGAATTCAAGGTGTTCAGATCACTAATAGCCTGTCCTGGTCCCTCCACGCCATGACTATAGTTAAGAAAGATCAACAGTGCCTCTACTTTCTCAGGAGGCTCAGGAAATTTAGCATGACCACCATGACTCTCACCAACTTTTACAGATGCACCATAGAAAGCATTGATATGGCTCCTGCTTTGACCAAGACCTAATCCATCATGCAAACCAGCCCCCCATCCATTGACTCCGTCTACACTTCCCGTTGCCTCAGGGAAAGCAGCCAGCATAATCAAGGACCCCGTGCACCCTGGACATATTCCCTTCCAACTTCTTGTATCTGTCAGGAAAAAGATACAAAAGTCTGAGAATACGTACAAACCAACTCAAGAACAGCTTCTTCCTTACTGCCATCAGTATTTTGATTGGTGTTATCATATATTAAGCTGAGCTTTCTTTTCACCCTACCTGTAACTGTAACACTATATTCGGCACCCTATACTTTCCTTAAGAACATAAGAACACAAGGAATAGGAGCAGGAGTAGGCCATTTAGCCCCTCGAGCCTGCCCCACTATTCAATAAGATCATGGCTGATCTGTCGTGTCTCAGTTCCACATTCCCGTCCTCTCCCCATAACCCTTAATCCCCTTGCCTATCAAAAACCTATCAACCCGCGTCTTAAAAATATATAGCGAGGCAGCCTCCACCACTTCAACGGGCAGAGAATTCCAGAGATTCACCACCCTTTGAGTGAAGAAGTTCCTCCTCAACTCCGTTCTAAACCGCACCCCCCCTCTTTATCTTGAGGCTGTGCCCTCTAGTCCTACTGTCATTTCTGAGCGGGAAGAGCCTCTCCACCTCAATCCTATCCATCCCATTCATCATCTTTTAAGTCTCAATGAGATCTCCCCTCATTCTTCTAAACTCTAACGAGTACAAGCCTAGTTTATTCAGCCTCTCCTCATAGTTCAACCTCCTCAACTCCTGTATCAGCCGAGTAAACCTCCTCTGCAATCCCTCCAAGGCCAAAATATCCTTGCGCAAGTGCGGTGCCCAAAACTGCACACAGTACTCCAGCTGCGGCCTCACCAGTGCCCTATACAGCTGCAGCAAGACCTCCCTACTTTTATATTCAATCCCCCTCGCTATGAAGGCCAGCATCCCATTTGCCTTCCTGACCACCTGCTGCACCTGTAGGCTGGGTTTTTGCGACTCATGCACAAGGATCCCGAGGTCCCTCTGCACCGTCGCATGCTGCAGTTTTTCACCATGTAAGTAATAGTCCTTCCTACCATTATTCCTACCAAAGTGGACAATGGACAACCTCACATTTGCCAACATTAAATTCCATTTGCCAGTTCCTGGCCCATTCGCCCAGCCTATCTAGATCCTTCTGCAGACTCTCCACACCCTCTGCACAATTTGCTGTTCCACCAATCTTGGTGTCATCAGCAAATTTCGACACCATACACTCGGTACCCTCCTCCAGATCATCTATATAAATGGTAAATAGCTGAGGCCCCAGCATCGACCCCTGGGGCACTCCACTAGTCACCAACCGCCAATCCGAATAGCACCCATTGACCCCCACTCTCTGCCTCCTATTTGACAACCAATCCTCTACCCACGCTAACACCCTACCCCCAACTCCATACCTTCTGTAATAAACTCTTGTGAGGCACCTTGTCAAACGCCTTCTGAAAATCAAGAAACACCACATCCACCGGCTCTCCTCCATCCACCGCCCTAGATACATCCTCATAGAACTCCAATAAATTCGTCAGACACGACTTCCCCTTAATGAAACAGTGCTGCGTCTGCTCTATCAAACAATTCTCCTCAAGATGCCTTGCTATTTCCTCCTTGATGACGGATTCTAACATTTTACCTACAACGGACGTTAAACTAACCGGCCTATAATTCCCTGCCTTTTGCCTGCCACCCTTCTTAAACAACGGCGTAACATTAGCCGTTTTCCAATCTTCCGGCACTTCCCCGGAATCCAGCCACGTTTGGAAAATAATCACCAAGGCATCCACTATCACCTCCGCCATTTCTTTCAGAACCCTTGGATGCATTCCATCCGGTCCTGGGGACTTGTCCACAATCGGTCCCTCCAGTCTGTCGAGCACCGCCTCTCTAGTAACAATAATGTCATTCAGGCCCTCCACTCCTACCATCTTTCCATCGCTAACACCCGGCAAATTATTCACATCCTCCTCCGTGAAAACCGAAACAAAAAAGTTATTCAAGGCCTCAGCCATTTCCCCATCCCCTACCACTAAGTCACCCCTCTCATCCTCTAACGGTCCAACGTTCACCCGAGCCAGATCTTCCTTTTCATATATTTATAAAAACTCTTGCTATCCTTTTTTATATTAAGCGCTAGCCCAGCTTCATAGTTTATCCTACCCTTCTTTATCAACTTCTTTGTCATTCTTTGTTGACATTTAAACCTCTCCCAATCCTCTTCTCACCCACTACTCTTAGCGACTCTGAACGCATCCGCTTTTAATTTAACACTTTCCTTTACCTCCTTCGTTATCCACGGCTGATTATCTCTCCTCCTACGAACCTTTTTAACCATCGGAATAAATTTCTGCTGAGCACCAAGAAAGATCTCCTTAAAGATCCTCCACTGTTCCTCAGCAGACCTACCTTCCATCGCGCTCCTCCAATCAACATTCGCCAATTCCTCTCTCATCCTACCGTACTCCCCTCTGTTCAAACAAAGGACACATGTCCGGGAACCCACTTTCTCCTCCTCCATCTGCATCAGAAACTCCACCATACAATGATCACTCTTCCCAAGAGGATCCTTCACCACAAGGTCCCTAATTCTACCCGCCTCATTACATTACACCAGAATCAAATCAAAACAACCCCACTCTGCCCAATACTGGTGCCAATGCCCATGATACAGACACCAGCCTTTGAACATTTATCTTTGCCACCGTATGTTCCCTCTGCCAGTTTACATGTAGCTCAGGTAATGATCCACAGATTACTACCTTTGAGGTTCTGCTTCGTAATTGGTACCTAGCCTCTCATGGTGACTATGCCCTTTACAGACATCCCAAATATCCCTGCTTGTGTGACCACTTCCCTCCAACCTCAGTGTCCCCACCCAGCCCACAATATCACCCTGATTTGCCATTAGTGGAGTGGACCAGGACAATCTTCTTTGCTTGTCGTTTCTATGTCTTTGGTACCGAAATAGACCATGCCAACTGGATCCTCCCACTTACAATGAAAATTCCTCTCCAGCTCAGAACTCTGGTACGGTCAAGCAACACAACTGTCTGGCCTCTCGCTTTTGCTGCAGAGATCAGTATCTGTGTCCCACACTATATTGTCCCCTACTGCCACCACATTCCTGTTTGTCATCCCTCACTTCATTGGCTTCCTGTATCATGGTGCCATGGTTAGACTGCTCATTAACTTTGCAGCCTTTGCTTTCATCCACACAGATGATAAGCACCTCAAATCTTTTCAACAACTGCAAAGTCTGAGGCTTCTCCATTACTGTGTCCCTTCACTTGTCTCACTCTAGGTCACATTCTCCTGTCACTCACTATTCTCAGAGGTGTGACCATATTCCGGATCAAATTATCCAGGGATTTCTCCCATTCCCTTACGTTGTGCAGTGTCTGCAGTTCAGCCTCTAACTCACTAATTCTGATCTGGAAGTCCTCCAGCTACTTACACTTCCTGCAGATGTGTTAGTCATGGATTACCTGGACATCCAAAATCACACATTCCTCATCTGCAACATAACACCTGTCTTGCATTATTCCTCATGTTATCTACTTAAATTTAATTAAATTACTCACCTAATTAACTTAGAATAATTCCAATGACAACCACATTTCTTTCCCCTGTGCATTTCATTCCCGCATGAACCTAATTCACCCCTCACTCAGTCTCCATCCCAGTCCAGCTCAGTCACCTGTCTCATGCACCTATTACTGGCCATGCATTTTGAAAGGTGTGTCTTATTTATAGACTCTCTGCTGAGTCGCTTGCTAGTTTTACTTCCTGCTGCACTGACTAACACTCATGAACCAACTGGTGGTTGACAGATAACTGCCACTCCATATAGTTCTCTAGTTAACATAGAAATTAGAAGCAGGAGTAGGCCATTTGGCCCTTCAAACATGCTCTGCTTTTTATTTTGATCATGGCGGATCATCAAATTCAATATCCTGATCCCCCCTTCTCCCCATATCCCTTGGTCCATTAGCCCCAAGAACTATATCTAATTTCTTTTTGAAATCACACAACATTTTGGCCTCAACTACATTCAGTTATTGTGAATTCCACAGATTCACCATCCTCTGGGTGAAAAAATTCCTCCTCACCACAGTTCTAAGAGGGTTACCCCTTATCCTCAAACTATGACCCCTCGATCCAGACTCCTCCACGATTTGGAACATTCTTTACGAATCTATCCTGTCTAACCCTGTTAGAATTTAAAAGTTTCTATGAGATCCCATTTCACCCTTCTAAACTGCAGTGACTATAATCCTAACCGACTTAATCTCTCCTCATATGACAGACCTGCCACCCCAGCTATCAGCCTGGTAAACCTTTGCTGTATTCCCTTGATAGTAAGGACATCCTTCCTCAGATAAGGAGACAAAAACTGCACGCAGTACCCCCGGTGTGGCCTCACCAATGCGCTATATAATTGCAGCAAAACATCCCTATTCCAATACTCAAATCCTCTCGCGATGAAGGTCAACATATCAAAGAACAAAGAAAATTACAGCACAGGAACACGCCCATTGGCCCTCCAAGCCTGCATCGACCATGCTGTCCAACTGAACTAAAACCCCCTACCCTTACGGGAACCATATCCATCCATTCCCACCCTATTCATGTATTTGTCAAGACTCCCCTTAAAAGCCACTATCGTATCTCCTTCCACCTCTCTTGGCAGAGAATCCCAGACACCTATCACCCTCTGTGTAAAAAAAAACTTGCCTCGTACATCTCCTATAAACCTTGTCCCTCGCAACTTTAACTTATGCTCACTAGTAAGTGACTCTTCCACCTTGGGAGAAAGCTTCTGAATATCAACTCTGTCTATGCCCCTCATAATCTATCAATTCGCCCCTCAACCTCCATTGTTCCAGTGAGAACAAAACAAGTTTCTCTAACCTCTTGTCATATCTAATGCCCTCCATATCCCCAGGGCCTGATGGGATATAGCCCAGAATACTGAGAGAGGCAAGGGAGGAAATTTCTGGGGCCTTGAGAGAAATCTTTGCATCCTCACTAGATACAGAGAAGGTCCCAGAGGATTGGAGAATACCTAATGTTGTTCCTACGTTTAAGAAGGGTAGCAAGAGTAATCCAGGTAATTCCAATCCGATGAGCCTTACTTCAGTAGTAGGGAAATTATCGGAGAGGATTCTTCGAGACAGGATATATTCCCACTTGGAAATAAGTGGACGTATTAGTGAGAGCCAACATGGTTTTGTGAAGGGGAGGTCGTGTCTCACAAACTTGATCGAGTTTTTTGAGGAAGTGACAAAGATGACTGATGAGAGTAGGGCAGTGGATGTTGTCTACATGGACTTCAGTAAGGCCTTTGACAAGGTCCCTCATGACTGACTGGTGCAGAAGCTAAAGTTGCATGGGATCAGAGGTGAACTAGCAAAGTGGATAAAGTCAAAGAAGACAGAGCGTAGGAATGAAAGGGTGTGTTTCTGAATGGAGGGCTGTGACAAGTGGTGATCCTTAGGGATCAGTACTGGGATCTTTGCTGTTTGTAATATATATAAATGATTTGGAGGAAAATGTAACTGGATGGATTAGTAAGATTGCGGATGACGAAAAGGTTGGTGGATTTGTGGATAGCGATGAGGACCATCAGGGAATACAGCAGTTGGAGACTTGGGCGGAGAGATGGCAGATGGAAATTGATCTGGACAAATTTTTTACTCCAAGAGTGGGTGCCTGGAACTGGGTTGCTGGGGAAGGTAGTGGAAGCGGACACCGTAGTGACTTTTCAGGGGCGTCTTGACAAGTACATGAATTGGAGGGAACAGAGGGGTATGGTCCCCAAAAGGGTAGAGGGTTTTAGTTAAGTTGGGCAGCATGGTCGGTGCAGGATTGGAAGGCCGAAGGGCCTGTTCCTATGCAGTTTGTTAAACTGATCCTTTTTCAGAAATCCAGACTGAGCCCAAATTCACCATTATTTTCTCAGTGTTCAGTTATTACATCATTTGTTACAGATCCTAGCATTTTCCTTCGGACTAATGTCAGACTAACAAGTTTTTCATTCTCCATATTCTCTCTCCCTTCTTTCTTAAACATCGGAGTTACATTTGCACCTTCCAATCTGCAGGAACAATTGCAGGGTCGGTAGAATTTTGAAAGATAACCACCAATGCGTCAACTTTCTTGACAGTCACTACTTTCAGCATCTGAGATAGAGACCACCAAGTCTGGGGAAATTTATCTACTTCAAATCTCATTCATTTCTCTATTTCTACTATTCTTATAAGCATAAAAGCATCTTGTTGTTCCTCATTAATGCCAGTCACCTGATCCTCCATTATTTATGGAAGGTTTTTAATGAATGGTGATCATTGACATTTGGACAGATTATTGAGAAAGTCTGTGTGTTCTGCCTTGGTCATGTCATCTAACATGAGGTTTGAGGTGTGTGTGAGACCAGTGCCTGGAGCTGTGAGGTAGCAGCCGAACCAATGCACCACTGTGCGTTGTGTTTCTTTCAAATTATGGAATCTTATGGCTTTATCCTCTTTGTGGGTAATTAGGATTTCCTTTTAATTCATGGTTACCTTGTTCATTATTTATGTATAAGATATATAGTATTAACTGTTTGCTTTGTTGACTCTTTCAGAGAAAAATTTATTCCTCACTTCCCCACTTACTCTAATTCAGGGTACTGGCGAGTCAGAGACAATGCCAACAGGCACAGGGTGTTAAGACACCAATCCATCACAGGGCACACACTCACACACAAAAATTAAAGGGGCAATTTAACATTGCCAATCCACCTAATCCACACATCATTGATGTGGGGAGGAAACGGGAGCACCCGGAGGAAACCCATGCAGACACAGGGAGAACGTGCAAACCTCAACACAGACAGTGACCCAAGGTTGGAATTGAACCCAGGTCTCTGGAGCTGTGAGGCAGCATTGCCAACCTGACGCTGTCTCAAAAATTATTGTATTTCTTTCAAATTATTGAATTTCTTTCAAATTATTGAATTTCTTTCAAATTATTGAATCTCATGGCTTTCTACCCTTCTTCAGTAACTGGGATTTCAAAGTTGCCCTGTGCACCAAAAAAACATTGTTCCTATTCTGAACATAACCAAATATGGAGCCTCATCCAATATTGTAACAAATTTGGGGTCTGGTCTGATATCGCACTGAGAAACTCAGAACTTTAGTGCAGAGAGGGATCTGGATGTCCTGGTGTAAAAATCACAAAACCTTAGTTTGCATTTACAGGAAGTAATTAGGAATATAAATGGAATGTTAGTGTTTATTGTAAGGACAATCACATTTAAAAAATTGTGCCTGCAAGCATACAGGGCCATAGTGAGGCTGCATTTGGAGGAATGTGCAATATTTTGATCTCCTTACGTAAGATCATGAAATCATAAGACAAAGGTAGGCCATTTGGCTCATTGAGTCTGCTCTGCCATTCAATGAGATCAGGACTGGTCTGATGTGACAATCCTCCAACTCCATTTTCCCACCTTACTTCCATAACCCTGATTCCATTACTGATTGAAAATCTGTCTCTCTCAGCCCCAAAGATATATCCCAGCCTTTACACCTCTCTGCGGTGAAGAGTTCCAAGAATTCACTACTCTGAGAGAAGAAATTCCTCCTCATCTCTGTCTTAAATGGATAAGCCTTTGCTCTGAGAATATGCCCTTTGGTCGTGGACTCTCCTACAAGGCGAAATGAACTATCAGCATCCAAGCTGTCAAGCCCCCTGAGAATCCTATATGTATCAATAAGGTCACCTCTCATGAGTACAGGCCCAACCTACTTAGCCTCGATTGATAAAAATATCCTGCCATATTTGGAATCAGTCAAATTAACTTTCTCTGGACTACTTTTAATGGTGGCATGTCTTTTCTGAGTTGAGGGGATGAAAACAGTATTCCAGGTGTGGTCAAACTAGTCACTTGCACAGTTCTAACAAGACCTCCCTATTTTCATACTCCATTCCCTTTTCAATAAAGGTCAATATTCCATTTGTCTTCCCTAACACTTGCTGAGCTTGCATGCCAGCTTTTTTGTGATTTATGCACAAGGATCCCAAATCCCTCTGTGCTGCAGCTTTCTGCAGTCTTTCTCTATTTAAATAATATCCAGCTCCTTTATTCTTCCCACCAATCTGCATAACTTCACATTTTCCTGCATTATTTTTCATCTGCCAAGCTTTCACCCACACACCTAATTTTTTTATCCCTCTGTAGACCCTGTCATCCTCAGCACTTGCCTTCCCACCTATTTTTGTGTCATCTCAAATTTAGCAGTAGCACATTCACTTCCCTTATCCAAATTATTAATATACACAATGTAAGAAATGACCATTGAATTAGAGACTGATTCCTGGGATGAAGGTAGTTATATTATCATGAAAGTCTGAGCAGATTTGGCCTACATCCATTGGAGTTTAGGAGAATGAGAGGTGATCTTATTGAAACATAGAAGACACTGAGGGGACTGGACAGGATTGATGCTGCGTGGATGTTTCCCTTGCGATGGCATCTTGTATAATGCACATTTTGAAAATTAGCAATCTCCCATTTAATACAGAAATGAGATTTTGTTTTCTATCAGAGGGTCACTTGTGTTGGAATTCTCTACCCCAGTGAGCAGTAGAGGCCGGATCACTGGCAATATTTAATCAGATCAGTCATGATCTTGCTCAGAACAGGCTCGAGGGGCTGAATGGCCTACTCCTGTTCCAAATTCTTTTGTTCTTGGAATTGAGGTTTTGTGTGATATCTTACAGACTCGGATTGTGAACAATCTGTACAGTGACATTTACACAATGTTTCACAGAGATATCACCTCCCACCCGCTATCTCCAGCTTTCTCTCCTCTACCTCTGTCCCCTCTCCCTCTCTCCTCAACCTTGACCGTCACCCCCCCACTCTTCTTCTCACAGCCTGTCTTCCCTCTCTCAAATTCTCCTTCCCCAACCATGCTATCTCTCTCTTCTTCCACTCCCTGTCACTTTTGCGCTCCTCTGCTCACATACTCCCCCCTTCTCCCCACTAACTTCTTTCCATCTACATTCTCTCCCTCCCCTTTCTCCCTCTCTCACTCACCTCCCATTCTTCCTTTGTCTCTCCCTCTTTAATTCGTCTCTTCTTCCTACCTTGTGTGGCATGGTGGCTCAGTGGTTCGCATTGCTGCCCCAAAGAGCCAGGGAGCCGCTTGCCATTCCTGGTTTGGGTCACGTCTGTGCAGAATCTACACGTTCTCCTTCACGTCTGCGTGGGTTTCCTTCCACAGTTCGAAAGACATGCTGGTTCGCGATGCTAAATTCCCCCTCAGTGTACCCGAACAGGCACCGAAGTGTGGTGACCAGGGGATTTTCACACTAACTTCACTACAGTGTTAATGTAAGCCTACTTATGACAGTAATTAACTTGGAAATCAATCTGTCCCGCAATCTCTCTCCCATTTCCCACAACCATCCCATCTCCCTGCTAGCCACTCATTTGTCCCTCCTGCTCCCTGACCCTGCTCCTCACCCACTCTCTCTCAGCACCTTCCTATTCTCCCCCATCGACACATAATCTCTCTCCACCTCACCTCCTATCCCCTTCCCTCATCATTCTGGTATACTTCTCCCCCTCACTCTCTTCTCTTCAGACTCTCTCCCCTTTCCCTCTCTCTCACATTCTTCCCTGCCCCTCCTGCTTTATTTCCCATCCTGTCTTAACATGGAAGGGTCTGTTTATTTCTTCCTCCCACACTATCTGCCTTCCAGATCCTCTCTCCACTCTGCTCTTTCTTTCTCACCCACTATCCCAACCCCTGTCATCTGCTCTGCCGTTCTCGCTCCTGCTTCCACACTCAAACATCCCACTCTGAATCTCCCACATCCCACTCTCAATCTCCCTCTTTACACTCCGGCTCCCTCTCGTCCCTCTCATTCCTGCCTCTTTTCTCTCTTCCCAACTGCACCCCTCCACCTGTCTTCTCAACCCCCTCCCTATCTCTCTGTCACTCACTATCTTCTCTCCGCTCTTCCCTGCCTCTCCTTTCTGGTCTATTCCCCCTCCTCTTCCCTCCCTCTGGCTCCATGTTGCCATCCCATTCCTGCTCCCACTCTCTCCTCCCCCTCATTCACCCCTCCCCCTCACAAACCTCTCTCCTCTCTTCCTCACTCCTCACACACTCTCCCCTCCCCACCCCCTCTCTCTAAATCACTGACTGTGTTATTTTCACTTTCCCCCAGCTCCAGCCTCTCTGACTCTGGATCCGAACACAGCGCATCCCCGGCTCATCCTGTCTGAGGACCGGACCAGTGTGAGACTCGGAGACAAACGGCAGCTGCTCCCTAACACCCCGGAGAGGTTTGATTCCTGGGAATTTGTCCTGGGATCAGAGAGATTCACATCAGGGAGACATTACTGGGAGGTGGAGGTGGGGGAGAAGACACGGTGGTTTCTGGGAGTGGCCCGAGAGTCTGTGAAGAGGAAAGGGGGAATCTACCTGAGACCTGAGTCTGGATTCTGGATGGTGGGGCTGAGACCCGGAAGTAGTTATTTTGCCTTCACCTCCCCCTCACTGACGCCCCTCATCCCGAGTGTGAATCCCCGGAAGATCGGGGTTTTCCTGGACTGTGAGGGTGGACAGGTGTCATTTTACAATGCGGACAACATGTCCCATCTCCACACTTTCACCCACACTTTCACTGGGAGAATCTTTCCCATCTTCAGCCCGGGATGGAATGTCGACGGGAAAAACTCGGCGCCGTTGACAATCTACGGGATTAAAGGTCACTGACAGATCCATCCCATAATTTCACACCGTCTCCCTGCCTCCTGCCAGCTGTAAACTGATGGAACCTGTTCATATTGTGGTTATTATATAGAATTATAATTTACATTGGAGGCTCCATGATTACATTTGTAAAATGATTCTTCAAACAAAACAATCTGTGAACCGCTGGAATCGAAACAGTTTTTCTCAAAGATTCCACAGTTCATCATTAAATCCAAGAAGCAGAAACTCTCTTCGGTGCCCGTTGGGCACCGCAGGGGCTGAGGTGCCTTATAGACCCCGATAATCACATTTTGATTTCACTCATAAGAAATAGGAAATAGGAGCAGGAGTAGGCCATCTAGCCCTTCGAGCCTGTCCCGCCATTCAATAAGATCATGGCTGATCTGTCGTGGCTCAGTTCCACATTCCCGCCCTCTCCCCATAACCCTTAGTCCCCTCTCTTATCAAAAACCCATCAACCCGCGTCTTAAAGATATTTAGCGAGGTAGCCTCCACCACTTCAACGGGCAGAGAATTCCAGAGATTCACCACCCTTTGAGTGAAGAAGTTCCTCCTCAACTCCGTTCTAAACCGCCCCCCCCCTTTATCTTGAGGCTGTGCCCCCTAGTCCTACTATCCTTTCTGAGCGGGAAGAGTCTCTCCACCTCTATCCTATCCATCCCATTCATCATCTTATATGTCTCAATGAGATCTCCCCTCATTCTTCTAAACTCTAACGAGTACAAGCCTAGTTTATTCAGCCTCTCCTCATAGCTCAACCCCCTCAACTCTGGTATCAGCCTAGTAAACCTCCTCTGCACTCCCTCCAAGGCCAAAATATCCTTGCGTAAGTACGGCACCCAAAACTGCACACAGCACTCCAGCTCCCCTTGCTAAATTGATCCTAGTATCAGGGGGACTAGCAGGGTGAATATGTGGGGTTACTGGAATACAGCCTGGGTGAGATTGTGGTCAATGCAGACTCAATGGCTGAGTGGTCTCCTTCTGCATTGTAGGGATTGTATGATTGTATGATATGAAGAATGGTTACATCAAAGTGGGAGCTTGACTCAGCAGCCTTATCCATCTATCAGGAGATTCAGTTTCAAGGCCCAGCCCTCAACATACAAACTAGGGTGAGCTCTGCTTTGCCAAAGCACCTCCACACTGACGCAATAGTAAGAAAGCCCACCAATGCATCAACTTTCTCGGGAGGCTAAGAAAACTTGGCATGTCTGCTATGACTCTAATCAACTTTTACAGATGCACCATTGAAAGCATCCTGTCCAGATGTATCACAGCTTCGTATCGTTCCTGCTCTGACCAAGAACGCAAGAAACTACAAAGGGTTGTGAACGTCGTCCAGTCCATCATGCAAACCAGTTTCTCATCCACTGATGGCTTTCTTAACTACAGTATGTTTTGTCTGTACAGTGCACAAGGAACAGTATTTTCACTGTATCCCAATACACGTGACAATAATAAATCACATTAAACTACGGTGACCCTTTAGTGCAGTCAAGAGGGCGTTCTGTACAGCCAAAGCACCATCAAGTTCCGTTCTTGTGGAAAGAGCTGATGGGGCACGAGGAACTGGTGATCTGGCCACAATTCCTCCCTCAGTCACCATGAAGAGAAAGCAGGTTAACCAGACCTTCATGTGACTTCTATTTGTGATCGAACTGTATGCCAATTGGCTGTCATGTTTTTCTGCAGAATGCGAAATTGGAAAGCTAGTCATCATCTCTGAGGCATTTGGGACTTTGTAGTGGTGTGAAAGATGTTATATTCTTATACCTTCTATCTTTCACTTGGGGATAGGGCTTACCGTGAAGGCATTATCATAATGCTAGCCGATCCCTGAAGGTGGAATTGCCAGCGTTGGACTGGGAAGAGCACAGTAAGTAGTCTCACAACACCAGATCAAAATTCAGAGGTTCACCTGGTAGCACAAGCCTTCGGAGCGCTGCTCTTAAATCAGGTGACACACCTGATGAAGAAGCAGTGCTCCAAAAGCTCGCGCTACCAAGCAAACCTATTGGACCCCAACCTGGTGTTGTGAGACTACCCACAGTGCGAATCCCTGAAGGGGAAGATGAGGGGGGAAAAAAACTACCTTTTTAAAAAATACCTCAAAAGATTTGGCCAACTTGCCATATTCGCAACACTGTAAAACAGATGAATGGTAAATTGGATAACCATGTGGAACATCACAGCATGATATTTTGAAAAGAACACCACAAGCCTCAAAACCACTAATAATACACAGAATACAGAGACACAAGGATAGATTAAGGTTTTGATATGCCTTTTTTTCCTTAGGAAACATCACCAATCGCAGCACACAGCACAGTAGAAGCCTAGTGCTTGCCGTCATGCTGAGCCCGGCGTTACACTCTGGTACACTTAACATGCACGAACGACTCTTTCAACCAGAGCCATTAACGCTTAGCTGTGACATACCTCGAGCAGTGAATTTGTACAAAGGTTGTTGGCCCACAGCTGATCTACCTCTGCCACAGAGCCAAGCGAGGCCGCGACTTCAGCAATGTGTTAATTCGGGACATTTCCGAGGCTGGCCTGTCTTAAGTTTCCTTTGTACTTTTGTTTCCGTTCGGGCCGTCCCCCCTCCTTTTGGGGAGCCGCCCCCTTTTTCTTTGTCCAAACGTAATTTAAGTTTGTTTACTTGGTTCGACCCGCAAGGACAAACGAACAGCCGCCCCCTTAAAAAAAAGAACAGAAACTCAACATGTTGTTTGTGTCTGTCACTGAGTGAGGGAGGCGGGATTCCGGGGAATGGAGAAGCTGATTGGCCGGTGTTCCTGTCACTCAGAGCGAGGGAGGCGGGATTCCTGGAATGGAGAAGCCTATTGGTCAGACAGGATGTCATTTACATTGAGGGGGCGGTTCGGGGGACTGTCGATTGGTCGCAATAACTGTCAATCAGAGAAGAAGCGGGCGCTCTTGACACCGGGAAGACACCGGTCACTGAGACTGAGGAGGAGGGGATCATGAAGCTTAGAAGGCGATTGGTTCGCGCCCCTGTCGCTCTGCGCCTGAACACCGATTTTGGGAGAGTCTGAAATGCGAATGGTTCAACCGCCTGTCAGTCACCATGAGGGAGGCGGGATTTCGAGTGGTCCGCAAGACAATTGGCTCTTGTGTCATTCATTCAGATTTAGAGGCGGGTTTCCGAGCAATGGGGAAGCCGATTGGTCACTATGACTAATTGACATAAAAGGAGGTCGTTCCCGGAAGATGGAGGGCGATTGGTCAGTGCCGCTGTCACTCAGACTGAGAGAGGCGAGGTTTCAGTTAAGCCGGATACGGATTGGCCTCATCCGCTGACACGCAGCGTTCCAGGGGCGTTGCCAATTGGGGAGCAGGATTGGCCGGAGCGCCTGTCACTCATCTGAAGGGAAGCGGTATTGCGGAACCTCGGAGGTGATTGGCTGCATCTCTTGTCCCTCAGTGCCGGGGACCCTCCTCACCTAATTCCCCCTCCGCTTCATTGCGTTCCCCCTCTCCTTCGCCCCATTCCCCTAACCTTCTGCCCCTTCCCTCTACGTCCCGCCTCTATCGCTGCTCTCCCTGCAGTGTAAGTACACCCACCAGTGTGGAACTCCCACCCACCTGACGAAGGAAAGCCTATTCCGAAAGCTTGTTGCATTTGCTACAAATAAACCTGTTGGACTTTAAGCTGGTGTTGTGAGACTTCTTTCTGTGTCCGTACATCCACAGCGCTGTTAGGGAGGGAGCTACAGGATTTTGACTTCTCGGGCAGTGAAGGAACATTGATATATTTCCAAATCTGGATGATGGGTGGCTTGGAGGGGACCTTTCAAGTGTTGGTGTTCCCATGCACCTGCCACCCTTATCCTCCTGGGGAGTTCTTTTGGGTTATAACCTAGCAGAGTACACACCTTTCTCAACCCCTTGCCAACAGCCTGCTTCAGCGACTTTGATATTGATTTGATTTATTATTGTCACGTGTTAGTATACAAAGAAAAGTATTGTTTATTGTGCGCTATACAGACAAAGCATACTGCTCATCGAGAAGGAAAGGAGCGAGTGCACAATGTAGTGTTACAGTCATAGCTAGGATGTAGAGCTCAACTTAATATAAGGTAAGTCCTTTCAAAAGTCTGACGGCAGCAGGGAAGAAGCTGCTCTTGAGGCCGTTGGTATGTGACCTCAGACTTTTGTCCCTGTTTCACCCAGATCCCTTTGCCTATCAATACTCTTAAGGGTTCTGCCATTTACAGTATACTTCCTATCTGTATTACTCTTTCCAAAATGCATTACCTGACATTTGTCCAGATTAAATTCCACCTGCCATCTCTTCGCCCAAGTCTCCAACTGATCAATATTCTGCTGTATCGTCTGATGGTCATATCACTATCCACAAATCCACAAACTTTGTGTCATCCACAAACTTGTTAATCAATCCAGTTACATTTTCCTCCAAATCATTTATATATATGCTGTCTGCAATAGGTCCCAGCACCAATCCCTAAGGAACTCCACTTGTCACAGCCCTCCATTCAGAAACACACCTTCACTGCTACCCTCTGTCTTCTTTTGACCAAGCCAGTTTTGTATCCACCTTGCTAGCTCACCTCTGATCCCATGCGACTTCACCTTCTGCACCAGTCTGCCATGAGGGACCTTGTCAAAGGCCTTACTCAAGTCCATGTAGACAATACCCACTGCCCTACCCTCATCAATCATCTTTGTCACTTTCTCCAAAGACTAGATCAAGTTCGTGAGACGTGACTTCCCCTTCACAAAACCATGTTGCGTCTCACTAATATAACCACTTATTTCCAAGTGGGAATAAATCCTGTCTTGAAGAATCCTCTCCAATAATTTCCGTACCACTGATGCAAGGCTCACCAGCCTGTAATTACCTGGATTATTCTTGCTACCCTTCTTAAACAAAGGAACAACACTGGCTAATCTCCAATCCACTGGAACCTCCCCTGTAGCCAGTGAAGATACACAGATTTCTCTCAAGGCCCCAGCAATTTCCTCTCTTGCCTCTCTCAGTATTCTGGGAAATATCCCATCAGGCCCTGGGGACTTGTCTCCTTTACTGTTTCTCAAGAACCCCAATACCTCCTCCTTTTTGACGTCAACATGACTTAAATTATCTACACATCCTTTCCCAGACTCAACATCCACCAAGTCCTTCTGTTTGGTGAAAACTGATGCAAAGTATTCATTTAATATCTTGCCCATTTCCTCTGGCTCCATGCATAGATATCCCCCTTGTCCTTGAGTGGGCCAACCGTCTCCCTGGCTACCCTCTTGCGCTTTATATATGTATAAAAAGCCTTGGGATTTTTCTTAATCCTGCTGGCCAATGCTTTTTCATGACCCCTTTTAGCCCTTCTTACTCCTTGCTTAAGTCTCTTTCTACTTTCCTTGTATTCCACATTTGTTTTGTGTGTTCCCAGAATCCCAGCTTTGACAAATGCTTCATTTTTCTCTTTGACGAGGCTCACAATATCTCTCATTATCCAAGGTTCTCAAAACGTACCACATTTATCCTTCATCCTAACAAGAATGTGTCAGTTCTGAACACCCATCAACTTACACTTGAAAGACTCACACATGCCAGATGTTGATTTGCCCTCAAACATCTGCTCCCAATCTACATTCTTCAGTTCCTGCCTAATATTATTATAATTAGCCTTCCCCCAATTTAGCACCTTAGCTTAGAACATAGAACATAAAACATAGAAAAACTACAGCACAAACAGGCCCTTCGACCCACAAGTTGCAATGAACATATCTCTACCTACTCGGCTTACCTATAACCCTCAATCTTACTAAGTTCCATGTACTCATCCAGAAGTCTCTGAAAAGACCCTATTGATTCCACCTCCACCACCACTGTTGGCAGCCGATTCCATGCACCCACCACCCTCCTGAGTGAAAAACTTACCCCTGCCATCTCCTCTGTCCCTACTCCCCAGCACCCTAAACCTGTGTCCTCTTGTGGCAGCCATTTCAGCACTGGGAAAAAGCTTCTGAGAATCCACCCGATCAAAACCTCTCAACATCTTATAAACCTCTATCAGGTCACCTCTCATCCTTCGTCTCTCCAAGGAGAAAAGACCGAGCTCTCTTAACCTATCCTCATAAGGCATGCTACCCAATCCAGGCAACGTCTGTGTAAATCTCCTCTGCATCCTTTCAATGGCTTCCACATCCTTCCTGTAATGTGGCGGCCAGAACGGAGCACAGTGCTGCAAGTGGGGTCTGACCAGGGTCTTACACAGCTGCAGCATTATCTCCCGACTCCTAAACTCAATTCCTCGATTGATGAAGGCCAGTACACCATACACCTTCTTAACCACATCCTCTACATGCGAAGCCGATTGAGAGCCCGATGAACTCGGACCCTAGGATTCTTCTGATTTTCCGCACTGTTAAGTGTCTTACCCTTAATATTATATTCCTTCATCCCATTTGACCTGTCAAAATGAACCACCACACACTTGTCTGGGTTGCAGTCCATCTGCCAGGATACTTGAGGAGACTACACTTATCTTTATCCATCAGTACCTTAAAGCTTACTGAATTGTGGTCACTGTTCACGAACTGCTCCCCGAATGAAACATCGACCATCTGGCCGGGCTCATTCCCCAATACCAAGTCCAGGATGGACCCTTCCCTCGTTGGACTATCGACACACTGTTTCAGGAAGTGCCCCGGATGCTCCTTACAAACTCTGCCCCATCCACGCCACTAGCACTAAGTGAGTCCCAGTCAATTTAGGGGAAATTAAAATCTCCCACCACAACAACCCTGTTATTTTTACACTTTCCCAAAATCTGCCCACATATCTGTTCCTCAATCTCCCACTGGCAGTCGGGCAGTCTATAGTAAACCCCCAATATTGTGATTACACCTTTCCTATTCCTGAACTCTCCCCATATTACCTCACTGTATGAGCCCTCTGAGGTATCCTCCTGGAGTACAAATGTGATATTCTCCTTAAGAACAAAAGAACATAAGAAATAGGAGCAGGAGTAGGCCATCTAGCCCTTCGAGCCTGCCCCGCCATTCAATAAGATCAAGGCTGATCTGTCGTGGCTCAGTTCCATATTCCTGCCCTCTCCCCATAACCCTTAACCCCCTCGCTTATCAAAAACCCATCAACCCGTGTCTTAAAAATATTTAGCGAGGCAGCCTCCACCACTTCAATGGGTAGAGAATTCCAGAGATTCACCACCCTTTGAGTGAAGAAGTTCCTCCTCAACTCCGTTCTAAACCGCCCCCCCTTTATCTTGAGGCTCTGCCCCCCAGTCCTACTGTCCTTTCTGAGCGGGAAGAGTCTCTCCACCTCTATCCTATCCATCCCATTCATCATCTTATATGTCTCAATGAGATCTTCCCTCATTCTTCTAAACTCTAATGAGTACAAGCCTAGTTTATTCAGCCTCTCCTCATAGCTCAACCCCCTCAACTCCGGCATCAGCCTGGTAAACCTCCTCTGCACTCCCTCCAAGGCCAAAATGTCCTTGCGTAAGTGCGGCGACCAAAACTGCACACACTACTCCAGCTGCGGCCTCACCAATGCCCTATACAGCTGCAGCAAGACCTCCCTACTTTTATATTCAATCCCCCTCGCTATGAAGGCCAGCATCCCATTTGCCTTCCTGACCACCTGCTGCACCTGTAGGCTGGGTTTTTGCGACTCATGCACAAGGACCCCGAGGTCCCTCTGCACCGTCGCCTGCTGCAGTTTTTCGCCACGTAAGTAATAGTCCTTCCTACCATTATTCCTACCAAAGTGGACCACCTCTCACTTGCCAACATTAAATTCCATTTGCCAGTTCCTGGCCCATTCGCCCAGCCTATCTAGATCCTTCTGCAGACTCTCCACACCCTCCGCGCAATTTGCCGTTCCACCAATCTTGGTGTCATCAGCAAATTTCGACACCATACACTTGGTTCCCTCCTCCAGATCATCTATATAAATGGTAAATAGCTGAGGCCCCAGCACCGACCCCTGGGGCACTCCACTAGTCACCAACCGCCAATCCGAATAGCACCCATTAACCCCCATTCTCTGCCTCCTATTTGACAACCAATCCTCTATCCACACTAACACCCTACCCCCAACTCCATGCCCCCTGACCTTCTGCAATAACCTCTTGTGAGGTAGTTTGTCAAACGCCTTCTGAAAATCAAGAAAGACCACATCCACCGGCTCTCCTCTATGCACCGCCTGAGACACATCCTCATAGAACTCCAATAAATTTGTCAACCAGGAATGCAACTCCCCCACCCCTTTTACATCTGCCTCTATCCCGCCTGAAACATCTGTATGCTGGAATGTTAAGCAGTCAATCACATCCTTTCCTTAACCAAGTCTCTGTAAAGGCAACAACATCGT
Source organism: Carcharhinus amblyrhynchos (assembly GCF_965287045.1). NCBI lineage: Eukaryota > Metazoa > Chordata > Chondrichthyes > Carcharhiniformes > Carcharhinidae > Carcharhinus > Carcharhinus amblyrhynchos. Next base: position 5,603,976 of record NW_027649781.1, on the reverse strand, counting down.
AGTTCCGAGTACTAATCCAAGCTCTAAGTTCATCTGTCTTACCTGTTACACTTCTCACATTGAAACAAATGCACCTCAGTCCACCAGACTCTGATTAGCAATCCCTCCCTGCCTGCTATTTCTCTGAGTTTTACTGGCCCTACTCTCAGGTTCCCCTTCAGCTAATTCACCTTTGCTTTCGTTGCCACCCTGCCTGCCAAACAAGTTTAAATCCTTCCGTGTGACACTAGCAAACCTCCCGGCCAGAATATTTATTATGCCTTTCCAGTTTAGATGCAACCCATCCTTCCTCTACATGTTCCATCTGCCCCGGAAGAGACCCCAATGGTCCAGATATCGGAAACCCTCCCTCCTACACCAGCTGCTTAGCCACGTGTTCAGCAGCACTATCTTCCTATTCCCAACCTCACTAGCACATTGTACAGAGAGTAGCCCTGAGATTACAACCCAGAAGTCCTGCTTTTTAACTTTCTACCTAACTCCCTAAACTGCTGCTGCAGGACTTCATCACTCTTCCTGCCTATGTCATGAGTACCAATATGTATCAGGATCTCTGACTGTTCGCCCTCTCCCTTCAAAATGCTTTCTGTCCATTCAGAGATATCCTAGACCCTGGCATCAGGGAGGCAACATACTATCCTGGAGTCTCTTTCACATCCACAGAAACGCCCATCTGCACCTCTAATTATAGAGTCCCCTATAACTATTGCTCTAGTCCTCTTTATCCCTCCCTGCTTAACAACAGAGCCTGCTGCGGTGCCATTGCTTTGGCCGCTGCTGCTGCTGGTATCCCCTGATAGTCATGATGTGGAGATGTTAGCGTTGGACAGGGGTAAACACAGCAAGAAGTCTCACAACACCAGGTGAAAATCCGGCAGGTGTATTGGGTAGCACAAGCCACTAGCTTTCGAAGCGCTGCTCCTTCGTCAGGTAAGTGTCTCTTACCTGTTCCCTTACCCTGCCGCTTACCTGATGAAGGAGCAGCGCTCCGAAAGCTAGTGGATTTTGCGACCAGATAAACCTGTTGGACTTTAACCTGGTGTTGTGAGCCTTCTTTCTGTGTGGATCCCCTGACAGCCCATCTCCCCCAACAGTATCCAAAATGGTATACTTGTTGGAGAGGGGGATGATCACAGGGGATTCCTGCACTGACTGGCTCCCCCTTCTGGCAGTCACCCATCAGACTGCACCTTGGGTGTGACCATGTCTCTCAACTCCTATCTATGACGCTTCCTGCCTCCTTCATGCTCCTCAGTGCATCCAACTGCTGCTCCAACCTATCCATGCGTTCTGTAAGGAGCTGCAATAGGGTGAGCTTCCTGCAGATATAGTAGGCGAGACACTGGAAGCATCACAGATATCCCACATCTCACAACCACAGCACTTAACCCCACTGACTGACATTTTGAGCACCAACACAATTGTTTGAAAAAATGTATAAAACTTAGCTTCACTTTTACCTTCCTTTTTTGGGGGTTAGAGAAGGAGAGTAGTTGGAAAACGCTAATGCAATGTTTCTGGCTTAACACTCCTTCAGACCAGATCTTCTGCTTCCCACTTCTTGATAAATGTTGCACCAGTGAAGTCCCTCAGCTGCTGCGACCAGATGGTTAGGTGCATTGGCCATGCTAAATTCTCCCTCAGGGTACCCGAACAGGTGCCAGGGTGTGGCAACTCGGGGATTTTCACAGTAACTTCTTTGCAGTGCTCACGTAAGCCTTACTTGTGACACCAATAAATAAACTTTAAACTTTATGATTTGAAAGAAGAAAAATATGGTTTTGAATCCAGAGTTCCGAACATGTACCAGCCAACACTTGCTGCAGTACTGAGGACATGCTGCACTGCCAGAGGTGCTGTCTTTTAGTTGAAACGTTTACTCGAGGAACATGCCATCAATTAAGGGCATTAAAAACGATACATAATAGCATATTAGGTTGGAGCAGGAGTAGACCATTCGGCCCTTTGAACCTGCTCTGTCATAGAGCAACACAGCATGAAAACAGGCCCTTCGGTCCAACTGATCCATGGTGCCCTCCCAGCAATCCCAACTGCTCACGTTTGGCCCATATCAGAATAACATAGAATCCCTACAGTGCAGAAGGAGGCCATTTGGCCCATCAAGTCTGCACCGACCACGATCCCACCCAGGCCCTATCCCCATAACCCCACACATTTACCCTAGCTAGTACCCCTGACACTAAGGGGCAATTTAGTATGGTCAATCCACCTAACCTACACATCTTTGGGCTGTGGGAGGAAATCGGAGCACCCAGAGGAAACCCACAGACATGGGGAGAATGTGCAAATTCCACACAGACAATGACCTGAGATCGGAATTGAACCCGGGTCCCTGGCACTGTGAGGCAGCAGCGCTAACCATCTGGCAAATTTTCACCCACTCACCCAGCCTCTCCAAGTCCCTTTGCAGCTTCTTTGTATCCTCCTCACAGTTCACACCGAGTTTTGTGTCATATTGGAAATATCACATTTAGTCCCGACATCTAAAACATTGTGAATAGCTGAAGCCCAAGGTACTGATCCTTACAGTCCCAAACCCATCACAGCTGGCCCACCTGAAAAAAGACCCATTTATTCCTGCTCTCTGTTTTGTGTCCCAAATTTCTCAATCCAAGACAGTGTATTACCCACCACCCCCCAATCCCATGTATGCTAATATTGCTTATTTTTGAGTGGCCAGGAAGTGCTAGACAGTAATGTACATTCCTTAATCGTCAGAGAGTATTGACGCTTGGTGAGGCCACACCTGGAATATTGACATAGAGGGAGTGCAATGAAGGTTCACTCGACTGATTCACAATCCCTTGATTCTCTATTGTTTCTGGGGAGTTTTCAGCATTTCCTCTCTTTTCATTCATTGGACTAGCACTGCCCTTGAACTAGTTTGCTTGCCGAGCTATTTCAGAAGGTATTTCAGAGTCAACCACATTGCTGTGGTTCTGGAGTCACATGTAAGCTAGACCAGGTAAGGATGGTGGATTTCCTTCCCTGAAGAACGTTAGTGAATCAGATGGGTTTTTCTGACAATCGACAATGGTTATCATCAGACTTTTAATTCCAGACTCAAGTTTCACCATTTGCTGTGGCGGGATTCGAAGCCAGGACCCCAGGACGTTACGCCGAATCTCTGGATTGCGAGTCCAATGACGATACCTCTAAGCCACAGCCTCTGACAAAACAAGAACACATGAGAACCACCTCAGTAAATCAAACATTGCATCCGAGCAACACAATGTAATCTTGTCAGTCCAAACTAAACAATGTCTCAAATCAACATTTAAAAACTAGACTCATAGGACACCTTTGTGCCATTGCAATGGGCAACAAACAGGAAAAAAACACAACCCAGAGATTAGACACGCAACAAACCCCATTACCAAATAGTCTGAATCAAACGTAAAGGACAAGATTCTTTGATTTTATTTGACTTATTATTGTTGTATGTGTGAGTATACAGTGAAAAATATTGTTTCTTGCGTGCTATACAGACAAAGCATACCACTCATAGAGAAGGAAATGAGAGAGTGCAGAATGTAGGGTTATAGTCAGGGTGTAGAGAAAGATCAACTTAATACAAGGTATTTCCATTCAAAAGTCAGCAGGGACGAAGCCGTTCTTGAGTTGGCCTCAGACCTTTGTAGCTTTTTCCCAATGGAAGAAGCTGGAAGAGACAAATGTCTGGGGCATGTGGGGTCCTTGATTATGCTGGCTTCTTTTCTGAGGCAGCGAGAAGTGTAGACAGAGGGTGGTTTGCATGATGGATTGGGCTACATTCATGGCCCTTTAGTTTCTTGTGGTCTTGGACAGAGCAGGAGCCATACCAAGCTGTGATACAACAAGAAAGAAGTTTTCCATAGTGCAACTGTAAAAGTGGGAGAGAGTCGTAGCGAACATGCCAAATTACCTTAGTTTCCAAAAAAAGTAGAGGTGTTGGTGGGCTTTCTTAACTGTAGCGTGAGCAGGGGGGATTAGGACAGGTTGCTGGTAATCTGGACACCTAAAAACCTCAAGTTCACCAGCCTCCAAGCCCCTCGGCTGGAGGTGGTGTGTTGTTTGTCAGCGGGATTCTCTGGTTCCCATCGCCGTCAGTGGGAATTCCCATTGACAGCACCCCATGCCAGCAGGAAACTCATGGATGGGGGTGTGCTGCCAGCAGGACTGGAGAATCTCACTGGCTTGAATGGCCAGAGAATTCTGGCCTAATAGGGAAACTCAACCAGGCTAAACACCTAAAAAAATCTTCCTGTCTAACACAAACCCTGGCCCAACTATTTTGGACACCAACACTAACATCTTTGGTTACAAAGATGTGCAGGTTAGATAGATTGGCCCTGCTAAATTGCCTCTTAGTGTCCAAAGATTGTGCAGGTGAGGTGGATTGGCCACGCTAAATTGTCCCTTTGTGTCCGAAGATGTGTCGGTTAGGTAGATTGGCCATGCTAAAAGTGTCGGGTTTTGCTGGGATAGGAGTAAAGTTAATCTGGTTTATTCAACATGGGCTGGGGACACACCTTCAGAGAGCGATGGTCCAAAGGTCCAAGTGACCACAGCTATTTTATGGGGCAAAGGGCACATTGATCTGTGCAGGTTTCATTCGCTTATTTACAGATATAACAAACTTTTATTCTAAGCCTGTTATCGCTGTTAGCATTAAACCACATTAACCAACACATTACATCAGCAGCAATTATTACTATTTGGCTTGTTCCCAGCGAGAACCTTTCCACTGCCACTGCCCACCCCCACTTCTCCTCCCCCCTCCCACAACCCCTCCCCCAACACCCTCCTTCCCACCCCCTCCCCCAACACTCTCCTTCCCACCCCCTCCCCCAACACCCTCCTTCCCACCCCCTCCCCCAACACCCTCCTTCCCACCCCCTCCCCCAACACCCTCCTTCCCACCCCCTCCCCCAACACCCTCCTTCCCACCCCCTCCCCCAACACCCTCCTTCCCACCCCCTCCCCAACACCCTCCTTCCCACCCCCTCCCCCAACACCCTCCTTCCCACCCCCTCTGCCTCCCCCAACACCCTCCTTCCCACCCCCTCCCCCAACATGCTCTTTCCCACCCCTCCCCTCCCCCAACACCCTCTTTCCCATCCCCCCCTCCTCCAACACCCTCTTTCCCACCCCCCCACCCCCTCCCCCTCCACCAACACCCTCTTTCCCACCCCCCCACCCGCTCCCCCTCCCCCAACTCCCTCCTTCCCACCCCCCTCCCCTCTCCCCCTACCCCCTCCCCCCTCCCCTCTCCCCCTACCCCCTCCCCTCTCCCCCTACCCCCTCCCCTCTCCCCCTACCCTCACCCTCACCCCAGAGCAGACACACACATTGTCCTGATTTGGAATTCTAGAAGGAATTTTCCATTCTGGAAACGAGGCCTGTGGCGGAAGTCGGAAGTCTTCGAATCCCTACAGTGCACAAGGAGGCCATTTGGCCCATCCAGCCTGCACCGGCCACAATCCCACCCAGGCCCTATCCCCGTAACCCCATGTATTTACCTTAGTTAATCCTCCTGACGCTAAGGGGCAATTTCGCACGGCCAATCCACCTAACCTACACATCACTGGATACTAAATGGCAATTAGCATAGCCAATCCACCTAACCCAAATGTCTTTGGTCACCAAGGGACAATTTAATATGGCCAATCCCCTTAACTTCCACAAGTTAAGACTGCAGGAGGAAACGAGACATTTTCCTCAAATCCCTTAACAGCGTTTCTTGGGCGGGGGGTCTATGTGGGGAATCCCATTTTCATCCGGTGAATCCTCACTAATAATCCAACACGCTGGAATCTTGTGTAGCAGACCCCCTCTCCACCCACCCACCCGGTGATGATGTGCACATTAATTGGCACATACACCTGGTGGGACAGACATTTTTCTGTGCCTTTGAGGTTAGCAAATGTTACTTCCGCCTCAGAGCCTCAGAGAGTGTCAGACTGTGTTTATTTCTTTTGTGTAATTTGAATGCTGTTGAATCTGACAATAGTTTTAATTTATTCCCTGGGATTGGTATTCACTGAGGCCTGAATAAAATCAATCAAATTAATTTCATAATGGTCGCTGTTATCACCCTGTCATACCCCCTCCTCAACACATACCCCACTGCACTTCCTATCCCACAAACTACATTCTTTTCTCCCATCAACTTCACCACTCTTACTACTGCCCCTCCTTCATACCCTACACCCCTTCTCCTTAACACGGTATCGCTCCTCCTTAATCTCTATTCCCTCCTCCTGAACCCCTTCTCCCAGTCCTCAACCCCATCAACCTTCTCCCCTCCTAAAACCACTCTCCAGCCTCCTCCTTAACAATCCTTCCACTGCTTCTCAAGTGACACAACCCTCCCCTGCTCCTCCTCAAAACCTGCTTTGATTATCCCCCTCTTCCTCATCTCCTCACCCTCATCATCCTCCTTCAGCTATCTACCCCCATTATCGCCTTTCACCTCCATTACAACCCCATCTCCTTACCTCCATCATCCCCCACCTCCTTTCCTCCCCACCAATATCCCCAAACAATACGAGTTTAGCTCCCATGAATTTTATTGGACTCCCCACTAGAACGTGACATTCTGGCCTCCTTCTGCACTTTAGGGGTTGTATTACTTTTCAACCCTCACCGAAGAGGAAGCCTCTCTCACCTGTGCCTGTTAACAGGTGGACAATTCCTCCTCCCGATCTGATCTTCTACGAACTGCTCTTGCTCGGTGCGGCTGTGCTCTGATCTGACCCTTGCTGCCAACGACAGGGGGACCACACGCTGAGTGACAGATGATGCAACCAACCAGCTTTCGAACTGACCGGAAGCTCATCCTCCCGTGTATGACGGGCAGGCACTTTGACCAATCAACGTCCAGAACACCTCCTCGCCCCGGAGGCAGGTAATCCGCGCTCAGAGTGACAGAAGTTTCAACCAATCATCTTCCAGGACTTTCGGAACCCCGCCTGCTACTTCTGATTGGTAGATATCCCAGCCATTCGGCTTCCCTCGTCAACAGAGACCCGCCTCTCTCTCTGAGTGACAGGCTCGCAGACCAATCCGATGCCACTCCCCGGAAAACTGCCGCCCTCGACAAGGTGAGAAGCCTCACAACACCAGGTTAAAGTCCAACCGGTTTATTATCAGCAAACGCCATTAACTGTCGGAACTGCTTGTTCCTTCCACCCACCTGACGAAGGAATAGGCAGTTCCGAAAGCTAGTGGCGTTTGCTATAAATAAACCTGTTGGACTTTAACCTGCTGTTGTGAGACTTCTTACTCTGTTTACCCCAGTCCAAAGCCGGCATTTCCACATCATTATCTCGACAAGCACCAACAACATGTTGCGTTTCTGCTTCTTGGATTTAATGATGAACTGTGGAATCTCTGGGAAAAACTGTTTCTATTTCAGTGGTTCTCAGATCGTTTTGTTTGGAAAATCATTTTCCAAATGTAATGTTAACATGGGTGTTAAATATAATTCAATATAATAACAGGAAATGGTTCCATTTACAAAGAACATTAAAGATGTTAGTAAAACAAGTAATTACGTACTAGTGATTAAAAGATTATTTCGCTGAGGTGGACAATGATGAGACACGTCAGACAAACCAGAAATTAACAATAACTGTGACTCCACTAACATATTAGTGCAGCAACTGAACTGCTTTTCATTTGGTTAAACATTGATGTCCTATAAATTCGATTAGTTCACACATCGTGATCAATACTGACAGATTTTCAAATCCATATTCATAGCAGCATCACATCATTTACAATCTGAACTGATTTATCATTGTCACATGAATTAACATACAGTGAAAAGTATTGATTCTTGCGCGATATACAGACAAAACATGCCGTTCATAGAGACGGAAACGAGAGTGCAGAATGTACTGTTACAGTTATAGCTAGGGAGTAGAGAAAGATCAACTTAATGCAAGGTAAGTTCATTCAGAAGTCTGACAGCAGCAGGGAAGAAGCTGTTCTTGAGCCAGTTGGTACGTGACCTCAGACTTTTGTAACTTTTTCCTGTCGGAAGAAGGTGGAAGAGAGAATATCGGGGGTGCGTCGAGCCCTTAATTATGCTGGCTGTTTTGCCGAGGCAGCAGGAAGTGTAGTCAGAGTCAATGGATGGGAGGCTGTTTTGTGTGATGGACTGGCTGCATTCAAACTACATCTTCAACTGTCTCAAGACAGCTTGCTACTTTAATGTAAAATAAAACCTCCCATAAACACGGAAGTTTTCTTCCTTCCAGTTTCATTCCAAATATCCCCTTGATCATGGCATTCTGGGCAATATTTATAGAGCTGTGCAAACCCATTGCAGTTCATCATTGTTATTGAATCATTAAGGGAACATTATTGAACCATGCTGAGAGTTTGAAGTCAGTTAGGCAGACAACTTTATCTCAAATACTAGAAACAAACCAACTGGTGATTAATATAAATAGAAAATGATGGAAATACTTAACAGACCAGGCAGCACAATAATGGCACTTGTTCACTGCTTGAACCCAAAATGGAGATGGCCGAGTATCACAACAACAGCTGCTCTCCCACCTTCCCCACCACTTCCCCACCCCCCGCACCCCCGCTACCACATACGCAAAATAAATGCCCAGCTCACCGCTGAAAACTATGACAGCCAAATTGTTCATCATTGTGAAGAAGGGAAAGAATTCTGTAAGATTGGGGTGGAAATCCTGACAGCTGCTCTTGCAGATCTAGCATTAACTCCTGGGAATTTATACAAAGCGGGGAGCTTGTTATTGTTTTACAAATTTTCTTCTCCTCTTTGTGTTGTTCTCCTTTTTTTCCCTAAATAGAAATTACTTTATTGAAAGCATCCCTGGAGATCTCTGCCCTGATTCATCTCAAACATGGTGATGTCCCACCACCTTCTGCCTGTGGAGAAACACTGCAGGCAGGAAGGTCACTGGGTTTCTGCAGTTCACAGCTCTACCCGGAAAGTTCCTCCCCACAATTAAACTTTTATTTGTTTCTTCTCTCCCCGTCCTTCTTTCTCCCAGCCCTACAGAAGTCATTGCTGATCTTTCAGTTCCCAGGGTTTATTCCAGGAATGTTAACCTGGCTTCTCTCTCCACCTGTCAGTGAGACCCACACTCATCATCTTACATGGATAGAGGATTGGTTGAATGGCAGGGGAGGATTGCAACGGACACCCATAGATGCTAAAAGACGTCCTCATAAAATAGGATATGGCGTTTGACTCATCGATCGACAGTTCTGACACACCACTGCGGAAAACCGCACGACCTCCTCAGAAGCCAAACATGGGACACGGCGGACAGAGTATCCTTCATTGACCAGTCCTTCTCCGGAGCAGCGAAGTTACGACATCTTCTCTGGAGCCTTACACATCTCTTCAACCTGTGCTTAACCCTCTCCCCACTCACATTGTCTGTACCTTTAAGACTTGATTACCTGTAAAGATTCGCATTCCAACCATGGTCTTGTAAACTGAGTATGTATCTATGTATGCCCTGTTTGTGAACACAACTCTTCACTCACCAAAGGAAGGAGCAACACTCTGAAAGCTGGTGCTACCAAATAAACCTGTTGGACTTTAACCTGGTGATTGAGACTTCTTACTGACTGACAGAAGGCAGAGAGTGTGGATAAAGGTGTCTTTCTCAGGATGGCAGCCACTAACTATGGTGTGCCTCAGGGGTCAATGCTGGAACCACAACTTTTCACAATATACATTAACGATTTGTAGGAAGGAACTGAAGGCACTGTTGCTAAGTTTGAAGATGATACAAAGATATGCAGGGGGATAGGTAATATTGAGGAAGCAGGGGGGAGGGGGCGCTGCAGACGGACTTGATCAGATTTGGAGAGTGGGCAAAGAAGTGGCAGATGGAATACAATGTGGAAAAGTGTGAGGTTATGCACTGTGGAAGGAAGAATTGAGGCACAGACTATTTTCTAAATGGGAAAATGCTTAGGAAATCAGATATACAAAGGGATTTGGAAGTCATTGTTCACGATTCTCTTCAGGTTAATGTGCAGGTTCAGTCGGCAGTTAGGAAGGCAAATGAAATGTTAGCATTCATGTCGAGAGGGCTAGAATACAGCAGCAGGGATGTACTTCTCAGGCCGTATAAGGCTCTGGTCAAATTCCATTTGGAGCTTTGTGAGCCGTTTTGGACCCCATATCTAAGGAAGGATGTTCTGACCTTGCAAAGGGCCCAGAGGAGGTCCACAAGAATGATGCCTGGAATGAAGAGGTTGTCATATGAGGAACTGTTGAGGACGCTGGGCCTGTACTCGTTGGAGTTTAGGAGGGTGAGGGGGCATCTTATTGCAACTCACAGGATACTGCGAGGCCTGGTTAGAGTGTACATGGAGACAATGTTTCCACTCGTAGGAAAAACTAGAACCAGAGGGAACAACCTCAGGCTGAAGGGAAGATCATTTAAAACAGAGATGAGGAGGAATTCTTTCAGCCAGAAAGTGGTGAATCTGTGGAACTCTTTGCCGCAGAAAGCTGTAGAGGGCAGGCCATTAATTGTCCTTAAGTCAGAGATAGATAGGTTCTTGATTGATAAGGGATCGGGGTTATGGGGAAAAGGCAGGAGAACGGGGATGAGAAAAACATCAGCCATGATCGAATGGTGGAGCAGGTTTCAAGTGGCCTAATTCTGTTCCTATATCTTATGGTCTGACAGCTGGCAGGGCGCAGAGAGGCGGTGTGAAGTTATGGGATGGGTTTGTTAATGATCTTTAATCCAGCAGATTGTCAGTGGTGCAGGGTTTTCCCCATTTTCATTCCATCCCGGACTGTAAAAGCGGAAGATTTTCTCAGTGAAAGTGTGGGTAAAAGTGTGGAAATGGGACGTGTTATCTGCATTGTAAAATGACACGTGTCCACACTCATAGTCCAGGTAAATTCCGATCTTCTGGGATTTCACTCTTGGGGTGAAGGAGGTGCATGATGGGGAAGTAAGGGCAAAACAACTGCTTCTGGGATTCAGCCCCACAGCCCAGTACCCAAACTCGGCGCTCAGTTCGATTGTCCCTTTCCTCTCTGCAGACTCTCGGGCTACTCCCAGCCGCCACCAAGTCTTTTGCCCCACTTCCACCTCCCAGTAATGTCTCCCTGACGTGAATCCCTCTGATCCCAGAACGAAGGACCAGGAATCAAACCTCTCCGGGGTGTTAGGGAGCGGCTACCATTTCTCTCCAAATCTCACACGGGTCCGGTCCTCAGGCAGGATGAGGCGGGGTTGGGCTGTGTTTGGATCCAGAGTCAGAGAGGCTGGAGCTGGGGGAAAGTTAAAATAACACAGTCAGTGATTTAGTCAGATGAAGAGAGGAGAGTGTGAGAAGAGGGGTAGAATCCCACAGGGAGAAACAGATGGAGTGAGGAGAAGAGAGCACAGTGAGGTAAAGAAGTGAAGGGAGAGGACAATAAGGTGTAGGGGAGATATGAGCCTCAAGGAAAGAAATGAGATAGGAAGCAAATCCAGGAGGTGAGAGAGAGGGGAGAGGAGAGAGATGAAAGCTGTGAATGAGGTTGAGAAGAGAGAAAACGGAGCAGAGAGGGGGGAATAGAGAAGTGGAGAGAGCTGGAGTCAAGAGATGGAGAGTGGGATTGGAGAGAGATCGGGTGTCTGGAGGGCGTGGAAGCAGAAGAGAGTGAGAGAGAGAGCAGTGTGACAAGGAAATCTGGAGGGTGGAGAAAAAAGAGAGGGGAGGACAGAGAGAGCGGGAAGGTGGCAGGAAGTGTCTTGGAAGCTCTCTAACAATGAGATTAGGGGAGTAGACAACGCAGGATTCAGGGAGAAAGGCACAGTGTGAGTCAGAGAGTGAGCATGAGGGTGAATGTAAAAGTAGAAGAGTGTAAGAAAGATGGAGGGGTGTTAGCAAAAACAGGAGGATGGGAAAAAGAATGAGTGCATGAGAGACAGTGGGAGAGGGGAGAGAATGTGCAAGACTGGAATGAGAGATGGGGGAGAATGTGCAAGACGGGATTGGGAGAGGGGGGAGAACGTTGGGGGGGGAGGGGGAAATGTTCAATCTGAGGTGGGGAAGGAAAGCAGAGCAGGAGAGAAATTGCTGGAAAGACAAAGGAGAGAGGGGCAGAAGGGGAGTGCTCGGGGAGAGATAAAGCAGAACGATGAGGGAAGGGAGAAGGAGAGGAAGTGGAGAGAGTATGTGCTGGCAGAATAGAGAATGGAAGGGGCTAAGAGAGAGAGGGAAATATAGTATGCAGGTACAGCATTAAGAAAAGGCAAATTGGATATTAGCATTTATTGCAAAAGGATCGGAGGATAAAAGTAAGGAGGTTTTGTTGCAATTCAGAGCATTGCAATGCTCTGAACATTGAATACAGGACTTGGGACATCATGTTGAAGTTGTACAAGACATTGGTAAGGCCACACTTGGAATCCTGTGTACAGTTTTGGTCATTCTATTATGAAAAATATATTATTATACGAGAAAGAGTGCAGAAAAGATTTGCATGGAAATAGTCCTTTGTTGTAAGTTTAGTAGGTTGACGTATCATTTTAGTTATGCCCGAGGGGCGGCACGGTGACAGAATTGCTGCCTCACAGTGCCAGAGACCCGGGTTCAGTTCTGGCCTTGGGTGACAGTCTGTGTGGAGTCTCCACATTCTCACCGTGTCTGCGTGGGTTTCCTATGGGAGCTCTGGTCTCCTCTCGCACTCCAAAGGTGTGCAAGTTTGGTTGACTGACCATCCTAAAATGCCCTTTAGTGTTGGATGAGTTTGCTATGGTTAATGTGCATGTTACAGTCGGGTTGGAGCGGGAGAGGGCCTGGGTCAGAAAGTCGGTGCAGACTCGATTGTCTGAAAGGCCTCCTCTGCACTGTAGGTATTATGCAGTGTTGCTCAAGGCATGCCTTCCTCACACCTTACTGAATCACATTTGACCCCTTGGTTTATGTGCTTGCCATGACATAACTGATTATAGTTGAGTACAGTTCTGCTGCTGCTGATGGTCCATCGCGCCACACGGATGCTTGGTCTTGAGTTGCTGGATATATTTGAAATCTATCCCATTTAGCACAGTCGTAGTTCATTTTTGATGCCGCTGCAAAGAACATACCCATGTGTGAACCATCGGCCAGAGTGTCACTCACCTGTAAACGCTTTTTAAAGTATAATTATTGCACTCAAAGCAGAGACGGAAACGCAAACAACCATATCAACCCGTTTGAGATATTTTAATTGGACAAATATCGTAAAGTTTTCGGAAAGAATATGTCTTACCTTCTCTTCTGATAAACCTCCTCCTGAAATAAATAAATCACCAACAGTATGGATGACAGCAACTGATTTCAAGAGGCGATGGAGGAGGGATATGGGCCAAATACGGCAATTGGGACTAGCTTAGTCGTCCAAAAAAAGGGTGGCATGGACAAGTTGGGCAGAAAGGCCTGTTTCCTTGCTGCAAACCCCTATGACTCTATGACTCTCTGGTGAAACAAACAGACAGAGGGCAGATATGATTTAACACAGAAGTGTAAGTGATATATTTTGAATGGAAAAATGAGAGGCAAAGAAACTAAATAATACAATTTAAAAGGAATACAGGAACAGGGAGGTGGGGAGGATCAAGTTCACAAATCTTCAAGACAATCGTAGAAAAATAATTTTGCTTTTACCATTGAATTGTGATGATCTGCAGTGTGCAGGTTGACATGATGGAGAAAGCTGATTCAATCGGAATTTTAAGTTGTGTAAAAAATTGCCCCCATCAGAATAAAGAGCCGGGCAGAGAGCTTTTTCACTGAGCTGGCACAGGCACAATGAAGGGAATTGTGTCCTATGTGTTGTAGCATTGATGATATCATTAAGATGCCCTTTGTATCAGACACTGGAACACAACATCAATCCCACTGGCAGGCAAAGTCAATCCCAGATGCACCATATCAGACACACACTCACAATATGGAATGGGAACTGAATTGCAATGTCAATTTCAGGAGGAAACTATACGAATGAAGCAAGGAAATAATTCCAACCAAATGTCCAGATCACGACAACTCATCCCCGGAAGTTTGCCGCTATTCCTGAGATCCTGCACAATGTGGGAGTGGTAAGTTGGTGCAGCACGGCGGCACAATGGCGAGCACTGCTGCCTTACAGTGCCAGGGACCCGGATTCAATCCCGGTCTTGGGTCACTGTCTGTACTGAGTCAGCACATTCTCCCAGTGATTTCAGCGGTTTGCTCCTGTTTCCTCCCACAGTCTGAAACACATGTTGATTAAATACATTGGCATGCTGAAGTCTCCCTCAGTGTGCCAAACAGGCATTGGAATGTGGAGACTAGGGGATTTCCACGGTAACTTCAATGCAGTGTTAATGTAAGCCTACTTGTGACTAATAAATAAACTTCTCAACTGCAGAAAATGTTAGAAGTAGACACAAACTCAGTATAATTCTGATTTTTTTTGGTAAAACCTATAGACTTATTATCAGTTATGTTGTGTCTGTGGTAAATTTCAATAAAGGGCCTGCGATATATTAAATTAATTCAAAATGTCTTCATTTTTCCGTAAATTCGATATTAAATTCACAGCTCCCATCAGTTATTTAGTGACTGCCTGAAGTTTCCCTGAACAAAGCTGCAATACATTCCCTCACCTTCAGAAATATCAGCTGGTCTTCTTGCTCCATCTGTTTCTGCAACTTAAGAGTTTCTCCTCAATAGAATTTAAATTCTCCTGAATCTCTCGAAGGTTTCTCGCCATTGATTCGAGAATCCTCTCCTCTTCTTCATAAGAACATAAGAAAGAACATAAGAAATAGGAGCAGGAGTAGGCCATCCAGCCCTTCGAGCCTGCCCCGCCATTCAATGGGATCATGGCTGATCTGAAGTGGCTCAGTTCCACTTTCCTGCTTTTTCCCCATAACCCTTAATTCCCTTGTCTGTCAAAAAGCTATCTACCCGTGTCTTAAATATATTTAGCGAGGTAGCTTCCACCACTTCAACGGGCAGAGAATTTTAGAGATTTACCACCCTTTGAGTGAAGAAGTTCCTCCTCAACTCTGTTCCAAACTGCTCCATCCACCACCCCACCGTCCCCCCCCCACCCCGCCCCCCCGCTTATCTTGAGGCTGTGCCCTCTAGTCCTGCTGTCCTTTCTGAGCGGGAAGAATCTCTCTACCTCTACCCTATCCATACCTTTCATTATCTTATACGTCTCTATAAGATCCCCCCTCATCCTTCTAAGCTCCATCGAGTACAGACCCAGTCTATTTAGTCTCTCTTCATAGTCTAACCCCCTCATCTCCGGTATCAGCCTAGTGAACCTCCTCTGCACTCCCTCCAAGGCCAAAATATCTTTGCGCAAGTGCGGCGACCGAAATTGCATACAGTACTCCAGCTGTGGCCTCACCAGTGCCTTGTACAGTTGCAGCAAGACCTTTTGTCACCCTGCACTCAGCCCCCTCCTCCAGATCATCTAACTAAATGGTAAATAGCTGAGGCCCCAGCACAGATCCCTGCGGCATTCCACCAGTCACCAACCGCCAATCAGAATAGCACCCACTGATATCAACTCTCTGCCTCCTATTAGACAACCAATCTTCTGTCCACGCTAACACCTTACCCCCAACTCCATGCCCCCTAACCTTCTGAAGCAACCTTTTGTGCGGCACCGGTTCCCCTCTGTCTACGGCACAAGTCACACCCTCATAGAAATCCAATAAGTTCGTCAAACACGACTTCCCCTTAATGAATCGTGCTGCGTCTGCTCTATCAAACCATTCCATTCCATTCCTTTCTTCTTTGATGACGGATTCAAGCATTTTTCCAACAACAGACTTTAAACTAACCGGCCTATAATTCCCTGCTTTTTGCATGCTACCGTTTTTAAACAGCGGCGTAACATTCTTCCCTGAGATCTCTGAGTAAACGCCACTCTTTCTCCATGAGAATCTGATGCATTTTGGCGAACTCGGATGTGATGTGGGTCTGCAGACTGCTCGACTGTTCCTACCCAATGAAATGTGAAACATAATTAATGTCCCACGAGAAAGGGAACAAAACTAACCGAGATCCCAGAAAACCAACACAGGGAGACCTTACCCTCACTTCAGAAATCTTCCCTTTGTGTTTCTCTTCCATTTCTAGAACCGCCGATTTCTTCTCATTGAGAGAATGAGGGAAGATTTCAGCTGATCCTGGAATTGGGAGAGAAAAATCACAGAATAAAAGTCTCAGAACAACTAATTGTCACAAAACAATCAAGCGATACAATTTGTTCCCTCTACCTTGCACATTTCAACAGCTTCTTTCATGGGCAGGAAGCGGTGCTCTCTCTGTTCCTCCGCAGTCACACAAATCAGACAGAGCAATTTCTTGTCAGTTTCACAAAACAGCTTCAGTTCTTCCTGATGTTCCTCACAGTGAAGTTTACTTTCCTTCTCTTTCGGATTCAGCTTTAATTTTCGAGCTTTCTCGGCCAGATTCGCTAAGGCCCGATTTACCCTGAGGTTTCTTTCCGGAAACTCCTCTCTACATTCCGGGCAGGAGCTTATCTCCTTCTTTTCCCAACACTGGGTGATACAGGAGCGGCGGAAGTTGTGGTGACATTCCAGCATTATCGGGTCAGTGAAGAAATCGAGACAAATGGGACAAATTGTCTCCTCATTCAAACTCTTGACCAGCTGCTTCGAAGCCATGTTCACTCTCAGCACGTCCTGATTCATACCGGTTTAACTGTGGGATCCAACTGCATTCCTGAACACCTTCAGTTCCAGATTTCCTGATGACATTCATTGCGATTATAAATGAATCTCTGTCCTCTCGGCTATCACACGCGTTGATAAATCCTCGCTCAGTGTGATGGAGAAACAATTGGAGCGTGGAGGGGAATAATTACAATCCGTCAGGGGCGGTTTGGGCTCCAGGGAATGTTGAGTGTGGAAGGAGAGGGGGAGAGGGAGGAGGCGGAGATGGGCAGCATCGAGGTTCCATTACATTTTACTCCAGTCTGATCTCGCTGCCGATTACAAACCCTGTGGTGAAACTCGGTGAATGTTCCAGATCCATGCACGGAATTACATTCCAACAGAGAAAATGCTGGAAAATCTCAGCAGCGTCTGCAAGGAGATGAAAGAGCTGGCGTTTCGAGTCCAGGTGACCCTTTATCAAAGCTAAAAGGCATAGGAAGTGGGAGATATTTATACTGCAGGGTGGGGGAATGAAAGATGAGAAAGCCACAAAAAGGGGAAAGGCAATTTCGTGGTCCGCAGAGAGAGTAAAAGGGACGAGTGGCTGGGAGAGAGGTAAAATAGAGAAAAAGCGGGGAAAGGGGAAGCAAAGGGGAGAAAGGGGAAGGAAAGAGAAGATAAAACAGGGGGAAAGAGCGGGGGAGAAAGAAAATCAAAGAAAGACAAGAAAGCAATAAAACTTTTGAACTGAATTGAACTAATGAATGAACAGCCCCTCCTGGAGCAGGAAGTCCCGCACTCGTCAAGAAAACGACAGGCACAAAGGCGATATTTAAATGAGTCGTAGCTGTGATTTTTGGTTTCATTTGCTCGAAAGTAAACCATTTCCCCAACCGGGGCCTCTCACAGCTCCTTAAAGCCGACGAGGTATTTGAACACGGAGTGATCACTGCGAAATCGGGTTGTATGGGTTATCGTAAGAACAGAATCCCACAACAAACCTTGGTGATGTCCCAGGTATCTGGAGAGAGATTCGATTCCATGGCCTTTTTGCCTCATGGTGAGTCGCAGCTGACAGGGAGAACTAAGGGCGAGATACTTACCGCCAGATTTCTGGAATGTTTGCATAGGAAGCTCACAGAAATAATAAAAAAATGAAAATGCTGAAAATCTCAGCCGGTCTGGCAGATCTGTGCAGAGAGAAAGAAAGTTAACGTTTGTGAGAAATATGATGAATTTTAATTTGTTTAAGAGAGGAAGGAGCAGCTGGAGCAGATAGACGGTCAGTGAAAGGTGGGAATTCGGCGAGATTGCCATGAGCATGTGTATAGGGTACGAGAGAGAGACAGTGTGATGGACTACACAAGGAGCTGTTAGTGGTGTTAAGGTAATTTAGCAGCAAATGCTAAAGGGAGAAAGAAAAGTCAGTGCTTACTATAAGGCTAAAGGACAAGTGGCAGCTGGCCCAGTGGGGAAGGGGAGGGTTTGTGTTGGCACAAAAAAGTTTGAAATTAAAAAAATGTCAAGATGGAAGAGAAAGGTCACAGTGTAAAGTTATTGAAGTCAATGTTGAGTGCTGACCGCTGGAACATGCCTAATCAGAAGATGAGATACTGCTCCTCCAATTTGTGTTGGGATTCACTGGAACGAAGCAAGCAAGAATGGACATTTGAGCATGGGAGCAAGATGTCATTCAGCTGGGGAAAGCCCATAAGAATGCAGTGGCCATAGAGGCCAGTACAGTCAAGGGTTCTCCGTAGCAAGGGGTGAGAGTACAGATGTCTTGTGTTACCTGCGCTGTGCAAGGGTTTGAGATATGTGCTCTGGGCTGGAGAGGAACATGCAGTGGGCGGGGTAGCACCCAGTGGCCGAGGTCCATGTAGGTGCCAATGATGTAGGCAGAATGAGGAAGGAGGTTCTGCATAGATTGGGCGAGGCACGAAATTAATACACAAACCTCAATGGTAATTATTTCTGAATTATTGCCCGAGCCATGTGCAGATATCCATGGAGCAATAAAAATTGGAGAAATGAATGCATGGTTCAAAGACTGGAGTGGGAGAAGTGCATTCCGGTTCATGGGCACTGACATCAGTACTGGGGAATCTGTACCACTGGGACAGCGTGCACCTGAACTGTGCTGGGGATAATCTTCCAGCAGGCACTTAACTAGGAAAGTAGAGAGTTTCAAGTTAGATGTTCGGGCGAGGCATCAAATTTGGGATGATGTGATTCACCAAAGTGAAGAGACAAGGCAAGGGAGAAAGGTACTAATATTGGAATTGATAAACAGAGCATGGCAGGCAGGGACAAAGAATACAAGTCTAAGAGTGAATCAGTGGATGGTACTGAGAGAGAGAAGAAGGAGTGGGGTAGAGGTGAAGGAGATGGGTTAGTCAGGGTTGAGTTTCATATCAATTGCAGCGAGGGGGTGCGGATCGTGCAGGGGGAGAGACTCGGTGAAGTAAAAAAAAAACAGCTATGTTAGAAGCACCATTGTCGAAGGTGGCATCATCAAAAGAGGTATTACAGAGATGGAGAAGCTGGGAGAATAGGATTGTGTTCTTACGGGGAGCCGGGTGTGAGAAGCTGTAGTCAAAGTAATTGTGGTAATCGGTGGGTTTATAATGAACATCGTGGTCAGTCTATCAGCAGAAATAGAGACAGGAGTCAAGGAAGGGAAATGAAGTGTTGGAGATGTGAAAGCGAGGGAGAGGTGAAAATTGGAAGCAAAGTCGATTTTTTTCCCAGTTCCAGATGAAAGTATAAAGTGGCACTGATACTGTCATTGATGCAATAAAAAAAGGAGTTGCAGAGTGTTCCAGAATAGAATGGAACCAGGAGTCTTCCACACACCCCACAAAAAGATAAACACAACCGGGGCCCTTACTAGTACTCAAAGCCACACCTTTTAGTTGCAGGAAACGAAATGAGTTAAAGGAGAAATTGTTGTGACAAATTGAGTCTGGTGGAGGAGAGTGGTGAATGGGAATTGTTCAGGCCCCCGCTCAAGGAAGCAGTGGAAGACCTCAACCCCTCCTGGTGAGGGATAGAGGTGGGGAGGCATTGGAGAGTTAATGCACTGGCCGGTTCCTCCCAGCCATCTCTACAACACAAGACTCTGTGTTCAGTGGATATCTCCCAGGGACAATGGCCCAGAAAATAACATCAACTGATGTCGATTGGAAGGACTTGGAATCTCATCTTTCCCCCAGTATTCGGAGGGATTTCTATGCGCAGAGTGGGGTGAGAATGTGGAACTCACTGTCACCTGGAGTGGTTGAGATGGAGAGAGTTGATACATTGACAGGGAGGCTTGAATTACAAGATCATCACAGCATGTTTATGGAACTTGTTTTCTGTCTGTCTGGGCAAATGAGGCTTATTTTCTGAAATATAAATAAAATGCAGACGTATTTAAACACTGGACCAGGGGCTTTTTTTGATATGGATTCATATCTCAAACAGTGCCGACCCTCTCACTCATTGAGAAAGAGGAAACATTTCATAGGGATGGGGGTAACACTGTGGGACAAACCAATGTAAAGTGGGAGAGGGTGAAATCTCATCCAATTGGGAGTCTAAGAGCAAAATACTGCAGATGCTGGAACCTGAAACAAAAACAGAAAATGCTGGAAAATCTCAGCCGGTCTGGTAGGCTGAGTGGAGAGAGGAAATAGAGTTAAGAAGAAGTGACACGGACTCGAAACATGAACTCCATTTCTCTCTCCACACAGGCTGTCAGAACTGCTGAGCATTTCCAGCATTGTCTAATGGAAGTGATTTTAAAGCGCCCCCCGCTTCTGGAAGAACACTTGTGCCTGTCCAGCAAGGTAGGAAACACAAACAGGGAGAACTCACAGGCTGTGACATTTTGGCATATTTCCCGCATCGGATTGAGTGATAAGCAGATATTTTAATTAGACTGTAATGTAGAGAGTGAAGGAGGAGGGGAGCGGGTTGCAAAGTTGATTAAAAATATTTGCATTTTTAATTGCAGACATATTCTCCGTGATTCTATTCTGTAAAATGCTCCATCTCTGCCACAATCCCGAACACTCAGATATATTTTCATTTTCACTCCCCGGGCGTCGCGCAGAGACTGTGTGGGAAGCTGGAACGAAAGTCTGGCGCGTGATCCGTGCACTCCTTATTCATCCCAGCGGAATTCACTCACATTCCCCTTCATGGAAAGACAGTCTGGGAAGTTTCTATCATCGGCAGCAATCTTCCCGCCGGCAGAGACCCTCCTTTATTTTGGAAACTGCTCTCACCCATTATCATCATTGAGAACTTCTGTCATCAGCTTTAACATTGGAGTGAGGTGTTTCACCAGTGAAAACGTCAATCACATTTTCACTATAAAATTTGATTGTCCCAATATTGTCCCACGATATTCTGTGGATATCGGAAAAATCTGGACTTTCCAGAGTGTGAACCGATTTCTATCAAAGGCTGTAAATGGAATTGAGAAACAGATCGGTCATGATCTCATTGAAATGCGGAAGGGGTTCCAGGATCTGAATGGTTCACTCCTGTTGCTCTCTTTTCACTTCCAGCTCAGTCTGTCCGGTGGAGATATTGAACCGAGATTGCGTCTGTCTCAAGTGGATGTTTCAGATCCCTCAGTAAAGAGGATCAGGGGAATTCCCCCAGTGTCCTGGACAATTTTCCTCACTGAAACAGCAACAGCAAAAAGAGGCTAACTGCTAATTCATCTCATTTATTCTACTCATGTGTCATACCATATACCATATGGCTGCTGTATTTCCCTACATAACGGCTGCTCCTGTTTTTGTGAGTAATTCATTGCGGGTGCAGTCAGTTTCTGGGATGGGTTGAGTCTCTGTGTGAACGCAAGTCTTTCATTCTTACAAAGCGCACCGCTGCCACCTGCTGACGGAATCCAGTGCTGCAGGGAAGAATTCCCCATTCAAAACGGCCCAAGTGGGGACTGTCTTTGAAGATTCACAGTCACGATCGGCCGAATGGACTCTGCTGGGTCATATTATGATTCTTACGTGCTCCTTCTGTTCTTAGACTGTATCACATCTGCATTCTGACAATTGATTTCACTCAATGCCATTGTCTGATGATGCATTCCGCAGCCATCATTGAGAAAACTTCGGGCGAGAATACTCGTCAGATCCACAATTGGGTGGGAAATATACACACATAAGGATTTTTCAGTCGTCTTTAAGTTTGATTTATATTGCGGTATTTGTATGACGCTGAATCGATCTATAAAACTGAAGAGGATTATCAACAGGCGATCGTTGGACGGTAATGGTGCAGAGTCAATGATTGGTGAACTCAGGAAGTGAACAGGATCGCTGTCAGCCTTGGTATCAAAACCCAGACTTGGACAAATCCGCTCCAACCTGCTGCGCTCACACTGCGGAACAAATCTCTCACCGCATCTCTTCAGACTCGGCAGAGGGTCACTGGAACACGGAGGCTGAAAAAAATCCCCTGTGAAAGCCATGAATCCAACTTCAGTGCGTCCTTCAGTGTAGATTTCACTCTCCTCTTTACTGAGTTTACTGTGAACTACTGTCTTGTTTCTATTCCTAACGGATTGCAGTGTAAGAGTAAAAACAAATGTGGTTGCTGTTTTCTTAGGACGTTGTGAGTTCACACCTGGTGGAATGTGCACACTTCTTGTTTCTTTATCGAAGGAGTGATTTACTGACCTCAGAGGGAGAACAGACAGGATTGCCTAGATTGATTTCTGGGCGGGCAGTGGTGTGAGGAGAGACTGAATATACTGGGTAAATATTCTGTAGGGTCGAGAAGAACGAGAAGCAATCTTATTGAAACATATATAATTCTTGCGAAGATTGATAGGATGTCACTGACAAGTCAGAATGAACGGAAGTGGTGGCGCTATCATGGAATCGCCACAGTGCAGAAGGAGGCCATTCAGCCCACTGAGTCTGCACCAACTCTCCGACGGAGATTCCCACCCAGGCCCACCCTGGCCGATGCCGCTATGGTAACATTGCAGAGCGACAGGCTCTGGGAGTCATTCATATTGAATGTAGAGCATGTGGATTGGAGAGGATCTTACAGGTGGTGATGTGCTCGTCTATCTGCTGTAGGTGGGAGAGGTGATGGATTTGGAATGTGCTGTGGAAGGGGACCTGGTGAGTTGGTGAATTATATCTTTACATTGCTGTTTGTTCTTCTGTCCAATTCACTTCTCCCCATAACATCAGAAAGATCTTCATCTCCTCCTCCAGTTTCAGTGTCAGGCGCGCTTTGAGCTTCCGAACCAGGGGAGTCTGCTCACCAGAATCATCATAAAACAACAGTTTGGATTGGCTGAAATGAGGGGGATGAGCAATGCTGTTCCTGCTTCCACAGATACTTGTCCCGGCAGCGGTTGCAAATCCCCGAAATACCGGAAAACTCAACAATAATAACTGTAACTTGCATTTACATAGCACCTTTCACGTTGTAAACTTCAAAAGATTCTTCGCATGTGGATTATGGGCCAAAGTTAATATAGTGAAATGGTTCAGGTGAGCAAACTGTTAGTCAAAGAGGAAGGATTTAGAGAATGTTGTTAAAGGAAACACGGAATGCTTGGGGGTGGGGAGAAATGGGGGGCAAGGGGTGAGGAGGGGAGAGATAATCCCAGAGTTTAAGATCTGGCCACGTGAACATAGAGCCGCCAGTGATGAAGCGACAAAAATCAGAGTTTACACAAGAGATCAGAATTCGAATGGCACAGATATGGTGAGATTTGTAAAGCTGCAGATATTTACAGAGATATGGAGGAATGAGATCATGGAGACATTGATAAACAAAGCCGACAATATTATAATCTAGCCGTGGAGTGCATTCTGAAGTGATGTGTGAACAAGTCTTGCTGTGAGTTAGGATACATGAAGAAGAATTTTGAACAAGTCCACTCACAATAGAATGTGTCCAGAAAACCGATGTAATTCCCAGAGATCTACATTTGTACTGTTTAATATTAGGAATCAGGTATCGTTATAAGTGGGTTAATTTAGTGTTGCCATGTGAGGCAGGATACAATTGGACCAATGATCGACAATGTTGTTTGTATGTGTGGAGGCTTGGTTTTTGCTCAAATTTGCTTCTATTGTGCTCAGAGAGCAAGCTGATCTGATGAAAGTAGTTATGGATATATAACGTTTAAGGGGAATGTTTTTAACGTCAGTAATTTTCTACGGACAGTTGGTATGTCTGGTGGGAGTGCAGCTCAGATGCTGGGAGAGCAGCATCATAATTACTCATTATAGCCATGTGGTGTTTATTTAGGAGACAGCTAACTGACTGGGATTTTTGGCTAAAGGAATGGCAGGTAGGTTTCGGTACACAGGGTCATGTGATAATGTGCTTCATTGAAGGAGCTTGGTATGTAGCAGAGAGAAAAAAGAAGCAGCTTTCAACTCTGGCTGGGATTTTGTTTCAAGACAGAGATCTGTCAGATGTTCTCTCCACAAAATTTCTCAAAGCTTCAAGGCTGTTTACACTCACTATAGAAAGTATATTTATAGTTGCTAACTGTACTTAAAGTGGTTTTGGAGTCTGTAAAAGAAAGTTGCTTATTTGGAACTGAAACAGTGATAAGATAGAAGTTAGAGTTGTTTCTTTTCATGTTTAAATATTCTTCAATGAGTTACAGATAAGCTGCTGCATTTAGTAGAGTTATAATTAAACTGTGCTATTAAATAAAGATTGCTTTACTATTAATGATCCCTAATTTTTTAGTGGAATTATACCTGGTGTGAATGATCCTATCCTCACATTTATGCAACAATAGAAAAAATGTTGGGGTTTTGTCTGTCTTCCTAATTTAATTTGGGATTCAGGTCCAGGACTCTAAGACTGGAGAAGTAGAACTCATTGCTTAGTAACTGGTCCATCTTTAGATAGGAGCGTTTTTTGAGTGTGGTTTTAACTGAGTTCATTGGCAGGTGGCTATAGAAGGATAGAGAGCGGGACATCTCTCTCACCATTGCTCGAAGAAAATCCATACCATGGGCTAATGGTAAAGAACACAAAGACAGGAAACATAAAGTACAGTTGGTTAAGGAAACTAGAGAAATGAAGTGAAGTTTCTAAGACGTCCGTAGTTAACGGAATAAGGAGGAACTGCCTTGAACGCAGTGGAAGTAAACGTCAGGCCTGGGCAATGAAGAGTTAGTAAGGTTTGCTACGAACAAGCAACATGTCTGAAGTAATTGTAAGATTTCGTATCCTTGCTTCCAGTGTGTGAAGCAACAGTACTGTGCTGGGGGCTGATTTTGTGTCAATTTAAGTCAAGGGAAATCTGAAAGGAGAAGTGGGAAACCGTTGTTAAAAAGTAGAGCGGAAGCTTTGTTTGAAAGGATAGATAGAAAACCAGGAGTGGATCCTTGACGAAAACAGCTGATGGAAAGCGTTGTTTGAAAGAAGATTTCAAAACGTGTTTGTCTGGAAATGGAGTTTGGAAACTCATCTTGAGATTGTCATCGAAATTGACGGAAGATGGGCCATATGGTTTCAGAGTGGGGTGTTAATGTTGAAGACTGTAGACATTTGTGAAGATAACTGGGGAGTAATGCAACATTATAATACAATCAAACTTTTCACTATAATAAATCTATTTTTCCAGTTGTTAAAACTAATTAGTGGCTTTGTGACACTGTTTACCCAGGATTTTTTTTATAAGAAAGGAAAAACTTACGATCCTGTGAGACAGACTTCCATTCTGCAAACTTCCCATCCAGTAGTGACACGAATTGGGATTGGAACACAAGAGCTGCCACTGAATTGGGGCGATCAAGAGCAGCGGCAACAAAAGCCCGGAATACAGTTTCAGCAACAGGTGGTGAGCTGAGGCCCCACAGACACAAGCGATGTTAGAACTGGAATTTCCTTGGGTAAGGGAATGGATGTGAGGTCAGAATTTCACCTCGGTTGCAAAACAGTTTGGATCAGTATAAGGAATTGTTTGACAGAGGATTCACTGGAACAGAGCAGGATGCCGAGGGCAGAAAGGTGAGAGAGGGAATGGGGCGGACAGTTAAGATAACGGTCACTGGAAGCTCAGGGTCAGGCTTACGGACAGGACGAGGGTGTTCTGGAAAGATGTCACCCAATTTGTGTTTAGGCTCTCCAATGTCGCCAACCTTTCCACCACCTATAACATCATGATTCTGTACAGACAATGCAAACTTGATTTAAATAGTCTCAAGGACTCGAGAGGCTGGATATCCATCTGTATTCCCCGACTGTTAATTCCGTGTGCTAAGCAACACATGTGCTGATCTTTCGGTGAGATGTTGACCAAGGTCTTGTCTGCTTTGAATTATGTTTAAATGCCACGGTAAAGAAAAGCAGGAGAGTTGAAACTTTGTCCTGACCAAGGTTCCTCTCTCAAACAGCACCGATACAAAGAGGTTAACTAGCAATTAATTTTATTTGTTTTTATCTGCGAGAACTTGCTCTGTGTGAAGTACCTGCTTTACCTTCCAACATTGCTCACAAACAGAGTGGTGTCGCTATGTAATGCGGGTGCAGTAAGTTTCTGGGATGGGTTGAGACTCTGTGTGAACTCAAGTCTTTCATTGTTACAAAGCGCACCGCTGCCACCTGCTGACGGAACCTCGGTGCAGCAGGAACTAATTCGACCATAACAAATGGAAACAGGAGTGGGCTGTTCAGTTCCTTGAGCTTCCTCCGCCACTCAGTAGGATCATAATTGGCCCGACATTCCTCAGTGTCCACTTTCCCGCCCATTCCCCATCACCCATGATTACTTTACTGATCAATAATCTATCTTAGCCTTAAATATAAGCAACGACTCTGGCCCCACAGCTTTCAGTGGCAAGGAGTATCAAAGACTCACAACACTCAGAGGTAAAAATCCTCCTCACCTTAGTCTTAAATTAGCACCGCTTTATTCTGAGACAATTCCCTCTGGTCCTGGGCTCTCCCTCGAGAGAAAACACCGTCTCAGCATTTACCCTGTCAAGCCCCATTGGAATCCTATGTATTTCAACGAGATTCCCTTTCATTCTTCTAATCTCCAATGAGTTGTTGAGTTCCAGAATAAAGGGTCTAAATTTAAATCATGATGTCTCATTGAATTGTTCAGTGTGACTCCCACCCTGATTGAAAGTCTACCCGTGCATGCGCCGTGAATGTGATGACGCCATGGAAAGGGTGTCAGGGTTGGAAGATGATTGAAAAGCCAAATGTTTGATCCAATTTTTGCCTTGCAACAAGTACTAAAGTAAAAGTAATGAAATTGTTTAAAATTGGAAAGACATAGCCAATATAAAGTTATGCGTTGATGCTCGCAGATATTCCTCATTTACGTTTTGGACATGTATTAGTAAAATCTGGTGAGCATGCTGGTTGAATAGTAAAAGGGATGATTTTGGGATCGGGTACAATCAGTGGGGAGGATATCTCACATTCCACATGTTCACAGACATTTACTGAAAACCCAATTTTAGAAGCTATTGCATTTTCCTTACTTCACCCTTTTAATTGCCATTATTTCTATGTTAACACCATCAGTCTCTCGAAACTCTTTATATTCCTTATTTTGCCCCTTTTCAATGTTACTTCCGAATCGCCCCACAATATTGACCTTAGTCGTCTGTAACCTTCCGGTCTGAACAAGTTTCAAATTTCCCAGGATTCTAAAGCCTACTTGCTGCACTGACTTTACAGCCGACCATCCATCTACCCTATGCCCTTTCCGTACTCAGCAATACACGGGGGCTATTCTGGAGATTGTTACCTTCAGACACCAATGCACTCGCACTGGGGAGGGAGCATTCCACTGCTCCGTGTGTGGGAAGAGATTCACTCGTTTTTCCGACCTGTTGATACATCAGAGAGTTCACACCGGAGAGAAGCCGTTCACCTGTCTGTGTTGGAGATGAAATTCACTTAGTCATCCAACCTGCAGAGGTATCGCCGAATTTACAAGTGATTGTGTTTTGGATTGTGCGATTATCGCTGCTATTAAATACATCCAGGACTGGGCCATGTTTATTCTGGTGGATAGGATTTGTTTGCTAATAAAGTCTGTGGACTGGGAAATAGTTTGATATTGTGGAACCAAAAATCATCTGTCTTTTAAGCACAGCATCTCGTCTTTGATATCTTGGTGATATGACAATTTGGAGGATTTATGGGGTGTGTGGAATCCATCTTTGAATTCAGTTACTGGATCAGAATCCGTATTAAAACGAGAACTGGAGACAATCATATGGGAATTGGATAGAATGGAGACTAGAGTCATGGCTACAGAAAAAACATGGCAGGCATTAAACAAGTTCAGAGTGTAACGTATTTAGAAAAGCTAGTTGGGGGGAAAGAGATTGTCAGGTAGTTGTGCTGACTCAGGAGCACAATAATATCTCAATTCTGTCTATGAATCAAATTAGGAACATATTTCCATTTCCTGAGTCCGAACTATATTTTTAATTGATTAATAGGATGTGGATGTCTCTGCTTAGACCAGTATTTATTTCTAATCCCTCATACCCCTTGAGAAGGTCGTGAGCTGCCTTCTTGAACGGCTGCAGTCGCTGAAGGCTAGGTATACCCCTGTGTTGTTCGGGAGGGGAGTTCCAGGATATGATTTCCATCAAGTGAAAGTGAAGGAACTGCGATGCATTTCCAAGTCAGGATGTTGAGTGATTTGGAGAGGAACCTCCAGCAGGTACTTTTCCCATGTGTTTGCTGCACTTGTCCTTCAAGATGGTAGTCGTCATGGGATTGGAAGATGTGGCTGAAGGAGCCTTGGTGAATTTCTGCAGTGCATCTTGTGGACGGTACACACTGCTGCGACTGTGCACTAATGGTGGATGGGCTGACTGTTTGTGGATGAGGTGCCAGTCAAGTGTCTGTTTTGTCCTGGATGGTATATGGGGTGTTTTTGGAGCTGCATTCAACCAAGAAAGTGGAGCGTATTCCATCACATTCCTGACTGGTGGACTATCTTTAATACATAATTGCATTTGGTGACCGATGTTGTCAGAGGATTTCCAGCATCACTTGAAACTGTCTCATCTGTCTCCAAGTTAATCCGGCCCCTTCCGAACGAAAGTTCTCAATGGGCACCTTCCATCCTTTGGAAACATTGCTGATGATATGAACATGCCCAGTGCCCGGAGCCAAAGGAGGGAGTGATAAATCCTGGCTGTTGTATATGAGTTTACCTGGTGGAATGAGTTTTGTCAGCAGGTGGCAGCGGTGCACTTTTGTAACAGTGAAAAATTGAATTCACACAAAATCTCAACTCATCCCAGAAACTTACTGCACCCGCAATGAATTAATTACTGACAAGGACAGGAGCCCCGAGTTGCCACAAATGACAGAAACTTCCAGCTTTTCCTTGAGTTGAAATTAAAGTCAGTATATTCCACTGAGCACCTCAACTTGATACCCTGGAAGATCACAATATTCCCAATATCTATCCCTCGATGAGGGAGAATTCCACACATCTCCGACACTTTGATGTGAAAAATTACTTCATGATTTGACTGCCGAAAGTCCCCGCTCACATTTTAACGATGATGGCAGAACTCTCCGTGGTGCTGTCGAGGGTGAGGGCATTTTCCAAAACTGAGGAGAATTTAATCCGCTCAGAATGATAGAAATTCCAATTTCAATAACTTCCCAGATGTTCCATGTGTTGAAATGAATGTTAGTAAATTCCGCTGGGCTGTGTAAGGGGTGTCCATGTCCCCCAGGACAGATTCTCTTTCCTGTTCTCCCCACAGGAGCTGTTTAACACCCAGGCAGTAACAATAAAACCCAATGTTCAATACTGTCAGATATATGAAACGTTTTACACCGGAATCACAGACAATATCTCTGCAATAAAACAAGACATTGATTTCCAATCCACGTTGATCTCTCTACCTCTACCTGCCTGTTAATGAATCTGATCCATCGCCAAACTTCACAGCCTGTGGTTTTCCGTGCTGGATTCGCGCGAGGATAGGAGAGATGGAGTTACTCCGAAGAATGAAGATAGATGGGTGACAGTGAGAGGGGCTGGGAGGAAGCAGTCAGTACAGGGATACCCTGTGGTCTTTCCCCTCGGCAACAAGTCTACTGCTTTGGATACTGTTGAGGGGGACGATCTACCAGTGGTAAGCCGCGGTGACCGGATCTTCAGCACTGAGTCCGTCCCTGTGGCTCAGAAGGGAAGGGGGGCTGCGGGGGGGAGGGGAGCAGGAGAGCAATAGTTATTGGGGACTCGAAAGTTAGAGGGACAGATAGGAGGTTCTGTGGCAACGAAAGAGACTCATGGATGGTATGTTGCCTCCCGGGTGCCAGAGTCCGTGACTTCTCAGACCGTGTTTTCAGGATCCTTAAGGGGGAGAGGGAACAGTTCACAACTCATGGTACATATCAGTACCAACGATTTGGTAAGAGAAGGGACGGGGATTTAAAACAGGAATTTAGGGAGCTAGGGTGGAAGCTGAGAGTCAGGACAAACCATGTTGTCATCTCTGGTTTGTTGCCAGTGCCACGTGCTACCAAGTTGAGGAACAGGGAGAGAATGCAGATAAACACGTGGCTACAGGGATGGTGTAGGAGGGAGGGTTTCATGGATAATTGGAGCACATTCTGGGGAAGGTGAGACCTGTACAAACAGGACGGTTTGCACCTGAACCAGTGGGGCACCAATATCCTGGGAGGGAATTTGCCACGGCTCTTCGGAGGGGATTTAAACTAATTTGTCAGGGGGATGGGAAAACGAGCTGTCGTCCAGAAGCCAGTGTTGAGTGTAGTGAGGTACTGAGGAGGGTATCAAGGTCGCACGAGTGTACAGGCAGACAGGAAGGTGGGCTGAAGTTTGTCTACTTCAATGCAAGGAGCACACAGAATAAGATAGGTGAACTTGGAGCGTGGATTGGGACTTGGGGCTACGATGTTGTGGCTATTACGGAGACACGGTTAGAACAGGGACAGGAATGGTTGTTGGAAGTTCCGGGTATAGATGTTTCAGTAAGAGTAGGGAAGGTGGTAAAAGAGGAGGAGGAGTAGCATTGTTAATCAAGTATAGTTTAGCGGCTGCTGAAAGGCAGTTCGAGGGGAATCTGCCTCCTCAGGTAATATGGACTGAAGTTGGAAATCGGAAATGAGCGGTCACGTTTTTAGGAGTTTTCTGTAGGCCCCCAAATATCAATAGAGAAGTGGAGGAAGAAATTGCAAAACAGATTATGGATAGGTGTGGAGGTCACAGTGTAGTTGTCGTGGGTGACTTTAACTTTCCAAACATTGATTGGAGCCTTTATAGGTCGAATAGTTCGGATTGGGCAGTTTCTGTACAGTGTGTGCAGGAGAGTTTCCTGTCACAATATGTGGATAGGCCGACAAGTGGTGGGGCCACATTGGACTTGGTACTGGGTAACGAACCGGACCAAGTGTTAGATTTGTTTGTGGGAGAGGACTTTGGAGATAGTGACCACAATTCGGTGTCATTCATTATTGCAATGGACAGGGATAGTGCCATACGACAGAACAACGTTTGTAATTGAAGGAAGGGTAATTATGATGCGATTAGGCAAGAATTAGGGAGCATAAGAAACTGGGAACAGAAACTGTCAGGGAAAGGCATAAATGAAAAGTGGAGCTTGTTCAAGGAACAAATACTGCATGTCCTTGATAGTTATGTCTCTGTCAGGCAGGGAGGAAATGGCCAAATGAGGGGACCATGGTTCACAAAAGAGGTTGAATGTCCTCTCAAGAGGGAAAAGGAATCGTATGTAAGGATGAGAAAACAAAGTTCAGTTGGGTCACTTGAGGGTTACAAGGTAGCAAAAAATGAGGTTAAAAAAGGGCTTAGGAGAGCCAGGAGGAGGCATGAGAAATCCTTGGTGGAGCGGATCAAGGAAAACCCCAAGGCTTTTCACTCTTATGTGAGAAATAAAAGAATGACCAGGATGAGGTTAGGGCTGGCCATGGAGTCAGAAGAGATAGCAGAGGCGATGAACTAATACTTTTCTTCAGCGTTCACCAAGGAGAGGGACCATGTTTTTGAGGATGAGAGGATGATACAGGCTGATAGGCTGGAGGAGGTAGATGTTCTGAGGGAAGATGTATTGGCAATTCTGAAAAACCTGAGGGTCAATAAATCCCCTGGGCCAGATGGGACATATCCTAGGATTCTTTGAGAGGCAAGGGATGAGATTGCCGAGCCTTTGGCTTTGATCTCTGGGTCCTCAATATCTATGGGGATAGTGCCAGAGGACTGGAGAGTGGCGAATATTGTTCCTCTGTTCAAGAAAGGGAATAAGAATGACCCTGATAATTATAGGCCGGTTAGTCTTACTTTGGTGGTTGGGAAGTCAATGGAAAAGGTCCCGAGGGATAGGATTTATGGCCATTTGGAAAGATGCAGCTTAATCCAGTATAGTCACCACGGATTCGTTATGGGTAAGTCTTGCCTCACAAATTTGATTGAATTCTTTGAAGAGGTAATTAATGTGTGGACGAAGATAGAGCAGTTGATGTCTTATACATGGATTTTAGCAAGGTGTTTGATAAGGCTCTCCATGGTCAGCTCATGAAGAAAGTAAGGAGATCTGGGATAGAGGGAAATTTGGCCGTTTGGAGAAGTAACTGGCTATGTCATAGAAGACAGAGGGTGGTGTTGGATGGAAAAGTTTCAGACTGGAAGGCAGTTACCAGCGGTATATCACATGGATCAGTGCTGAATCCTCTGCTTTTTGTGATTTTTATCAATGACTTGGAGGAGGGGGCTAAAGGTTGGGTCAATAGATTTGCTGATGACACCAAGATTGGTGGAGTAGTGTATGAGGTGGAAGGCTGTTGTAGGCTGCAAAGAGACATTGATAGGATGCAAAGCTGGGCCGAAAAAAACGGCAGATGACATTTAACCCTGATAAGTGCAAGGTGATTCGTTTTGGTCGATCAAATTTGAATGTGGTTTATAAGGCCAACGACATGGTTCTGAGGAATGTGAATGAACAAAGAGATCTTGGGGCTCATGTCCACAGATCTCTGAAGGTTGCCACTCAAGTGGATAGAGTCATAAAGAAGATCTACAGTGTGTTCGTGTTTATTAATGGTGGTGGGGGGGGGGGGTGTTGAGTTTAAGAGTAGTGGGGGTTATGCTGCAACTGTACAGGACCTTGGTGAGACCACATTTGGATCATTGTGTGCAGTTCTGGTCACCTCACTATAAGAAGGATGTGGAAGCATTGGAGAGAGTGCAGAGGAGATATACCGGGATGCTGCCTGGTTTGGAGGGTAAAACTTACGAGGAAAGGTTGAGGGAGCTGGGACTTTTCTCTTAAGAGTGGAGGAGGATGAGAGGCGACTTACGAAAGGTTTATAAGATGATGAGGGGAATAGATAGAGTGGACGTTCAGAGACTATTTCCTCAGGTGGATGTAGCTGTTATTAAGGGGCATAACCATAAGGTTCATGGTGGGCGATATAGGAGGGTTGTGCGAGGTTTCTCTTTCATATTTCTCTTTCTGTGGTTCCTCTGGGGAAGTGTCTCAAGCCATTAGCACTGTGTGTCAAAGCAGTGAAGGGATCTGTCTCGTCTCGTCTGTCATTCTAGGAAGTAGTTTTTATCATCTTTTATCAGGAAGAGGTAAAGATATTAGAGAGCAAATGTTAAACGGCAGATATTCGGTTTGGTGGAATTCGACTCATTAATCAAGAGGAGGGGGCTGTAGAAACTGCGAGTCTGTGCTGGATAAAGGAGGGAGTGTGGTGATCTTACTGAAATATTCATGCTTCAGAATGAAAGGGAGATTGCAAACATCCAGAGTCGAGATTGAAGTAGGTGTAGCTTTAAATCTAGAATAGGGAGGGTGACAAGGCAGTTTGGAATGAGTGAGGTTGAGTTTTTGAGTGACTCCAGTGAGGTAATGAACCAGTGAACGCACCGCTCAGTCTGTGAATTTGATCAGAAACCCAATCCATTCTCAGAGCTGATTTTAAGAACAATATCATAGTCCAGTTTCCCACTGGTTTGCAGTGTGGGATAATGTTCTGTGGCTCCTGAGGAGGGAACAGGAGACAAGAAATCCTCCTCCCAACTCTGTTGACTCGGGGCCGTAGGATGCATGATCATTCAGTGGGGATGAGAGAGAGCAAGGAGAGTCGAGCAGCAGTGAGAAAGACAAATCACCTGCTGGTCACAGAGAAATCATTAAAAACTGCCTTCATTCCCACAGTGTGATGCAAATTCCTTCAGAACCAGTGAATATGTTTGCGGAACAATCACTGCTGTAATGCAGGAAATGTAAAAAACAATTTCCAAAGAGCAAGCTCCCAGAAACAGCATAATGATGAAGTTTGATGATGTTGTTTCAGTGTAAATATTGGGCAAGAAACAGAGGGAACAAACTGCTTACCTGATTTCTGATGGGAATTTCCAGTGGTCGATTAAGATCAGTGATTAGAATATTCTGTTCCTCTGAGCGGAGCATCGCAATCCAATGGAAGATCAAATTTGTATTGAGTCTTCAGGTGTGAGATTTTTGCCTATGTGAGTACACTGGCTATCTACTTTGAAGTTGCTACACAATTGCAAGGGCTGGATCTCTGCCTTTCTACACATTCTGTTCAGTCATCTGAGTTGCGACTCATCTTCCCACAATTATATGATTTTTCCTTAAATTTAATGTTCGCTTTAACTTCTTTAGTTAACCACAGATGGTGGATCATCCTTTCGGGATTTTCTTGCCTTGAATCTACCTCTGGATTTGCCACAACTACTCAAGGTTGATCCCTCTCTCTCGATGTTTAGTTTGAAGCCCTCTTTACTTCCCTCGTTAAGTGAATTGCAAGAACACTCATCTCAGCATAGTTTAGGTGTAGATCATTCAAACAATAAAACCTTACCATCCCCAAAACTGGTACAATGCCCATGATCGAGAGGCACTCCTCCCACACCAGTCTTGGAACATTCATCTCTGCAATCTGCAATTCCCTCTGCCAATTTGCAGCTCAGGTAATAATCCAGAGATTATTACCTTTGAGGTCCTCCTTCTTAGTTAGGTACTTAGCCTCTCATGCTGATTATGTCCTCACAGATATCTGAAATATCCCTGTTTGCATGACCCCATTTGCCCACTTCTGTCCCCAACAGAAGCAGCCTGGAGGGACTGAATGGCCTACTCCTGTTCCTAATGTTTGTGTTCCTGTAATTTAAATATTATTTGGCATCTTACAGGCTCACATTGTGTACAACCTGTGCGGTGACATCTACGTACTGCTTCATGGAAATATCGCTTCCCACCCGATCTCCCTGCAGCTTTCTCTCCTCCCTCTTTCTTCCCTCACTCCTCAACCTTGACCTTTCCCCCCACTCTCTTTCTCACTATCTGTCTTCCCTCTCTTAAATTCTACCTCCCCACCACCCCTCTATCCACTCGCTTTCTCTCACTTCCTTCTACTCAACTCTCTCCTTCTCCACCCATCTTTCCCTACACCGATGCTGTCTTATTTTTCCCCCCGGCACTCACCTCCCACTATGCCCTTCTCTTGCCCGATTTAGCTTCCTCTCTCTTTCTTACCTCAATCTCTGTCTCCCATTCTCCACAATCACTCCCTCACCCTAACTTGCAAGAATCTGTTCTTCCCATTCTCTATCCCGAGTCTCCACACACTCACTCTTAGTTCCTCCCTGCTCTCTCTCTACCTTTGCATACTATCCTTTTCCCTTTCCTCATCATACTGCTATACCTCTTCCCTTCACCATCCCATCTCTCTCTCTATTGTTGCCCTCTCCACCACATTTTTCCCTGTCCTATTTCTTTCCGGTCCTCTTTTACACATTTTCTCCTCTCTCGCACTCTCTCTCTCATACACCATCATGTTGTTCCTCCCAAGGTCCTGTTCGCACCACTTGCCCTTCTTTCTTACAGTCCTCCGCTTTTGTGTTCACCCTCCTACTCTCTCTCTTACGCACACTCTTCCACTCTCCCTGCCATGCCAAACCCTGTACCTCCCATCTTATTACGTCACAACATCCGACACTATCTGCCACTCAGTTGCTCTCTATATACTGCCCTGTGGTTCTCACCCACTACCCCAATCTCATCTCATTGTTTCTCTTGCTTCCACAAACAAGCATTCCCAATCGCATCTGACCACCCCCTCCTCCTGCTCTCCATTTCCCTCTTCACACTCTAGCTCCCTCCACTCCCTTTCACTGCTGAGCTGTTTTCTCTTATCTCAACTGCACCATTCTACCTCTTTCTCTTTCCCCCTCCCTATAATCATGTCAACCCCCTCTCGACACTTCCTTGCCTCTCCCTTCTGTTCTCTCCACGTTTCTCCCCCTTCCACCGCTCACCATTCCTGGCCTCATGCTCCCCTCCCTCTCATTTCCTCTCTTCTCCCCCTCAAAACCTCCCTTCCTCATTTCTCACACTCCCTCCTCTCCCCACACCCTTTTTCTAAATCACTGAGTGTGTTATTTTAACTTTCCCCCAGCTCCAGCCTTTCTCACTCTGGATCCGAAGACAGCGAAGCCCTGGCTCATCCTGACTGAGGACTGGACCAGTGTGAGACTCGGAGACAACCTGGAAAGATTTGAACCCTCGAATATATCCTGGGATCAGAGAGATTCACATTAGGGAGACATTACTGGGAAGTGGAGGTGGGGGTGAAGACAGTGGATTGTGGGAGTGGCTCGAGAGCCTGTGAATAGGAAAGGAGGAATCGACCTGAGCCCTGAGTCCGGATTCGGGGCTGTGGGACTGGAGTATGGAAGGGGTTATTTTGTCCTCACCTCCCCCTCACCAGCGCCCCCCACCTCCACCACCGCCCTCCACCTCCCCCACCCCCCCCACCCTTCCACCACAACTTCGAATGTGAATTCCTGGAAGATCGGGGTTTTCCTGGCCTATGAGGGTGGACAGGTATCATTTACAATGCGGACAACGTGTCCCATCTCCACACTTTCACCCACACTTTCAGTGAGAGATGGAATATCGACGGGAAAAACTCGGAGCCGCTGACAATCTGCGGGATTAAAGGTCGCTAACAGATCCATCCCACAATTTCACACCGTCTCCCTGCCTCCTGCCAGCTGTAAACTGATGGAACCGGTTCGTATTGTGGTTATTATATAGAATTATAATTTACATTGGGTGCTCCATGATTACATTTCTAAAATGATTCTTCAAACAAAACAATCTGAGAACCGCTGGAATAGAAACAGTTTTTCTCAAAGATTCCACAGTTCATCATTAAATCCAAGAAGCAGAAACTCAACATGTTGATTGTGTCTGTCACTGAGTGAGGGAGGC
Source organism: Carcharhinus amblyrhynchos (assembly GCF_965287045.1). NCBI lineage: Eukaryota > Metazoa > Chordata > Chondrichthyes > Carcharhiniformes > Carcharhinidae > Carcharhinus > Carcharhinus amblyrhynchos. The sequence continues at coordinate 5,567,003 of NW_027649781.1, read as the reverse complement.
GGGATTCCGGGGAATGGAGAAGCCGAATGGCCGGAGTTCCTGTCACTCTGAGTGAGGGAAGCGGGGTTCCGGGGAATGCAGAAGTCGATTGGTCGGCGCTCCTGTCACTCTGAGCGAGGGAGGCGGGTTCCCGGGGACTCGACAAGCCGATGGGTCAGTTTGGCTGTCATTTACATTGAGGGGTCGGCTCGGGGAGGGACTGTCGATTGGCCGCTATAACTGTCAATCAGAGAAGAAGCGGGTGATCTTGGCATCGGAATTGGCCCGGTCACTGAGACTGAGGGAAGCGGGGTTCATGAAGCTTAGAAGGCGATTGGTTCCAGCTCCTATCATTCTGAGCCTGAACACCGATTTTTGGGGAATCTGAAGGGCGATTGGTCAAACTGCCTGTCAGTCATCGTGAGAGAGGCGGCATTTCAAGTGTTCCGTAAGACGACTGGTTGTTGTGTCTTTCATTCAGATTACGGGGCGGGTTTCCGAGCAGTGGGGAAGCCGAATGGTCAGAGTGACTTCAGGAGCCGAACCGCGGCATGTGGAGGCCGACTGGTCAGCGCTGCTGTCACTCAGACTGAGAAAGGCGGGATTCCTGTTATCCCGTATGCCGATTGGCCCTACCCGCTGTCATTGAGACTCACGGGGTCGGGACCTCTGCCAATTGGGGACGTGGAGTGACCGGAGCCCCTGTCACTCATCTGAAGGGCGAGAGTGAGTTTTTGATTTGATTTGGTTCATTATTGTCACATGTATTAGCATCCAGTAAAAAGTATTCTTTCTTGCGCACTTTCCACAAAACGCATACCGTTCACAGAAAAGGAGCGGAGAGAGTGCAGGATGTCATGTTACATCAGATCGAGGGTGTAGAGAAAGCTCAACTTAATGCAAGGTAAGTCCCATTCAAATGTTTGATGGCATCAGGGAAGAAGCTGTTCTTGATTCGGTTGGTTGTGATCTCAGATTGTTGTATCTTTTTTCCCGACAGATAAAGGTGGAAGAGCTGTTTTTGAAGTTACCGGTCGATACGTGGAGTGAACGGAGCAAGCCCCGATTCCATCTCCCTGCTCCAAAAATCAATTTAATATATGGTTCCCAGATCGGGACGTATCAGATATTAAACTGATAAGAACAAATACTACACTTGATCTGAGCCAAAAGGCCGAGAAGCGATGCCAAAGAAAGTGTTTTACTCACAGATGATGCCTCTTTTAAGCATGGAAAGAGCAGCAGAAGGAGGGCGTTGGGTGGGTCCACCTGAGAGAGGTGACAGAATTTCTTTCATGCCGTCCGAACGTTACTGCTGAAAAGCAGCCTGACCAGGATTCGAACCTGAATCTCCAGCTCTGGGAGCAAGTGTGCTCGTCCGCTTGGGGTCTTTAATTATGCTGGCTGCTTTTCAGACGGAGGGGGAAGAGTCAATGGATAGGAGGGAGATTTGCATGATGGATTGGGCTACCGTCGCAACCCTTTGTAATTACTTGCAGTTTTGGCCAGAGCAGGAACCATACCAAGCTGTGATATCGGAAAGGGTGCTTTCTATGATGCAGCTGGAAAAATTACTGAGAGCTGCTGCGGACATGCCAAATTTCCTTTGCCTCCTGAGAAAGTAGAGGCGTTGGCGGGTGGGGGTGAGGGCGTGGACAAAGGTCATTCAAAAGTCCGTTGACCTTGGGTGTGATTTTCTGGTTTTGGGGCTGGAAAATCCCGCCGTGTGTGTGAACTCAAATCTTTCATTCTTCAAAAGCGCAGCCCTGACACCTGCTGACAGAATCTTAGTGCCGCAGGAAAGAATTCCCCATTAAAAACGGCCCAAGAAGTGGGACAGTCTTCGAAGATTCACAGGCAGGATGAGCCGAATGGTCTCTTTCCATTGCGAGATCATATTATGATTTTTATATGATCTGACATTTCCATCGGATCAAATCCACATTTTCAAAGTTGACTTGAACTGAAGATTGTCATGAGATGAGAATAAATACACTCGGCCTCTGTTCCCCAGAGTTTCAATGAAAAGGGGGTTGACACAGGATAGGTGCTGGAAGGATGGTTCCCCTGACTGGGGTCTGCAGAACCAGGGACTTTAGCAGCTTGATGGTGATGTTCCTGCAGTAAGAATCCAGACTGTAACCAGTGGAGAGTTTCCCCCCGATTGCCATTGAGTTGTGTTTCCCTGGGGCTCCTTGATGCCACACTGGGTGAAATGCTGCCATGATGTTCAGGGCAGTCACTCTCACTCCACCTCTGGAATTCAGCTCTTTGCTCTGGCTGGGGGAGATGTTCAGTTCGGCTTCCTGCAGACGCACTGGGCTCCGCATCTCACGGCAGCCTCCATGCAAACTCTCAGGAGGCCATGGAATGGAGTGAAACCAGACATCCCATGAGAAAGTGTTGGCCCCATATGAAAGGAGGAGTTGAATGAGCGCCCATGATGCGGCTCTGGGCGGCTGAGGGGGGAAAGCGGGCGCGCGGGAGGAAAAGCTCCGCCCAGAGCGCGAGGAGCAGCCGCTCTCTGTCCTCCAACCTAACGTCAGAGCGCGGGATGAAGCGCGGCTCTGATTGGAAGATCAGACAGCGTCAGCGGGGGCAGGGGGAGGGGCTGCACGCAGCACAGCATCACGTGGTGGGAAGCGCGAGTGGGGGAGGGGAGCCCGGGAAAGGACCCGGAGCCCCGGGTTCAGAAAGAGACAATGTCCCAAATTCAGCTGATTCAGCTTTCTCACCACATTCTGTGATCCTGAGTGTCACTGATTCACCAGCTCCATTCACACGTCACACACACTGATTGACACCCACACTGCAACGTTGCATTGCGCTCTTCATCTGGTTATTCCTCTGTTCAGATCATTCCTGCTCAAAACACAGGAAAAATCATCAGATTATCCCCAATCTGACGTGTAAGGCATGGTTACAGTGGATTAACCAGGGTCCAATTAAATACAGTCCTGATGCTGCCCACAAAATAATTATTAAAGTAATTGTCAAAAGTTGATTTGAGCCACCGAAACAAACCTATTTACCAGATATCGAAAAACGGCGACAATCTTAATATTTAAAGATTATCTTAAAGGAGGGGAGAGAGGTCGGGAGGTATTAGTGGAACCGCGGCCTTAGGGCCGGGACAGCTGAAGACACAGCCACCAATGTTGGAGCAAAGGGAATCAGGGTTGAACAAGAGGCAGAATTGGAGCAGCTCAGAGATCTTAATAAGTTATCGGGCTGGAGGAGTTTACAAAGATAGGGAGCAGCGAGGCCAAGGGAGGTGATTTGAACGCAAAGATTTGTTGCGGGAACTGGATACATAATCAGACACACCACATCTCACGCACACTCAATCACTCCATGTGACAGCGAGTTCCACATTCTCCCCACTCTCTGTGTGAAGAAACTCCGCCCAGTATTGGAGGGGAGACTCCACTTCAACTGTTCCCTCATCAGCTAAAAGCAAATTCCTGCGGATGTTGGAATCTGACGAAGAGACATCCAGACTCGAAACGTTAGCTCTCTTTCTCCACAGATGCTGTCAGACCCGCTGAGATTTTCCAGCATTTTCTGTTTTCGCTCCGTCATCAGTTGATGTTTCTCTGGGTCAGGGGCCCCGGGAGGGATTCATAAACATTTATAAAACCGCAAGTTTCTCTTTCGAGAAAACAAACCAAACTTCACAGGTGGAACCCTTTAAATATCTTCCCGATACCTGCTGTGTAAAATGTTTCCTTGACATTTATAGTACTTGATGTTTCAATGTGAGCGGCTGCAGTCATGAACACAATTCAATTTCTGGATCTGGATCTCACACCGAGTTTCACCAGAGTGGTTTTAATCGGCACTGGGTTCAGACTGAAGAGAAATGTAATGGAATCTCGATCCCTCCCATCTCCACCTCTTCGCCCCATTCTATCTCTCCATCTCTCTCTCTCTTTCCACTGTCAACATCCCCGGGAGCCCAACCTGCCCCCGACTGAGTTCAATGATTTCCCTCCGTTATCCTTGAGACCGCGCCAGTTGTTATCTCCAGTGTGAAAGTGGCGAGGACATGGCCCACTCTGTAATAATAATTCCCTGAGTGCTGCAGTGAACTTCATCGGGAAATAGCTGAACTGAGGATGTGCGGCAGTAACTCCGAAACTGAAAGCGGTTTGAATCAGGAAGTGCTGAGTGTGAACATGGCTTCCAGACAACAGCTCCAGAGTTTGACCGAGGAGACAATTTGTCCCATTTGTCTCGATTTCTTCACTGATCCGGTAACACTGGATTGTGGACATAACTTCTGCCGCTCCTGTATCACCCAGTGTTGGGAAAAGAAGGAGATAAACTCCTGCCCGGAATGTAGAGAGGAGTTTCCGGAAAGAAACCTCAGGGTAAATCGGGCCTTAGCGAATCTGGCCGAGAAAGCTCGACAATTAAAGCTGAATCCGAAAGAGAAGGAAAGTAAACTTCAGTGTGAAGAACACCAGGAAGAACTGAAGCTGTTTTGTGAAACTGACAAGAAATTGCTCTGTCTGATTTGTAGAGATTCGCGGGAACACAAATCTCATAATTTCATGCCCATTAAAGAAGCTGTTGAAATCTATAAGGTAAAAGGGAAATATTATTTACCTGATAGCTTTATCACATTTTCAACATCCAGCACTTTCATTCTGTGATTTTCTCTCCCAATCCCAGGATCAGCTCAAATCTTCCCTCGATTCTCTCACAGAGAAGAAATCGGCGGTTCTAGAAATGGAACAGAATCAGAAAGGGAAGATTTCTGAAGTTAGGGTAAAGTCTCCCTGTGCTGATTTTCTGGGATCTCGGTTAGTTTTGTTCCCTTTATCGCGGGACATTAATTATGTTTCACATTTCATTGGGTAGGAACAGTCGAGCAGTCTGCAGACCCACATCACATCCGAATTCACCAAAATGCGCCAGATTCTCACTGAGAAAGAGCAGCGATTACTCAGAGACCTCAGGGAAGAAGAGGAGAGGATTCTAAAACCAATGGAGAGAAACCTTCGGGAGATTCAGGAGAATTTAAATTCTGTTGAGGAGAAACTCTCAAAGTTGCAGAAACAGATGGAGCAAAAAGACCAGCTGATATTTCTGATGGTGAGGGAATATATTGCAGCTCAGTTCAGGGAAACGTCACACAGTCACTAAATAACTGATGGTAATGGTGAAATTAATATAGCATTGACTGAAAAATACGAACTGAATTGAACAGAATTGTGTGTCCCTTCCTGAACCGTTTTCCTGTTGTCTCGGATCTAATGGCTCCCACACTATCTGCAGATTCCCGGGAATTCCTGTAACCTCCTGAGAATGAGTTTTCTTGATTTTCACACTTGCTTTGTGGTTGTTTCCATGTTTCCCGAGTTCAATGTACCCCTGGAACTCCCATTGTAATCCGGTTCCAGTTCCATGTTGTGAGTGTGTGGGTGTGTCTGGGACGGTGTGTGAGTCACTGTGTCTGTGAGCAGGACTGATGTTCAATTCCAGTTTATTTGACTCTCCACAATCTTCCTTCCAAAATGCATCACTTTACATTTCCGTGTGAAATCTCATCTGCTCTGAGTCTGCTCATTTCACCAGCCTGTCGAACTGCTCCTGAAATCTGTTACTGTCATCCTCACTGTTCCTGATTCATTTCTTTCAGGAGGAAGCTTGTCGGAAGAGAAGGTAGGACATGTTCTTTACTGAAACTCTGCAGTTTGGTAAAATAAACTCAGTGAAGTGTTATTTTGTATTTATTTATTGGTTGTTGTCACAACTTTAAATGTTCGGTCATTAGTTACCAAGACATCACACACTGCAGGAAATGATAAGCTCCGCGTATACACACTGACGAGAACTTTATGATAACTCACCTCATTACAGTGATTTTACATAACTGTTCAACGATATTGTAATAAATAACAGGGAAGTGTAATTAATACAACCAGGCCGGAAGTGATCACTTGCCCGATGTTGGCTGTTAGTGTCTGTGACCTTCCCACTGAACCTGAGAGAACCGCGCGGTCCATGTTTCTAAGGAGTGGGTCACCCATGTCCCTGCATGGAGCCTGACCAACCCGAGAAAGTCTCAGGTTAAAGGGAGAATGGATTCTAAGTTTATACTAAATAAAAATTGGCTCTGCGTCCTTAACAACACAACACTTGTATTCATATCGAACTTTTAGTGGAAATTAATACCGTAAGGAGTTTCACAGGAGCATTATAAAGTAAATTGACACAGAGCCAAATAAGGAAAGATTAATTTGGATCATAGAGGTAGATTTCAGAGAGTGTCTTCAAGGAAGAAAAAAGAAAGAAAGATAGCGAGGATCAGGGAGAGAATTCCAGAGCTCAGGACCTCGACAGCTGAAGGTCCAGCTCCCAATGTGGGAGTGACTGAAATCAGAGATGTTCAAGGTGTCGGAAGTAGAGAAGAGCAGGATTCTGGGAGAGTTGTGGGGCCAGGGATTGCAGAATTGGATATTCAGCTTTGGGGTGTTTTCAGTCTTTGTCTTTGTTCTACAAACTTTGTTTATCATACTGCAAGTGGACAGGCTAAATATTTATCATTTCCTGCAGTCTGTGATGTCTGTTATCAGGTTTTGAACCTTTTCAAGAGATGGCTGTTTCCATTCTCTGCCCTTGAATTTAAAAGTTATTTATTTCTCATTTAGAGAAACAAGATTAGCATTTCACTTTGTACATTTTCTCTGTCATCAAACATGCTGTAAATTTGACCATTTAAATAAGTTCTAAATCTTCTAACAAAGACAAATTCATAGCATCATTTTTACCATTTACAGGATTAGTGAGGAGTCTAACAAACTCTCAGTATCTGCTGCCGCCCTGCCTATCAGAAAGTACAAAGACCTTTTACAGTACAGAGCATGGAGAGAAATGATAAACTTCATTAACCCCGGTAAGTCTCATATTAATTGTCCTGCTTATCAATCCAGTTGTAAATATATTGAATGGGCTCCAAAGATCCAGCTTAAATACTCACATTTCCAGTTGTTATTACCTGCAGTCTCCCCATTCTCATATTTCTCTTTCTGAGGTTCCTCTGGGGAAGTGACTGAAGCCATCAGCACTGTGTGTCAAAGCAGTGAAGGGATCTGTATAACCAGAGGAATAGAGCACCAATCTCAGGATGTGAAATGGAATTGCTCCAGGAGACTGGACTGGTCTCCTCTGTCATTGTGGGAAACATTTTTTTTATCATCATTTATCAAGAAGACACACAGGCATCAGACAGTAGGTGTTAAACGGCAGATAATCTGGTGGAATTCGACACCTTAATCAAGAGGATGGATGCAGAAAGTGCGAGTCTGCAGTGGATAAGGGAGGGAATGTGGTGATCTTATTGAAATGTTCACGATCTGGAATATAAGTGTGGTTATAAACGTCCACAGGTTTCACACAGTCACAGAGTCGAGATCAAAGCTTTACATCTAAAATAGGGAGGATGACAGGGCAGTTTGGATTGAGTGAGGTTGAGTTTTTGAGCGACTCCATTGAGGTAGTGAACCAATGAACAAACTGCTCACTCTATGAATTCGATCAGAGGCCCAATCCATTCTGAGGGCTGATCTTCAGAACAAAATCTCTGTCCAGTTTCCTGCGGGTTTGCAGTGTGGGAAAATGTTCTGTCGTTCCTGAGGAGGGAACAGGGGACAAGAAATCCTCATGAATACACAGCAGGAGTGAGAGAGAAAGGAGCAGCAAGCAGGAGTAAGAAAAATAACTCACCTCCTGGTCACAGAGAAATCATCAAAAGCTCCCTTCATTCCTGCAGTGTGAGCCTAAACACTTTAGAACCAGAGGAATTATTCTAAGGAACAGTCAGTATTTGAATGTAGAAAATGAGAAAACCAATTTCCAAGCAAGATCACAGGAACAGCATTGTGATGATGATGAAGTGTTCTGTTTTGATGTTGTCGTTTCCGGTATAAATATTAGAAAGGAAACAGAGCAAATAACTCCTTATATCATTTCTATTAGGGTTTCCGGTGGCCCCATTAAGACCAGGGACTAATTGTATAGGTTGTTCCTCTGGGTAGGGCATCACCATCCAATGGAAGATCAAGGTTGTATTGAGTCTCCAGTTATATCAAATGTCTCCAGTTTGTACAGACAATGTGACTTCTCCTTATGTTTAGTGTGGGAACACTGGACACCTATTTTGCTGCTGCTACATTATTGTGGGGGTTTGATCTCTGCCATTCTTGACATTCTCATCAGTCATCTGTCCTGCCATTCATCTTTGCTCAGTTATATGTTTTTCCATGAATTTGAGCCTTTCCTTAACTTCTTCAGTGAGCCGCAGATGGTGGGTCCTCCCATTGGGGATTTTCTTTACAGTAGGAATATATTTATTCTGAATATTCTGAAATATCATCTTAAACATCTGCCTTTGCTTCTGTGTCGATATATCCCCAAGCCTGGGGACCCAGTTCACTACAACTAGCTTAGCTTTCATGATCAGATAGTTGCCCCTATTTAAGTCTAAAATACCGAACTTAGACCCTCTCTTTTCCCTTTCAAACAGGATTTCAAATTCAATCATATTGTAGTTGCGGTGGCCAAGTGCTGCCTTCACTCAGAATTCACTAATTATTCCTGTCACTTTACACAAAGACAAGTCTAACATAACCTACTCTCTGGTTAATTCGAGAACGTTCCGCTATGAGAAACTTCCTCAAAAGAATTCTGTGAACTCCCCATCCAGGCAACTACAGCCTGGTTTTTCTGGTTTATATTTAGATGAAAATCACCCATGATTATTACTGTCTCTTTATCTGTGACCCACATTGTGGCTACTGTTGCAAGGATTGTCGACGACTCCCGCTATTGACTTCTTTCCCCTACTATTCCTCATCTCCGAACCGATTTTATATCCGGATTTCCTGAACCAGGATCATCTCCAGCTATTGCACCAATGAGGCCCTTGATAAACAGTGCTCCCACTCCACTTTTACCAAGCTTTCTATTCTTCTTGAATATGAGTAAATGTTATCCTTTCCTCCTGGAGCAATGTCTCTGTAATCAGATCATATTCATTTACTTCAATATGTGTAATCAATTTGTTAACTTTATTATGAATGTTGTGTGCATTCAGATACAGAGCCTTTAGTTTCATATTTTTATTATCTTTGTACTAATTAGACTTGACTCTTGGTGTATTCGTAGGTTTTATCTGTTTGTCCATTCCCGTTATTCTCTGATCCCCATTTCCCATATTATTTTCATGGTTTCTTGCCTTGAATCTCCCCCTGGATTTGCCAAATGTATTCAAAGTAGCTTACCCTCTGAGTTTAGTTTGAAGCCCTTTTTACTTCCTGTGTTATGCAATTTCCTGGAACACTCATCCCAGCAGTTCAGGTGTAGACCGTCCCAGCATGGGGTGGGTGGGTGGGGGAGGTGGCAAGATAGCACAGTGGTTAACAGGGTCTTGGGTTCGATTCCCAGCTTGGGTCACTGTCTGTGTGTAGTTTGCATGTTCTCCCTGTGTTAGCTTGAGTTTCCTCCAGGTGCTCCGATTTCCTCCAACATTCTGAAAGACATGCTGGTTAGGTGCATTGACTGGAACAGGGGCCAGACTGTGGCGACTAGGGGAATTTCACAGTAACTACATTGCAGTGTTAATGTAAGCCTTAATTGTGACTAATAAATAAACTTTAACTTGACTACCGTCCGGTGGTTCTAACATCCGCCATTATGAAATGCTTTGAAAGGTTAGTCATGGCACGAATCAATTCCAGCCTCCCAGATTGACTGGATCCACGACAGTTGGCCTATCGCTGCAAAAGGTCCACAGCAGATGCCATTTCCCCGACCCGACACTCAAACCTGGATCACCTAGTTAACAAGAACACCTATGTCAGACTCCTATTTATTGACTACAGCTCAGCCTTCAACACCATTATTCCGACAAAACTCATCTTGAAATTCCCTGGCCTAAGGCTTGGCTCCTCCTTTTGCAACTGGATCCGAGATTTCTTTTCTACAGACTGCAATTCAGTAAGGACAGGTGACAACATCTCCTCTGTGATCATCCTCAACTCCAGTGCTCCACAAGGCTATTTCCTCAGTCCCTGACGATACTCCTCAAACACCTATGACCATGTGGCCAAATTCCCCTCCAGCCCAATATTCAAATTTGCTGATGATACAACCGTAGTGGGTCAAATCTCAAACAATGATGAGATGGGCTACAGGAAAGAGATAGAGAATCTGGCAAAATGGTGTGACGACAATCTCCCTCAATGTCGTAAAGTGAACGAGAGTCATCAACTTCAGGAAATGTATTGGAGGACATGCTCCTGGCTACAAGAACAGGGAGGAAGTGGAAATGGTCGAGAGCTTCAGATTTCAAGGTGTTCAGATCACTAATAGCCTGTCCTGGTCCCTCCATGCCAATACGATAGTTAAGAAAGATCAACAGTGCCTCTACTTTCTCAGGAGGCTTCGGAAATTTAGCATGACCACCATGACTCTCACCAACTTTTACAGATGCACCATAGAAAGCATTGATATGGCTCCTGCTTTGACCAAAACTGCAACAAACTACCAAGTTGTAGCCTAATCCATCATGCAAACCAGTCCCCCATCCATTGACTCCGTCTACACTTCCCGTTGCCTCAGGGAAAGCAGCCAGCATAATCAAGTACCCCGTGCACCCTGGACATATTCTCTTCCAACTTCTTGTATCTGTCGGGAAAAAGATACAAAAGTCTGAGAATACATACAAACCAACTCAAGAACAGCTTCTTCCTTGCTGCCATCAGACTTTTGATTGGTGTTATCATATATTAAGTTGGCTTTCTCTTCACCCCATCTGTAACTGTAACACTATATTCGGCATCCTATACTTTCCTTCTCTCATATGTACTCTATGAATAGTACTTTTCATCTGTATAGCCTGCAAGAAGCAATATTTTTCACAGTATAAATGTGACAATAATAAATCAAATCAAAACAACCCACTATCCCCAATACTGGTGCCAATGCCCATGACAGACACCAGCCTTTGAACATTCATCTTTGCCATCTCATTTTCCCTCTGCCAGTTTACATCTACCTCAGGTAATGATCCAGAGATTATTACCTTTGAGGTTCTGCTCCTTAATTTGTACTGAGCCTCTCATGGTGACTAAGCCCTTTACAGACATCCCAAATACCCCTGCTTGTGTGACCACTTCCCTCCAACCTCAGTGTCCCAGCCCACAATATCACCCTGATTGACCATTAGAGGAGTGGACCAGGACAATCTTCTTTGCTTGTCCTGTCTATGTCTTTGGTACCTAAATAGTCCATGCCAACTGGATCCTCCCACTTACAGTGAAAATTCCTCTCCAGCTCAGAACTCTGGTACGATCAAGCAACTGAGTTGTCTGGGCTCTCGCTTTTGCTGCAGAGATCAGTACCTGTGTCCCACACTATATTGTCCGCTACTGCAACCACATTCCTGTTTGTTATCCCCCACTTGATAGGCTTCCTGTATCATAGTGCCATGGTTAGACTGCTCACTCACTTTTCAGCCTTTGTTTTCATCCACACATATTATAAGCACCTCAACTCTTTTCAACAACTGCGAAGTCTGAGGTTCCTCCATTACTGTCTGCTCAGTCCCTTTCCTTGTCTCGCTCTCGATTACATCTTCCTGTCACTCACTGCTGACCAAAACAAATGACCCTATTCTAAGAGATGTGACCATATTCCAGATCAAATTATCCAGGGATTTCTCCCATTCCCTTTCATTGTGCAGTGTCTGCAGTTCAGCCTCTAACTCACTCATTCTGATCTGGAAGTCCTCCAGCTGCTTACACTTTCTGTAGGTGTGTTAGTCATGGATTACCTGGACATCCAAAATCACACATTCCTCAACTGCAACATAACACCTATCTTGCATTGTTCCTCATGTTATCTACTTAAATTTAATTAAATTACTCACTTAATTAACTTAGAATAATTCCAATGATAACCACATTTCTTTCCCCTGTGCATTTCATTCCTGCATGAACCTGATTCGCCCCTCATTCAGTCTCCATCCCAGCCCAGCGCAGTCACCTGTCTCATGCACCTATTACTGGCCATGCATTTTGAAAGGTGTGTCTTATTTATAGACCGTCTGCTGAGTCGCTTGCTAGTTTTACTTCCTGCTGCACTGATTAACACTCATGAATGAACTGATTTCAGGTGGTTGACAGATAACTGCCACTCCAGATAGTTCTCTCGTTAACATAGAATCTAGAAGCAGGAGTTGGCCATTTGGCCCTTCAAACATGCTCTGCTTTTTAATTTGATCATGGTGGATCATCAGATTCAATATCCTGATCCCCCCTTCTCCCCATATCTCTTGATCCATTAGCCCCAAGAACTATATCTAATTTCTTTTCGAAATCACACAACATTTTGGCCTCAACTACATTCAGTTATTGTGAATTCCACAGATTCACCATCCTCTGGGTGAAGAAATTTCTCCTCACCTCAGTTCTAAAAGGTTTACCCCTTATCCTCAAACTATGACCCCTCATTCCAGGCTCCTCCACGATTTGGAACATTCTTTACGAATCTATCCTGTCCAACTCTGTTAGAATTTTAAAGTTTCTATGAGATCCCCTTTCACCCTTCTAAACTGCAGTGACTATAATTCTAACCGACTTAGTCTCTCCTCATGTGACAGACCTGCCACCCAAGAAATCAGCCTGGTAATCCTTCGCTGTATTCCCTCTATAGCAAGGACATCCTTCCTCAGATAAGGTGGTCAAAACTGCACACAGTAGTCCAGGTGTGGCCTCACCAATGTGCTATATAATTGCAGCAAAACATCCCCATTCCAATACTCAAATCCTCTCACGATGAAGGCCAACATATCAAAGAACAAAGAAAATTACAGCACAGAAACACGCCCATAGGCCTTCCAAACCTGCATCGACCATGCTGTCCAACTGAACTAAAACCCCCTGCCCATACGGGAACCATATCCCTCCATTCCCACCCTATTCATGTATTTGTCAAGACTCCCCTTAAAAGCCACTATCGTATCTCCTTCCACCTCTCTCGACAGAGAGTCCCAGACACCTATCACCCTCTGTGTAAAAAAACTTACCTCGTACATCTCCTATAAACCTTGTCCCTCGCAACTTAAACTTATGCTCACTAGTAATTGACTCTTCCACCTTGGGAGAAAGCTTCTGAATGTCAACTCTGTCTATGCCCCTCATAATCTATCAATTCGCCCCTCAACCTCCATCGTTCCAGTGAGAACAAAACAAGCTTCTCCAACCTCTCGTCATATCTAATGCCCTCCATATCCCCAGGGCCTCATGGCATATAGCCCAGAATACTGAGAGAGGCAAGGGAAGAAATTTCTGGGGCCTTGAGAGAAATCTTTGCATCCTCACTAGCTACAGAGAAGGCCCCAGAGGATTGGAGAATACCTAATGTTGTTCCTACGTTTACGAAGGGTAGCAAGAATAATCCAGGTAATTCCAATCCGATGAGCCTTACTTCAGTAGTAGGGAAATTATTGGAGAGGATTCTTCGAGACAGGATATATTCCCTCTTGGAAATGAGTGGACATATTAGTGAGAGCCAACATGGTTTTGTGAAGAGGAGGTCGTGTCTCACGAACTTGATCGAGTTTTTCGAGGAGGTGACAAAGATGACTGATGAGAGTAGGGCAGTGGATGTTGTCTACATGGACGTCAGTAAGGCCTTTGACAAGGTCCCTCATGACAGACTGGTGCAGAAGCTAAAGTTGCATGGGATCAGAGGTGAACTAGCAAAGTGGATAAAGTCAAAGAAGACAGAGCGTCGGAATAAGAACATAAGAACATAAGAAATAGGAGCAGGAGTAGGCCATCTAGCCCTTCGAGCCTGCCCCGCCATTCAATAAGATCATGGCTGATCTGTCGTGGCTCAGTTCCACTTTCCCGCCCTCTCCCCATAACCCTTAATCCCCTCTCTTATCAAGAACCCATCAACCCGCTTCTTAAAAATATTTAGCGAGGCAGCCTCCACCACTTCAACGGGCAGAGAATTCCAGAGATTCACCACCCTTTGAGTGAAGAAGTTCCTCCTCAACTCCGTTCTAAACTGCCTCCCCTTTATCTTGAGGCTGTGCCCCCTAGTCCTACTGTCTTTTTTGAGCTGGAAGAGTCTCTCCACCTCTATCCTATCCATCCCATTCATCATCTTATACGTCTCAATGAGATCTCCCCTCATTCTTCTAAACTCTAACGAGCACAAGCCTAGTTTATTCAGCCTCTCCTCATAGCTCAATCCCCTCAACTCCGGTATCAGCCTAGTAAACCTCCTCTGCACTCCCTCCAGGGCCAAAATATCCTTGCGCAGGTGCGGCGCCCAAAACTGCACACAGTACTCCAGCTGCGGCCTCACCAATGCCCTATACAGCTGCAGCAAGACCTCCCTACTTTTATATTCAATCCCCCTCGCTATGAAGGCCAGCATCCCATTCGCCTTCCTGACCACCTGCTGCACCTGCAAGCTGGGTTTTTGCGACTCATGCACAAGGACCCCGAGGTCCCTCTGCACCGTCGCCTGCTGCAAAGGGGTGAATGAAAGGGTGTGTTTCTGAATGGAGGGCTGTGACAAGTGGTGATCCTTCGGGATCAGTACTGGGATCTTTGCTGTTTGTAATATATATGAATGATTTGGAGGAAAATGTAACTGGATTGATTACTAAGATTGCGGATGACGAAAAGATTGGTGGATTTGTGGATAGCGATGAGGACCATCAGGGGACACAGCAGTTGGTGACTTGGGCGGAGAGATGGCAGATGGAAATTGATCTGGACAAATTTTTTACTCAGAGAGTGGGTCCCTGGAACTGGGTTGCCAGGGAAGGTAGTGGAAGCGAATACCATAGTGACTTTTAAGGGGTGTCTTGACAAGTACATGAATAGGAGGGAACAGAGGGATATGGTCCCCAAAAGGGTAGAGGGTTTTAGTTAAGTTGGGCAGCGTGGTCGGTGCAGGATTGGAAGGCCAAAGGGCCTGTTCCTATGCAGTTTGTTAAACTGATTCTTTTTCAGAAATCCAGACTGTGCCCAAGTTCACCATTATTTTCTCAGTGTTCAGTTATTACATCATTTGTTACAGATCCTAGCATTTTCCTTCGGACTAATGTCAGGCTAACAAGTTTTTCATTCTCCATATTCTCTCTCCCTTCTTTCTTAAACATCAGAGTTACATTTGCACCTTCCAATCTGCAGGAACAATTGCAGGGTCTGTAGAATTTGGAAAGATAGCCACCAATGCATCAACTTTCTTGACAGTCATGACTTTCAGCATCTGAGATAGAGACCACCAAGTCTGGGGAAATTTATCTACTTCAAATCTCATTCATTTCTCTATTTCTACTATTCTTATAAGCATAAAAGCATCTTGTTGTTCCTCATTAATGCCAGTCACCTGATCCTCCATTATTTATGGAAGGTTTTTAATGAATGGTGATCATTGACATTTGGACAGATTATTGAGAAAGTCTGTGTGTTCTGCCTCGGTCATGTCATCTAACATGAGGTTTGAGGTGTGTGTGAGACCAGTGCCTGGAGCTGTGAGGTAGCAGCCGAACCAATGCACCACTGTGCGTTGTGTTTCTTTCAAATTATGGAATCTTATGGCTTTATCCTCTTAGTGAGTAATTAGGATTTCCTTTTAATTCATGGTTACCTCATTCATTATTCATGTATAAGATATATAGTATTAACTGTTTGCTTTGTTGACTCTTTAAGAGAAAAAATTATTCCTCACTTCCCCACTTACTCTAATTCAGGGTCCTGGCGAGTCAGAGACAATGCCGACAGGCACAGGGTGTTAAGACACCAATCCATCACAGGGCACACACTCACACACAAAAATTAAAGGGGCAATTTAACATTGCCAATCCACCTAATCCACACATCATTGATGTGGGGAGGAAACGGGAGCACCTGGAGGCAACCCATGCAAACACAGGGAGAACGTGCAAACCTCAACACAGACAGTGACCCAAGGTTGGAATTGAACCCATGTTTCTGGAGCTGTGAGGCAGCATTGCCAACCTGACGCTGTCTCAAAAATTATTGTATTTCTTTCAAATTATTGAATCTCATGGCTTTATACCCTTCTTCAGCAACTGGGATTTCAAAGTTGTTCTGTGCACCAAAAAAAACGTTGATTGTTCCCATTCTGAACACAACCGAATATGGAGCCTCATCCAATATTGTAACAAATTTGGGGTCTGGTCTGATATCGCACTGGGAAACTCAGAACTTTAGTGTAGAGAGGGACCTGGGTGTCCTAGTGTAAAAATCACAAAACCTTAGTCTGCATTTACAGCAAGTAATTAGGAATATAAATGGAATGTTAGTGTTTCTTGTCAGGGCAATCACATTTAAAAAATTGTGCCTGTAAGCATACAGGGACTTAGTGAGGCTGCATTTGGAGTAATGTGCAATATTTTGATCTCCTTCCGTAAGATCATGAGATCATAAGACAATGGTAGGCCATTTGGCTCATTGAGTCTGCTCTGCCATTCAATGAGATCAGGACTGGTCTGATGTGATAATCCTCCAACTCCATTTTCCCACCTTATTTCCATAACCCTGATTCCATTACTGATTAAAAATCTGTCTCTCTCAGCCCCAAAGACATGTTCCAGTCTTTACACCTCTCTGCGGTGAAGAGTTCCAAGAATTCACTACCTCTGAGAGAAGAAATTCCTCCTCATCTCTGTCTGAAATGGATAAGCCTTTGCTCTGAGAATATGCCCTTTGGTCGTGGACTCTCCCACAAGGCGAAACAAACTATCAGCATCCAAGCTGTCAAGCCCCCTGAGAATCCTGTATGTATCAATAAGGTCACCTCTCATTCTTCTCAACTCCAATGAGTACAGGCCCAACTTACTTAGCCTTGATTGTTAAAAATATCCTGCCATATTTGGAATCAATCAAATTAACTTTCTCTGGACTGCTTTTAATGGTGGCACGTCTTTTCTGAGTTCAGGGGATGAAAACAGTATTCCAGGTGCGGCCGAACTAGTCACTTGTACAGTTCTAGCAAGACCTCCCTATTTTCATACTCCATTCCCTTTTCAATTAAGGTCAATATTCCATTTGTCTTCCCTAACACTTGCTGAGCTTGCATGCCAGCTTTTTTGTGATTTATGCACAAGGATCCCAAATCCCTCTGTGCTGCAGCTTTCTGCAGTCTTTCCCTATTTAAATAATATCCAGCTCCTTTATTCTTCCCACCAATCTGCATAACTTCACATTTTCCTGCATTATTTTTCATCTGCCAAGCTTTCACCCACACACCTAATTTTTTTTATCCCTCTGTAGACCCTGTCATCGTCAGCACTTGCCTTCCCACCTATTGTTGTGTCATCTCAAATTTAGCAGCAGTACATTCACTTCCCTTATGCAAATTATTAATATACATAATATAAGAAATGACCATTGAATTAGAGACTGATTCCTGGGATGAAGGCAGTTATATTATCATGAAAGCCTGAGCAGATTTGGCCTATATCCATTGGAGTTTAGGAGAATGAGAGGTGATCTTATTGAAACGTAGAAGACACTGAGGGGACTCGACAGGATTGATGCCGAGTGGATGTTTCCCTTGTGATGGCGTCTTGTATAGTGCACGTTTTGAAAATTAGCAATCTCGCATTTAATACAGAAATGAGATTTTGTTTTCTATCAGAGGGTCATTTGTGTTGGAATTCTCTACCCCAGTGAGCAGCAGAGGCCGGATCACTGTCAATATTCAATCAGATCAGTCATGATCTTGTTCAGAACAGGCGCGAGGGGCCGAATGGCCTACTCCTGTTCTGAATTCTTTTGTTCTTGGAATTGAGGTTTTGTGTGATATCTTACAGACTCGGATTGTGAACAATCTGTACAGTGACATTTACACAATGTTTCACAGAGATATCACCTCCCACCCGCTGTCTCCAGCTTTCTCTCCTCTACCTCTGTCCCCTCTCCCTCTCTCCTCAACCTTGACCGTCACCCCCACCCCCCCACTCTCCTTCTCACAGCCTGTCTTCCCTTTCTCAAATTCTCCTTCCCCAACCCTGCTATCTCTCTCTCCTTCCACTCCCTGTCACTTATGCGCTCCTCTGCTCACATACTCCCCACTTCTCCCCACAAACTTCTTTCTACCTACATTCTCTCCCTCCCCTTTCTCCCTCTCTCACTCACCTCCCATTCTTCCTTTGTCTCTCCCTCTTTAATTCCTCTCTTCTTCCTACTTTGTGTGGCATGGTGGCTCAGTGGTTCACATTGCTGCCCCACAGAGCCAGGGAGCCGCTTTCGATTCCTGGTTTGGGTCACGTCTGTGCAGAATCCACACGTTCTCCCTCACGTCTGCGTGGATTTCCTTCCACAGTTCGAAAAACATGCTGGTTCGCGATGCTAAATTCTCCCTCAGTGTACCCGAACAGGCACTGAAGTGTGGTGACTAGGGAATTTTCACACTAACTTCATTACAGTGTTAATGTAAGCCTACTTGTGATACTAATTAACTTGGAAATCAATCTGTCCCGCAATGTCTCTCCCATTTCCCACAATCATCCCATCTTCCTGCCAGCCACTCATTTGTCCCTCCTGCTCCCTGGCCCTGCTCCTCACCCACTCACTCTCAGCACCTTCCTATTCTCCCCCATCGACACATACTCTCTCTCCACCTCACCTCCTATCCCCTTCCCTCATCATTCTGCTATACTTCTCCCCCTCACTCTCTTCTCTTCAGACTCTCTCCCCTTTCCCTCTCTCTCACATTCTTCCCTGCCCCTCCTGCTTTATTTCCCATCCTGTCTTTACACGGAAGGGTCTGTTTATTTCTTCCTCCCACACTATCTGCCTTCCAGATCCTCTCTCTACTCTGCTCTTTCTTTCTCACCCACTATCCCAATCCCTGTCATCTGCTCTGCCGTTCTCTCTCCTGCTTCCACACTCAAAACATCCCACTCTGAATCTCCCACATCCCACTCTCAATCTCCCTCTTTACACTCCGGCTCCCTCCAGTCCCTCTCATTCCTGCCTCTTTTCTCTCTTCCCAACTGCACCCCTCCACCTATCCTCTCATTCCCCCCTCCCTATCTCTCTGTCACTCACTATCCTCTCTCCGCTCTTCCCTGTCTCTCCTTCCTGGTCTATTCCCCCTCCTCTCCCCTCCCTCCGGCTCCATATTGCCATCCCATTCCTACTTCCACTCTCTCCTCCCCCTCATTTTCCCTGACCCCTCACAAACCTCTCCTCTCTTCCTCACTCCTCACACTCTCTCCCCTCTCCACCCGCTCTCTCTAAATCACTGACTGTGTTATTTTCACTTTCCCCCAGCTCCAGCCTCTCTGACTCTGGATCCGAACACAGCGAATCCCGGGCTCATCCTGTCTGAGGACCGGACCAGTGTGAGATTCGGAGACAAACAGCAGCTGCTCCCTGACACCCCGGAGAGGTTTGATTTCTGGCCCTTTGTCCTGGGATCAGAGGGATTCACAGCAGGGAGACATTACTGGGAGGTGGAGGTGGGGGAGAAGACATGGTGGGATCTGGGAGTGGCCCGAGAGTCTGTGAAGAGGAAAGGGGTTATCTCCCTGAGACCTGAGACCGGATTGTGGATTGTGGAGCTGAGTCCCGGAAGTGGTTATTTTGCCCTCACCTCCCCCTCAGAGACCCCCCTCACCCCGAGTGTGAATCTCCGGAAGATCGGGGTTTCCCTGGACTATGAAGGTGGACAGGTGTCATTTTACAATGCGGACAACATGTCCCATCTCCACACTTTCACCCACACTTTCACTGAGAGAATCTTTCCCTTCTTCAGCCCGGGATCGAATCACGACGGGAAAAACTCGGCGCCGCTGACAATCTGCGGGATTAAAGGTCTCTAACAGATCCATCCCATAATTTCACACCGTCTCCCTGCCTCCTGCCAGCTGTAAACTGATGGAACCTGTTCATGTTGTGGTTATTATAAAGAATTATAATTTACATTGGGGGCTCCGTGATTACATTTGTAAAATGATTCTTCAAACAAAACAATCTGTGAACCGCTGGAATAGAAACAGTTTTTCTCAAAGATTCCACAGATCATCATTAAATCCAAGAAGCAGAAACTCAACATGTTGTTTGTGTCTGTCACTGAGTGAGGGAGGCGGGATTCCGGGGAATGGAGAAGCCGACTGGCCGGAGTCCCTGTCACTCAGAGCGAGGGAGGCGGGATTCAGGGGAATAGAGAAGCCGATTCGTCAGGTTGGATGTCATTTACAAGGGGGGACAGGGGTGGGACTGTCGATTGGTCGCAATAACTGTCAATCAGAGAAGAAGTGGGTGCTCTTGACACCGGGAAGACTCAGGTCACAGATACTGAGGAGGCGGGGTTCATGAAGCTCAGAAGGCGATTGGTTCGCGCCACTGTCGCTCTGCGCCTGAACACCGATTTTTGGAGAGTCTGAAATGCGATTGGTTCAACCGCCTGTCAGTCATCGTGAGGGAGGCGGGTTTTTGAGTTGTCCGTAAGTCAATTGGTTGTTGTGTCATTCATTCAGATTAAGAGGCGGGTTTCCGAGCGTTAGGGAAGCAGATTGGTCAGTATGACTTATTGACATAAAAGCAGGCCGTCCCCGGAAGGTGGAGGGCAATTGGTCAGGGCCGCTGTCACTCAGACTGAGAGAGGGTCGGTATCAGGGGAGCCGGAAACGGATTGGCCCTATCCGCTGACACGCAGCGTTCCAGGGGCGTTGCCAATTGGGGAGCAGGATTGGCCGGAGCGCCTGTCACTCATCTGAAGGGAGGCGGGATTGCGGAACTTTGGAGGTGATTGGCTGCATCTCTTGTCCCTCAGTGCCGGGGACTCCCCTCGCCCTGTTCCCCGTCCGCTTCATTGCATTCTCCCTCTCCCTCTCTCTCTCCCTATTCCTCTGACCTTCTGCCCCTTCCCTCTACGCCCCGCCTCTATCGCTGCTCTCCCTGCAGTGCAGGTACACCCGCCAGTGTGGAACTCCCACCCACCTGACGAAGGAACAGCCTATTCCGAAAGCTTGTTGCATTTGCTACAAATAAACCTGTTGGACTTTAAGCTGGTGTTGTGAGACGTCTTTCTGTGTACGTACATCATGATGTGAGTATGCCGGCGTTGGACTGGCGTAAACACAGTAAAAAGTCTGACAACACCAGGTTTTAGTCCAAACGATTTATTTGATAATAGACTCACAAGCTTTCGAGGTTTCCCTCTTTGTCAGGTGAATGGAGAGTTCTGGCCTCAGACAGAGCATATAAAGCACAGACAGTTTAGAGATTATCCACAGTGCTGCTAGGGAGGGAGCTACAGGATTTTGACTTCTCGGGCAGTGAAGGAACATTGATATATACGGTGAAGCCTTCCACTGTTTGCTGGAGCAGACAAGTGAAGGAGCAGAGAGCCAGATAAGAAATTACCTGTTAAAAACCTATTTAAATAAGTTTAAAGCACTTTTGTAGTAAGAACTTACCTTGTAGAACTGTTTAAATCATTTAAAAGCATTTTTGCGGGCTTTTTGTATTTACCACTTTAAGAATTCTAAGGGAGTGGATAGCAGGGATTTGTGGGTGAGCAGGCTTTAAAACAGCGCCAGGTTTAAAAGGAGGCCTGGTGTAGACAGCAGGCAGCGGAGTGAGAGGGAAGCAGAGTAAGATATTAGGGCTTAGGATCAAAGGGCTAGGGAGAAAAAGGGCCAGGTAAGTTCGTGTGGAAATTTTCAATACTACTACAGTGAATAATGGAGGGGCATGGGATGTGTTGTTGCTGTACGATGTGGGAGCTGGTGGACCCCAGGGTCCTTCCCAGTGACCATGTCTGCAGTAAGTGCAGGTTGCTGGAGGAGCTCCAGCTCAAGGTAGATGAGTTGGCCTCTGAGCTGCAGACACTGAGGCTCATCAGGGGGAGAGAGGGTGCCATTGTCAATGGGGTGCAAGAGACATCCACCCCCGCTAGACTGGCTAACTGGTCAGGAACAAGAGGGGGCTGCTGAGAGGAGGAAGGAGGGTGGGGACCGGAGGAAGGAAGGTGGGGACCGGAGGAAGGAGGGTGGGGACCGGATGCCTCAGCCTCTCAATCTGCATAACAGGTTTGAGGTTCTTGCTTCCAGTGTGGACAAGAACGAGGAAGGTGAGGTTAGTGAGCAAACTGCACACAGTACAGTGATGCAGACACAGGATATAGGCAAGGAGAAGGTGAAAAGGAACGTAGTAGTAATTGGGGATCGTGGGGTTAAGGGTATTGACACTGTCCTTCATCACAATGACAAAGTGCACAGAAGGGTGTGTTGTCTGCCTGGTGCTCGGGTCCGGGATGTCACATCTGGGCTGCAGAGGAACCTGGAGTGGGAGGGTGAGAATCCAGTCATAGTAGTATATGTGGGTGCCAACGACGTGGGCAAAATGCGAACTAAGGATCTGGGGAGGGAGTATGAAAAGCTGGGAATGGAATTAAAAAATACAACCGACAAGGTGGTTATCTCTGGGCTACTGCCTGAACTGAGTGCAGACGGGCGTAAGGTTGATAAGATTAAGGAAGTGAATGGGTGACTCAGGGATTGGTGTGGGAGGAATGGGTTTGAATTTATGGGGCATTGGCATCAGTATTGGGGTAGGTGGGACCTGTTCAGGTGGGATGGGGATGGCCTCAACCGTGCTGAGACCAGAGTCCTGGCGATCGTGTAAATAGGAATGTAGGTAGGGCTTTAAACTAATTAGGAGGGGGGGGGAGGAGGGTGCGAGGGTAGGTGACATTACGGGGTCTAAAGTTAAGGAGAGGGTGCAGGTAAGGGAAGAGGCCGAGGATGTCCCAATAATAAAGGGAGGAGGGGGCGTGAGTAGGGTTGGTGGCGTTCTGGCAAATAGGGTCCAGGTGAAGGCTGGGATGAAGGCACTTTATCTGAATGCACGAAGCATTCGGAATAAAGTGGATGAGCTGGTGGCGCAGATCAGCACAAATGGATATGATCTGGTGGCCATTACAGAGACGTGGCTGCAAGGTGACAGGGACTGGGAGCTGAATGTCCAGGGGTATCAAGTGTTTAGGAAGGATAGGCGGGAGGAAAAAGTGGGGGTAGGGGGGCGTAGTTCTGCTGATTAAGGATAGCATCAGGGTGGTAGCAAGGGATGATATAGGAACCAATGAGGAGAAAGTGGAATCGTTGTGGGTGGAGATTAGGAACAGCAAAGGGAGGAAGACGCTGGTGGGTGTCGTCTATAGGCCCCCGAATAATGATCTGGAGGTGGGGCGGGCTGTTAACGTGCAAATAAGTGCGGCATGCAGGAATGGAATGGCCATAACTATGGGGGATTTCAATCTACATATTGATTGGTCAACCCATGTTGGACGCGGAGGGCTCAAGGAGGAGTTCTTGGAATGCTGCCGGGATAGTTTCCTTGAACAGTGTGTGTTGGAGCCGACGAGGGAGCGAGGTATCTTGGATCTGGTGTTATGTAATGAGGCGGGTAGAATTAGGGACCTTGTGGTGAAGGATCCTCTTGGGGAGAGTGATCATTGTATGGGGGAGTTTCTGATGCAGATGGAGGAGGAGAAAGTGGGTTCCCGGACACGCATCCTTTGTTTGAACAGAGGGAAGTACGGTAGGATGAGAGAAGAATTGGCGAATGTTGACTGGGGGAGCGCGTTGGAGGGTAGGTCTGCTGAGGAGCAGTGGAGGATCTTTAAAGAGATCTTTCTTGGTGCTCAGCAGAAATGTATTCCAATGGTTAAAAAGGACCGTAGGAGGAGAGGTAATAAGCCGTGGATAACGAAGGAGGTGAAGGAAAGTGTTAAATTAAAAGCGGAGGCGTTTAGAGTAGCAAAGGGTAGTGAGCGAGAAGAGGATTGGGAGAGGTTTAAATGTCAACAAAGAATGACAAAGAAGTTGATAAAGAAAGGTAGGATAAACTATGAAGCTGGGCTAGCGCTTAGTATAAAAAAGGATAGCAAGAGATTTTATAAATATATAAAAAGGAAGATGCTGGCTCGGGTGAACATTGGACCCTTAGAGGATGAGAGGGGGGACTTAGTTTTAGGGGATGGGGAAATGGCTGAGGTCTTGAATAACTTTTTTGTTTCGGTCTTCACGGAGGAGGACGTGAATAATTTGCCGGCTGTTAGCGATGGAAAGATGGTAGGACTGGAGGGTCTCAATGACATTATTGTTACTAGAGAGGCGGTGCTCGACAGACTGGAGGGACTGTTTGTGGACAAGTCCCCAGGACTGGATGGAATGCATCCGAGGGATCTGAAAGAAATGGTGGAGGTGAAAGTGGATGCCTTGGTTGTTATTTTCCAAACGTCGTTGGATTCCAGGGAAGTGCCGGAAGATTGGAAAACGGCTAATGTTACGCCGTTGTTTAAGAAGGGTGGCAGGCAAAAGGCAGGGAATTATACGCCGGTTAGTTTAACGTCTGTTGTAGGTAAAATGTTAGAATCCGTCATCAGGGAGGAAATAGCGAGGCATCTTGAGGGGAATTGCTTGATAGAGCAGACGCAGTACGGTTTTGTTCAGGGGAAGTCGTGTCTGACGAATTTATTGGAGTTCTGTGAGGATGTGTCCAGGGCGGTGGATAGAGGAGAGCCGGTGGATGTGGTGTTTGTTGATTTTCAGAAGGCGTTTGACAAGGTACCTCACAAGAGGTTATTGCATAAGGGAAGGAGGCATGGAGTTGGGAGTAGGGTGTTTGCGTGGATAGAGGATTGGCTGTCAAATAGGAGGCAGAGAGTGGGGGTTAATGGGTGCTATTCGGATTGGCAGTTGGTGACTAGTGGAGTGCCCCAGGGGTCGGTGCTGGGGCCTCAGCTATTTACCATTTATATAGATGATCTGGAGGAGGGAACTGAGTGTACGGTGTCGAAATTTGCTGATGACACCAAGATTGGTGGAACGGCAAATTGCGCGGAGGGTGTGGAGAGTCTGCAGAAGGATTTAGATAGGCTGGGCAAATGGGCCAGGAACTGGCAAATGGAATTTAATGTTGGCAAGTGCGAGGTGGTCCACTTTGGTAGGAATAATGGTAGGAAGGACTATTACTTACGTGGCGAAAAACTGCAGCAGGCGACGGTGCAGAGGGACCTCGGGGTCCTTGTGCATGAGTCGCAAAAACCCAGCCTGCAGGTGGTCCGGAAGGCTAATGATGCTGGCCTTCATAGCGAGGGGGATTGAATATAAAAGTAGGGAGGTCTTGCTGCAGCTGTATAGGGCACTGGTGAGGCCGCAGCTGAAGTAATGTGTACAGTTTTGGTCGCCGCACTTACGCAAGGATATTTTGGCCTTGGAGGGAGTGCAGAGCAGGTTTTCTAGGCTGATACCGGAGTTGAGGGGGTTGAGCTATGAGGAGAGGCTGAATAAACTAGGCTTGTACTCGTTAGAGTTTAGAAGAATGAGGGGAGATCTCATTGAGACATCTTAGATGATGAATGGGATGGATAGGATAGAGGTGGAGAGACTATTCCCGCTCAGAAAGGACAGTAGAACTCGGGGGCACAGCCTGAAGATAAAGTGGGGGGGCGGTTTAGAACAGAGTTGAGGAGGAACTTCTTCACTCAAAGGGTGGTGAATCTCTGGAATTCTCTGCCCGTTCAAGTGGTGGAGGCTACCTCGCTAAATATTTTTAAGACGCGGGTTGATGGGTTTTTGATAAGCGAGGGGTTAAGGGTTATGGGGATAGGGTGGGAATGTGGAACTGAGCCACGACAGATCAGCCATGATCTTATTGAATGGCGGGGCAGGCTCAAAGGGCTAGATGGCCTACTCCTGCTCCTATTTCTTGTGTTCTTATTTCCAAATCTGGATGATGGGTGGCTTGGGAGGGAACTTTCAAGTGTTAGTGTTCCCATGCACCCTTCTCCTTCTGGTGAGTTCTTTCGGGTATACACCTTTCTCAAACCCTTGCCAACAGGCTGCTTTAGCGATTTTGATATTGATTTGATTTATTATCGTCACATGTGTTAGTGTACAAAGAAAAGTATTGTTTATTGTGCGCTATACAGACAAAGCATACTGCTCGTAGAGAAGGAAAGGAGCGAGTGCACAATGTAGTGTTACAGTCATAGCTAGGATGTGGAGCGCAACTTAATATAAGGTAAGTCCTTTCAAAAGTCTGCTGGCAGCAGGGAAGAAGCTGTTCTTGAGTCCGTTGGTATGTGACCTCAGACTTTTGTATCTGTTTCCTGACAGATAAAGGTGGAGGAGAGAATGTCTGGGGTCCTTAATTATGCTGGCTGTTTTTCTGAGGCAGGGGAAGAGTCAATGGATAGGAGGGTGGTTTACATGATGGACTGGGCCACGTTCACAACCCTTTCTATTTACTTGCAGTCTCGGTCAGAGCAGGAGCCCTACCAAGCTGTGATATATCAGGAAAAGGTGCTTTCTATGGTGCATCTGGAAAAATTGCTGAGAATTGCAGCAGATGTGCCAAATTTCCTTCACGTCCTGAGAAAGTAGCGGTGTTGGTGGGTTTCCTAAATCATAGCGCAACATGGAGGGACCAGGACAAGTTGTTGATAATCTGGACACCTGGAAACTTGAAGCTCTCAACCATGGCGGCACGGTGATACAGTGGCGAGCATTGCTGTCTCATAGCGCCAGGGACCCGGGTTCGATTCTGGCCTCAGGTCACTGTCTGTGTGGAGTCTGTACATTCTCCCCATGTCTGCATGGATTTCCTCCGGGTGCTCCTGTTTTCTCCCATTGTCCAAAAGACAAGGAGCAAAGAAAATTACAACACAGGAACAGGCCCTTCAGCCCTCCAAGGCTGTCCAACTTAACTAAAACTCCTGACTTTCTGGGGACCATATCCCTCTATTCATGTACTTGTCAAAACACCCCTCAAAAGTCACTATCGTATTTGCTTCCACTCCCTCCCCCCAGCAACAAGTTCCAGGCACCCACTACTCTGTAAAAAATCTGCCTTGTATATCTCCTTCAAACCTTTCCCCTCGCAACATCAACCTATGCACCCCAGTAATTGACTCTACCACCCTGGGAAAAAGCTTCTCACTATCCATTCTGTCCATGCCTCTCATAATCTTGAAGACTTCAATCAGGTCTCCTCTCAACCTCCGTTGCTCCAGTGAGAACAAACCAAGTTCCTCCAACCTCTCCTCATTGCTAATGTTCTCCATACCAGGCAACATCCTGGTAAATCTTTGCTGCACCCTCTCCAAAGACTCCACATACTTCTGATAGTGTGGCAAACAGCACTGAAAACTGTATTCCAAGTGCAGCCGAACTCAGGTTCTATAAAGCTGCAAAATGACTTGCCAATTTTTAAACTCAATGCGCCGGCCGATGAAGGCAAGCATGCTGTACGCCTTCTTGACTACCTTCTCCACCTGCATTGCCACTTTGAGTGACCTGTGTATCTGTACACCCAGATCCCTTTGCCTATCAATACTCTTAAGGGTTCTGCCATTTACTGTATATTTCCTATCTGTATTACATCCACAAACTTGTTAATCAATCCAGTTACATTTTCCTCCAAATCATTTATATATATTCCAGACAGCAAAAGTACCAACACCAATCCCTAAGGAACAGCACTTGTCACAGCCCTCCATTCAGAAACACACCTTCCACTGCTACTATCTGTCTTCTTTGACCGAGCCAGTTTTGTATCCACCGTGCCAGCTCACCTCTGATCCCATGCGACTTCACCTTCTGCACCAGTCTGCCATGAGGGACCTTGTCAAAGGCCTTACTCAAGTCCATGTAGACAATATCCACTGCCCTACCCTCATCAATCATCTTTGTCACTTTCTCCAAAAACTCGATCAGGTTCGTGAGACGTGACTTCCCCTTCACAAAACCATGTTGCGTCTCACTAATATAACCACTTATTTCCAAGTGGGAATAAATCCTGTCTCGAAGAATCCTCTCCAATAATTTCTGTACCACTGATGTAAGGCTCACCAGCCTGTAATTACCTGGATTATTCTTGCTACCCTTCTTAAACAGAGGAACAACATTGGCTAATCTCCAATCCACTGGAACCTCCCCTGTAGCCACTGAGGAAACACAGATTTCTCTCAAGGCCCCAGCAATTTCCTCTCTTGCCTCTCTCAGTATTCTGGAAAATGTCCCATCAGGCCCTGGGGACTTGTCTCCTTTACTGTTTCTCAAGAACCCCAATATCTCCTCCTTTTTGATCTCAACATGACTCAAATTATCTACACATCATTTCCCAGACTCAACATCCACCAAGTCCTTCTGTTTGGTGAATACTGATGCAAAGTATTCATTTAATATCTTGCCCATTTCCTCTGGCTCCAGGCATAGAAATCCTCCTTGTCCTTGAGTGGGCAACCCTCTCCCTGGCTACCCTCTTGCGCTTTATATATGTATAAAAAGCCTTGGGATTTTTCTTAATCCTGCTGGCCAATGCTTTTTCATGACCCCTTTTAGCCCTTCTTACTCCTTGCTTAAGTTTCTTTCTACTTACCTTGCATTCCACACTTGTTTTGTGTGTTCCCAGCTTCCTAGCTTTGACAAATGCTTCCTTTTTCTCTTTGACTAGGCTCACAATATCTCTCGTTATCCAACGTTCCCAAAATGTACCATATTTATCCTCCATCCTTACAAGAATGTGTCAGTCCTGAATACCTATCAACTTACACTTGAAAGACTCCCACATGCCAGATGTTGATTTGCCCTCAAACATCTGCCCTCAATCTACATTCTTCGGTTCCTGCCTAATATTATTATAATTAGCCTTCCCCCAATTTAGCACCTTAACTTAGAACATAGAACATAAAACATAGAAAAACTACAGCACAAAAAGGCCCTTCGGCCCACAAGTTGCAACGAACATATCTCTACCTACTCGGCTTACCTATAACCCTCAATCTTACTAAGTTCCATGTACTCATCCAGAAGTCTCTTCAAAAACCCTATTGATTCCACCTCCACCACCACTGTTGGTAGCCGATTCCACGCACCCACCACCCTCCTGAGTGAAAAACTTACCCCTGACATCTCCTCTGTACCTACTCCCCAGCACCCTAAACCTGTGTCTTCTTGTGGCAGCCATTTCAGCCCTGGGAAAAAGCTTCTGAGAATTCACTCGATCAATACCTCTCAACATCTTATCAACCTCTATCAGGTCACCTCTCATCCTTCGTCTCTCCAAGGAGAAAAGACCGAGCTCTCTCAACCTATCCTCATAAGGCATGCCACCCAATCCAGGCAACGTCCTTGTAAATCTCCTCTGCACCCTTTCACATCCTTCCTGTGATGAGGCGGCCAGAACGGGAGCACAGTGCTCCAAGTGGGGTCTGACCAGGGTCTTATACAGCTGCAGCATTATCTCCTGACTCCTAAACTCAATTCCTCTATTGATGAAGGCCAGTACACCATACGCCTTCTTAACCACATCCCCTATCTGCGAAGCCGATTTGAGAATCCGATGAACCCGGACCCCAGGATTCTTCTGATCTTCCACACTGTTAAGAGTCTTACCCTTAATATTATATTCCTTCATCCCATTTGACCTGTCAAAATGAACTACCACACACTTATCTGGGTTGCAGTCCGTCTGCCAGGAGACTTGAGGACACCACACTTAGCTTTATCCATCACTACCTTAAAGCTTACTGAATTGTGGTCACTGTTCCCGAACTGCTCCCCTACTGAAACATCGACCACCTGGCCGGGCTCATTCCCCAATACCAAGTCCAGTATGGACCCTTCCCTAGTTGGACTATCTACACACTGTTTCAGGAAGCGCCCCTGGATGCTCCTTACAAACTCTGCCCCATCCACGCCCCTAGCACTAAGTGAGTCCCAGTCAATTTAGGGAAAATTAAAATCTCCCACCACAACAACCCAGTTATTTTTACACTTTGCCAACATCTGCCCACATATCTGTTCCTCAATTTCCCACTGGCAGTCAGGCAGTCTATAGTAAACCCCCAATATTGTGATTACACCTTTCCTATTCCTGAACTCTCCCCATATTGCCTCACTGTATGAGCCCTCTGAGGTATCCTCCTGGAGTACAAATATGATATTCTCCTTAACCAGGAATGCAACTCCCCCACCCCTTTCACATCTCTCTCTATCCCGCCTGAAACATCTGTATGCTGGAATGTTAAGCTGTCAATTACGTCCTTCCCTTAACCAAGTCCCTGTAATGGCAACAAAATCATAGTTCCTAGCACTAATCCCAGCTCTAAGTTCATCTGTCTTACCTGTTACACTTCTCACATTGAAACAAATGCACCTCAGTCCACCAGACTCTGATTAGCAAGCCCTCTCTGCCTGCTATTTCTCTGGTATTTACTGGTCCTACTCTCAGGTTCCCCTTCAGCTAATTCACCTTTGCTTTGGTTCCCACTGTTATCGGACAACAAATTTTATGAAATTGGGCACACAAAATGGAAGCAAACTAAAGCTATCCTCAGAGCCCTCCACTAAAATCACAAAGTAACAGACACTGATCAGTAGGCAAGAGCATGCTTTTAGAATGCAAATGAGGGCTCGCACATAAGGGAAATTGGTCAGGATGGCACCTACAGGAACTAAATTAAAGAACACATCCCCACCCCATCAAAATCAGCACTTCTAAACCAGTCAAACAACCCATAGAGACAGCTAAAATTAACACAGTTAAGGAAAGCATCCCTGGCCCCTCAAAACTCTTGAGATCAATAACACACCCATGGTTCAAACCCCAGAGATCCTAGACCATTAATAACCAACCAGACAAAAACAATTAACACACACTTAAAACAATTGGTCCAACACTTTCGGGACAGTCCGATTGTACGTCCTGACTTTGTTTCTCCGTCGACGTTAAAAGAAAAGAAAGCTGTGCCGTTATTGAACTTCACCCTGAGTCGGTAGTGGTCGTTTTGCCCACTCGCAATAACACCACCCTGCCTGCCAAACTAGTTTAAATCCTTCCGATTGACACTAGCAAACCTCCCGGCCAGAATATTTATTATGCCTTTCCAGTTTAGATGCAACCCATCCTTCCTGTACAAGTTCCATCTGCCCCGGAAGAGACCCCAATGGTCCAGATATTGGAAACCCTCCCTCCTACACCAGCTGCTTAGCCACGTGTTCAGCAGCACTATCTTACTATTCCCAACCTCACTAGCACATTGTACAGAGAGTAATCCTGAGATTACAACCCAGAAGTCCTGCTTTTAACTTTCTACCTAACTCCCTAAACTGCTGCTGCAGGACTTCATCACTCTTCCTGCTTATGTCATTAGTACCAATATGTATCAGGATATCTGATTGTTCGCCCTCTCCCTTCAGAATGCTTTCTGTCCATTCAGAGATATCCTAGACCCTGGCATCAGGGAGGCAACATACTATCCTGGAGTCTCTTTCACGTCCACAGAAACGCCCATCTTCACCTCTAATTATAGAGTACCCTATAACTATTGCTCTAGTCCACTTTATCCCTCCCTGCTTAACAACAGAGCCAGCTGTGGTGCCACTGCTTTGGCTGCTGCTGCTGCTGGTATCCCCTGATAGTCATGATGTGGATATGTTGGCGTTGGACAGGGGTAAACACAGTAAGAAGTCTCACAACACCAGGTTAAAATCCGACAGGTTTATTGGGTAGCACGAGCCACTAGCTTTCGAAGCGCTGCTCCTTCGTCAGGTAAGTGTCTCTTACCTGTTCCCTTACCCTGCCCCTTACCTTACGAAGGAGCAGCGCTCCGAAACCTGGTGGATTTTGCTACCAAATAAACCTGTTGGACTTTAACCTGGTGTGGTGAGACTTCTTTCTGTGTTGATCCCCTGATAGCCCATCTCGCCCAACAGTATCCAAAATGGTATACTTGTTAGAGAGGGGGATGATTGCAGGGGATTCCTGCACTGACTGGCTGCCCCTTCTGGCGGTCACCCATCAGACTGCACCTTGGGTGTGACCATGTCTCTCAACTCCTATCTATGAAGCTTCCTGCCTCCTTCATGCTCCTAAGTGCATCCAACTGCTGCTCCAACCTATCCATGCGTTCTGTAAGGAGCTGCAATAGGGTGAGCTTCCTGCAGATATAATAGGCGACACACTGGAAGCATCACAGATCTCCCACATCTCAGAACTGCAGCACTTAACCCCACTGACTGACATTTTGAGCACCAACACAATTGTTTGAAAAATTGTATAAAACTTAGCTTCACTTTTACCTTCCTTTTTGCAGGGTTAGAGGAGAAGGAGAGTAGGTGGAAAACACTAATGCAATGTTTCTGGCTTAACACTCCTTCAGACCAGATCTTCTGCTTCCCACTTCTTGGTAAATGTTGCACCAGTGAAGTCCCTCAGCTGCTGCGACCAGATGGTTAGGTGCATTGGCCATGCTAAATTCTCCATCAGGGTACCCGAACAGGTGCCAGGGTGTGGCAACTAGGGGATTTTCACAGTAACTTCTTTGCAGTGTTCATGTAAGCCTTACTTGTGACACCCATAAATAAACTTTAAACTTTATCATTTGAAAGAAGAAAAATATGGTTTTGAATCCAGAGTTCCGAACATGTACCAGCCAACACTTGGTGCAGTACTGAGGACATGCCGCACAGCCAGAGGTGCTGTCTTTTAGTTGAAACGTTTACTCGAGGAACATGCCATTAATCAAGGGCATTAAAAATGTTACATAATAGCATATTAGGTTGGAGCAGGAGTAGACCATTCGGCCCTTTGAACCTGCTCTGTCATAGAGCAATACAGCATGAAAACAGGCCCTTCGGTCTAACTGATCCATGGTGCCCTCCCAGCAATCCCAACTGCCCACGTTTGGCCCATATCAGAATTACATAGAATCCCTACAGTGCAGAAGGAGGCCATTTGGCCCATCAAGTCTGCACCGACCACGATCCCACCCAGGCCCGATCCCCAGAACCCCACGCATTTACCCTAGCTAGTACCCCTAACACTAAGGGGCAATTTAGTATGGTCAATCCACCTACCCTGCATAGCTTTGGACTGTGGGAGGAAACCGGAGCACCCGGAGGAAACCCACACAGACATGGGGATAATGTGCAAACTCCACACAGACAATGACCCGAGGTTGGAATTGAACCCGGGTCCCTGGCGCTGAGGCAGCAGTGCGAACTGTCTGGCAAATTTTCACCCACTCGCTCAGCCTCTCCAAGTCCCTTTGCAGCTTCTTTGTATCCTTCTCACAGCTGACACCAAGTTTTGTGTCATATTGGAAATATCACATTTAGTCCCTCCATCTAAAACATTGTGAATAGCTGAAGCCCAAGATACTGATCCTTCCAGTCCCAAACCCATCACAGCTGGCCCACCTGAAAAAAGACCCATTTTTTCCTGCTCTCTGTTTTGTGTCCCAAATTTCTCAATCCAATCCAAGACCCACCACCCCCCAATCCCATGTATGCTAAATTTGCTTATTTTTGAGTGGCCAGGAAGCGCTAGAAAGTAAGGTACATTTCCTAATCGTCATAGAGTATAGACCCTTGGTGAGACCACACCTGGAGTATTGACATAGAGGGAGTGCAATGAAGGTTCACTAGACTGATTCACAATCCCTTGATTCTCTTTTGTTTCTGGAGAGTTTTTAGCATTTCCTCTCTTTTTATTCATTGGACTAGCACTGCCCGTGAACTAGTTTGCTTGTCAAGCTATTTCAGAGGGTATTTCAGAGTCAACCACATTGCTGTGGCTCTGGAGTCATATGTAAGCTAGACCAGGTAAGGATGGTGGATTTCCTTCCCTGAAGAACGTTAGTGAATCGGATGGGTTTTTCTGACAATCGACAATGGTTATCATTAGACTTTTAATTCCAGACTCAAGTTTCACCATTTGCTGTGGTGGGATTCGAAGCCAGAACCCCAGGACATTACGCCGAATCTCTGGATTGCTAGTCCAATGACGATACCTCTAAGCCACAGCCTCTGACGAAACAAGATCACATGAGAACCACCTCAGTAAATCAAACATTGCATGCGAGCAACACAATGTAATCTTGTCAGTCCAAACTAAACAATGTCTCAAATCAACATTTAAAAACTAGACTCATAGGACACTTTTGTGCCATTGCAACGGGCAACAAAGAGAAAAAAACACAACCCTAGAGATTAGACATGCAACAAACCCCATTACCAAATAGTCTGAATCAAACGTAAAGGGCGAGATTCTTTGATTTTATTTGACTTCTTATTGTTGTATGTGTGAGTATACAGTGAAAAATATTTTGTCTTGCGTGCTATACAGACAAAGCATACCGCTCATAGAGAAGGAAATGAGAGAGTGCAGACTGTAGTGTTACAGTCATAGCCAGGGTGTGGAGAAAGTTTAACTTAATACAAGGTATTTCCATTCAAAAGTCTGATGGCAGTAGGGAAGAAGCCATTCTTGAGTTGGTTGAAACGTGACCTCAGACCTTTGTCGCTTTTTCCCGATGGAAGAAGCTGGAAGGGACAAATGTCTGGGGCATGTGGGGTCCTTGATTATGCTGGCTTCTTTTCTAAGGCAGCGGGAAGTGTAGATGAAGTCAATGGATGGGAGGATGGTTTGCATGATGGACTGGGCTACATTCATGACCCTTTTGTTTCTTGTGGTCTTGGACAGAGCAGTAGCCATACCAAGCTGTGGTACAACCAGAAAGAGGTTTTCGACAGTGCATCTGTAAAAGTTGGAGAGAGTCGTAGCGGACATGCCAAATTTCCTTAGTTTCCAGAGAAAGTAGAGGTGTTGGTGGGCTTTCTTAACTGTAGCATCAGCAGGGGGGGATTAGGACAGGTTGCTGGTGATCTGGACACCTAAAAACCTGAAGTTCACCAGCCTCCAAGCCCCTTGGCTGGAGGTGGTGTGTTGTTTGTCAGCGGGATTATCTGGTTCCCATCGCCGTCAGTGGGAATTCCCATTGATGTCACCCCATGCCAGCGGGAAACCCACGGATGGGGATGTGCTGCCAGCGGGACTGGAGAATCTCACTGGCGTAAATGGCCAGAGAATTCTGGCCTAATAGGGAAACTCAATCAGGCTAAACACCTAAAAAATCTTCCTGTCTAACACAACCCCTGGCCCAACTATTTTGGACACCAACACTAACGGAAGAACTATCTCATCTCCGACCAACGTTTTAATATTGAGCTCATGTATACAAATATAGACTGCAATAGACCCCGATCCTAAACTCCAAGTAACCCACACTACTCACTCAAACCCTAAGTCTGACCCTCAACCTAACCCGAAATCTAACCCAAAAACTAGCCCTAAACACAAACCTAATCCTAAACCAAACCCTACATCCAATCTTAACTCTAAATCTAACCTGAATCCTGATGTTAAATGCAAATTTAATTTGAAATCTAACCTTATAAGACCACAAGATGTAGGAGCATAGGTAGGCCATTCAGCCCATCAAGTCTGCTCCACCATTCAATGGGGCAGCACTGTGGCACAGTGGTTGGCACTGCTGGCTCACAGCACCAGGGACTGATGTTCAATTTCTGTCTTGCGTCACTGTCTGTGTGGAGTTTGCACGTTCTCCCCATATCTGCGTAGGTTTCCTCCCGATGTTCTGGTTACAAAGATATGCAGGTTAGATAGATTGGCCATGCTAAATTGTCCCTTCGTGACCAAAGATTGTGCAGGTTAGGTGGATTGGCCACGCTAAATTGTCCCTTTGTGTCTGAAGATGTGTAGGTTAGGTAGATTGGCCATGCTAAATGTGTCGGGTTTTGCTGGGATAGGAGTAAAGTTAATCTGGTTTATTCAACATGGGCTGGGGACACACCTTCAGAGAGCGATGGTCCAAAGGTCCAAGTGACCACAGCTATTTTATGGGGCAAAGGGCACATTGATCTGTGCAGGTTTCATTCACTTATTTACAGATATAACGAACTTTTATTCTCAGCTTGTTATCGCTGTTAGCATTAAACCACACTAACCAACAGATTACATCAGCAGCAATTATTAGTATTTATCTCATTCCCAGCGGGAACCTTTCCACTGCCACCGCCCAACCCCCCTCCCCCCAACATCCTCCTTCCCCCGACACCCTCCTTCCCACCACCACCATCCCCCCAACCCTCACCCCAGAACAGACACACACATTGTCCTGATTTGGAACTCTGGGAGGGACTTTCCATTCTGGAAACGAGGTCCAGTAGTGGAAGTCGGAAGTCTTCAAATCCCTACAGTGCAGAAGAAGGCCATTTGGCCCATCGGGGCTGCACCGGCCACAATCCCACCCAGGCCCTTTCACTGTAACCCCATGTATTTCCCTTAGCTAATCCTCCTGACACTAAGGGGCAATTAGCGTGGCTAATCCACCGAACCCAAATGTCTTTGGATACCAAGGGACAATTTAGTATGGCCAATCCCCTTAACTTCCACATCTTGAGACTGCAGGAGGAAACTAAACATTTTCCTCAAATCCCTTAATGGCGTTTCCTGGGCAGGGGGGTGGTATATGTTTGGAATCCCATTTTCATCCGGTGAATCCTCACTAATAATCCAACACGCCGAAATCTTGTGTAGCAGACCCCCTCCCCCCCCCACCCGGTGATGATGTATGTAATGATTGGTGCATACACCTGGTGGGACAGACATTTTTCTGTGCCTTTGAGGTTAGCAAACGTTACTTCCGCCTTCCTGCTATGGGGTTGAGTGCACCAGGGGGTTGGGGTGGGGGTTAGGGTGTGGGGTGAGGTGGTGTTAGTGCAGAGAAGGTGAGGGAATCAGAGAGCAGAATGGAAGAGCAATTGCTTGTGTGGGGCCGTTCAGATGTGGCCCCTTAACATCCAAAGATGTGTAAGTTAGGTGGACTGGTCATGGAATTTCAGGGGAACAAAATTCCGAACTAATTTGCTGTCATCAGGAAATTCATGACATTTTGTAATTTATAGTGGTAGGAAATTTGGCATGTCAGCTACGACTCTCACCAACTTTTATAGATGCACCATAGAAAGCATTCTTTCTGGTTGTATCACAGCTTGGTATGTCTCCAGCTCTGCCCAAGAACGCAAGCAAGTACAAAAGGTTGTGAATGCAGCCCAATCCATCATGCAAACCAGCCTCCCATCCCTTGACTCTGTCTACACTTCCCATTGCCTCGGAAAAGCAGCAAGCATAATTACGGACCCCATGCACCCCAGACATTCCCTCTTCCACCTTCTTCCTTTGGGAAAAAGATACAAAAGTCTAAGGCCATGTACCAACCGACTCAAGCACAGCTTCTTCCCTGCTGCAGTCAGGCTTTTGAAGGGACCTACCTCGCATTAAGTTGATTTTTCTCTACACCGTAGCTATGACTGTAACACTACATTCTGTGCACTCTTCTTTCCTTCTCTATGAACGGTATGCTTTGTCTGTATAGCACGCAAGAAACAATACTTTTCACTGTATACTAATACATGTAACAATAATAAATTTAATTAAATAAAATGGGGCAGCACAGTGGTTAGCACTGCTGCCTCATGGATCCAAGGTCCTGGGACAATTCCTGACTTGGGCCACTGTCTGTGTGGAGTCTGCAAGTTCTCCCCATGTCTGCATGGGTTCCTCCCGGGTGCTCCAGTTTCCTCCCACTGTCTGAAAGATGTGCTGGTTAGGTAGTTTGGCTATGCTAAATTGCCCTTTAGTGACCCAGGATATAGAAGGGAAGCAAAGAGAGTGAGAGAGAGGGGAAGGAGAGAGAGAGAGAGGGAAGGCAGAAAGGGGGGCGGGAAGGGAGGCAGAGAAAGAGAGTGAGAGGGGGAAGCAGAGAGAGAGAGCGTGATTGAGGGGAAGGCAGATAGAAGGGGAGGCAGAGATAGACAGAGAGAGAGGGCATTAGAGGGATTAGTGGAGTAAATGTGTGGGGTTATGGGATAGAGTCTAGGTGGGATTCTTTGCACATTCTCCCCACGTCTGTGTGGGTTTCTCTGGATGCTCCGGTTTTCATAGTCTGAAAGACCTGCTGGTTAGATGCAGTGATGTGGAGATGCCGGCATTGGACTGGGGTAAACACAGTAAGAAGTCTCACAACACCAGGTTTAAGTCCAACTGGTTTATTTGGTAGTAAAGGCCACGAGCTTTCGGAGCTAGTGGCTTTTGCTACCAAATAAACCTGTTGGACCTTAACCTGGTGTTGTGAGACTTCTTACTAGGCGCATTGGCCATGCTAAATCTTCCCTCAGTGTACCCGAACAGAGTGTGGCGACTGGGGGATTTTCACAGTGACTTACGATGAATAAATAAACTTTTTACTTTGTTGCTGGTGCGGACTCAATGGGCCGTAGGGCCTCCTTCTGCACTGTAAGGTTTCTATGAAATCGAATTCTTGCAAACTTGGGCAGAGCAGAAGAAACACCAAGCAGAAAGGATGCTTTCTCTGGTTTATTTTGAGAGTGGAACAGCGTTTCCAGAAGCTTGTGGGATCACTATCAAATAAACTGGTTGGACTTTAACCTGGTGTTGTGAGACTTCTTACTTCTTTTGACAGTTGCAGCCTCCCTGCGAGGGTCACGCTGTGTGGATCAGTGGAGATATTGAGTCTGCCGATCAGAATGTGGATTCTGTTCCTTGTTAAGTAAGCCCCACCTCCAGCTCCACAGAGCAGAGTTTAATGCAGGAAGTGTTACG
Source organism: Carcharhinus amblyrhynchos (assembly GCF_965287045.1). NCBI lineage: Eukaryota > Metazoa > Chordata > Chondrichthyes > Carcharhiniformes > Carcharhinidae > Carcharhinus > Carcharhinus amblyrhynchos. The sequence continues at coordinate 5,528,454 of NW_027649781.1, read as the reverse complement.
TATGCAGACTTCCCCACCTTTCCCACAGCTGTCTGAGGGGAAATCGAAACTTTGACCAGCCGCTCGGTGCTGGGGCCGAGGCAGCAGCTGAGGAGATGGAGAGTATCCTGGATGGAACTATCTGTCCTGTCTGCCTGCAGCTCTACAAGCAGCCAGTGAGTGTGCCCTGCGGTCACATCGTCTGCCGGGTCTGCCTCCCCACACCCCCTCTCCGGCCGGAGGAGGACGGCTTCCCGCTGCCCAAGCGTCTCCCCTGCCCCCTGTGCTGCCAGGAATTCGCTCCCCATGCCATCCGGAACAACCGCACCGCCAGGAGGAAGGTGGCCAAGGCTCGGAAACAGCTGGGCAGCCTGACTGGGCAGCGGGGAACCTCACCCGTCAGGGGAGGCATCGGGGGGGCAGTGGGTCAGCCAGTGCCCAGGGCAGTACCCGGGGAGGTCCCTGCAACCGTGCCAGCGAGAAGAGGTGCACGGAGAACCCGCCCAAGCAGCGCCTCGATGAAGGAGATCACCCAGATTTACAAGGTACGGGGAAGAGAGGGAGAGGGGGAGAGGGGTGGGGGGTGGCAGAGAGAGAGAGAGAAGGGAAGGTGGGGGGTGGGTGAGGCAGAGACAGAGGCAGAGAGCGAGAGAGAAAAGAGAGGAAGGGACAGAGTTGGGGGGAGGCAGAGAGAGAGAGAGAGAGAGATAGAGCAGAAGCAGAGAGAGGGGTAGGGGAAAAGGCAGAGAGAGAGAGAATAGAGAGGAAGGGACAGAGTCGGGGGGGGCAGAGAGAGAGGGGAGACAGCAGGGAGAGAGAGGGAGGAAGGGAGAAAGGGGAGGCAGAGGGGAAGGCAGAGAGAGAGAGAGAGAGAGGGGAAGCAGTGAGACAGGGGAGAGCAGGGAGAAAGAGAGAGAGAGAGAGATAGAGGGGAAGTGGAGAGAGAGGGGAGGCAGAGAGAGAGATAGATAAAGGGGAAGCGGAGAGAGGGGGAGAGCTGGGAGACAGAGAGAGAAATAGAGAGAGAGAGGGGGGAGGCAGAGATGGAGGCAGAGAGATAGAGAGAGACAGAAGGGAAGCAGAGAGAGAGGGGAGAGCAGGGAGAGAGAGAGAGAGAAGGGAGGCAGAGAGGAAGTCAGAGAGAGAGGGAGAGATAGAGACAGAGGGGAAGCAGAAAAAGAGGGGAGAGCAGAGAGAGAGAGAGAGAGAGAAAGGGAGTAGAATATAAAATATATTGGAATATAAAGGCAGGGAGGTCTTGCTGCAACTGTACAGGGCACTGGTGAGGCCACAGCTGGAGTACTGTGTGCAGTTTTGGTCGCCGCACTTACACAAGGATATTTTGGCCTTGGAGGGAGTGCAGAGGAGGTTCACTAGGCTGATACCAGAGATGAGGGGGTTGGACTATGAAGAGAGACTAAATAGACTGGGTCTGTACTCGTTGGAGTTTAGAAGGATGAGGGGGGATCTTATACAGACGTATAAGATAATGAAGGGGATGGATAGGGTAGAGGTAGAGAGATTCTTCCCGCTTAGAAAGGACAGCAGGACTAGAGGGCACAGCCTCAAGGTAAGGGGGGAGCAGTTTAGAACGGAGTTGAGGACGAACTTCTTCACTCAATGGGTGGTGAATCTCTGGAATTCTCTGCCCGTTGAAGTGGTGGAGGCTGCCTCGCTAAATATATTTAAGTCATGGGTAGATAGGTTTTTGGTAGGCAAGGGAATTAAGGGTTATGGGGAGAACATAAGAACATAAGAAATAGGAGCAGGAGTAGGCCACCTAGCCCCTCGAGCCTGCCCCGCCATTCAATAAGATCATGGCTGATCTGCCGTGGCTCAGTTCCACATTCCCGCCCTCTCCCCATAACCCTTAATCCCCTTGCCTATCAAAAACCTATCAACCCGCGTCTTAAAAATATTTAGCGAGGCAGCCTCCACCACTTCAACGGGCAGAGAATTCCAGAGATTCACCACCCTTTGAGTGAAGAAGTTCCTCCTCAACTCCGTTCTAAACCGCCCCCCCTTTATCTTGAGGCTGTGCCCTCTAGTCCTACTGTCCTTTCTGAGCGGGAAGAGCCTCTCCACCTCTATCCTATCCATCCCATTCATCACCTTGTGAGAAACGCAGCTCACAGTCAAACAATTTAGTCAAGTCAAGTTCTGAAGGAGCAAGATATTTTATTTAACGTTCTTGCAAGACCGGGTGTCCAATAAAATAGGCACACCTTACATCGATTTGCAGCACATTTTTATACTTTTTTACAAGCATTGTAATGGCTTTGCAATGTGTGGTTCTCCCCTAATTGGTGGTCCCTGTCCCATCTATGTGTTGTCATTCCCCTATTGGCTCAAGGTGCCCCAAGTTTCCATCCCCTCTACTCCCCATCTAACAATGTCTCCTGTTATCACAAGAGTGCATTAGTAAACTCATCCGTCTTATCTAACACTGTTACATGTCCAGTTCGGATTGACGGTAATCAATCCTTTGCCAACTTAATCACTGCTGTCCCGACTATCTCAGTGACCTTTTTCCCCCTTTTATGCTTAGTTGTAGAAACAACATATCTTGTATACCATTTGCTTTTTATAACTTGGACCTCGTACATTCCTTCAGGATGTGGTGTATGCTTCACTGCACACCACACATCTGGTGTTATTCCTACACCACAGGCAGTCTTTTTATTGTCCCTGACTATTGCTCTGTTAGCAGCAGCGAATTTTATGCCCTATGTTTGTGACTAAAATCACAGTTGTTTCCATAATGTGGGTTATCAATGTGCCTGACTATATCCAGTCTACCTAACTTTAGGCTATTTTTCTATGGTGTACAGATATATGTGTTAACAGCATCTTTGCCTGTTGCTCACAATCTTATATGTCTCAATGAGATCTCCCCTCATTCTCCTAAACTCTAACGAGTACAAGCCTAGTTTATTCAGCTTCTCCTCATAGTTCAACCCCCTCAACTCCGGAATCAGCCTAGTAAACCTAGAAAGCAGGAAAGTGGAACTGATCCACTTCAGATCAGCCATGATCTTATTGAATGGCGGGGCAGGCTCAAAGGACTAGATGGCCTACTCCTGCTCCTACTTCTTCTGTTCTTATGTTCTTATGACTGAGAGAGATAGAGAGGGGGGAGGCAAAGTGGAAGGTAGAGAGCGAGAGAGAGAGACAGAGAGGAAGCAGAGAGAGAGGGGAGAGCAGAGAGAGAGAAAGGGAGAGAGAGAGATAGAAGGGAAGGCAGAGAGAGAGAGAGAAGGGAGAGACAGAGACAGAGAGAAGGCAGGGAGAGAGAGAAGGGAAGGCAGACAGAGACTGAGACATTGAGAGAGAGGAAGGGAGAGAGAGAGAAAGAGGGGGCGGGAGGCAGAGAGAGAGAGAGAGAAAAGAAGGCACAGCAAGAGAAAAAAAGAAATAAAGAGAGCAAAACAAATGGGAGAGAAAGAAATGAGCGAGAAAACAATAAGTGAAAGAGAGGGGAATATGAGTGAGAAAACATTGAAGGCTTGAGGTAAAGATTATAATGTGTGTCAGGTTTGATCCCATGTATCTTATTCCCTCCCTGTGGCTAGTTTCACCTTGTACGAGGCCTTGCTAAGGCCGTGGCTCAGTGGTACTGTCACTGAATGAGTAATCCAGAGACCCAGCATTATGTTCTAGGGACCTGGGTTCGAATCCCGCCACAGCAGATGGTGGAGTTTGAATTCAATTTAAAAAATCTGGAATTAAGGATCTACTGATAACCATGAAACCATTGTTGGAAAAACCCATCTGGTTCCCTCATGTTCTTTAGGGAAGGAAATCTGCTATCCTTACCCGGTCTGGCCTACATGTGAGTCCTAAATGTCTAGACAAGCCATTCGGTTCAGGGACAATTAGGGATAGGTAATAAAAAGTGTTGGGTCAGCCAACGACCCACAGATGGATTGAAAGACGAATCTGTGTTCATCCTGATCCAGGAAATGTTGCGGAATAAACTGGAATCTCTTCAGAAACGGAAGGATTACCTTCACCAGTGCCGAGGTATGGAGGAGGCTAACCGAGACGAAGTGAAGGTAATATGTTGCACTGTCCCTCAGTGACCAGGATCTTGCCATCGTTCATTTATTAGTGTCACAAATAGGCTTACATTAACACTGCAGTGAAGTTACACTTTCCTTCCTTGTAGTGTTAATGTAAGCCTATTTGTGACTAATCCCGTAATCGCCACACTCCTGCGCCTGTTCGGGTACACTGAAGGAGAATTTAGCATGACCAACGCACCCCAACCAGAGCACCCGGCGGAAACCCACGCAGACATGGGGAGAATGTGCAGGCTCCACACAGACAGTGATCCAACCACGGGCGGCGCAATGGCACAGTGGATAGTAGCGCTGACTCACAGCGCTAGGGACCCGGGTCAGATTCCTGGCTTGGGTCACTGTCTGACTGGAGTTTGCATGTTCTCCCCGTGTCTACGTGGGTTTCCTCCGATTTCCTCCCACAGTCCGAAAGATGTGCTGGTTAGGATGCATTGGCCATGCTAAGTTCTCCCTCAGTGTACCCGAACAGGTGCCAGAGTGTGGCAACTATGGGATTTTCACAGTAACGTCATTGTAGTGTTAATGTAAGCCTACTTGTGTGACTAATGAATAAATAAAACCTGGAAATTGAACCCTGGCCCGTGGTGCTGTGAGGCAGCAGCGCTAACCACTGTGCCACCGTGCTGCCCCTAAATCTAGCTGGCCACCAAACTCTCCGACCTGGCTGTAGTGGAAGTGTGGCACGGACAGGCTGTAAGATCACTGCCTGGCGAGTTGGTACGTAACGGGCGCAAGCACCATGGCTGACTGCCTCCGTTCCATCTGATACTCAGCCACACCAACTGGAGTAAAACCCAATGTGGAACGGGGCGGCAAAAGATGACTTAATACCTTGTGCACCAGGCCCCAATGTCAGTGACACATTAAGTGAAGGAAAAGGCGACAATAATGTAACTTGTATTAAAAAGATCAGGCCCAGATACCATTGTCGTAAAAACCCATCTGGTTCACTAACGTCCTTTAGGGAGGGAAATCTGCCGTCCTTACCTGGTCTGGCCTACATGCAGCTCCAGAGCCACAGCACTGTTTAAGTTTATTTATGAGTGTCGCAAGTAGGCTTACATTAACACTGCATTGAAGTTACTGTGAAAATCCCAAATGGTGGTTCCTTAACTGCTCCTCAGAAATGGTCTAGCCAGACATTTAATTCAAGGGCAATTAGAATGGGCAATAAATAATGGCCCAGCCAGTGATGCACATGTCCCATCAATTAACTTTTCAAAAATAATCTTGTGATCCAACAGAGGTAATTAAGACAGGGTTTTGATAGCGTGGACATAGATAGTATATTTCGATGGCAGAGTGGGTTAGCGCTGCTGCCTCACAGCGCCAGGGAACCCAGGTTCGATTCCCGGCTTGAGTCACTGTCATTATGGAGTCTACACATTCTCCCCATGTCTGCGTGGGCTTCGCCTGACTGCTCCAGTTTCCTCCCACATATCAAAGATGTGCGGATTAGGTGCCTTGGCCATGCTAAATTGCCCCTTAGTGTCAGGGGGACTAGCAGGGTAAATATGTGGGGTTGTGGGAATAGGGCCTGGGTGGGATTGTTGTCGGTGTGGAGTTGATGGACCGAATGGCCTTCTCTGCACTGTAGGGATTCTATGATACCTGAACAGGCGCTGGAGTGTGGCAACTGGGGAATTTTCATTGCAGTGTTAATGTCAGCCTACTTGTAACAATAATAAACTTTAGACTTTAAACTGAATCAGTCACTCAGTCCTGCAGCTCCCTCCCTAACAGCATGGTGGGTGTACCTACATCGCATGGACAGTCGCGGTTCCTGGAGGGTGGCTCACCCACCGCTTTCTCTGGGGCAATTAGTCATCTCCACCGCCTTCTCTGGGGCAATTAGCCATCCCCAACACCTTCTCTGGGGCAATTAGCCATCCCCACCACCTTCTCTGGGGCAATTAGCCATTCCCACCACCTTCTCTGGGGCAATTAGTCATCTCCACCGCCTTCTCTAGGGCAATTAGCCATCCCCAACGCCTTCTCTGGGGCAATTAGCCATCCCCACCACCTTCTCTGGGGCAATTAGCCATTCCCACCACCTTCTCTGGGGCAATTACCCATCTCCACCACCTTCTCTGGGGCAATTAGCCATTCCCACCACCTTCTCTGGGGCAATTACCCATCTCCACCACCTTCTCTGGGGCAATTAGCCATCTCCAACCAGAAAGGATTTTGTCATTGCCCTTTGCGGCTTGGGTCACTGTGCGGGGTCTGCACGTTCTCCCCGTGTCTGCATGGGTTTCCTCCGGGTGATCCGGTTTCCTCCCACAGTCCAAAGATGGGGGGGTAGGGGGGCAGGGGGAATAAAATGAATCGCGCCTTGGAGACTATGTTGAACTTCAAGGAAAGTTTTTATTCCACATGCACGAGGGAGAGATGAAGTCAGGTCTGCAGTCCCAGGTTGCCTGTGAGTTGTCTCTGCCCATCATAGATTCATACAGGCTATTATATTTTTTTCAAGTCGCCAAGTTTCACATTAACATATTAATTCCCCAAGTTGGATACTGGATGGATCTTTAATCTCATTTTGCAAATACATTGTTCAGTACATCCCGCTAATCATTTAGAACAAAGAACCATGAAAATTACAGCACAGGAGCAGGCCCTTCGGCCCTCCAAGCCTGCACCAACCATGCTGCCTGACTGAACTAAAACTCCCGACGCTTCCAGGACCATATCCCTCTATTCCCATCCTATTCATGTATTTATCCAGATGCCCCTTAAAAGTCACTATCGTATCTGCTTCCATTACCTCCCCCGGCAGTGAGTTCCAGGCACCCACCATCCTCCGTGTAAAAAAACATGCTTTGTATATCTTGTTTAAACCTTGCCCCTCGCACCTTAAACCTGTGCCCCCTAGTAATTGACTCTTCCACCCTGGGGAAAAAGCTTCTGACTATCCACTCTGCCCATGCCCCTCATAATCTTGTAGACTTCTGTCGGGTCGCCCCTCAACCTCCGTCGCTCCAGTGGGAACAAACCAAGTTTCTCCAACCTCGCTTCATAGCTAATTCCCGCCGTACCAGGCAACATCCTGGTAAATCTTTTCTCTACCCTCTCCACATCCTTCTGGTAGTGTAGCGACCAGAATTGAATGCTATATTCCAAGTGCGGCCTAAGGTTCTATAAAGCTGCAACATGACTTGCCAATTTTTAAACTCAATGCCTCGGCCGGTGAAGGATTCTCCAGAAATTTCTCTGGAAATTTCCGTTTACCCAATTACAAAGTCAAAGCCTTGTGTTTGCCCAACTGATCAACAATGATGTGTTAGTTGGTCCCCTCACTCCTCTGCTCAGTGATCATGTCTTACAAAGGACTATGACATCTCTGGACTCTATGGAGTCTAGCCAGTTCTCCCATTGTTGTGATAACTCAGAAAGATCTGCACGTGACTGTTGTTAGAAATTGATGGCATGCGTCGATCGTTATCTGTCAGCAGACCAAAGCTCTGGCTACCTGCGTTAACCCTTTCCTTTCCTCTGGTGAGGCCTGCTCTCTGGGCTTGCTCTATATACCTCTGCATATTACACTGAAATTAAACAAAATATCAACGGACGTATCTATTAAAATATAAAAGACACAATCCCTGATATTGCCCTGCAACAGTGTTAAGTTGATTGGCCGTGATAAATTGCTTCTTGGTGTCTGGGGATTAGGAGGGTAAATATGCGGGGTTACGGGGATGGGACCTGGGTGGGATTGTGGTCTGTACAGATCCAATGGGCCAAATGGCCTCCTTCTGCGCTGTAGATTCTATGAATTAAGGCCCCAGGGCTGGGTTCGAGTTTGAACGAAACCTCGCGTTGACGGAACTCAAAACCCTAACTCCTCCAGAAGTACGTCGAGGATCTCCGGGAGAACATCATGTCCGAGTTTGCAGAATTGCTGCAGTTTGTCAGGAGCGAGGAGGAGGCCATGTTGGCGAGACTCGAAGAAAGGCACAAAGCGGTGTCCTGCAAGATAGAGGACAACATGAAGAAGATTACGCAGGACACGGCCGCCATTAATCAAACGATAACGAACGTGGAGAAGATGCTGGCTCTGCAGGAAACAGAGTTGCTTCAGGTATCAATACGATAAATAACCCATTCATCACACAACCTTTCAGAGCTTTAATAATGTGGATGGAGGCTTTGGAGAGGGTGCAGAAGATTTGATTTGATTTATTATCATCACGTGTATTGGGATACAATGAGAGGTATTGTTTCTTGCGCACTATACAAAGCATCCCGTTCGTAGAGAGAGTGCAGACTGTAGTGTTACAGTCATCGTTAGGGTATAGAGAAAGATCAGCTTAATGCAAGGTAGGTCCATTCAAAAGTCTGACGGCAGCAGCGAAGAAGCTGTTCTTCAGTCATGACTTCAGACTTTTGTATCTTTTTCCTGACGGAAGAAGATGGAAGAGAGAATGTCCGGGGTGCGTGGGGTCCTTAATTATGTTGGCTCTTTTGCCAAGGCAGCGGGAAGCGTAGACAGAGTCAATGGATGGGAGGCTGGTTTGCATGATGGATTGGGCTACGTTCATGACTTTTTGTAGTTTCTTGCAGTCTTGGCCAGAGCAGGAGCCCAGACCAAGCTGCGATACAACCAGAAAGAATGCTTTCTAGGGTGCATCTGTAAAAAATTGGTGAGAGTCGTAGTTTACCATGAGGACGCTGCCTGGATTAGAGGAAATGAGCTATAAGAAGAAGCTGTACAAAACAGGGGTTGTTTTCTCTGGAGCAGCGGAGGCTGAGAGGAGACCTGAGGAGGTGGATTTGAGACCAGGGAGAGATCAGCCATGATCTGGTTGAATGGCAGAGCGGACTCAAAGGGCTGAATGGCCTACTTCTGCTACTAATTGCTGATTAAAATCTATAAACCTAAGCAGCATTAAGAGGGTTGACAAAGAACGTGGCGGCACAGTGGCCGGCACTGCTGCCTCACAGCACAAATGTCCCAGGTTCGATTCCCAGCCTCGGGTCACTGTCTGTGTGGAGTTTGCACGTTCTCCCCGTGTCTGCGAGGGTTTCCTCCCACACTCAGAAAATGTGTGGATTAAGTGGATTGGCCATGATAAATTGTCCCTTAGAGTCAGGAGGATTAGCAGGGTAAATATGTGGGGTTATGGGAATAGGGCCTGGGTGGGATTGTGGTCGGTGCAGACTCAATGGGCCAAATGGCCTCCTTCCGAAGGTCGGGTGTCTATGATTCTAACAAAGTACAGCGCAGTAACAGGCCCTTCGGCCCTCCAAGCCTGTGAAGATCAAGATGCCCTAACCAAACTGACAAAAAACCTTCTGCCCTTATTCGATCTGTATCTCTCTATTCCCTCCCTACTCATGTACCCATCCAGATGCCTCTTAAATGTGCCCGCTTCCATCACCTCCTCTGGAAGCGCGTCCCCGCACATCTCCCTTAAACTTTCCCCCTCTGCCCCTGAACCTGCGCCCCCTTGTAATTGACACTTCCACCCTGGGAAAAAGCCTCTGGCCACCCGTCCACTATCTGCGTCTCTCATAATTTTGTAGACTTCTATCAGGTCTCCTCTCAGCCTCCGTCTTTCCAGTAAAAATAAATCTAGTTTATTCAAAACTCATAGCCACCACCCTCGAAACCAGGCAACTTCCTGGTATACCTCCTTTGCAATCTCTCCAAAGCTTCCACGCCCTTCCTGTAATGTGGCAACCAGAACTGGACGCAATAGAAGCAGAACCTTTTACCCAGTGTTGAAATGCCAAATGTTAGGGGGTGGGGGGGGTGGTGGTGGGGGCATGTGCTTAAGGTGAGAGGGGAAAAGTTCAAAGGAGATGTGAACGGCCAGTTTTATTTTTACACGACAGTGGCGGTTATCCGAAATGCGCTGCGGGGGGGTATGGTGGAGGCAGATACGATAGGGGCGTTTAAGGGGCTTTTAGATAAACACATGGGCAGCACAGTGACACAGTGGTTAGCACTGCTGCCTCACAGCACCACGGACCTGGGTTCAGTTCCCAGCTTGGGTCACTGCCAGTGTGGAGTCTGTACCTTCTCATAAGAACATAAGAAATAGGAGCAGGAGTAGGCCACCTAGCTCTTCGAGCCTGCCCCGCCATTCAATAAGACAATGGCTGATCTGAAGTGGATCAGTTCCAGTTTCCCGCTTTCTCTCCATAACCCTTAACTCCCTTGTCTGTCAAGAACCTATCTACCCGTGATTTAAATATATTTAGTGAGGTAGCCTCCACCACTTCAACGGGCAGAGAATTCCAGAGATTCACTGCCCCTTGAGTGAAGAAGTTCCTCCTCAACTCCGTTCTAAACTGCCCCCCCTTATCTTGAGGCTGTGCCCTCTAGTCCTGCTGTCCTTTCTGAGCGGGAAGAATCTCTCTACCTCTCCCCTGTCCATCCCTTTCATTATCTTATACATCTCTATAAGATCCCCCGTCATCCTTCTAAACTTCAACGAGTACAGACCCAGTCTATTCAGTCTCTCTTCATAGTTTAACCCCCTCATCTCTAGTATCAGCCTAGTGAACCTCCTCTGCACTCCCTCCAAGGCCAAAATATCCTTGCGCAAGTGCGGCGACCAAAACTGCACACAGTACTCCAGCTGCGGCCTCACCAGTGCCCTGTACAGTTGCAGCAAGACCTCCCTGCTTTTATATTCTATACCCCTCGCTATAAAGGCCAGCATCCCATTCGCCTTCTTGATCACTTGCTGCACCTGCAGACTGGGTTTTTGCGACTCATGCACAAGGACCCCCAGGTCCCTCTGCACCGTAGCATGCTGCAGCTTTTCGCCCTTTAAATAGTAATCCCTCCTACTATTATTCCTGCCAAAGTGGATAACCTCACACTTGCTAACATTGTACTCCATCTGCCAGGTCCTCGCCCACTCGCTCAGCCTATCCAGATCCCTCTGCAGACTTTCCACACCCTCCGCACAATTTGCTTTTCCACTCATCTTCGTGTCATCAGCAAATTTCGTTACCCTACACTTAGCCCCCTCCTCCAGGTCATCTATATAAATGGTAAATAGCTGAGGTCCCACCACCGATCCCTGCGGCACTCCACTAGTCACCAACCGCCAATCAGAATAGCACCCATTGATACCAACTCTCTGCCTCCTATTAGACAGCCTGTTTCGATTGTCTGTCCACACACAGAGTTGTGGAGTGGGCTGCCATCCAGTGAGTCTGCTCCACGCCAATGTTCCTTCCAATTTTTTCACCTCTAATACGGCCACCTGAAATAACTCCTCACAGGCCGGCGCCCCTTCACCAGATTCCCTTTATTTACCAGCACCACTCCTAAGGGAGCTTCAGATGCACAGTCAGAATCCGGAGTGCCAGTGGAAGTGACATTCCCATTTTTTAGATATAGTGAGGCTCCCTGATTATGACCTCAATCGGGGAGCTCATACTCGAAGATGTCAGCCTCGTGGAAGTCCTTACACTGCCCAGACTGATGATTTGTTAGCAGATTTCAAGGCTGGGCGTTTCCAAGCCAAATCTTCACTGGTAGGACGGAATATCTGACGGACCAGCCAAAGATCCGTTGATTAGGAATGCAAATTTCCTGCTCCCGAGTCCCGACTGCTAACTCCCTCCCTCTCTCCACAGATGATCACCGGCAGAGTATTTCTGAAACTTTCTGCTTTTAATTTCAGATTCCCACCTTCTGCGGTATTGCTGCTTTTTCAGTTTCGCTCTAATGTTGGCTCCTGTTTTTATTGCAGGATATGAGGTCCAATATCAGATGGTAAGTCCTGTTTTTTTGGTGCCCTTCACTAATCCACGCTTCCTTCTTCCATCCCTCTCCATCCCCCCAGCCTGAAACCCTCGGAATCTTTACATTCTTCTGATTCTGGCCTCTTGGATAATCAGTTGCTCTCACCCTGCTCTCCCACCACTCCCCTGGGGATAGCTATGTCCAAAATCAAATCTTGCTCTCTCCCTCCATCTCTTGTTTTCTTTCTCTCAGCTTCTCACTCTCATTCTCTCTTTCTGTCACTCTTTTTCCCTCACCCTCTTTCTCCCGTTCTCTCTTGGGCAATACAGTGGCACAGTGGTTAGCACAATTGCCTCACGGCACAGGGACCTGGGTTCAATTCCCGGCTTGGGTTACTATCTGTGTGGAGTTTGCACGTTCTCCCCGTGTCTGTATGGGTTTCCTCCATGTGCTCTAGTTTCCTCCCACAGTCTTTTAGCCATGCTAAATTCTCCCTCAATGTATCCAAACAGGTTCCGGAGTGTGGCGACACAGGGATTTTCACAACTGCAGTGTTAATGTAAGCTTACTTAAAGTCACAAATTTATAGAGGTTTACAGCATGGAAACAGGCCCTTCAGCCCAACTTGTTCATGCTGCCCTTTTTTTAAAACCCCAAAGCTAATCCCAATTGCCCGCATTTGGCCCATATCCCTCTATACCCATTGTACCCATGTAACTATCTAAATGCTTTTTAAAGGACAAAATTGTCCCTGCCTCTTCTACTACCTCAGTCAGCTTGTTCCAGAACTCACCACCCTGTGTGAAAAAATTGCCCCTCTGGATCCTTTTGCATCTCTTCCCTCTCACATTAAACCTATGCCCTCTTGTTTTAGACTCCCGTACCTTCGGGAAAAGATATTGACCATCTGGCTGATCTATGCCCCTCATTATTTTATAGACTTCTATCAGATCACCCCTCAGCCTTCTACGCTCCAGAGAAAAAGTCCCAGTCTAACCAGCCTCTCTTTATAACTCAAAACACCAAATCCCTGTAGCATCCTAGTACATTTTTTCTGCACTTTCTAGTTTAATAATATTCTTTCTATAATAGGGTGACAAGAACTGTACACTTGTGATACTAATAAATAAACAAGCTTTATTTTACTTTGCACTCTCTCTTCTCTTGCCCTCTTTCTCCCTTGCATTCTCTTTCACACTCTCTCTCTCCTTCCCTTGACCTTCTCTCTGTCCTGCCCTGCCTCAGGATTCAGTTGTTTCCCTGGATGATCCTCCGATCACACCTCAGCACCCGCAGATCCTGCGTCACTTTACGGATTTGCACCATCTCACCCACTCACCACAACTCACCGCTGACAAACATGCGTCTGCAAGGATTGGCAACGGGGAGAGCACAGATGTGAATACACAAGGGGAGGGAATGTCTGTCACCCGCCCCACTGGGGGATTTCCCTTCAAATGTAAAGCAAAATTGGGCCGGTCCTACAATGGACCGTCCCCACTTTGACACTCATTAAACCCATTAATCCCCCCCTTCCCCCCCATTGCCCCACACTCAACATTTCATAACTTGAAAATGAATCAATTTCCACTGTTTGCTCAGGTCGGGTGTCGACTACCAGAATCCCACACGGCTTCCCGTGGATCTGACCCTGGGAGAGTTCAGTGGACCTCTGCAGTACGGAGTATGGAGACGCGTGCTGAAGAAAATCAAGATAGGTAACATTGAGCCTCGAGGTTGCGAGTACAGGGGCAGGGATGTGTTGTTGCAATTTCACAGGGCAACTAGGGGAATTTTACAGTAACTTCATTGCAGTGTTAGTGTAAGCCTTAATTGTGGCACTAATAAATAAACTTTACTTCTTACACTGAGAATATTGTGTGCAGTTTTGGTCTCCTCTTCTGAGGAAGGATGTTCTTGCTCTCGAGGGAGTGCAGCTAAGGTTTACCAGGCTGATGGCGGGGTTGACGTATGAGGAGAGATTGACTCGGTTAGGATTGCTTTCGCTGGAGTTCAGACGAATGGAGGGGTGGGGGGAATCTCAGAGACTTACAAAGTTCTAACAGGACCAGACAGGGTAGATGCAGGGAGGATGTTCTGATGGTGGGGGGGTCCAGAACCAGGGGTCACAGCCTGAGGATTCAGGGTAAATAATTTAGGATGGAGATGAGGAGACATTTCTTCACCCAAAGAGAGTAGTGAGCCTGTGGAATTCATTACCACAGGAAGTAGTTGATGCAAAAACATTGACTGTATTGAAGAGGTGGCTGGATATAGCACTTGGGGTGAATGGGATCGAAGGTTATGGGGAGAAAGCAGGATTAGGCTATTGGGTTGGATGATCAGCTATGATTGTGATGAGTGGCTCGAAGGACTGAATGGCCTCCTCCTGTTCCTATCTTCTGTTTCTATTTCTATTCTGTTGATGAGATGGGTTGGGTGGGGCAGATTATGGTGACACACACTTAACTCTTGTAGGATGTTACAAACATACAGACAAGAAGCTGGAGGAGGCCATTCTCTCTGAACAAGGGCAACTAGGAATGGGCAATAGATGCTGACCAGCCAGCGATGCCCGTGTCCCACAAATGAATAAAAGAAAAAGTTAGTCTGGTCAACCGTCTCTGAATGGCTTCCAACGCATTTACATTTTTCCTTAAATAAAGAGACCAAAACTGTGCATTGCTGGATATCACTGAATGACGTCTTTGTAGTATTTAGTAGTTGAACTCTACATATTTATTAACTACAAGAGCTAGGTACATATCAGCAGCCTAGTGTAACAGTGATTGGCATTGCTGCCTCACAGCGCCAGGGACCCGGGTTCAATTCTGGCCTCGGGTGACTGTCTGAGTGTTCTCTCCATGTCTGCGTGGGTCTCCTCCGGGTGCTCCGGTTTCCTCCCACAGTCCAAAGATGTGTGGGTTAGGTGGATTGGTCAGGCTAAATTGCCTCTTAGTGTCAGGGGACTAAGTAGGGTAAATGCATGGGGCGATGAGGATAGGGCCTAGATGAGATTGTGGTTAGTGCAGGCTCAATGGGCCGAATGGCCTCCTTCTGCATTGCTGGGATTCTGTGATGCACAGTTCAAGCTAGGAGCTGTCTCCGCGCTGGCTTGCGCACACATCTCTGTCCAACGCTGAAGTGACCCCTCGGCGCGGGTCATGTGTTCTCTTACATCGGTGTGTGGGTGGTGCGGCCCACGTTAACCCTATATGTGCCAGGCATCATAGTAACCATTGACGGTATTCCTGCAGCAAAGGGACTGGGGGTCATTTTAACCTAATTGGCTGGCTGGGCATCACACACAATGCCGACTTCGCCCAACATTTACTTCAATGGGGGGGTGAGGAGATGGGGAGATGTAATCGGGTGGTGGGGGAGGGGTGAGTGGGGTTCAAGTGCCACATCCACATTGCAGCCGATCGCATTATTCCCATAACCTCTGGGCACTAAGGGGCAATTTACCACGGTCAATCCATTTAACCTACACGTCTTTGGACACCAAGGGGCAACTTAGCACGGCCAATCCACATGACCTTGCTCAGCTTTGGACACCAAGGGGCAACTTAACCTGGCCAGTCCACATCTGGCCAATCCAACTAACCAGCACATCTGTGGACTGTGGGAAGAAACCGGAGCACCCGGAGGAAACGCACGCAGACACAGGGAGAACGTGGAGACTCCGCACAGACAGTGACCCAAGCCGGGAATCGAACCCGGCGCTGTGAGGCAGCAGCGCCAAGCACTGTGCCACCTGTGCGGCCAATTCTAACCGCCATCTGTTTCAGTTCCAGCGCCGCTGATTCTCAACGCCAAGACGGCGCACCCCCACCTCAGCCTGTCTGCCGACTGTAGGCACCTGCGCGCCGGGAGTGGGAAGCAGCATATGAGGCGCCCCGCCCAGTTCGGCCACTGCCTCTGCGCGCTGGGCTCGGAGGGATTCACGTCGGGGAGGATCTACTGGGAAGTGAGGGTGAGGATGAACTGGGAGTGGGCGCTGGGGGTGGCCACTGCGTCCATCATCAGGAGGGAGAACGTCAAGCCGGAGCCTGAGGCTGGTGTCTGGGCCCTGAGGCGGTCCGGCGAGGAATATGCTGCCCTCACCTCGCCTCACACCCCTCTGCGTCTGAGCATCAGGCCCCACAGGATCGGGGTTTACCTGGATTATGAGGTAGGACAGGTATCCTTTTACAATGCCGAGGATATGTGTCACCTCTTCACTTTCACTGACTCTTTCACTGAGGAACTGTATCCTTATTTCTACACCGGTTGCAAAATGGACCCTCTGAAGCTGGTTACCCTTCATGTTTGAGATGGCAACAGGAGATTCCTCAAGGCCCTTCGGCCCATCGAGTCCACGCTGACACATGAGAAACATGCAACCTCCCACCTACCAGCACTTGGCCCATAGCCTTCATGTGATGATGTGCCGAGTGCTCATCCAGGTACTTTTTAAAGGATGTGAGGCATCCCACCTCCACCACCCTCCCAGGCAGCACATTCCAGGCTGTCACCACCCTCTGGATAAAACATTTGTTCCTCCCATCTCCTCTAAACCTCCAGCCCCTCACCTTGAACCCATGTCCCCTCCTGACTGACCCTTCATCTAAGGGGAACAGCTGCTCCTTATCCACTCTGTCCATGTTCCTCTTAATCTTTTACACCTTGATCAGGTCACCCCCCCCCCCCCCTCAGTCTTCTCTGCTCCAACAAAAACAACCCAAGCCTACCCAATCTCTCTTCATAACTTAAATGTTCCATCCCAGGCAGCATCCTGGTGAATCTCCTCTGCACCCCTTCTAGTACGATCACATCCTGTCTATAATGTGGCGACTAGAACTGCACACAGTACTCCAGCTGTGGTCTCACCAAAGTTCTCTACATCTCCCAGCACGACTTCCCTGCTTTTGTAATCTATGCCTGGATTGATAAAGGCAAGTGTCCCATATGCCTTTTTCACCACTTCCTGATGTGCCTTTCCACTTTCAGTGATCTGTGGACAAACACACCAAGATCCCTTTGTTCCACAGACCTTCTTAATGTCCTACCATTCATTGAATACTTCCCTGTCAAATTACTCTTTCCAAAGTATATCACCTCACACTTTTCGGGGGTTACATTCCAGCAGACTTGGCCATCAGTGCCCGTTCAGTCACATCACAGCTGATCGGTATAGTACCACCAATTGGCTCTCTGCTCCTTAGTGCCCTTACTGAACCAAAATAAATCTAATCAGTCTCACTTTTGAGAAAACTTCACCAATTCTCTCAAATGTTGGCCAATTTTTCAAGTGACAAGGGGCCAGAACTTTGCCATCAAGAAATATTCTGAATTTCACCACGTGGATTAATTTTTGTTAATTTGGTAACTGTTTAAGATTGTATTTGCTCACTGATGGGGGGGGGCGATGGCCTAGTGGTACTATCGCTCAACTCATAATCCAGATACCCAGCTAATGGGATCCAGGTTCGAATCTCGCCACGGCAGATGGTGAAATTTGAATTCAATAATAAAAAAGATCTGGAATAAAGAATCTACTGATGACCTTGAAACCATTGTTGAAAAAATCCATCCGGTTCACCAATGCCCTTTAGGGAAGGAAATCTGCCGTCCTTACCCAGTCTGGCCTACATATGACTCCAGAGCCACGGCAATGTGGTTGACTCTCTACTGCCCTCCAAGGACAACTAGGGATGTGCAATTAATGCTGGCCAGCCAGCGATGCCCATGTCGTGACTGAATTTAAAAAAATACATTAAACAACAGCTCTTGTTATCGGACCTGCTATTGCACAATAATAGATGCTTTTAATTACATTGAATCCTTCTCTGGACATTTATTGCTAGATGAGATGGAAATATGCAATGTTAGGTTTAAATTATATCTAAATGTCTAAATTACGTACATACATAATACATATATATTACATAGAAACATGTGTATATTTTAGGGACCACACCTGAAACTCCAAGGTACTTTATGAAGTCAACCTAGACCCTAACTTTTGAATTTGATTTTGGCTTCAGGGTGAGCAGAATGGGTTTCCCTCCAGGTATGATCCAAGTGACCCACATGGGAGCTTTTATCAAAACAAAATTTAAGAACACAATTAGAATATAACAAAAAGAATTAGCATAACTTTTACCAATTAAAATACTCAAATAAAACAAGTTATAATTCTTAACAGCTAGCTATCTCTGTTGTTCCAATTGTAAGAAGAATACCACAGATCCCTTCTTCAGAGCCAGTTAGCACCAAAAACCAACATGTTCCTGTTCATTTAAAATTTTTTTTTATTAGTGTCACAAGTAGACTTACATTAACACTGCAATGAAGTTACTGTGAAATTCCTCCAGTTGCCTCTCCCTGGTACCTGTTTGGATACACTGAGGGAGAATTTAGTGCCTAACCAACACTTCTGTTGGACTCTGGGAGGAAATCGGAGCACCTAGAGGAAACCCAGACATGGGAAGTAGGTACAAACTCCACACAGACAGTGACCTGAGCCAGGAATCAAACCCAGGTCCCTGACACTATGAGGCAGCAGTGCTGACCACTGTGCCACCCATGTGGATGCTTGATTTCCAGTTTTTTAACAGCTCTAGACTGAGGTCAAATTAGACACCTGTCTTCTGACCCCCAGACAGGAGATTCTCAGAGAGACTTATTTCCTGGCAGATTTCAGTGTCCAGCTTCAGAGAGAGAAAGCAGAAGCTCTGCTCTCTCACAATTCCAAGCAGCATCACATTTGATTTTTCCATGTAAGCCTAGCTCCACCCAGTCATATAGCCTTATCTACCAATCAACCCCTACTCTGCAAAACCCCAGGGGAAGTCACAAAAAAAAAGAACAGCATTGGTTCAGTTTGAAACAAACATTCTAGCAACAATTATGCTGCTGCAGTAACAACACAGGTGCAGACCAGGTGGCACTGGTTAGAATAGACTGTTAAAACAGATCCTACACAAAAATATTCTTTAAAGACACAGTATCATCACAATATATGTACATATATATACACATGTATTGAAGTTGCCAGCTGTAATTATATTGATAAATTTCAGTATCAAGGTTAGAAATGGAAATTGTAACATTATTTGCAATAAAGAACATTTCAGCTTTGCAAATGTGTCTGACTGTTCACTTATGATTGGTAATCTTGCCTTGCATAACTTTACTGCCCTTGTTAGACGTAGAATCCTTACAGAACAGGAGGATGCCATAAGGCCCATTGTGCCTGCACTGACTCTCCAATAGAGCATCTTTCCCAAAACCTATCCGTGTAACCCTACATATTTAGCCCACTAATCCTCCTAATCTATACATCTTTGGACATTAAGTGGCAATTTAGCCTGACCAATACAACTAATCATCTTTGGAGTGTGGGAGGAAACCGGAGCACCCAGAGAAAACCCACACAGACATAGGGGGATAACATGCAGACTCCAGGCAGACAGTGACCCGAGGCTGGAATTGGACCCGGGTGGGGCAGCAGTGGTAAACTCTGTGCCACTCCAATTGTCAATATTAGACTGAGTATAAAACTGGCATCCCACAAGATCCGCACATGAGGACAGCCTCAACCGGGATCTTGGATTTATGTCACACAATCTGTAACCCCCACGACTTGCCTGGGCTTGAAAAACCTCACCAACTATCCTGGCCGGAGACAATACACATTGCTTTAACCTGTCCTTAACTCTCTCTCCACTCACATTGTCTGTACCTTTAAGACTTGATTACCTGTAAAGATTCACATTTCAATCATTATTTTGTAAATTGAGTTTGTGTCTTAGATGCCCTGTTTGTGAACACAACTCCCACTCACCTGATGAAGGAGCAGTGCTCTGAAAGCTAGTTGCTTGTGCTACCAAATAAACCTGTTGGGCTTTTAACCTGGTGT
Source organism: Carcharhinus amblyrhynchos (assembly GCF_965287045.1). NCBI lineage: Eukaryota > Metazoa > Chordata > Chondrichthyes > Carcharhiniformes > Carcharhinidae > Carcharhinus > Carcharhinus amblyrhynchos. Next base: position 5,508,779 of record NW_027649781.1, on the reverse strand, counting down.
TGTGAGACTTCTTACTGTGCTTACCCCCTGTTCAATGCCAACATCTCCACATCATGGATCCCACAAGATTCCATGGGATTCCCACCCTGAGAGCTGGGTTAAATTTGCCACCAGGTACAGCAGTTTAATCAGATAATTTTAACATTGGAAGCCATTCGATCGATCCATAGAGGTTTACAGCATGGTAACAGGCCTTTCAGGCCAACCTGTCCATGCTGCCTGACATTTTACAATATTACATAAGAACATAAGAAATAGGAGCAGAAGTAGGCCATCTAGCCCTTTGAGCCTGCCCCGCCATTCAATAAGATCATGGCTGATCTGTCGTGGCTCAGTTCCACATTCCCGCCCTCTCCCCATAACCCTTAATCCCCTCGCTTATCAAAAACCCATCAACCCACGTTTTGAAAATATTTAGCGAGGTAGCCTCCACCACTTCAACGGGCAGAGAATTCCAGAGATTCACCACCCTTTGAGTGAAGAAGTTCCTCCTCAACTCCGTTCTAAACCGCCTCCCCTTTATCTTGAGGCTGTGCCCCCTAGTCCTACTGTCTTTTTTGAGCGGGAAGAGTCTCTCCACCTCTATCCTATCCATCCCATTCATCATCTTATACGTCTCAATGAGATCCCCCCTCATTCTTCTAAACTCTAACGAGTACAAGCCTAGTTTATTCAGCCTCTCCTCATAGCTCAACCCCCTCAACTCCGGTATCAGCCTAGTAAACCTCCTCTGCACTGATAGTCACTGAGCTGTCGTGTTGCCCATCTTTGGTACAGGAGACACTAAGGCTACCTGGGGCTGAGTTCCAGTTCTCACATCTTTCTTACACATTTCCAGAACTAACACTGCCATCGGTTAGCAAACTAACATTGGTTAGCTTATGAGCAGAGATTGAGCAGATTGGGCCTGTACTCATTGGAGTTTAGAAGGCTGAGGGGGGAATCTTGTAGAGACTTACAAGATAATGAAGGGGCTAGATAGGGCAGAGGTAGAGAGATTCTTTCCACTTAGAAAGGAAACCAGAACTAGAGGGCATAGCCTTAAAATAAGGGGGGAGGAGCAGTTTAGAACAGAGTTGAGGAGGAACTTCTTCTCTCAGAGGGTAGTGAATCTCTGGAATTCTCTGCCCATTGAAGTGGTGGAGGCTACCTCGTTGAATATGTTTAAGTCACGGACAGATGGATTTCTGATCGATAAGGGAATTAAGGGTTACGGGGATCAGGCGGGTAAGTGGAACTGATCCACTTCAGATTAGCCATGATCTTATTGAATGGCAGAGCAGGCTCGAAGGGCTAGATGGCCTACTCCTGCTCCTATTTCTTATGTTCTTATGTTGTTAAAAAAAGAACTCCCTCTCTCTGGTGATCACTCACTGTTGGTTCCCATTGGTCCCTCGAGTCAGTGACCCTCTTAGGCTGTCGTGTCTTAAAAAGACAGGCACCACCTACACAACACATTTCAAAAGTGCTTCACGGGTTATAAATAGCTTTAGGTTGTGCTGAGATCATAAAATGTTGTTAAAGCAATGCAGATCCTTCTTTTTGCTTTTTCCAAATCATTGTTCCTGTCCTGGATGTCCTGCCCCTTTAACTCAGATCAGCAGACAAGTCCTGAGTGTCTTGCCCCTTTAAATTGGATCAGCGGACAAGATCTGAGTGAAATGTCCCTTTAAATCAGATCAGCAGACAACTCCTGAGTGTCCTGATCCTTTAAGCACAGTAAGAAGTCTCACATCACCAGGTTAAAGTCCAACAGGTTTATTTGGCAGTAAACACCACTAGCTTTCAGAGCACTGTTCCTTCGTCTGGAGAGTGGAGAGTTCTGGTGTTGTGAGACTTCTTACTGAGTTTACCCCAGTCCAACGCCAGCATCTCCACGTCATGACTACCTCTAAGTCGGAGCAGTGGACAAGTCCTGAGTGTCCTGCTCCTTTAAATTGGATAAGCGAACAACATCTGAATGTAATATCCTTTTAAATTGGAGCAGCGGACAAGTCCTGAGCGTCCAGCTCCTTTAAATCAGATCAGCAGACAAGTCCTGAGTGTAATACCCCTTTAAATCAGAGCCACAGACAAGATGAGTGCTCTGTCCCTTTAAATCAGGATGTGGTTATGCCAGCGTTGGACTGGCGTAAACACAGTAAAAAGTCTGACAACACCGGGCTTTAGTCCAACCTATTTATTTGATAATAGACTCACAAGCTTTCGGGGTTAGCCCCTTCGTCAGGTGATTTATCTGTAGTCCTTTTGGTATCTTGTCTGCTTTCTTGCATCTCTGTAAAAACTTGATGTCTGTGTCGATATGCGCAATCTTCTTGGAGATCCTCTCCACTTGGATCCGGCAGTTTGCGGTGTCGATAGTAGTCATGATGTGGGTATGCCGGCGTTGGACTGGCGTAAACACAGTAAAAAGTCTGACAACACCAGGTTTTAGTCCAACCTATTTATTTACTCTCCATTCACCTGACAAAGGGGCTAACCCCGAAAGCTTGTGAGTCTATTATCAAATAAATAGGTTGGACTAAAACCTGGTGTTGTCAGACTTTTTACTGCCTTTAAATCAGAGCACCAGACAAGATCTAAGTGTAATACCGCTTCAAATCAGATCAGCGGACAAGTCCTGAGTGTCCTGCCCCTTTATATTGGATCAATGGATAAGATCTGAGTGCAATGTCCCTTTAAATCTGATCAGTGGGCCAGTCCTGAGTGCAATACCCCTTTAAGTTGAATGAGCAGATTAAAACTTCCTGCTTCCGGTGAAAGTGAAACTACAGTAAAAGACAGAGAGAGCGAGAGAACAGAGACAGAGAGGAAGAGAGAGACAGACAGACAGAGTTAGAGTTAGAGACAGAGACAGAGAGGAAGAGAGAGTGAGAGAACAGAGAGAGAGAGATAGAGTTAGAGACAGAATTAGAGACAGAGAGAGAGAGACAGAGTGAGACTGCGAGAGAGATAGATAGAGTTAGAGACAGAGAGAGTGAGAGACAGAGAAGGTGAGAGAGAGAGAGGGAGCGAGAGACAGAGAGAGAGACAGAGTTAGAGAGAGAGACAGACAGTTAGAGTTAGAGAGAGAGACAGACAGTTAGAATTAGAGAGAGAGACAGACAGAGTGAGACTGCGAGGGAGAGAGACGGAGTTAGAGACAGAGAGGGAGAGACTGTGAGAGAGACAGAGACAGCGAGAGGGAGAGGGACAGAGACAGAGAGAGAAAGAGAGGGAGACAGAGAGCAATGACAGATAGACACACAAAGACAGACACAGAGACGGGAGCCGCTGCATTTACCGTGGAGCAGGAGCTGGAGAAGATGAGGAAGGAATCCCTCTGCTCCCTTTGCCTGGATTTCTATCGGGATCCGGTGACAGTGGGATGCGGGCACATGTTCTGCCGGCCCTGCATCCTCCGGCAGGAGGCGAGCGGGTCCGGAGCTCCCTCCTGCCCGCAGTGCGGCGCGCAGCTCGCCGGCGGGATTCTCCGGGACAACCGCTTTGCCGCCAGTATGGTGGCTAGTGTGCGCAGGCTGGTGGAACGGAGGGGGAGAGGGGGTGGCGGGAATGGGGTTGGAGTGGGATCCCAGGGGGTGGGCTTCCTCTGCCCAGAGCACGACGAGATCCTCAAGCTCTTCTGCTGGGAGCACCAACGTGCCATCTGCCTGGTCTGTGCCAAGTCGGAAGCCCACCAGAACCACACCGTCAGACCCATGAAGGAGGCAGCTGAATTCTACAGGGTGAGAGGGGGGGTAGGAGGGAGGAGGGGTTGTGGGAGGGGCGGGAGGGGGGGTCATTGGTATGTGGGCAAGAGTTGGCATTGTTTGCCCAACCCTGATTGCCCCTTGAATGGTGTGGCTTCATTACAACACCATTTGCACATTCTCCCCGTGTCTGCGTGGGTTTCCCCCGGGTGCTTCAGTTTCCCCCTACCGTCCAAAGATTAGCTGGATTGGCCATGCTAAATTGACCCTAGTATCAGGGGGATTAGCAGGGTAAATGCGTGGGGTTACAGGAATAGGGCCTGGGTGGGATTGTGATCGGTGCAGACTTGATTGGCCGAATGGCCTCCTTTTGCACTGTAGGGAGTCTATGACTCTATGGATTTTATGAACGTTACAGTTGGAGCTAGGGTGTCGAAAAAGATCAACTTAATGTGAGGTAGGTGCATTCAAAAGGATGAAGTGGAAATGGTCGAGAGCTTCAAGTTTTTAGGTGTCCAGGTCACCAACAACCTGTCCTGCTCCCCCCATGCCGACACTATAGTTAAGAAAGTCCACCAATGCCTCTACTTTCTCAGAAGACTAAGGAAATTTGGCATGTCAATGACGACTCTCACTAATTTTTACAGATACACCATAGAAAGCATTCTTTCTGGTTGTATCACAGCTTGGAATGGCTCCTGCTCTGCCCAAGACAGCAAGAAACTTCAAAGGGTCTTGAATGTAGCCCAGTCCATCACGTAAACCAGCCTCCCATCCATTGGCTCTGTCTACACTTCCCACTGCCTCGGCAAAGCAGCCAGCACCCCGGACATTCTCTCTTCCACCTTCTTCCTTCAGGAAAAAGATACAAAAGTCTGGATCACGTACCAACCGACTCAAGAACAGCTTCTTCCCTAGGCATTGTCTGTCAGTGGGCAGTTCAGAGTGAACCCCGTTGTCTGCAGTCACATAAGGGAGCAGACCAGTACTAGTGTCAGACTAAGTTTTCCCTAAAGGACATTTTGTGTATCAGATGGGTCTTGCTGCTCTATCCATGTTATAACTCGGACCAATTCCCATCAGTCATAGAATCCATATAGTGTGGAAGGAGGCCATTTGGCCTATCGACTCTGCACTGACTCTCCGACAGAGCATCCCATACAGACCCAATCCCTGTAACCCCACATATTTACCCTGCTAATCCCCCGAACCTAAAGTTTTTAAAAAGTTTATTTATCAGTGTTACAAGCAGGCTTACACTAACACTGCAATGAAGTCACTGTGAAAATCCCCTAGTTGCCACACTCCATTGCCTGTTTGGGTACACCGAGGGAGAATTTAGCACAGCCAGTGCACCCTAACCAGCACATCTTCTGGACTGTGGGAGGAAACCGGAGCACCCGGAGGAAGCCCACACAGACACGGGAAGAATGCGCAGACTCCACACAGGCAGTGACCCAAGGCTGGAATTGAGCCCAGGTCCCTGGTGCTGTGAGTCAGCAGTGCTAACCACTGTGCCACCCAGCTAGACATCTTTAGATGTCTAAAGGGCAATTTACCATGGCCAGTTCACCAAACCTGCGCATCTTTGGACTGGGAAGAAACCGGAGCACCCGGAGGAAACCCAAACTGCCTGGATCAGAGGATATGAGCTATAAGGAGAGGCTGGACAAACTAGGGTTATTTTCTCTGGAGCGACAGAGGCTGAGGGATAGAAGTCATTAAACCATGTGCAGCATTGACAGTCAGAATCTTTTTCCCAGAGTTGAAATGTTAATACTCAGGGACATGCACTTAAGGGAGAAAGTTCAAAGGAGATGTGAGGGGCAAATTTTTTACACAAAGTATGGTAGGTGTGCGGAATGCGCTGCCAGGGCTGGTGGAAGCAGATACGAGAGGGGCGTTTAAGGGGCCTTTAGATAAGCACAAGAATATGCAAGGAATAGTGGGATATGGACAAAGGGTAGGCAGTAGGGATTATTTTAATTTGGCCCCATGTTCAGCACAACATTGTGGGCCAAAGGGCCTGTTCCTGTGCTGTACTGTTCTATGAGGGTCTCTGCCTTCACCACCCTTACAGGCAGAGAGTTCCCAACCCCCACCAGCCTCTGGGTGCAAGTGTTTCCCTCACATTGCCTCTGATTCTTTGCCATTCACCCGACGTCAGTACCCTCTGTCTGTTCCCAGCTGAAACCGTTTCTCCCTCCCTGCTTCCTTTAAGGTCTTCATGCTTTCGGGTGTTTGTGTCCAATCTCCTTCTGCCTCCAAGGAGAACAACCCCAGTCCGTCCACGTAACTGGGATGTTCCTCATCCCTGGAATGGTTCCCGGGAATCTTTTCCTCCAACGGCATCACATCCTCCTGTTGGGTGACAGTGGATCCGTTCAATGGTGATCTCTTTGTTTCAGGGCAAGCTGCGGGAAGAGTTGGTTTCTCGAGAGGAGGAGCTGGAAGCGATACGGATTGCAAAGGATGAAGATGTGAACAGTCTCCGGCAGCTGAAGGTGGGGTGTTTGGATACTCTGTGTTGATATCTCACCAGAAGAGACAAACTGTTCTAAAAGCAGGTGCCTGTTCTAAAAGTTACCTGAATTTTAGTTACAAATCACCTCCAACTCATCATTAATTCTTCTTTATTTATTGAAATTTATCTATTCAATTTCATTCATTCATTCAGTCAATTGTTCATTCGTCTGTCCCTCGCTCTGTCCCTCCCTCCCTCCCTCCATCCCACTCGCTCTCCGTCCCTCTGCACATCTGTCCCTCTATCCATCCATTAGACATCGCTGGCTAGCCCAGTAATTATTGCCCACCCCTGGTTGGCCCTTGAGAAGGTGTTGGTGAGCCACCTTCTTGAATGACTGTGCTGTTAGGGAGAGTGTTCCAGGATTTTGACCCAGCGACAGTGAAGGAACGCCAATATAGTTCCAAGTCAGGATGGTGAGTGACTTGGAGGGGAACTTGCTGGTGGTGGTGTTCCCAGGTATCTGCTGCCCTGGTCCCTCTAGATGGAAGTGGTGGTGGGTTTGGAAGGTGCTGTCTAAGGATCTTTGGTGGATTGCTGCGGTGTATCTTGTAGGTGGTACACACTGCTGCTACTGAGCGTCGATGGTGGAGGGAGTGGATGTTTATGGATGTGGTGCCTATCAAGCGGGGCTGCTTTGTCCTGGATGGTGTCGAGCTTCTTGTGTGCTGTTGGAGCTGCACCCTTCTAGGCAAGAGGGGCGTATTCCCTCGCACTCCGGACTTGTAGATGATGGACAGGTGTGGGGGAATCAGGATGTGAGTTACTCACCACAGGATTCCGAGCCTTAGACCTGCTCTTGTGGCCACAATATAGCAGACAGTCCAGTTTACTTTCTTGGCCTTAAGCTCCTTATAACCTATTATGTTGACCAAGGTTTGCCTTGTGTCAGACCTTCCCAAAACTGCAGTCCAAGAAAGGTTTGGGAAGCACCGCCTTATTGTGGCCATCTTTCGTTCATGCAAAGCCCCTTGGGACATTGAGATCAGAGGTGCTATTTAAAGACAGGCTTTTGTCATTAACAGGAGTGTGTCTGTAGACTGCGGACCAGAATTGAGGCTGAATTTGATGAGATGCTGCAGTTCCTGATCAATGAGAAGGCTGCGCTGATAACCAGGCTGGACGAGAAGCAAAAGAACGCAAACAAGGAAGTGGAAGAAAACATGAAGAGACTATCAGACCAAAGCACGTTAATTAACAAGGAGAAACTCGACATTCAGCAGAGGCTGTCTGTGCAAGAAGCGGAGTTATTGTTGCAGGTACAAGATTTCCCAATTGATAATGAGATTGCCCCGATGAATTAAAACAACAGCTTATGCCACTTTGGTAATATGACACCTCTGTTCCCTGCCTAAGACAGTTAGTTGTGTTGGGGCGGCACAGTGGCACAGTCGTTAGCACCGCTGCCTCACAGTGCCAGGGACCCCGGGTTCGATTCCCGGCTCGGGTCACTGTCTGTGCGGAGTTTGCACGTTCTCGCCGTGTCTGCGTGGGTTTCCTCCAGATGTTCCGGTTTCCTCCCACAGTCCAAAAGATGTGCCTGGTTAGGGTGTATTGGCCGTGCTAAATTCTCCCTCAGTGTACCTGAACAGGCGCCAGAGTGTGGTGATTAGGGGATTTTCACAGTAACTTCATTGCAGTGTTAATGTAAGCCTACTTGTGACACGAATAAATAAACTTTAGTACAGGGTGTTGCTTTAAAAGAAGGGCCTTTTCCTTACGTCTATGCTTTTCACCCTACAGTACAAATTGTTGTCGCCTTTACATTTGGTATTCTTGTGAATTACATTCACCAAAGAATCCCGATAGTGCAGATGGAGGCCATTCGGCCCATAGGGCCTACACCAAATCTCCAAAACAGCATCCTCCCCAGGCACTTTCCCCATCGTCCCATATATTTACCTAACTAATTCCCCCTAATCTACACATCTTTGGTAATTAAGGGGCAATTTAGCATGGCCAATCCACCTAACCTGCACATCTTTAGACACATAGAAGTCTACAGGGCGAAAAGGCCCATCACATCCAGCACCGTTCAATGACAAACAACCTAACAATTCTAATCCCATTTTCCGTCATTGGTCCATAGCCTTGTAAGCCTTGGCAGCTCAAGTGCACATCTAAATACTTCTTCAATGTTATGAGGGTCTCTGCCTCCACCACTCTGTGAGTTCCACACTCCCATCGCCCTAAAGGTGAAAAGTTTTTTCCTCACATCCCCTCTGAACCTCCTTTGCCCCCTACCATATATCTAAGCCCCCTGGCCATTGATCCCTCCAGCAAGGAAAAAGGTTTCTTCCTGTCTACTCACCTCCTGACTCCCCAAAGCCTGTCCACCATCTACAAGATACAAGTCAGGAGTGTGATGGAATACTCCCATGAATGAATAAACAAAAGCTCTATCTATGACCTCATAATTTTATACATCTCAATCATATCCCCTCTCAGTCTCCTCTGCTCCAAGGAAAACAAGCCCAGTCTATCCAATCTCTCCTCATAGCTAAAACTCAGGCAACATCCTGGTAAATCTTCTCTGCACCCTTTCCTGTGCTAACACATAATGTTGATTCCAGAACTGCGCACAATGCTCTAGCTGTGGTCTAACCAGTGCTATTTGTCCTGATAAGTTCAAGATGAAAATCTTTGACACAAAAATCTCTTTGTTTTTCTCCCACCCACCAACTGAACAGTTAAGGAGAGAAGGAACGAATAATGAACACTGCCAGAGAATAACAGTAAAATCGTCCCAGGGAAAAATTCAAATATATGTCCACAACATTTATCCATCGGATCATCGCCATCGCTCATCCCTAATAGCCCTTAAACTGTGAAATTTGATTTGATTTATTATTGTCACATGTATTAATATACAGTGAAAAGTATTGTTTCTTGCACGCTATACAGACAAAGCATACCGTTCGTAGAGAAGGAAAGGAGAAAGCGTAGAATGTAGCATAGACTATCTCAATATAATATCATAATGAAGCGTAGACTGTCTCATGCTACTCTTTAGTCAAAGACAGGGCAGAATGGCCTCCCTCTGTGCTGTAACAATTCTAATCGACTTCAGGAAGTGTAGTGGAGGATATGTTCCTCTCTACCTCAACAGGGATGAAGTAGAAATGGATCAAGAGCTTCAAGTTTCTAGGTGTCCAAATCAGCAACAAACTGTCCCAGTCCCTCCATGCCAATGTTATGGTTAAGAAAGCCCACCAGCACCTCTAGTCTCTCAGGAGGCTAAAGAAATGTGGCATGTCCGCTACAAATCACAGCAATTTCTCCAGATGTTCCATAGAAAGCATCCTTTCTGGTTGTACCACAGCTTGGTATGGCTCCTGCTCTGCCCAAGACTGCAAGAAAGGATTCCATCAGTCAAACCAGTCTCCCATCCCTGACTCCGTCTACACTTCCTGCTGCCTCGTAAAAGCAGCCAGAATAATCAAGGATCCCATTCACCCCAGTCATTCTCTCTTCCACCTTCTTCCGTCGGGAAAAAGAAAGTAATGTCAGAGGTCACATACCAACCAACTCAAGAACAGCTTCTTCCCTGCTGCCATCAGACTTTTGAATGGACCTACCTCGCATTAAGTTGATTTTTCTCTACAGCGTAGCTATGCCTGTAACATTGCATTCTGCACTCTCTCCTTTCCTTCTCTATGAACGGTATTCTTTATCTGTACAGTGCGCAAGAGATAATATTTTTCATTGTATGTTAATACACGTGACAAGAATAAATTAAATTAAGCATCCCTCCTGGTTCTCTGCAGCTGGGGAATTTTAACTAACCTGCTCATTGGAGTAACTGATGGGATCGGGGGGTGACTGACTCATTCTCATTCCCTCCTTTCTTTTTCCTCTTCGTTGAAGTCAGCATTGGAAAGGTCATCGAATTAAAGTTCTGCTCCAGCTTGTAGGCTTCCTGTTCCGAGAATTAGCTTCAAGTTAGCATCTTTGACCAGTCTAATGTTGACTTCTGTCTAGTTAATACTTGGGGATTCTTTTTTTAAAATGCAGGACATGGGCATCGCTGGCTGGCCAGCATTTATTGCCCATCCCTAGTTACCCTTGGAGGGCAGTTGAGAGTCAACCACATTGTTGTGATTCTGGAGTCACATGTAGGCCAGACTAGGTAAGGGGCAGATTTCCTTCCTTAAAGGACATTAGTGAACCAGATAGGTTTTTCCAACAATCGGCAATGGTTTCATGGTCATCGGTAGATCCCTTTGTTTTTTATTGAATTCAAATTCCACCATCTGCCATGGTTGGATTTGAACCCGGGTCCCCAGAACATTAGCTGAGTTTCTAGATGAATAGTCTAGCAATAATACCACTAGGCCATCACCTCCCCTTCACGTTCAAAGAAATAAAGGGAGAAAATAATCCTCACCAAATATATATTTTTGTAGTTCAGAAAATGTTTAGGTTGTAAGTTTAACTCTTGACTTACTTTCTTGTATTTCAGAACGTCACTCCCATTAGTGACAGGTATGTAACGAATACCCTTCTATAAAAACATGCAAATGACAAAGACTTTGAGGGGACACTATATAATAACACTAATATCTATTTTTCAGAGGAGGTGTCAGAAAAATACCTCTGTGTATTGGGATACAGCGAAAAGCATTGTTTCTTGCATGCTATACAGACAAAGCACACGGTTCAAAGAGTACATAGGGGGGAAGGAACAGAGAGGGTGCAGAATGTAGTGTTACAGTCATAGCTAGGGTATTGAGAAAGATCAGGTTTGTGTGAGGTAGTTCCATTCAAAGGTCTGATGGCAGCAGGGAAGAAGCTGTCCTTGAGTCAGTTGGTACGTGACCTAAACTTTTGTATCTTTTTCCCAAAGGAAGACGATGGAAGAGAGAATGTCCAGGGTGCGTGGGGTCCTTGATTATGCTGACTGCTTTGCTGAGGTGGCGGGAAATGTAGACGGAGGTTGGGCCAGTTCAAAGGGTGTGTGAGAATCGATCACATGACCATGGATTCTCGGGTCCCGTGTTAGGCCAGGCCGGGTGCAGACAGCAGATTTCTCCTGCAGAGGGCACTAGTGAACCAGATGGCCAACATTGCTGAGCTTGGCCTAATATTCCAGATTTATTAACGGCAATTCAATTCCAGCCAGCTGCCGTGTACCACCGTGCCACCATCTCCCTCCCCAGAGATAACGCAATGTTTACTTATATCCCTCCCAAGGAGCTCCAGACTGCACAGTAAATCAAGGAGGACTAGCTCGGGTAAATGCAGGGGTTTGTAGGGATAGGGCCTGGGTGGGATTGTGGTCGTTGCAGACTCGGTGGACCGAATGGCCTCCTTCTGCACTGTAGGATTCTATGAAAGATCACCCCGTGGTCCACTATTTTCAACAAAGTCCAATGTAAACTCTTACATCACCAGTGAGAGAGAATTTCTCTTAAAGCTCAGTGTTGGAGTTGATCATCTGTTGACAATTTGAACTAAATGTTTGTTACTGTGGAGTTTAAACATCCAATAATGTTTGACCAGATCAGACGGTGAAGGTGGAGTTGTGAGCAGTGTCTCTGTTGACCTGTCGCTAGGAGAATTCAGTCGTCCCCTCCAGTATTTTGTTTGGAAACGGATGTTCAAGGTCCTCAAACCAGGTAACGCTGCCTCACCCTGTGATCAGAAACGGAGACTTGTTTCTATACTGAAGCCTGTCACAGCCCGCAGACACCACAGTATGGTCAATTCATTATTTTTATTATTTATTAGCGCCACAGGCAGGCTAACATTAACGCTGCAACAAAGTTACTGTGAAAATCCCCTAGTCGCCACACTCTGGCGCCTGTTCGGGTACACTGAGGGAGAATTTAGCACGGCCAACGCACCTAACCAGCGGAGAGAATGTGCAGACTCCACACAGACAGTGACCCAAGCTGGGAATGGAACCCAGGTCCCTGGCGCTGTGAGGCAGCAGTGCTAACCACTGTGCCATCTTCCAGTACTTACCTGAGGAACAATCTTTATTGTAATGGAACTAGCCCTCCGAACATCAAACAGTAGTGATTGGGCCAATCGATTTGCACCCAGCCCATGCCTCAGTCCAGGGAAATACAAAATCAGTGATTCTGTGCCGGACAGTAAAGCCCAACCTCAGTTAATACAGATAGATAGAAAACTAATATCAAACCACCAACATTTATTGCCCATCCCTCGTTGCCGAAGGGCAGTTGCGAGTCAACCACATTGCTGTGGCTCTGGAGTCACGTGTAGGCCAGACTGGGTAAGACCAGCAGATTTCCTTCCCTAAAAGGACATTCTTCAACAAAGATTGACAAAGAAGTTGATAAAGAAGGGTAGGAGAAACTATGAAGCTGGGCTAGCGCTTAATATAAAAAAGGATAGCAAGAGTTTTTATACATATATGAAAAGGAAGAGGCTGGCTAGGGTGAACGTTGGACCCTCAGAGGATGAGAGGGGGGACTTAGTGGTAGGGGATGGGGAAATGGCTGAGGCCTTGAATAACTTTTTTGTTTCGGTCTTCACGGAGGAGGACGTGAATAATTTGCCGGGTGTTAGCGATGGAAAGGTGGTGGGACTGGAGGATCTCAATGACATTATTGTTACTAGAGAGGCGGTGCTCGACAGACTGGAGGGACTGATTGTGGACAAGTCCCCAGGACCAGATAGAATGCATCCAAGGGTTCTGAAAGAAATGGCAGAGGTGATAGTGGATGCCTTGGTGGTTATTTTCCAAACGTCACTGGATTCCGGGGAAGTGCCGGAAGATTGGAATGGTTGCTATTCGGATTGGCGGATGGTGACTAGTGGAGTGCCCCAGGGGTCGGTGCTGGGGCCTCAGCTATTTACCATTTATATAGATGATCTGGAGGAGGGAACCGAGAGTATGGTGTCGAAATTTGCTGATGACACCAAGATTGGTGGAAAGGCAAATTGTGCGGAGGGTGGGGAGAGTCTACAGAAGGATCTAGATAGGCTGGGTGAATGGGCCAGGAAATGGCAAATGGAATTTAATGTTGGCAAGTGCGAGGTGGTCCACTTTGGTAGGAATAATGGTAGGAAGGATTATTACTTACGTGGAGAAAAACTGCAGCAGGCGACGGTGCAGAGGGACCTCGGGGTCCTTGTGCATGAGTCGCAAAAACCCAGCCTGCAGGTGCAGCAGGTGGTCAGGAAGGCGAATGGGATGCTGCCCTTCATAGCGAGGGGGATTGGATATAAAAGTAGGGAGGTCTTGCTGAACCTGTATAGGGCATTGGTGAGGCTGCAGCTGGAGTACTATGTGCAGTTTTGGCCGCCGCACTTATGCAAGGATATTTTGGCCTTGGAGGGAGTGCAGAGGAGGTTTACTAGGCTGATACCGGAGTTGAGGGGGTTGAACGATGAGGAGAGGCTGAATAAATTAGGCTTGTACTCGTTAGAGTTTAGAAGAATGAGGGGAGATCTCACTGAGACATATAAGATGATGAATGGGATGGATAGGATAGAGGTGGAGAGACTCTTCCCTCTCAGAAAGGACAGTAGGACTAGGGGGTGCAGCCTCAAGATAAAGGGAGGGAGGTTTAGAACAGAGTTGAGGAGGAACTTCTTCACTCAAAGGGTGGTGAATCTCTGGAATTCTCTGCCCATTGATGTGGTGGAGGCTACTTCGCTAAACATTTTTAAGACGCGGGTTGATGGGTTTTTGATAAGCGAGGGGATTAAGGGTTATGGGGAGAGGGCGGGAATGTGGAACTGAGACACGACAGATCAGCCATGATCTTATTGAATGGCGGGGCAGGCTCGAAGGGCTAGTTGGCCTACTCCTGCTCCTATTTCTTATGTTCTTATGTAAAACGGCTAAAGTTACGCCGTTGTTTAAGAAGGGTGGCAGGCAAAAGGCAGGGAATTATAGGCCGGTTAGTTTAACGTCTGTTGTAGGTAAAATGTTAGAATCCGTCATCAAGGAGGAAATAGCAAGGCATCTTGAGGGGAATTGCTTGATAGAGCAGACGCAGCACGGTTTCGTTAAGGGGAAGTCGTGTCTGACGAATTTATTGGAGTTCTATGAGGATGTGTCTAGGGCGGTGGATAGAGGAGAGGCGGTGGATGTGGTCTTTCTTGATTTTCAGAAGGCGTTTGACAAGGTACCTCACAAGAGGTTATTGCAGAAGGTAAGGCGGCATGGAGTTGGGGGTAGGGTGTTAACGTGGATAGAGGATTGGTTGTCAAATAGGAGGCAGAGAGTGGGGGTCAATGGGTGCTATTCAGATTGGCGGTTGGTGACCAGTGGAGTGCCCCAGGGGTCGGTGCTGGGGCCTCAGCTATTTACCATTTATATAGATGATCTGGAGGAGGGAACCGAGTGTATGGTGTCGAAATTTGCTGATGACACCAAGATTGGTGGAACGGCAAATTGCGCGGAGGGTGTGGAGAGTCTGCAGAAGGATCGAGATAGGCTGTGCAAATGGGCCAGGAACTGGCAAATGGAATTTAATATTGGCACGTGCGAGGTGGTCCACTTTGGTAGGAATAATGGTAGGAAGGACTATTACTTACGTGGCGAAAAACTGCAGCAGGCGACGGTGCAGAGGGACCTCGGGGTCCTTGTGCATGAGTCGCAAAAACCCAGCCTGCAGGTGCAGCAGGTGGTCAGGAAGGCGAATGGGATGCTGGCCTTCATAGCGAGGGGGATTGAATATAAAAGTAGGGAGGTCTTGTAATCCCACAGCGCTGTTGGGGGGGGGTAATCCCACAGTGCTGTTGGGGGGTAATCCCACAGTGCTGTTGGTGGGGTAATCCCGTAGTGCTGTTCTGATAAATATTGTGGGTTTGGGAGGTGCAGTCTGTGCCTATTCAGTTACAGGCTTCATATTTGAGTCCAGTTACATTTCAGTTCCAGCTTCTCTGACGCTCAATGCACGCACAGCGAACAGAAACCTGCACCTGTTTGACAACGGAACGCAAATGATTTTTCGCCGTGGGCCGCCTTGTGCAATCGACAACCCTGAACGATTTACCCACTGGCCAAGTGCCCTGTGCTCGGAGGGATTCACAGCAGGAAGGCACTACTGGGAGGTCGAGGTGGAGAATAACTCAACCTGGCGCGTGGGCGTGGTCCCTGAGTCCGTGCCCCGGAACAAGGACTGTGATCGGAAACCTGCGACTGGGTTTTGGACCATTGTGAGACACGTGTTAAACGGGCAGTTTGTCAGTATGAGCGCTCCTCCTACACCTCTGAGTGCGGAAATGGGATTAAAGAAAGTTGGGATTTACCTGGATTACGAGGGTGGACAGGTGTCGTTTTACAATGCTGAGGACATGTCTCACCTGTACACATTCACTGACACATTCACCGAGAAACTCTACCCCATCTTGAGCAGCGACTGTGCAAAGAAAGCACTGAAGGTAATCACTGATTAGACATAGTTCCCACCAGGACCTGAACGACACAGGAAGCTTTTTATTATAAATATAACAGCCAAATATTCCAATGTCCCAAACAGCAAAGTCTGGATTGAAATTGGTTTTGAACATCAGGAGTTTAAAGTGTATTTATTAGTCACAAGTAGGCCGATATTAACACTGCAATGAAGTTACTGTGAAAATCCCCTAGTCAACACAGTCAGGTGCCTGTTCGAATAGACTGAGGGGGAATTTAGCATGGCCAATCCACCTAACCAAGGATATCCTGGTGCGGACACACACACACAGACACACACAAACACACACGGAGATACATGCGCAGTCGCATATGCACACACACTCATTCTTGCAGTCACATGCACACACACAGACACACTCACTTACACACCGAGACACATGCGCACACTCACTCTCTCACTCAGACACACACTCTGTCACACATACGTACACAAACCCACTCTCACACAGACATACCCATACACACACTCACTCTTGCATTCACGCACACACCCATACACACAGACACACACTGACTCTCTCACTCTCATATACACACACACACACACTCTCGCACTCTATATACACACACATACTCACACACACACACTGTCACACATACAGACACACACACACACATTTCAATTCGCATTGACAGTGGTGGGAGCAAAAGACCCCACCCCAGCTGCCCCTCACCACAATCGAATGTTTTCCACCTTCGGGAAAAGGATACAAAAGTCTGAGGTCGCTTCAGAGAGGAGAGATGGATTGGAAGGAGGTAAGGGGATTGGATAAAATGGGGAGATAATTATTTTATTCGGCATCTCTGAAAAATAATAGTCCTCTGCTCATTCTCGTTAAAGGTGAATGCTTCCTGTTTGAGGATCACAGAGTGGGGTTTTCTGTTTGAAATATTTAATAATCAAAAGTCACTGCTTTGTGTGCTTCTGATCAGAAATTTGTTAATTAATTAGCAAATATTTCAGTGGGAAATCTTTGAGGCACGTAATCAATCTGTATTTATTAATTATCCCTGAATAAATACAGTATTTCTGGGAGAGTGTTGTTGTGGTGGGGCTTCATGTATTTAGTCATGCTGGGGAGATGGATATGGTGGGAGAAGGACTTGTTGTCCAGCTCCAGATGTCCGCGGGAAGGAGGCGCTGTGAATTTTGAGTGTTGCCCATTGTGACTGTGATGTGATTAATCCTACACTGAATGGGTGAAATTTTGATATTACACAGTGACGCTGTAGCCCAGCGGGGGTCAGTGGCGCTGTACCCCAGTGGTCAGTGATGCCGTACCCCAGCGGGGGTCAGTGGCGCTGTACCCCAGCGGGGGTCAGTGGCATCGTGCCCCAGCGGGGGTCAGTGGCGCCGTACCCCAGTGGGGGTCAGTGGCACCGTGCCCCAGCGGGGGTCAGTGCTATTGTGTGTGAGCAGGAATAATGACCCTTTACATTATGGCAGGAGTCAGCAGCTGCTAAATAGATTTCATACAATCCCCTCAATGCAGAAAGAGGCCATTCGGCCCATCAAGCCTGCACTGATAACAATCCCACTCAGGCCCTATTCCCATAACTCTGTATATTTACCCCACTAATCCGCTTGACACTAAGGTATTTCAACATGGCCAATCAACCTAACCTGCACGTCCTTGGACTGTGGGAGGTATCCAGAGCACCCAGAGGAAACCTGCGCAGACACGGGGAGAACACACAAGCTCCACACAGGCAGTGACCCAAGCCGGGCACTGAACCCAGGTCCCTGGCACTGTGAGGCAGTAGTGCTAAGCACTGTGCTACCTTGTTGCCCTGAGGAAACGATAGTAATGCAGAAACTGAAACAACTTGTGACGTATCTGTGTAAGATATTTCCTGTCAAGAAATGCAAAACAAAGTGTAAGTCACGAAAGAGGTATTTGACAATAA
Organism: Carcharhinus amblyrhynchos; assembly: GCF_965287045.1. Classification (NCBI taxonomy): domain Eukaryota; kingdom Metazoa; phylum Chordata; class Chondrichthyes; order Carcharhiniformes; family Carcharhinidae; genus Carcharhinus; species Carcharhinus amblyrhynchos. Next base: position 5,491,255 of record NW_027649781.1, on the reverse strand, counting down.
TTGTGAACTTGCCTAAGGCACTCACTGGTCTGTGGTTTCACCAGAGAGCTGAAAGCACGTGCTTTCCCCGTGAACAAGTGTCGCTCACAGTCAGAGGGGACCTTTCTCACTCAGTCGCTATAAACCGGGTCACACAATGTGAATTGATGGCTTAATGATGCCAATGTCAATTCCTCTATATTTTAAATCCACTTCCTTTCACACTGCCATTCACACTTTCTTTACTTGAATGGAAAACTTTGGGTTTTTTTTGTTCAAATGACTTCCCTCACACTTTTCAACCTGTCTGTCTTTGTCCCCTACAGTGACAGTGGAATTTTGTCCTTCATTGCTCGAGGGATGGAGTTTAAAAACAGTGAGGTTATGTTGCAGCTGTATAAGATGCTGGTGAGGCCACATTAGAAATGCCAGCCCACACATCCACTTTGGGTTCTACGGTGCTGGGAACACTTCACTGGTTGGTGACAATGTTTGGGGGAGTGGAGGGTAACAGGGGGAGGGTAAAAATACGATGCAACAAGTTTAAAAGGTGACATGGAATATTTCCAACCTTCCAACCTTTACCACGCACTAAGGATAGTTAGCACTGCCACGTCATAGTGCCAGGGACCCGGGTTTGATTCCAGCCTTGGGTCACTGTATGCGTGGAGTTTGCACATTCTCCCCGTGTCTGCGCGGGTTTCCTCCGGGTGCTCCGATTTCATCCCACAATCCAAAAGATGTGCGGGTTAGATGGAGTAAACATGGTAAGTTGTCCGTTGGCGTCCAAAATCTGTGCAACTTAGGGAGATTGGTAAATTAGTGAGGTTATGGGATTGGGGCGAGCCTGGGTAAGATGCTCTATCAGTGCTGACTTGATGGACTGAATGGCCTCTCTCTCTGCACTGTCGGGATTCTTCAGTGAGGTCAGTGTAATGTCCGGACTATATTAGGCATTGTAGATTGTAAGTAAAACTAGAAGATGTGGGGAGGGGGGAGTGCGATCTTACCGACTGTTCATGCCCCACTCCCACTGCAGCGAGGTCGGGGAATTTGACGCCTGGCTAACCCTCCGTCTGCTGCGGCGGGATGGGAAAACCTCACTGACACGAATGGCCATAACATCGTGGTTCGCCGTTTCAAAATAATGATGCAGGTTTATTGTACAAGCTTTGGCCGTAACAAAGAATAAATGAAACTAAAAGCAAGAGCCTCTAGAACTCCCCAGTGCCTTCATGAGTCATGGCTATTGGAGAACAGCCAATTCCTGACTCCAAACCACCACCATCCTCATCGAGTCCTAGAGGTTTACAGCATGGAAACAGGCCCTTTGGCCCAACTTGTCCATGATGCCATTTTTTTAAGCCCCTAAACTAATCCCAATTGCTCATGTTTGGGCCATATCCCTCTATACCCATCTTATCCACGTAACTATCTGTATGTTTTTTAAAAGACAAAATTGTACCCGCCTCTATTATTACCTCTGACGGCTTGTTCCAGACACTCATCACCCTCTGTGTGGAAAAGCTGCCCCTCTGGACGCTTTTGTATCTCTCCCCTCTCACCTTTAACCTATGCCCTCGGGTTTTAGATCCCCCAACCCCCCCTACCTTTTGGAAAAGATGTTGACTATCTACCTGATTTATGCCCCTCATTATTTTATAGACCTCTATAAGATCACCCCTCAGCTTCCTACACCCCAGAGAAAAATATCCCAGTCTAGCCAGCCTCTCCTCATAACTCAAACCATCAAGTCCCAGGAGCACTGTAGAGAATCTTTTCTGCACTCTTTCTAGTTTAATAATGTCCTTTCTATAATAGAGTGACCAAAACTTCTCACAGTATTCCAAGTGTGGCCTTACCAATGTCTTGTACAAACTCAACAAGACGTCCCAACTCCTGTATTCAATTTTCTGACCGATGAAACGAAGAATGCCGAATGCCTTCTTCACCACTCTGTCCACCTGTGACTCCACTTTCGAGGAGCTATGAACCTGCACCCCTAGATCTCTTTGTTCTGTAACTCTCCCCAACGCCCTACCATTAACGGAGCAAGTCCTGCCCTGGTTCAATCTACCAAAATGCATCACCTCACATTTATCTCAATTAAACTCCATCTGCCATTCATCAGCCCACTGGTCCAGTTGAACAAGATCACGTTGCAATCCTGGGTGAATGGTGATGGCTACTGGGGACCATGAGGTTAGTCTTTCTATGCTGCCAAGGCAATGGTCTCCATCTGAGGGGTTAAGGGCAGTGGAAACAAGAGTGTCACAAGCAGGCTTACATTAACACTGCAATGAAGTTACTGTGAAAATCCCCTAGTTGCCAGACTCCGGTGCCTGTTGGGATACACTGAGGGAGAATTTAGCATGGCTGATTCACCCTAACCAGCACGTCTTTCGGACTGTGGGAGGAAACCGGAGCACCCGGAGGAATCACATGCAGACACGGAGGGAATGTGCAAACTCCACACGGACAGTGAGCCAAGCCAGGAGTCGAACCCGGGTCTCTCGTGCTGCGAGGCAGCAGTGCTAACCACTGTGCCACCGTGCCCCCTGTGCCACCATAACTTCATTGCAGTGTTAATATAAGCCTACTTGAAGGTTTATTTATTAACATCGCAAGTAGGCTTACATTAACACTGCAATGAAGTTACTGTGAAAATCCCCTAGACGTCACACTCCTGTTCAGGTGCACTGAGGGAGAATTCAGCACGGCCAATGCACCCTAACCAGCACGTCTGAAAGACATTCAGCAATATGACCTAATTAAGTTTAAATTTATTTATTCATGTCACAAATAGGCTTATGTTAACATTGCAATGAAGTTACTGTGAAAATCCCCCAGTTGGGAAGAGTCACTGGCTTTTGGGTTGATAGTTTTGTGAAGCACTCTTGCTCTCTCTCAGACTGACCTCGCTGCTGAATTCACTCTGCACTCTCTGTGCTTTCCTTTTCGCTGAAACTGAACCTGAAACTGGCGTTGGAATTCCACAGCTAACTTCCTTCATGCCTAAAGTAGTCATGCACCCCGAAACAATAATGAAGGGAATTAACCTCAAGGTTAAGTGTTTCCTTCCACCCGTCTCAGACACACCATCACTGCACCTCATGTACGTGAATACTGGACGAGTGGGTATCTTTCCTTCTGAGACTTCCCCAAGAGGGAGGATGATGTGCTTCCACTCTGCTTCTGAGGTGGCGGAGAATTCCAACACTCCCTCCGCGGACTCTGTCACCCACAGGGCAGGTGGTATTTGGAGGGTTGGGAGGATGAGGGAGTTTGGAGGGTTGGGAGGGTAAGGTAGTTTGGAGGGTTGCGAGGGTGAGGGGCTTGGAGAGTTGGGAGGGTGAGTAGTTTGGAGGGTTGCGAGGGTGAGGAGTTTGGAGGATTCTGAGGGTGAGGAGTTTGGAGGATTGCGAGGGTGAAGAATTTGGATGGTTGCGAGGGTGAGGAGTTTGGAGCATTGCAAAGGGGAGGCATTTGGAGGGTTGTGAGAATGAGGAGCTTGGAGAGTTGAGAGGGTGTGGAGTTTGGAGGAATGCGAGGTTGAGGAGTTTGGAGGGTGAGGAGTTTGGAGGGTTGCAAGTGTGAGGAGTTTGGAGGGTTGCAAGGGTGAGGAGTTTGGAGGGTTCTGAAGGTGAGGAGATGGAAGGTTGCGAGGGTGAGGAGTTTGGAGGGTTGCGAAGGTGAGGAGTTTGGAGGGTTGTGAATGTGAGGAGAAGGAGGGTTATGAGGCTGAGGAGTTTGGAGGAATGCAAGGGTGAGGAGTTTGGAAGGTTCTGAGGGTGAGGAGATGGAGGGTTGCGAGGGTGAGGAGTTTGGAAGGTTGCGAGGCTGAGGAGTTTGGATGGTTCTGAGGTTGGGGAGATGGAGGGTTGTGAGGCTGAGGAGTTTGGAGAGTTGCGAGGGTGAGGAGTTTGGAGGGTTGTGTGGTTGAGAGTTTGGAGGGTGAGTCGTTTGGAGGGTTCCGAGGGTGAGTAGGGTTGTGAGCGTTGTGAAGATGAGAGATTTGGAGGGTTGGGAGGGTGAGAAGCTTGGAGAGTTGCGAGGGTGAGGAGTTTGAAGGGTTGCAAGTGTGATAAATTTGGAGGGTTGTGAGGGTGAGAATTTGGAGGGTTGTGAGGCTGAGGAGTTTGGAGGGTTGCGAGTGTGAGGAATTTGGAGGGTTGCGAGTGTGAGGAATTTGGAGGGTTGCGAGTGTGAGGAATTTGGAGGGTTGTGAGGGTGAGGAGATGGAGGTTTGCAAGGGTGAGGAGTTTGGAGATTGCGAGGGTGAGGAGTTTGGAGGGTTGAGAGGGTGAGGAGTTTGGAGGGTTGTGTAGTTGAGAGTTTGGACGGTGAGTAGTTGGAGGGTTCCAAGGGTGAGTAGGGTTGTGAGGGTTGTGAAGATGAGAGGTTTATAGGGTTGAGAGGGTAAGAAGCTTGGAGAGTTGCGAGGGTGAGGAATTTGGACGGTGAGGAGTTTGGAGAGTTGCGAGAGTGAGAAGTTTGGAGGGTTGCTAGGGTGATAAATTTGGAGGGTTGTGTGGGTGAGGAGACTGGAGGGATGTGAGCGTGAGGAGTTTGGAGGGTTGTGAGGGTGTGGAGACTGAAGGGTTGTGAAGGTGAGGAGTTTGGAGGGTTGTGAGGGTGAGGAGTTTGGAGGGTTGCGAGGGTGAGGATTTTTGCAGGTTGTGAGGGTGAGGAGTTTGGAGGGCTGTGAGGGTGAGGAGTTTGGAGGGTTGTGAGGGTGAGAAGATTGGAGGGTTGTGAGGGTGAGGAGATTGGAGGGTTGTGAGGGTGAGGAGATTGGTGAGTTGTGAGGGTGAGGAGTTTGGAGGGTTGTGAGGGTGAGGAGATTGGAGGGTTGTGAGGGTGAGGAGGTTGGAGGGTTGTGAGCGTGAGGAGTTTGGAGCATTGTGAGGGTGAGGGTTTGGAGGATAGCGAGGGTGAGGGGGTTTGGAAGGTGAGGGAAGCTATCCGATGCTTGGAAGGATGCAGCTCCAGAAATACTCATGAAGCTTGACACCATCCAGGACAAAGCAGCCCTCTTGCTCACTCTCATTTTCATAAACATTCAACCCTTCCCTACGAGCAGTGTCCACCATGTGTACATCTACAAGATACACTGCAGGAATTCACCGAGGCTCCTTCAGCAGCACCTTCCAAATCCAAGACCATCTAGAAAGACAAGAGCAACACAGACTTGCTAACACCATCACCTGGAGACCCCCTTGCAACTTGAATCACCACCCTATATATCAGCATTCCTTCACTATCGCTGGGTCAAAATCCTGGAAACTCCCTCACTGACAGCACTGTGGGTGTACCTACATCACGTGAACTGCAGTGATGTACAGTTCACTACCGCCTTTAAGTGTAGCTTGGGATGGGGAATAATGGCTGGACCAGCCAGCGACGCCCACATACCGTAAAATGAATTTAAAAAAAGCACTGTGATCTTAAAACTGGTTGCACAACATACATTTTTGGTACAGCGATGTGCCAATATAAAGGGCGCAGATCATTTACAGGAAGAACCAGTAACTGCACTGAGCTGTCAAACACTCTCCCATCTTACGCAGAGCATTGAATTATTCCAGAGCAATGGGGAGTATTTTCTGGATCATTCTTCTGATTCCTGTTGGTGAGTTAAGTTGTCCTAATCTGTTTAAATTCCAGTTTATAATTTTATAGAAACTCTGACGTTATTGCTTTGTTTTACAGTGAGTGGCATGCAGGGGAACTATTCAAAAGATGTCAGAGGTAAATTTCTTTAATCATTTGATTTGATTTATGATTGTCACATGTATAAGTTTGCAGTGAAAAGTATTGTTTCTTGTGCACTACACAGCCAAAGGTAACAAGAGTACATAGGGGAGAAGGAAAGGAGAGGGTGCAGAATGTAGCGTTACAGCCATAGCTGGGGTGTAGAGAAAGATCAACTGAATGCAAGGTAGGTCTATTTATCTGATGGCATCAGATAAGAAACTGTTCTTATATCAGTTGGGACATGATCTCAGACTTTTGTATATTTTTTCCCATGGAAGAAGGTGGGAGCAAGCATGTCCAGGGTGCATGGGGTCCTTGATTATGCTGGCTGCTTGCCTGAGGCAGTGGGAAGTGCAGACAGAGTTAATGGGTGAGAGATTGGTTTGTGTGATGGATTGGGCTATATTCACAACCCTTTGTAGTTTCTTGCTGTCTTGGACAGAGCAGGAGCCCATTCCAAGCTGTGATAGGATAGGATGCTTTCTATGCCTTCTCAGTAAAAGTTGGTGAGAGTCGTAGCTGACATGCCACTTTCCTTAGTCTTCTGAGAAAGTAGAGGCGTTGGTGAGCTTTTTTAACTATAGTGTCAGTATGGGGGGACCAGGAAAGGTTATTGGTAATCTGGACACCTAAAAACTTGAAGCCCTCGACCATTTCCACTTCATCCCCACTGATGTAGACATGGGCATGTTCTCCACTATGCTTCCTGAAGTCGATGACAATCTCCCTCGTTTTGTAACATTGAGGGAGAGATTATTGTCACCGCACCAGTTCACCAGATTCTCTGACTCAATCACTACCGCACCAAAAGCTGCTGCCCATTGGGAATTGGGCATCACTGGCAATGCCAACATTCTCTGCCAGTCACTCTGTTACCCCTTGAGAAGGTAATGGTGAACCAACCATTCTCACTGGTGGGATATTGTGGCCCTGCCAATGGTGACAGTGGGTAGCACGGTGGCACAGTGGTGAGCAGTGCTGCCTCACAGCGCCAGGGACCCTGGTTTGATTCCTGGCTTTGTTCACTGGCTTTGTGGAGTTTGCACATTCTCCATGTGTCTGTGTGGGTTTCCTCTGGGTGCTCCGGTTTCCTCCCACAGTCTGAAAGACGTGCTGGCTAGGCATATTGACCGTATTAAATTCTCCCTCAGTGTACCCGAACAGGCGCCGGAGTGTGGCGACTGGGAGATTTTCACAGTAACTTCATTGCCATGTTAATGTAAGCCTACTGTGATACGAACAAATGTCCCCCACTTCCCCCCAACCCACCCTCCTCCTCCTACCACCCCTCCACCTCTCCCCTCCTCGCCTCCTCCCTCCACTGCTCTCCCCTGCACCCTCCCCCCTCAATCACTGCCGTCACTGCAGTGTAGGTACACCCACAGTGCCGTTAGGGAGGGAGCTACAGGATTTTGACCTAGCGACAGTGAACGAACATTGGTATATTTCCAAATCTGGACGGTGGGTGGCTTGGAGGGGAACTTTCAAGTGTTGGTGTTCCCATAGACCTGCCACCCTTATCCTTCTGGGTGACAGAGGATCTTATACAGAGAGAGTACAGATCTCTTATACAGAGATCTTATACACAGGTAGTAAATTTGGATTCCTAATTATGCTTAACAATTCACATAACCTAGCAGAGTACGCATCTTTCTCAACTCCTTGCCAATAGCCCACTGTGCTAGCGATTTTGCTATTGAGTTGATTTATTATTGTCACATGTATTAGTATACAGTAAAAAGTATTGGTTCTTGTGCGCTATACACTCAAAGCATACTGTCCGTAGAGAAGGAAAGGAGCGAGTGCAGAATGTAATGTTACAGTCATAACTAGGGTGTAGCGCTTAACTTAATATAAGGTATTATATTTCAAAAGTCTGACGGCAGCAGGGAAGAAGCTGTTCTTGAGTCCATTGGTTCATGACCTCAGACATTTGTATCTTTTTCCCAATGGAAGAAGGTAGAAGAGAGAATGTCCGGGGTGCGTGGGGTCCTTAATTATGCTGACTGCTTTGCCGAGGCAGCAGGAAGTGTACTCAGAGTCCATGAGTGGGAGGCTGGTTTGCGTGATGGACTGGGCTACATTCACGACCCTTTGTACTTTCTTGCGGTCCTGGGCAGAGCAGGAGCCAGACTAAGCTGTGATACAACCAGAAAGAATGCTTTCTATGGGGCATCTATAGAAGATTGTCTGATTACTGTAGGTTCAAGAGGCAAACTGTCCCCCATTGCAAGGAAATGCACTGAATTAGGGCGGACATGGCTCGTAGAACGGAATTCCCTGTTGCCGCGGGCTGGATTTTACGAGCCTTTTCCAAGTGAGGTTGTAAAATCCCGCAGATTAATGTCTCAACGGGAACTGAATGCAAATTCCTATCTCATAGCGCCATCTGGTGTACTTTAAAACTTCCTTGAAAACTCTGCTCAGTGGAGAGCAGGTGAATGTTTAAAACAAATCGAGGGGTCAATCACTTCTACACACTCAGCACTGGGAGAGATTCATAGCTCTCTGTGTCTGTCAATATGCAAACATTCCTTTATCTAGTATGATGAGCACTGGGCAAGATGGAGAAGAGAATTTCTTGGAGTCAAGAGACAAGAGAGGTTAATTAGTGACTTTTACAATTATGACATAAATTCCTGCAAATAAAACCTAGAAATTGGCATTAATAATTTGATTTGATTTTGATTTGATTTGATTTATTATTGTCACATGTATTAGTATACAGTGAAAAGTCTTGTTTCTTGCACGCTATACAGACAAAGCATACTCTTCATAGAGAAGGAAAGAGGGGGTACAGAACGTAGTGTTACAGTCACACCTCAGGTGTAGAGAAAGATCAACTTCGTGCAAGGTAGCTCCATTCAAAAGTCTGATGGCAGCAGGGAAGAAGCTGTCCTTGAATCAGTTGGTACGTGATCTCAGACTGTTGTATCTTTTACTCAATGGAAGAAGGTGGAAGAGAGAATGTCCGGGATACGTGGGTTCTTAGTTGTGCTGGCTGCTTTGCTGGCGCAGGGGTAAGTGTAGACAGTGTCAATGGATGGGAGGCTGGTTTGTGCAATGGATTGGGCTGCATTCACGATCTTTTGTAGTTCCTTGCGGTCTTGGGCAGAGCAGGAGCCATACCAAGCTGTGATACATCCAGAAAGAATGCTTTCTATGGTGCATCTGTAAAAGTTGGAGAGAGTCATAGCTGATATGCCAAATGAGAAAGTAGAGCCATTAGTGGGCTTTCTGAAGTATAGTGTCAGCACCGGGGGACCAGCACAGGTTGGTGGTGATCTGGACACTAAAAAACATCAAACTCTTGACCCTTTCCACTTCGTCCTTGTTAATGTAGACAGAGGCAAATTCTTAACACGTCTTGAGGCCAATGGCAATCTCCTTCATTTTGTTAACATTGAGGGAAAGAATAATATTATGGTAGTGAACTTTATGTTAGCGCTTTATAATACAGTAAGAAGTCTTACGACACCAGGTTAAAGTCCAGCAGGTTTATTTGGAATCACGAGCTTTTGGAGCGCTGCTCTTTCATCAGGTGAGTGGAGAGAAACGATTCATAAACACAGTGTATATAGACTGAGGAAGTTAATAGTTGGAATGCCAGTCCTTACAGGTAATCAAGTCTTTACAGGTACAGACAGTGCGAGTGGAGAGAGGGGTAATCACAGGTTAAAGAGGTGTGAATTGTCTCAAGCCAGGACAGTTGGTAGGATTTTGCAAACCCAGGCCATATGGAGAGGGGGGGGTTACACGGAGTGTGACATGAACCCAAGATCCCGGTTGAGGTTGTCCTCTCGCGTGTGGACCTCTCCACTCACCTGAGGAAGGAGCAGTGCTCCAGCCCAGTCCAACGCCGGCATCTCCACATCATTGCTTTATAATACTCCATGGGCTATCTGGGTCCAGACATTATCTTGTTTCTGTCCTAGTTAAATATTACTTTATAAATGTTGCCAATTTTAATTGTTGAGTGCTTAAATTTCGGTCCATGGATAATATATCTCCTGCATTATCTGTTAAATTATGGTCCATGGATTAAATATATTCTACATTATCGTTAAATTACGATATATAGATTACATATATTCCTGCATTATCTTTTAAATTACTGTGAATGGTTAATGCATGCTCTGCATTATCTGTTAAATTATGGTCCATGGATAACGTACAAACTGTCCTCTCTTTGTTCATAGTAACATTGTGCTCTTATTTACAGACTGTATATTAGATCTCCTTCCAGAGGCTGTAGCAGTCTGTCAGATCCCAAGTTTCACAGGTAAATACCTTTACATTTTCCATTTTATCCATTCCATAGTTGTAAATCGGCCTGAGTTGTGGAGAATGAAAGGTGAGGTTGGAGGATCTCCTGTCTCAGCAGAACCACATTAAGTTCATGTTTATTGAGTTTATTTATTAGTCACATCTGGGCTTACGTTAACACTGCAATGAAGTTACTGTGAAAATCCCCTTGTCGCCAGACTCCGGCGCCTGTTCGGGTACACTGAGGAAGAATTTAGCTCGGCCAATGCACCCTAACCAGCACGTCTTTCAGACTGTGGGAGGGAACCGGAAGAAACCCAAGCAGACACGGGGAGAATGTGCAGACTCCACACAGACAGTGACCTGGGAACCCGGGCGCTGTGAGGCAGCGGCACTAACCACTGTGCCACCAATGCTGCCCTGGGCTGGAATCTCCCTGGGGTCTGATATTAAACAGACAAGATGAAATAGGGATGCCAGTTTGCTGTGAATCGCTCTCCTTCCCATGTAAAAGCACTCCTATAATTGGCAAAATCAGGCACTGTTCCACACAGAGCATTAGCCCTCAGCAGTGCCTTACTGTGACACTAGAATGGGGTTTAACTGAGATACCTCACTGTATGACTGAGGGATATCCTCCGGTTAAGATTAAAACAGTGTACCTTGACTGCTATATTTTTTCTGGATTTGGGAAAGGGCTTTGCTGAAATAAAACCATAGGGTTGGGATTTACCCACGTTTCCTGCCAGTGGGATGTTGTGGTCCTGCCAGCAGTGATGGAGGGCAGCACAGTGGTTAGCACTGTTACCTCACAGCGCCAGGGACCCGGATTTGATTCTGGGCTTGGGTCACTGTCTGCGTGGAGCTTACATGTTCTCCCCAGGATTTCCTCCGGGTGCTCCAGTTTCCTCCCACAGTCCAAAGATGTGTAGGTTAGGTGGATTGGCAATGTTAAATTGACCCTTAGTGTCCCAAGATGTGTCGGTTAGATGGATTGGCCATGCTAAATTGACCCTTAGTGTCCAAAGATGTGTCGGTTAGATGGATTGGCCAGGCTAAGTTGACCCTTAGTGTCCCAAGATGTGTCGGTTAGATGGTTGGCCATGCTAAATTGACCCTTAGTGTCCAAAGATGTGTCGGTTAGATGGATTGGCCAGGCTAAGTTGACCCTTAGTGTCCCAAGATGTATCGGTTAGATGGATTGGCCATGCTAAATTGACCCTTAGTGTCCAAAGATGTGTAGGTTAGGTGGATTGGCCATGCTAAATTGACCCTTAGTGTCCCAAGATATGTCGGTTAGATGGATTGGCCATGCTAAATTGACCCTTAGTGTCCAAAGATGTGTAGGTTAGGTGGATTGGCCATGGTAAATTGCCTCTTAGTCTCCCAAGAAGAGCAGGTTAGGGGGATTAAATGTGTGGGTTTATAGGGAAAGGAATGGGGGGAGGGTCTGGGTAAGATGCTCTGTTGGAGAGTTGGTGCAAACCTGGTGGGCCAAATGGCCTCTTTCTGCACTATAGGAATTCTATGACCACCTCCGCCCCAGCCCATTGCAGGTTCCCTCGTACCAAAGGGTGCAAATAATGGGAAGCCCTGCTGATTGCCAAGCTGTGGTGGGCCATCTGTACTACTGCAGAACATGCCCCCGTGTGTGGGATGGCGGGTTGAAGAAGCCACCCATGGTCTTAAAACTAGGCTTGCCTTTAATGGATGCACTTGCAACAAGTGGATGCAATTTTATTCTGATCTGTCTGTTATGAATAGGATTGGGTTCAACACTTTAGGGCAGAGTGAAATTGGTGACAATCATTTCATAGTTATGGAGTTATTGAATCCCTACAGTGCAGAAGGAGGCCATTCTGCCCATCGAATCTGCACCAACTCTCCAACAAAGCCTCCCAACCAGGCCCTGTAACTCCACATATTGATCCCACTAATCCCCCTAACCTGCTCATCTTGGGATATTAAGGGGCAATTCAACATGAGGCAGGATGGGGGAAGGTTGGGGAGGTGGGAGGAGAAACAGGTAAGTGGAGTTAAGTCCACACTCCGATTAGCCATGGCATTATTAAACAGTGGAGCAGATTGAGGGGCTAAATGGCCTTTTCCTGCTCCTAAGTCCTGCTCCTGCTGTCTAAAGATGTGCGGGTGAGGTGAATTGGCCATGCTATATTGCCCCTTACTGTCCAAAAATGTGCAGGTTGAATAGATTGGTCATGCTAAATTGCCCCTTAGTGTCCAAAGATGTGCAGGTTAGGTGGATTGGCCGTGTTCAATTACCCCTTAGTGTCCCAGGATGTCCGGGTTAGGTGGATGCTAAATTGACCCATCAGTGTCAGAGGGACTAGTTAGGATAAATGCATGGGGTTATGGGGATAGGGGTTGGGTGGCTTTGTGGTCGGTACAGGCTCGATGGGCCGAATGACCTCCTTCTGCACGGTAGGATTCTATGATTCTATGAATTTTTGTGCTCTCATGTTCTTAGATATTTTGCACGTGACCCCATGGGAGTTTCCATCCAGTGAGTTAATATAAAACCTCCCCAGATTAGTGCATTGGCTGTCAAGCATTTACTCTCTCATGACACAATTTCTTTCTCATTGAAGGGAAATTTGGGCTTGGTTTGGAACAGAGGACTAACCTGTTTTCACCAAAGTTAAAAATTGCTCTCCCCACTGTGTTCAGTATGAATGAGGGTGACAGCCTGGTCTATTCATTAGTGTCACAAGTAGGTTTACATTAAGACTGCAGTGAAGTTACTGTGAAAATCCCCTAGTCGCCACACTCTGGTACCTGTTCGGGTACATTGAGAGAAAATTTAGCACGGCTAATGTCCCTAACCAGCACGTTTTTCGGACTATGGGAGAAAACCAGAGCAAACACACGCAGACATGGGGAGAACATGCAGATTCCACACAGATAGTGACCCAAGCTGGGAATTGAACCTAGGACCCTAGTGCTGTGAGGCAGCAGTATTAACCACTGTGCCATTGTGATCTACCCGGCCCTCAGTAATGCAGTGAGCACAGAAGTGAGCACTATTGCTATATTGTATGGAGGTGATGCTAATCATTTAATTAATCTCTCTGCCTAGGTATCGAAAATAGTATGACATTCTTCAACCTGCAGGATAAAAAATTAGGTAGGTTAAAATGAATTGTGGAAATGTACTTCTGTTTTGTTTACATCTTCAATCACTCTCTGGAAATCCTTCCCTCAAACTCTCTTTCTCTGCCTCAACATCTCCCTTCCATCCTGAAAGAGCATCTCTGAGTTCCAGTTAGAATCATAGAGTCCCTACAGTGTAAAAGGAGGCCATTCGTCCCATCAAGTCTGCACTGACTACAATCCCACCCAACTGGCCCCGATCCCCATAGCCCCACATATTTACCCTATTAATCCCCCTGACATTAAGGGGCAATTTAGCATGGCCAATCCACCTAGCCCACACATCTTTGGACTGTGGGAGGAAACCAGAGCACCCGGAGGAAATCCTGGGGAGAACATGCAAACTCCACGCAGACAGTGACCTGAGACTAGGAGTCGAACCCGGGTCCCTGGTGCTGCGAGGCAGCAGTGCTAACCACCATGCCATTGTGCAGCCCCAGTTCTTTGACAAAGCTCTTTTCTTCATATTGCCCTGTCATCTGCATCTGCCAAACACTCAGGAATTTGCACATTAATAGATGAAGATATTTGTAAAGTTTTGTTTCCAGGTGCACTGAACTCCCTGAAGGTGGATTTATTTAATGTGTGGCTTATGGAAGAATGTAACCCAACGGGTGCTCACTTAACGAGGGAGAAAGTGAATCGAATGATAGAACTTTATAGGTGGCACATTGGCACAGTGGTTACACCGCTGCCTCACAGCACCAGGGACCCAGGTTCAATTCCGGCCTTGGGTCTGTCTGGAATTTGCACATTCACCCCATATCTGGGTGAGTTTCCTCCGGGTGCTCCGGTTTCTTCCCACAGTCCAAAGACATGCGGGTTAGGTGCAATGGCCATGCTAAATTGCCCCTTAGTATCCAAAGGTGTTTAGGTTAGAGGGATTAGTGCAGTGGATGCGCAGGTGAGCCTGGGTAAGGGTCAGTGCAAACTTAACAGGCCACATGGCCTACTTCTACCCTGTAGGAATTCGATGATTCTGTTCTATGATGATATTCGGCCTGTCGATGGAGGCAGTCTTCATCATAAAATCCCTACAGTACATGAGGTGGCCATTCGGCCTATCAAATCTGCATTGACCACAATCCCAACCAGGCCTGATTTCCCCTAACCCCACACATTTACTCTGCTAATCCCCCTGACACTAGGGTCAATTTAGCATGGCCAATCCATCTAGCCCGGCACATCGTTGGAATGTGGGAGGAAACAGGAGCACCTGGAGGAAACCCACACAGACACGGGGAGGATGTGCAAACTCTGCGCAGACAGTGACCCAAGCCGGGAATCGAACCCTGCCTCTGAGCCAGAAGTTGTGGGTTCGAGTCCCATCCCAGGCCATGGCAGCCAAGGAAGGTGTGTTTACCTGTAAATCCTTCCAACGCACGCCAATGGAAGGTGGCAAGAGAGGTTAGATTTGATTTATTATTGTCATCGTGTATTAGCATACAGTGAAAAGTATTATTTCTTGCATGCTATACAAACAAAGCATGCTGTTCATAGAGTACAAGGCCCAGCCATCACACAAAGCGAAACGCAGCATGGAATTGTAGATGTTTCTGGTGACGGCCTGCTGCTCATTTAGGCTGTTTTTCTTCTTACAGTGTGCTATTTTCAACAAGTTTTTCCAAAAGCAAAGAACTGCATGAAGACTGCAATGAGCAAACTACTGTCAAGTTATCCAGGTAGGATATCACGATGTGCTTTTATTCCCCATAACATAAGGCAACAAAGATTTTCCTATGGAGTATAAAGTGTTTCCCTACACTACTGCATATTTAAACGGCATCCCTGTTGGGTACATTCATGGTCAGACACGGATGCAGGTAGCAGAGGAAGTGTTGGCCTTGTGGTATTATAGCTAACCAATCCTCTATCCGTGCTAATATGTTACACCATGAGCTCTTAACTTAATAAAATAATCTTTGTTAGGGGATTGCTTAGTGGAATTATTCATCGAGACTATTAATCTAGAGATTTAGTTCGTGTTCTGGGGGCCCGGGTTCCAATCCCGCGACGGTGGAATTTGAATTCAATTTAAAAATATCTGGTGACCATAACAGTGGCACAGTTGGCACAGTGATCAGTTAGAGCTGCTGCCTCACAGCTCCAAGGACCGGAGTTCAATTCCGACCTCGGGTTACTGTCTGTGTGGAATTTGTATTGCATTCTCCTCGTGTCTGTGTGGATTTCCTCCAGGTGCTCCAGTTTCCTCCCACACTTCCATGATGTGCGGGTTAGGTGGATTGGCCATGCTAAATTGTCCGTTAGTGTCAGGGGGAATTAGCAGGGTAAATATGTGAGCTGGCTGGGGTTGTTTTCAGCGCAGGCTTGATGGGCCGAACGGCCTCCTTCTGTTCTGTAGGGGTTCTATGAAACCACTGTCGGTTGTCAGGAAAACCCATCTGATTCACAGATGTACTTCAGGGAAGGAAACCTGCCGTCCTTACGGGAGTGGATGTGGTGCCAATCAAGTGGGGCTGCTTTGTCCTGGATGGTGTCGAGTTTCTTGAGTGTTGTTGGAGCTGCACCCATCCAGGCAATGGAGAGTATTCCATCACACTCCTGACTTGTGCCTTGTAGATGGTGGACAGGCTTTGGGGAGTCAGGAGGTGAGTTACTCACCGCAGTATTCCTATCCTCTGACCTGCTCTTGTCGCCACTGTGTTTATGTGGTGAATCCAGTTGAGTTTCTGATCAATGTTAACCCCAAGGATTTTGACAGCGGGGGATTCAGTGATGATTACACCACTGAGTATACCGATTCTCCGAAAGATCACCCTATCTCGGGCCTGTCCCCGTAAACCCGCACATTTACCCCGACATTTACTAACATTACGGGGCAATTTTTTTTAGCATGGCCAATCCACCTAACCAGCACGTCTTTCGGACTGTGGAGGAAATCGGAGCACCCGGAGGAAACCCATGCAGACACGGGGAGAATGCACAGACTCCACTCAGACAGTGACCTGAGGGTGGAATTGAACTCGGGACCCTGGCACTGTGAGGGAGCAGTGCTAACCATTGTGCCACCATGCCGCTTACAATGCAAATGAAGAGATTGGAATCTCAAGGCTAACCTTTGGAAGGGTGCTGGGAGATAACAAGATGAAATGGAAATAAAATATGCGCAAGTTGATTTCTTTCTCTCTTTCTCTTACAGATCTGAATATGGAAAATTTTCATGGTGAGTTCATAACAGTTTCGCCCCTGCCTTGGTACTTTTAGGTTCATTGGTTCAGGGCGGCACGGTGGCACAGTGGTTAACACTGCTGCCTCCCAGTGCCAGGGACATGGGTTCGAGCCCCGGTTTGTCTGTGCGGATCTGCACATTCTCCCCATGTCTGGCTGAGTTTCCTCCGGGTGCTCTGATTTCCTCCCACAGTCTGAAAGAGTGTGCTGGTTAGGATGCATTGGCCTCGCTAAATTCTCCCTCAGTGTAGCTGAACAGGCACCGGAGTGTGGTGACTGGGGGATTTTCCCCAGTAACTTCATTGCAGTGTTAATGTAAGCTGACTTGTGCCACTAATAAATAAACTTTACTTTTATATACTGGGTGAATGGGCATGGCTGAGACACCGGGAGTTAAATTGGGCCAGGATTGGGAATTAAAGATGATGGAATAGTGTTTGTTGCCTTTAGGATGATGCTGCCAGTTAATCGGAGTAAATATCAAGAGGTATTGCCTTCACAGGCCAGGTATCATCCCTAATATATCACTGATTGATGTGTCATGCTTCTTAGTAATTAGTTCATACTGCTCACAGCAGCACTTTGAGGTCTTGAGATGCATAACCAGGTCTGATTGTTCAATATTCTGCCTTGCCATACCAGTGCCACAATTGGCATGAACTTTCCCAGGACAGGGGTAGTAGGGAAGGGGCTGCGTGGAGTCAGGCCAGCCACAGGACGGCCAAGAGCTGAGACGGACTGAGAAGGAACATGGGAATTAGGAGCGGAAGTTGGCAAATTCAGCCCTTTGAGCCTACTCCACCATTCAATCTCTCCCTGACTGATCTCTCCCTGGTCTCAAATCCACCTCCCCACCTGTTCCCCACATCCCCTTATCCCTTTTGTATTAGAAATACACCCATCTCCTTCTTGAAACCAACAAAGAACAAAGAACAGTACAGCCCAGGAAACAGGCCCTTCAGCCCTCCAAGCCTGTGCCGCTCATTGGTCCAACTAGACTATTCGTTTGTATCCCTCCATTCCCAGTCTGCTCATGCCACTATCCAGGTAAGCCTTAAACGATGCCAGCGTGTCTGCCTCCACCACCCTACTTGGCAGTGCATTCCAGACCCCCACCACCCTCTGCGTAAAAAACGTCCCTCTGATATCTGAGTTATACCTCGCCCCTCTCACCGTGAGCCTCTGACCCCCTCGTGATCGTCACCTCCGACCTGGGAAAAAGCTTCCCACTGTTCACCCTATCAATACCCTTCATAATTTTATACACCTCCATTAGGTCTCCCCTCATTCTCCGTCTTTCCAGGGAGAACAACCCCAGTCTGCCCAATCTCTCCTCATAGCTAAGACCAGGCAACATCCTGGTAAACCTCCTCTGCACTCTCTCTAAAGCCTCCATGTCCTTCTGGCAGTGCGGCAACCAGAACTGGATGCAGTACTCCAAATATGGCCTAACCAACGTTCTATACAGCTGCAACCAGACTCCAGTTTTTATACTCTATACCCCGTCCTATAAAGGCAAGCATACCATATGCCTTCTTCACCACCTTCTCCACCTGTGCTGCCACCTTCAGGGATTTGTGGACTTGCACACCTAGGTCCCTCTGTGTTTCTATACTCACGATGGCCCTGCCATTTATTGTATAACTGCGCCCTACATTGGTTCTTCCAAAATGCATCACCTTGCATTTATCTGGAACGATTCAATGATTCAGATTCCACCGCGCTATGGGGCAGCAAGTTCCACAAATTCACCACCCTCTGCGAGAAGTAGTTCTTTCACATCTCGGTTTTAAATCTACCGCCTCTCAACCTAGATCTGTGACCTCTTGTTCGAGATTGTCCCATTAAGCCTGCACCAATAACAATCCCTCCCAGGCCCTATCCCAGTAACCCCCACGTATTTTACCTGCTGATTCCCCTGACACTTGGATCAATTTAGCACAGCCAATTCACCTAACCCACACATCTTTGGACTGTGGGAGGAAACCCACGCAGACGTGGGGAGAATGTACAGCCTCTACACAAACTGTGACCCGAGGCCGGGAATTGAACCCAGACCCCTGAAGAAGAGAGAGTGTCCGGAGTGCGTGGGGGCCCTTGATTATGCTGGCTGCTTTGCCGGGGCAGCGGGAAGTGTAGACAGAGTCAATGGATGGGAGCAAAAGTAGAAAATGCTGGAAAATCTCAGCAGGTCTGACAGCATGTGTGGGGAGAGAATAGAACCAACTCTTTGAGTCTAGCTGACCCCTTTTTGGAGCTGCTGATTGCACAATGTTCAGCACCATTCACACTCCTCATGGAGTCATGAACTCCATGGACAAGTGCAGTAGGACAACATCCAGGCTCGGGCTGACAAGTGACAAGTAACATTCCTGCCAGAGAAATGCCAAACAATGACCATCTCTAACGAGAGAGGATCCAACCATCACCCTTCGATATTCAATAGCGTTACCATGGCTGAAACCCACACTGTTACTGAATCACACCCCATCAGTTGAATTGAATTCCACCAAACTTTTAGTAAGTTCTTTCCAGATTACTGTTTAGCACATACAAAAATATTCTCAGCTGGTCCTTTTGCCAAGTATGAACTATGATGTTGACAAGTGCCATTCCCGAGTAAAGCAGACCGCAATTCCACCCACCACGGAATTGGAACGGGCGAGGGGCGGATTGCTGAAATGTTCGTTGACCTCGGGCAGGATTTTCCAGTCTCGCTTGCGCGTGACTGCAAGGTCATGCCCATTAGGTTTTCCAGATCGCCCACCAATTCCCCTCAATCCCAGCATTTTCCTATATTAAAGGTGTTATATAAATGCAAGCCGTCATCCCTCTCATTCACACGTATAGATCCCATGCATTGTGTGGTGGATCGGGCTTTGGATAAATTCGGGAGCTGCAGTTACTTCCTGACCAGCAGCTGGCAGTGGAAACAGGGTAAGGAAATTTCAAATCATTTTCCTTCAGAGAACGAGGACAGTGGTGGGCATAACCGTAACTTTGGGTGGTTCTATAAAATGGAGAGCATCGAGTTCACTGTTATTGAATCTGCCCTCTTGTAGAGGAGAAGTTGATTCCACCCCCCCCACCTCCCCTCCCCGGAGAACGAACACCGAAACTTCTAAAGAGGAATACCTCACCCTATAATCTGTAAAAAATGTGTGTGAAGTGGTGTGACCCGCTCTTCAGCAACCTCTAGTGATTAAATACAAAATAAATCCCTGTCACTCTCTCTAAAATCAACATGTAACGATTTATTTATCTCAGTGAACAAGTTTACTAAACTATTAACAAGCCAAATAAACCCTTCTAACTATTAGCTATTCCTAAATAAAACAAGATTCTAATGGTTTGCTTTTCATATAAATACAATTTCCACTCATTAACAAAATAGAATTTAGTCACTCTCTAAATTACAACCAGGTTTTGTCCTCCTGGATATTCTGGGCCTTCCCTGTTGATTCTTCTGTCTGGAACTTCTTTCTTCTTTGCTACCTTTGCCATCTCGATGGTGCTTTGTCTAAGACATAGATGAAGCCATGAAAGCCAGCGATTCTCTCTCTTGAGCGTCGAGAGGTAAGAGCTATTAGCTATGGCAGGTGGCAGTTGTTCCCCTTTTTTTGACCCTGTCCCCTTCTTTTATACCCCTGATGACATTTCAATATTTCCTACAATAGGATTTGTCCAAGGTTATCAAAACCATCAGATTTTAATTTAACAGCTTCTTGGTATCTAAGCACCTGATTCAATTTGATTGGCTAAATTCAAAGCCTGTTGTCTTGGTAATACTGCTGCTTGGCCTTTTGATATAAATGTTTCAGTTTGGGCTCTCTGTGTACTTGCATTTTTTTTAAATGCACAGAAAAAGCACCACCTTTTAAAGAGACTTTGCAATGATTTCCGCCCCCCCCCCCCTAATATTTACAATTTGATAAACACTAAATTCTAACATCCCACATCCCAATCCATAATTACTCTATCTAATTTCAGACAGTGCTCTCTTCATTTTAACAACTTGCTTTAGATCATTCCCCCCATTCTTTTACAAATGATCTTTAACCTGTTTTTTCTGTTTACTGAACCCTCTCACCTTTTCTTCCTATTTGATTGCCTCCTGATTTTGAACACCTCTCTTAAACCTCTCAGTAGATTTCTCCGGTCTCTCTCTAGCGATCTTGGGGGAGACGATGGCCAAGTGGTATTATTGCTAGACTATCAATCCAGAAACTCAGCTAATGTTCTGGCGACCCGGGTTCGAATCCTAC
Organism: Carcharhinus amblyrhynchos; assembly: GCF_965287045.1. Lineage (NCBI taxonomy): Eukaryota > Metazoa > Chordata > Chondrichthyes > Carcharhiniformes > Carcharhinidae > Carcharhinus > Carcharhinus amblyrhynchos. The sequence continues at coordinate 5,470,631 of NW_027649781.1, read as the reverse complement.
TACGGCGCATGGTGAAATTTGAATTCAATGAAACAAAAATGGGGAATTAAGAATCTACTGATGACCACGAAACCATTGTCAATTGTTGGAAAAACCCAAATGGTTCATTAGCGTCCTTTAGGGAAAGAAATCTGCCGTCTTTACCTGGTCTGGTCTACATGTGACTCCAGAGCCACAGCAAAGTGATTGGCTCTCAACTGCCCTTTGAAAGGGCTAACCGAGGAAACTCAGCAAGAAATGCTGGCCCAGCCAGCGATGCCTGTGTCTCACAAATGAATTTTGGAAAAATAAATCAAAATCTGAAGTTCCACATCTGGCTGCGCTCTTGGTCAAACCCTACTGCACTCTCGCTAAGATTTGGACATCCTTTCTAATCGTGGCACCCAGAATTGTAACAGTTGAGGCTGTAACTATTTATGGAGATAGCACGGAGAGTTGTACAGTGCAGAAAAGGCCCTTCAGCCCATTTGGTCTGCACCAGCAATATCTACCACTAAAATTGTGCTAATCCCATTTTCCAGCACTTGTCCCATATCTTTGAATGTTTTTTGTTTATTCATTCGTGGCACATGGGCGTTGCTGGCTGGCCAGCATTTATTACCCATCCCTTTGTGCCCTTAGAGGGCAGTTGGGAGTCAACCATATTACTGTGGGTCTGGGGTCACGTGTAGGCCAGACCAGGTAAGGATGGTTCCCTAAACGGACATTGGTGAACCAGATGGGTTTTCCGACAATTAACAATGGTTTAGAAAATCATAGAATCTTAGAAACCCTACAGTGCCGAAAGAGGCCATTCGGCCCATCGAGTCTGCACCAACAACAATCCCACCCAGGCCCTACCCCCAGATCCTTACATATTTACCCGCTAATCCCTCTAATCTACACATCTTACAACTTAAGGGGCAAGTTTTAGCATAGCCAATCAACCTAACCCGCACATCTTTGGACTGTGGGAAGAAACCGGAGCACCTGGAGGAAACCCACGCAGACACGGGGAGAATGTGCAAACTCCACACAGACAGTGACAGTTTCATGGTCATCAGTAGATTCTTAATTCCAGATTTTTTTTAAAAAAAGTTGAATTCAAACTCCACCATCTGCCGTGGTGGGATTCGAATCCGGGTCCCCAGAGCATGAGCTGAGTTTCTGGATTAATAGTCTAGTGATAACACAACTAGGCCGTCGCCTCCCCAATTTTTTGACGTTTCGAGCGCTCATCCAAATACTTTTTAAAGGTTGTAAGGTTTCCAGCTTCCACTACATTCCCAAGGCAGCGCATTCCAGATTCCCAACACCCTCTGAGTGGAAAAAAATAAATAACCTGGTATCTTTTTCCTGTATTCCTTCTCGACATGATGGTGGCTGAACACAAGGACTGTCTGAAGATGATGAAGTCAAAGGTCCTATGGGTAAGCAAGCACTTAATGAAGATTCAAAAGAATAACATAACTGATTTCTATGATTCCTATTCTCTACATCCCCTTTTTTATATTCATCCCTGGGACATGGGCGTCGCTGGCTAGGCCAGCATTTATTACCTAGTTGCCCGAGAACAGCTGAGAGTCAACCACATTGCTGTGGCTCTGGAGTCACATGTAGGCTGAAGTTTATTTATTAGTCACGAGTAGGCTTGCATTCACACTGCAATCAGCTTACTGTGAAAATCCCCAAGTCGCCACACTCCGGCGCCTGTTTGGGTGCACTGAGGGAGAATTTAGCATGGCCAGTGTGCCTCACCCACACACTGTGTGGAGCACCCGGAGGAAACCCACGCAGGAGAACGTGCAAACTCCACACAAACGGCGACCCAGTCGGGGATCGAACCCAGGTCCCTGGTGTTGTGAGGAAGTTGTGCTAATCGCTGCGCCACCGGGCTGCCCCAGATAAAGACAGCAGAGTCACTCCCCTAAAGGGCATTAACATGTTGTTTAAAAAAAAACTCATCTGGTTCACTGATGTCCTTTAGGGAAAGAAATCTGCCATACTTCCCTGATCTGGCCTGACTCCAGGGCCACACAATGTGATTGCCTCTCAACTGCTGGTTTGGCTGAACTGTGACTCCAGAACCACGGAAATGTGGTCAACTTTTGGCTGCCCTCTAATAAATCACTCATCTTTATCAGTAGAATTGGACTGTAAATGCTGATCTTGTCTTACCTTAAGGATAGAAATTGTCAGTCCCTGATATTGTTAAATCCCAGGCCAGAAACTCCAAGGTGCTGTATGAAAATAGCCCAGTCGCTAAATGTTTTACATTTGATATTGGCACAAGGGTGAAAAGAAGGTGTTTCAGCCCAGGTGTGATTCAAGTAACCCAATAGGGAGCTTTTATCAAACAAAGTTGATTTAAGATCACAATTAAAGTTTAATAAAAAGATTTCACATAACTTTTAGCAGTTGCAAGAATCAAACATGATGGAATATAAACCTTAACAGCTAGCTATCTATGATGTTCCAAATCAAACACCATTCTACAAACTTATACCCCTTTCTACAGAAAGCAGATATGCCCATGCGATACTGGATTTTGTAGCTTTTTAACACCTGCTGTGAATTGCTCCTTTGGACATTGGATCTGAGGCTTCTCAGGTCCTGGAATTTTCAGCAAGCCTCTGGGGAGAGCGAGAGATGAGCGGGCACCCGGTGCGGAGGGGGCACGGGGAAGGCGGAGGACCTCCTCGTGAACCTGCTCCTGGACCTGGCCAGACAGGTCCGGGCAGCGGGCGACCGAGGGGGTTGTCCAACTCGCTGCTGTGGCTACTTTCACGGCTCAGTGTCCCTGGAGAGGCAGCGTGTGGTATCCATGGGCACCGTCGATGCCTTCCGTGCCCGCTGGGCATCGCAGGGGCCCATCTCTAATTGTCCTTCAGAGGATGGTGGTGAGCTGTCTGCTTGAACTGTCTCAGTCCTCAGGGTGCAGATATAGCCAGATGGCTGTTAACCAGTTTAACCAGTTTAAAGGTTAAAAGGGTATGACACCTGACCTGTGACCTCCTGTGACCTGTGACAGTGAAGGAATGGTAATATAGGCTGCAATTCTCCCATCCCGACCCGTAGCTTTTCTATTGGGTCGGGGTGGGAGATGCGTGTCATCGGACTTGTTCTGGGATTTGCGGTTGCACTGGGAACGCATGCGTATCTTCCAGACCCGGTGACCAATCCGCCGGGCAGACCCCGCTGGAAACCGGCAGGAAGGTAGGTGAGTCATTTGAGTCCTTCTTTGTCATATGTTTGAAATGTCTTTTACATTTCATTATCAGGAACTTTCAGGTCACATTGAATCTCCCACCCCATCAGGAGTACTTCATTCTGGCACATTCAAACTAGCTCCCCCTGTTCGGGGAATCAGCGAGAGACTCCACCAGAATGAAGAGGGGGCAACTGGGGACCTCCCCAGGGGGTTGGGCAGCAGGGCGGTGGTGCCCCTTGGGCATAAGCACCCTGGCAGTGCCAGCCTGTGCCCCTGGCACTGCCCGAGGGGCAAAGTGACCTTTCCCAGGGGGCACCTTGGCACTGCCCACCAGCCATTGGGCAGTGTCCAGGGGGCAGTGTCTAGTGTGGGCAGGACCTCGGGCCGATCGGTGGGGATTGGTCGGGGGGTGGGGGGGGGTGGGGGCGCTCCCACTGCCACTGTGCATGGCGACCGGTCTGGGATGGAGGGAGGGCAACGATCGGGGCGGGCTGGGGAGGGGGTGGGCTGCTGGTGGGGGCGGGGGCGGGTTGTCTGACCCCAGGGTCGGGGGGGGCTGCTGGTAGGGAGTGGGGGCGGGGCTGCCTCCGGTGACGTCTGACCCCGGGGCGGGGTGGGGTCAATGGGGTGGTGAGGTTCTACCGGGAGAGGGGGGTGGGGGATTGCCACAGCCAGGCGGGGACGGTGTGGGCTGGGCATCGGGCAACTGGTGACACTCACCCGTTTTGTTTCGGCTGCAGGTTTCGTGGGGTGCGTTTTAAAAAATCTGGGCTCTGCTTTTCACGGGTGTATCGCCATTCAGCATGACAACGTCAATGTGGAATTGTGAGGTAGGGAACCGATCACACTCAGTCACATCAAGAAAATGTGCAAAAGTGCTTTAAAAAGCAGGATTTGAACATTGTTTGCTGTTTCGTTTCACGGTCAGAGAATATACTTTATGATCAGAGAATCCCTACACTGCAATTTACCCCATCGAGTCCTCACTGACTCTCCGACAGAGCATCTCTAACCAACGCACATTTATCCCACTGTTAGAGCAAGTGGGCGAACACGACCACTACGGACTCAGAGTCAGGCTCAACACCCGTGCAGCTTTATTTATTTTTACATCGACGGAGGTGCAGTCAGGACATACAAACCAAACAGTCCCGAAAGCACTCTAAAGACCCACCGCAACGGGCTATAGTTATACCTGAACTTCGATACATTGTACAATTCAAATGCTAATGGTTTGTTTGCAGTATTCGACTCTGACCATCCTGTTTCGATGTCTTTAAGCATCGTTACGATGTTTTTAAGTGTGCGTCAATCGTTTCTGTCTGATGGGTTTATTAATGGTCTAGAATCTCCGGGGTTTGAATAATGGGTGTTTGACTGGTTTGTGGGGCCAGGGATGCTTCCTTAGTTATGTTAATCTTTAGGTGTCTCCATACAGGGTTGCTTGATTCAACCAGAGGTGCTGACTTGTTGTATTTTTTAATTTAGTTCCTGTAGGTGCCATCCTGTCCGGTTCCCTTTACGTGCTAGCCCTCATTTGCATTCTAAAAGCATGTCCTTGCCTGTTAGTCTGTGTCTGTTCCCTTGTGACCTTTAGTGGGGAGGCTCTGAGTGCAACTTTAGTTTGCTTCCATATTGTGTACCCAATTTCATAAAATCTGTTGTCCAATAACACCACTAATCCTTTGGACACTGAGGGTAAGATTTTACCGCCTCATTCACCCTGAAACTGTAAAATCCCACCCGAAGCCAATGGACTGTTCCATATTCCGCCCCTCGTCCGCTCCTATTCCCCTGGCGGGTGGGCTGGTTAAAATCAAGCTTGCGGGTCAATTTATCATGGCCAATCCACCTAACCTGCACATCTTTGGACTGTGGGAGGAAACCGGAGCACGTGGAGGAAACCAACGCAGACATGTGGAGACTCCGCATAGACAGTGACCCGAGGCTGGATTGAGCCTGGGTCCCTGGCGCTGTGAGGCAGAAGTGCCACCCAGTGTCCCTATCGAATCTGCTCACAATCTTCTCTTCTCCTAGGTCAATAGCCACAGCTTTTCCAATCTATTTACGCTTCTGAAGTAAGCCTATCTTGCTTGGGTCCAAAGTGAGCGATCTCACACTTCCCCTCGTCGAATTTCATTTTCCAGAATTCTGCTCCCTCAATCAATCAAAGCCTCCCTCTAATTCCCTGCTCCTATCCGGACTCTTCGCTCCACCATCTAACTTTTTCTTTATTCGTCTGTGGGACGTGGGCATCACTGGCTGACCAGCATTTATTGCCCATCCCTAGTTGCCCCTGGAGGGCAGTTGAGAGTCAACCACATTGCTGTGGCTCTGGAGTCACATGTAGGCCAGACCGGGTAAGGACAGCAGATTTCCTTCCCTAAAGGACATTAGTGAACCAGATGGAGTTTGACGACAATTGTTTCATGGTCATCGGTAGATTCTTAATTCCAGATTGTTTTTCTTGAATTTAAATTCTACCATCTGCCGTGCCGGGATTCGAACCCAAGTCCCCAAGACACGAGCTGAATTTCTGGATTAATAGTCTAGTGATAATATCACTAGGCTCCTCCTCCCTTTGTGTCATCAGCAAACTTGGATACACATCCCTTTATTCTTGTAACAATCCCATGTGATAGATACACTGAGAGGTTGGGCTGATGTTACTGGATTGATTACAATGGTGGTAATAAATATGTTATTTGTTTGAACAGGTTATTCTGCATTACTGTTCACAATGGGGAAATCTCTCTTCGCTGGTGCGCTGATTCGTAATGCATTACTATCACATTAGGCAACTCTTTAGAACGGGTGGCATCCTCGCTCCACTAATGGAAGTCTCTGCTGCAGGTCAACTTGTGTTTGATATTCATCTCCGTACACATGCCAGGTTCTCCAGACATTTCTCCTGAGATGTACTTCCAGTTACAATTTGTGAATGTACGCTCCCACACAAAAGGGTCGTGAATGTCGTCCAGTCCAACACACAAACCAGCCTCCCATCCATCGACTCTGTCTACACTTCACGCTGCCTCAGAAAAGCAGCCAGCATAATTAAGGACCTCACGCACCCCGGACTTTCTCTCTTCCATCTTCTCCCGTCGGCGAAAAGATGCAAAAGTCTGAGGTCACGTACCAACTGATTCAAGAACAGCTTCTTCCCTGCTGCCATCAGACTTTCGAGTGGACCTACCTCGCACTAAGTTGATCTTTCTCTACACCCTAGCTATGACTGTAATACTACATTCTGCACTCTCTCCTTTCCATCTCTATGAACGGTATGCTTGTCTGTATAGCGCACAAGAAACAATACTTTTCAGTGTTTCCTAATTCATGTGACAATAATAAATCAAATCAAATCAAATCAAAAACAAGGCAAGGCTCCAAGTTTAAGTATCAGTGTCACAAGTAGACTTACATTAACATCACAATGAAGTTACTGTGAAAATCCCCCTAGTCGCCACACTCCAGCACCTGTTCGGGTACACTGAGGGAGAATTTAGCATGGCCAATGGGATGGTTAACACTGCTGCCTCACTGCTCCAGGGACCCAGGTTCGATTCCCGGTTTGAGTCACTGTCTACCAAAGGACTGGTCAGAAACGTAGAATACAACCCCGACAGTACATTAGGCCCATCGAGTCTGTACCGACCACATCCCACCCAGGTTTAACCCCTAAACCCACACATTTACCCAGCTAATCCCCCTGACACTAGGGTCAATTTAGCATGGCCAATCAACCTAACCCGCACATCTTTGGACTACGGGAGGAAACTGGAGCACCCGGAGGAAACCCACACAGAGATGTGGGGAGAAAATGCACCCTCCACACAGACAGTGACCCAAGCTGGGAATTGAATCCAGGGCCCAGGCACTGTGAGGCAGTAGTGCCAACCACTGTGCCACTGTCTTGGTCAATAGGGCAACTCATGGGCAAGACATACCATCATTCTCTGTCCAACATTTCACCAGGCTGACAATCAATCTTCTGATCTCCAGGATCCAGTACCCAGGAGGTACCTCAGAGGATGCACTGGAGGTCCCCGTGTATTGTCTGCACAGAAATTTCCCAGGAAGTTTGAACTTCTGATGGCCAAACTTCCCTGCACTGGGAATCCTCTGATACTCCAATCTGGGATGGTTCTGACTACCTCACCAGAATTATTATCCAGGGAAAGTTAGAATTGAAATCACTTGTAATTACTGGCTAACGATAGCACTGATAATGCCGTCCAACAACCCCCATCAAATAAACTAGGCTACACTCCCCCACCCCTCCGACTACCCCCCCGAACCATCCAACTGCCATCCCCACAACCACCATGCCAGCTACAACCCCCACCCTTCCAACTAACAGCACCACCTGCATGGCTACCATCCCACCCACACCGACTGCACCCTCACCCACCCAACCGACCCCTGACTGCCCTCTACCCTTCTGACCCTGGTGGCACAGTGGTTAGCACTGCTGCCTCACAGCGCCAGGGACCCGGTTCGATTCCCAGCCTTGGGTCACTGCCTGTGTGGAGTTGGCACATTCTCCCCGTGTCTGCGTGGGTTTCCTCCAGGTGCTTCAGTTTCCTCCCACAGTCCAAAAGATGTGCGGGTTAGATGGATTGACCGTGATAAATTGTCCCTCAGTGTCAGGGGGATTAGTAAGGTCGATATCTGAGGTTACAGGGATGGAGCTCAGGTTGGAGTGTTGTCGGTGCAGAGAATAGCCTCCTTCTGCACTGCAGACATTCTTTTCTATTCTATTCTGTTCTGACTACACTCCCACCCTGACTACCCCAACCTGAATGCCTCGGCAACCCCCGACTCCACTCAAAACACCCCGATAGACATCCCCAACTACCCTCTCAAACCTCCAACTCATCCCAATAATCCAAGTATCCCTCCCCCCTGACTATATGAACCCACCTCGACAGACCATCCGACCCTCAACCCTAGGCCATCAATACCACCCCCCCCCGGCTCTCACTGCCTAACACCAGCTGACCATTTACACCACCCCCCCAAACCATGTGACCCCACCATCATCCAATCTAGAGTATCTGATCTCCCCCACCCGCTGACTAACCAATCCCCATGACCATTGAGTGGCCCTGACCATCCAAATGCCTCGCCCCTATTATCTGACCCCTCCAACTATCCGATACCCACCCTCCCCCCCCACTACCCCAACCTCCTGGACCCCTACCATTAACCAATCCATCTTAGCACTCGACCTGTCCAACCCATCTTATCTTATCTTCTCCCGAGTTTCTCAAGTCGTCAGGGACCTGTCAATCAATCTGCTTTATGATGGCTGGTGGTGTGACATAGAGCGGCAAGGTTTTCCTCCCCCATTCCCAACCCCCCCCCGCACCGACTTTCTCACCCTCAGCTCAGTGCCTCGGGTTCCCGCCACACTGGACCTTCCCCACAAGGTCCGGGTCACAGGGTCAGAGGAGAAAGGTGAAGCTATATCTGAGGAAATAGGAGCAGGGAGGGAATCCCACTGCCGCTCCCCGCAAGTTCTGGTCCCCACTCACGTCCAATGATTTCTAAATTTCCTCTCAAGGAGACTTGGTTGAGTCACTGCAGTAGACAGACCCTCCCTTGATGCTGCAAGGAATGGCCAGATTTGGAATAGTTCATAAGATACCGGAGCAGAACTCGGCCGTTCGGCCCATCGAGTCGGCTTCTCCGTTCGATCATGGCTGATATGCTCCTCACCGCCATTTTCCTGCCTCCTCCCCATAACCTCTTTCAGGGCGGAAGAGTCAATTGCTGGGGGGCATAGGTTTAAGGTGCGAGGGGACAAGGTTTAAAGGAGATGTACGAGGCAAGTTTTTTACACAGAGGGTGGTGGGTGCCTGGAACTCACTGCCGGTGGGGGCGTCAATGGAAGCAGATATGATGGTGACTTTTAAGAGGCGTCTTGACAAATACATGAATAGGATGGGAATAGAGAGATATGGTCCCCGGAAGGGTTTTAGTCGGGCAGTATGGTCGGTACAGGCTTGAAGGGCCAAAGGGCCTATTCCTGTGCTGTCATTTTCTTTGTTCTTTGTTCTTAACCCTTCAACCCATTACCAATTAAAACGCTGTCCACCTCCTCCTTAAATTTACTCACTGTCCCAGTATCCACCGCACTTCGGGGTCGCGAATTCCACAGACTGCACAGAAGTAGTTTCTCCTCAACTCTGTCTTAAATTTGCTACCCCTTATCCTAAGACTATGACCGCTCGTCCTAGTTACCTCATAACCTCTTGGTTCTGCGGCGTTGGCTAATGGATCACCAATTAGATTTGCTTTTCATTTGGCTTCATGCAGCTTTCAAATATTTATAATATTTCTTGAGAAAATGCTTGATGTCTTGCGAACAAATAAATTTCGTTTGCCGTCACTTATTTAAAAATAATAAACTTCACTGTTATTGCTGTTGCGTTCCTGGCAGAGCTGAATTTACCCCCTCTGGGAGGTTGTGTATCATGCCTGCTTTCTGGATTGTGGAGGGAGGGGATGGACTGTCCATCTCCACTGTGGAACTAGCAAGAGTGGGACAGCTGCATTCAGGAGAGGTACCCACACCCTTCTCCACACTGGTAAATAATGGCCAGGACTAGAATAGAATAGAATCCCTACGGTGCTGAAGGAGGCCATTCAGCCCATCGAGTCTGCGCCGACTGTCTCTGTCAGTGCTATCTCACCCAGGCCCGCTCTCCCACCCTATTCCTATAATCCAAAACCTTTACCGTAGCCAAATCACCTAAATTACACATCTTTGAACATTAAGGGACAATTTAGCATGGCCAATCCACCTAACTTGCACATCCTTGGATACTAAGGGATAATTTAGCATGGCCAATCCACCTAATCTACACATCCTTGGACGCTAAGGGGCAATTTAGCATGGCCAATCCACCTAATCTACACATCCTTGGACGCTAAGGGGCAATTTAGCATGGCCAATCCACCTAACCTACACATCTTTGGACATTAAGGGGCAATTTATAATGGCCAATCCACCTAACGTGCACATTTTAGGACGCTAAGGAGCAATTTAACATGGCCAATCCACCTAATCTGTACATCTTGGGACAGTAAGGGGCAATTTAGCATGGCCCAGCCACCTAATCTACATACCCTTGGACACTAAGCGACAATTTAGCTTGGCCAATCCACCTAACATGCACACCTTGGGACACTAAGGGGCAATTTATCACGGCCAATCTACCGAGCCTGCACATCTTTCAGACTGTGGGAGGAAACTGGAGCATCCGGAGGAGACCCACGCAGACACAGGGAGAATGTACAGACTCCACACAGACAGTGACCCGAGGCTGGAATTGAACCTGGGTACCTGGTACTGTGAGGCAGCAGTGCTAACCAGTGTGCCATCGTGCCACCGCTGCCACCGAGGAGAAATCTACTGCTCTTCTTTCAAACAGCTGATAGAATTTCATTGATACCAAGGAAGTGGGCATCTTATAGTCTGACCCAAAAAGTGGTACCGCTGACAAGGCAGCACCCCTACAGTGGGATTGTCAGCTTAAATGCCAGCTTCGGGAGCAGAATTTTCAATTAGGAGGTGAGAGTGCTATGTGCTGGTTGGCAGCTGGTTCCTGTTGCTATGAGATTTCCACTGCCCATAACCAACCATTCCCGTGACCCATCTGTCTTCCAATTCGACAAAGGTGAAAAATGATTACTTCCCCAGGAGACTATAGCTGCAACTGCCGTCGTTCTGATGTTAGCTATCTGTCCTTTCTCCTGAGTTAGTCTTCCACAGTTATACAATTTCTTTCCATTTATTCCCCCAGTTGGTCTTTGGTAGATGCCGGTCAATTTCCTTATCTCTCCACATTGAAGTTACTTTCCCAAGCCCCATTATTTTCTCCAGTTACATATGTAAACATTTGTTTTTCCACAATAGGCTTTTTCGCATCTCATCATTTCTCCAGATGTCTGCCTCTGATCATCTCCCATTCTTTCATTTTCATAGAATCATATAATCAAGGAGAGGCCCATCGGGCCCACACCGACACCAGCGCTATTTGTCCTGATAAGTTCAAGATGAAAATCTTTGACAGAAAAATCTCTTTGTTTTTCTCCCACCCACCAACTGAACAGTTAAGGAGAGAAGGAACAAATAATGAACACTGCCAGAGAATAACATTAAAATCATCCCAGGGAAAAATTCAGATATATGTCCACAACATTTATCCATCAGATCATCGCCATCGCTCATCCCTAATAGCCCTTAAACTGTGAAATTTGATTTGATTTATTATTGTCACATGTATTAATATACAGTGAAAAGTATTGTTTCTTGCGCGCTTGTAATAGAAGTAATCAATGTCTGGTCCGCGAAACAATGCCTCCTAAATCACAGAATGTTAACAGGGCACTCAATGCAATCCAAAAACACATTAAAGATTCTTCAACTTACAAAGCCCTATTTGCGTATGTATCAGACTACATACATAAGCAAACAAGGTGATAAAAGCCCTATTTGCGTACATAAACAAAGGTATACGTGCCAAACTGCACAAGCAAGTAAATAAAGGTGATGCACAGTAACTCACGTAATCGCGTGAAGTACTCGGGAACAGCGCGTGAACACTCTCAGGACTGTCATTGATTGGATATCGGAGCAGAGGAATGAGCCTGATCAACTCATTCCTCAGCCTTTAAAAAAAGGGGATTCCCATTGTCTCGGTGGACGCTCAACCGTGGGATAAGCGCGCATCGCCCGGTCGTTATCGGGACAACGTGTTGGTCCTTCACCGAGACTGAAAAGGGCTCCCCAGTCGTTGGAAGGATGAAGGCACAGTCCTGATGGTAAACATACGTAACTCTTCTTCTTAATACCGCCTGTATACTGCAATTGTAGCTGTTCTTCTTCTTGAGTGCTGAATACTTTCCGTAAACTGTAATTGTAGCTGTTCTTCTTTTTTTTGAGTGCTTAATACTGTATGTATAATGTAATTGTATACCATAGATAGATAAGGATAGATAAGTAAGGATAAATAGAGGTACGAAGTGTGAACCTAATCTTGTTGTATACCGAATCATTCTCTCACTCTCTTGAGTCTCCTGCAAAATTATAACTTTCGTACCATAACATTTGGCGTAGTCGGCAGGATCTTGTGTTTTGCAGCTGGGAGAGAGAGAGTATTTGGTTCGGTGGCAACAATGTTTAAGGCAATGTTTAAGAAAAGTAAGAAGGGGAAAGAGTATGTGCCTGAAGTCTTGCCTGAATGGGATGGTACTCCCTATCAGACGGTGGCATGACTCATACGTGTGGGCGGGGGACCGCCCCAATGTTGGTCAATAGCTCTGCAGGGAGCGGATGTTTCTGCCCTGGAGGAATGTCTCCAGAAGGTCCCTGTAAATGTAAAGGATCCGTGGAGGGGGTTGCAGGACCGCCTATGGATCGTGTTGGCTGCCTACAGAAGGCAGCATGAGCGGGCTGGCCAGCTGCGTGAAGAGTTAGATAAGGTTAGGCAGCATTTTATGGATGCCAAGGGGCAAGCCTCTATGGCCCAAACACAAGTTGAGCTGCTTAGGCGACGATTGGAACAAGTGACAGGCGTAGCTGAAAAGGCTGTGATGCAAGTTGCTAAATTGAATGCTAAAAAGAAACGAACACCCAATATAAAGAAGGTGCGAGCCTTTGTGGCCACCGCGCTAGCCGAACAGTGGGACCCCTCCATTTGGGAAGGAGATATTTGGGAGTCAGAAGGGGAGGATGATGATTTAGATGATGATTCTACCCCAGTGCAGGTCAAGCCTATAGTGCGACGGCGTATTTGTCAGACGCCAGATGGTAGAATGAATAGAACAGATGTGTATGAAGACTATACACAACAAGAACTGTCAGACATAAGAGAACGTATGCGACAGAGATCAGGGGAGCCGCTTGACCGATGGCTGGTGAGGCTGCATGACCAAGGGGCTGGACAGATAGAGATAGATAGCCAGGATGGACGGCATTTTATTGATTTGTGTACTGATCCCGTGGTACGGGGAGCAGTGAAAACAGAATTGGATCTGTTGCAACATGACACTACCCTATTAACTACTATGGCTAAGGCTGTCATGTTGCGACATCCAGATCCGGGGTCTTGGCCCCAAAAAGAGGGTCCGTGGCATACCTTGATGGAAGCAGTCAACCGAATGAGGGAATTGGGAATGCGGACTGCTGTAGAAACCGGGCACGCGAATGAATTAGGTAACATGCCCTTTACTGCTTCTCAACGGAAGGCTATTATTAAGACAGCTCCCCCGCAATATAAAGGGGCGGTTATGGCAGTATTATTAGGGGCTGAGATTTCAATAGGAGAAGGGGCAATGAGATTAAGAGAATTGGGAGACATGGGTGACTGGGAGGTACGAGAGTCGGCGTCCTCCCAGCGGGAACTGCGGGAACGAGGTTCAGGACGGTCTGTGAAGGGAGAGAATATAAGTAGGCGACACTTGTGGACTCTCCTTCGGCAGGCAGGTATAGATGCTTCAGAGATAGATGGCCGCCCTACGATGGAGTTGTGGCAACTCGCCAAGAAAAAGGGGCTATGGAAAGGGGAAACGGCAAAACGAACAGCACGCGTATCGCTAGCTGATGAGGGACTAAAGTTCCCTAGTTTGTGTCAGTGTAAGTGCAAACAGAATCTGAGTGAGGAGCAAGAGACTCCAACTTCCTCTTCAGAGTTAGAAGAGGAGGAGGGGGTGGAAGTGAGAGAGGTTAAGAAAGGAGGTAAGCGAGAAAATAAGAAAAGTAAGAAGGGGAAAAACAAGTCAGGAAGAGGGCACTTGTATCCCATGCAAGAGCTCCAATATTTTGAAGAGGAATACCATTAGGATGAAGGCCAAGCCCCCGTGGTGTGTACGGCCACTACATGGTGGTCTTTATTTGAAGGATGGTCGTCACAGGCACAACAAATGTGGAATATATTAATACATCCTATCGTTATATTATTAGTATTCATTATTATCTTAACTATTAGTAATATATGTATTTGTCGTTATTTACAAAAATTAAAGCAACGAGCAGTGTATGATGCATTGCTTCGCTGACCAAGGGCCGAATGTAATAGAAGTAATCAATGTCTGGTCCGCGAAACAATGCCTCCTAAATCACAGAATGTTAACAGGGCACTCAATGCAATCCAAAAACACATTAAAGATTCTTCAACTTACAAAGCCCTATTTGCGTATGTATCAGACTACATACATAAGCAAACAAGGTGATAAAAGCCCTATTTGCGTACATAAACAAAGGTATACGTGCCAAACTGCACAAGCAAGTAAATAAAGGTGATGCACAGTAACTCACGTAATCGCGTGAAGTACTCGGGAACAGCGCGTGAACACTCTCAGGACTGTCATTGATTGGATATCGGAGCAGAGGAATGAGCCTGATCAACTCATTCCTCAGCCTTTAAAAAAAGGGGATTCCCATTGTCTCGGTGGACGCTCAACCGTGGGATAAGCGCGCATCGCCCGGTCGTTATCGGGACAACGTGTTGGTCCTTCACCGAGACTGAAAAGGGCTCCCCAGTCGTTGGAAGGATGAAGGCACAGTCCTGATGGTAAACATACGTAACTCTTCTTCTTAATACCGCCTGTATACTGCAATTGTAGCTGTTCTTCTTCTTGAGTGCTGAATACTTTCCGTAAACTGTAATTGTAGCTGTTCTTCTTTTTTTTGAGTGCTTAATACTGTATGTATAATGTAATTGTATACCATAGATAGATAAGGATAGATAAGTAAGGATAAATAGAGGTACGAAGTGTGAACCTAATCTTGTTGTATACCGAATCATTCTCTCACTCTCTTGAGTCTCCTGCAAAATTATAACTTTCGTACCATAACATTTGGCGTAGTCGGCAGGATCTTGTGTTTTGCAGCTGGGAGAGAGAGAGTATTTGGTTCGGTGGCAACAATGTTTAAGGCAATGTTTAAGAAAAGTAAGAAGGGGAAAGAGTATGTGCCTGAAGTCTTGCCTGAATGGGATGGTACTCCCTATCAGACGGTGGCATGACTCATACGTGTGGGCGGGGGACCGCCCCAATGTTGGTCAATAGCTCTGCAGGGAGCGGATGTTTCTGCCCTGGAGGAATGTCTCCAGAAGGTCCCTGTAAATGTAAAGGATCCGTGGAGGGGGTTGCAGGACCGCCTATGGATCGTGTTGGCTGCCTACAGAAGGCAGCATGAGCGGGCTGGCCAGCTGCGTGAAGAGTTAGATAAGGTTAGGCAGCATTTTATGGATGCCAAGGGGCAAGCCTCTATGGCCCAAACACAAGTTGAGCTGCTTAGGCGACGATTGGAACAAGTGACAGGCGTAGCTGAAAAGGCTGTGATGCAAGTTGCTAAATTGAATGCTAAAAAGAAACGAACACCCAATATAAAGAAGGTGCGAGCCTTTGTGGCCACCGCGCTAGCCGAACAGTGGGACCCCTCCATTTGGGAAGGAGATATTTGGGAGTCAGAAGGGGAGGATGATGATTTAGATGATGATTCTACCCCAGTGCAGGTCAAGCCTATAGTGCGACGGCGTATTTGTCAGACGCCAGATGGTAGAATGAATAGAACAGATGTGTATGAAGACTATACACAACAAGAACTGTCAGACATAAGAGAACGTATGCGACAGAGATCAGGGGAGCCGCTTGACCGATGGCTGGTGAGGCTGCATGACCAAGGGGCTGGACAGATAGAGATAGATAGCCAGGATGGACGGCATTTTATTGATTTGTGTACTGATCCCGTGGTACGGGGAGCAGTGAAAACAGAATTGGATCTGTTGCAACATGACACTACCCTATTAACTACTATGGCTAAGGCTGTCATGTTGCGACATCCAGATCCGGGGTCTTGGCCCCAAAAAGAGGGTCCGTGGCATACCTTGATGGAAGCAGTCAACCGAATGAGGGAATTGGGAATGCGGACTGCTGTAGAAACCGGGCACGCGAATGAATTAGGTAACATGCCCTTTACTGCTTCTCAACGGAAGGCTATTATTAAGACAGCTCCCCCGCAATATAAAGGGGCGGTTATGGCAGTATTATTAGGGGCTGAGATTTCAATAGGAGAAGGGGCAATGAGATTAAGAGAATTGGGAGACATGGGTGACTGGGAGGTACGAGAGTCGGCGTCCTCCCAGCGGGAACTGCGGGAACGAGGTTCAGGACGGTCTGTGAAGGGAGAGAATATAAGTAGGCGACACTTGTGGACTCTCCTTCGGCAGGCAGGTATAGATGCTTCAGAGATAGATGGCCGCCCTACGATGGAGTTGTGGCAACTCGCCAAGAAAAAGGGGCTATGGAAAGGGGAAACGGCAAAACGAACAGCACGCGTATCGCTAGCTGATGAGGGACTAAAGTTCCCTAGTTTGTGTCAGTGTAAGTGCAAACAGAATCTGAGTGAGGAGCAAGAGACTCCAACTTCCTCTTCAGAGTTAGAAGAGGAGGAGGGGGTGGAAGTGAGAGAGGTTAAGAAAGGAGGTAAGCGAGAAAATAAGAAAAGTAAGAAGGGGAAAAACAAGTCAGGAAGAGGGCACTTGTATCCCATGCAAGAGCTCCAATATTTTGAAGAGGAATACCATTAGGATGAAGGCCAAGCCCCCGTGGTGTGTACGGCCACTACATGGTGGTCTTTATTTGAAGGATGGTCGTCACAGGCACAACAAATGTGGAATATATTAATACATCCTATCGTTATATTATTAGTATTCATTATTATCTTAACTATTAGTAATATATGTATTTGTCGTTATTTACAAAAATTAAAGCAACGAGCAGTGTATGATGCATTGCTTCGCTGACCAAGGGCCGAATGTAATAGAAGTAATCAATGTCTGGTCCGCGAAACAATGCCTCCTAAATCACAGAATGTTAACAGGGCACTCAATGCAATCCAAAAACACATTAAAGATTCTTCAACTTACAAAGCCCTATTTGCGTATGTATCAGACTACATACATAAGCAAACAAGGTGATAAAAGCCCTATTTGCGTACATAAACAAAGGTATACGTGCCAAACTGCACAAGCAAGTAAATAAAGGTGATGCACAGTAACTCACGTAATCGCGTGAAGTACTCGGGAACAGCGCGTGAACACTCTCAGGACTGTCATTGATTGGATATCGGAGCAGAGGAATGAGCCTGATCAACTCATTCCTCAGCCTTTAAAAAAAGGGGATTCCCATTGTCTCGGTGGACGCTCAACCGTGGGATAAGCGCGCATCGCCCGGTCGTTATCGGGACAACGTGTTGGTCCTTCACCGAGACTGAAAAGGGCTCCCCAGTCGTTGGAAGGATGAAGGCACAGTCCTGATGGTAAATATACGTAACTCTTCTTCTTAATACCGCCTGTATACTGCAATTGTAGCTGTTCTTCTTCTTGAGTGCTTAATACTTTCCGTAAACTGTAATTGTAGCTGTTTTTTTTGAGTGCTTAATACTGTATGTATAATGTAATTGTATACCATAGATAGATAAGGATAGATAAGTAAGGATAAATAAAGGTACGAAGTGTGAACCTAATCTTGTTGTGTACCGAATCATTCTCTCACTCTCTTGAGTCTCCTGCAAAATTATAACTTTCGTACCATAACAACGCTATACAGACAAAGCATACCGTTCGTAGAGAAGGAAAGGAGAAAGCGTAGAATGTAGCATAGACTATCTCAATACAATATCATAATGAAGCGTAGACTGTCTCATGCTACTCTTTAGTCAAAGACAGGGCAGAATGGCCTCCCTCTGTGCTGTAACAATTCTAATCGACTTCAGGAAGTGTAGTGGAGGATATGTTCCTCTCTACCTCAACAGGGATGAAGTAGAAATGGATCAAGAGCTTCAAGTTTCTAGGTGTCCAAATCAACAACAAACTGTCCCAGTCCCTCCATGCCAATGTTATGGTTAAGAAAGCCCACCAGCACCTCTAGTCTCTCAGGAGGCTAAAGAAATTTGGCATGTCCGCTACAAATCACAGCAATTTCTCCAGATGTTCCATAGAAAGCATCCTTTCTGGTTGTACCACAGCTTGGTATGGCTCCTGCTCTGCCCAAGACTGCAAGAAAGGATTCCATCAGTCAAACCAGTCTCCCATCCCTGACTCCGTCTACACTTCCTGCTGCCTCGTAAAAGCAGCCAGAATAATCAAGGATCCCATTCACCCCAGTCATTCTCTCTTCCACCTTCTTCCGTCGGGAAAAAGAAAGTAATGTCAGAGGTCACATACCAACCAACTCAAGAACAGCTTCTTCCCTGCTGCCATCAGACTTTTGAATGGACCTACCTCGCATTAAGTTGATTTTTCTCTACAGGGTAGCTATGCCTGTAACATTGCATTCTGCACTCTCTCCTTTCCTTGTCTATGAACGGTATTCTTTATCTGTACAGTGAGCAAGAGATAATATTTTTCATTGTATGTTAATACACGTGACAAGAATAAATCAAATTAAATTAAGCATCCCTCCTGGTTCTCTGCAGCTGGGGAATTTTAACTAACCTGCCCATTGGAGTAACTGATGGGATCGGGGGGTGACTGACTCATTCTCATTCCCTCCTTTCTTTTTCCTCTTCATTGAAGTCAGCATTGGAAAGGTCATCGAATTGAAGTTTTGCTCCAGCTTGTAGGCTTCCTGTTCCGAGAATTAGCTTCAAGTTAGCATCTTTGACCAGTCTAATGTTGACTTCTGTCTAGTTAATACTTGGGGATTCTTTTTTTAAAATGCAGGACGTGGGCATCGCTGGCTGGCCAGCATTTATTGCCCATCCCTAGTTACCCTTGGAGGGCAGTTGAGAGTCAACCACGTTGTTGTGATTCTGGAGTCACATGTAGGCCAGACTAGGTAAGGGGCAGATTTCCTTCCTTAAAGGACATTAGTGAACCAGATAGGTTTTTCCAACAATCGGCAATGGTTTCATGGTCATCGGTAGATCCCTTTGTTTTTTATTGAATTCAAATTCCACCATCTGCCATGGTTGGATTTGAACCCGGGTCCCCAGAACATTAGCTGAGTTTCTAGATGAATAGCCTAGCGATAATACCACTAGGCCATCACCTCCCCTTCACGTTCAAAGAAATAAAGGGAGAAAATAATCCTCACCAAATATATATTTTTGTAGTTCAGAAAATGTTTCGGTTGTAAGTTTAACTCTTGACTTTCTTTCTTGTATTTCAGAACATCACTCCCATTAGTGAAAGGTATGTAACAAATACCCTTCTATAAAAACATGCAAATGACAAAGACTTTGAGAGGACATTATATAATAACACTAATATCTATTTTTCAGAGGAGGTGTCAGAAAAATACCTCTGTGTATTGGGATACAGCGAAAAGCATTGTTTCTTGCATGCTATACAGACAAAGCACACGGTTCAAAGAGTACATAGGGGGGAAGGAACAGAGAGGGTGCAGAATGTAGTGTTACAGTCATAGCTAGGGTACTGAGAAAGATCAGGTTTGTGTGAGGTAGTTCCATTCAAAGGTCTGATGGCAGCAGGGAAGAAGCTGTCCTTGAGTCAGTTGGTACGTGACCTAAACTTTTGTATCTTTTTCCCAAAGGAAGAAGATGGAAGAGAGAATGTCCAGGGTGCATGGGGTCTTTGATTATGCTGGCTGCTTTGCTGAGGTGGCGGGAAATGTAGATGGAGGTTGGGCCAGTTCAAAGGGTGTGTGAGAATCGATCACATGACCATGGATTCTCGGGTCCCGTGTTAGGCCAGGCCGGGTGCAGACAGCAGATTTCTCCTGCAGAGGGCACTAGTGAACCAGATGGCCAACATTGCTGAGCTTGGCCTAATATTCCAGATTTATTAACGGCAATTCAATTCCAGCCAGCTGCCGTGTACCACCGTGCCACCATCTCCCTCCCCAGAGATAACGCAATGTTTACTTATATCCCTCCCAAGGAGCTCCAGACTGCACAGTAAATCAAGGAGGACTAGCTCGGGTAAATGCAGGGGTTTGTAGGGATAGGGCCTGGGTGGGATTGTGGTCGTTGCAGACTCGGTGGACCGAATGGCCTCCTTCTGCACTGTAGGATTCTATGAAAGATCACTCCGTGGTCCACTATTTTCAACAAAGTCCAATGTAAACTCTTATATCACCAGTGAGAGAGAATTTCTCTTAAAGCTCAGTGTTGGAGTTGATCATCTGTTGACAATTTGAACTAAATGTTTGTCACTGTGGAATTTAAACATCCAATAATGTTTGACCAGATCAGACGGTGAAGGTGGAGTTGTGAGCAGTGTCTCTGTTGACCTGACGCTAGGAGAATTCAGTCGTCCCCTCCAGTATTTTGTTTGGAAACGGATGTTCAAGGTCCTCAAACCAGGTAACGCTGCTTCGCCCTGTGATCAGAAACGGAGACTTGTTTCTATACTGAAGCCTGTCACCGCCCGCAGACACCACAGTACGGTCAATTCATTATTTTTATTATTTATTAGCGCCACAGGCAGGCTAACATTAACGCTGCAACAAAGTTATGTGAAAATCCCCTGGTCGCCACACTCTGGCGCCTATTCGGGTACACTGAGGGAGAATTTAGCACGGCCAACGCACCTAACCAGCGGAGAGAATGTGCAGACTCCACATAGACAGTGACCCAAGCTGGGAATGGAACCCAGGTCCCTGGCGCTGTGAGGCAGCAGTGCTAACCACTGTGCCATCCTCCAGTACTTACCTGAGGAGCAATCTTTATTGTAATGGAACTAGCCCTCCGAACATCAAACAGTAGTGATTGGGCCAATCGATTTGCACCCAGCCCATGCCTCAGTCCAGGGAAATACAAAATCAGTGATTCTGTGCCGGACAGTAAAGCCCAACCTCAGTTAATACAGATAGATAGAAAACTAATATCAAACCACCAACATTTATTGCCCATCCCTAGTTGCCAAAGGGCAGTTGCGAGTCAACCACATTGCTGTGGCTCTGGAGTCACATGTAGGCCAGACTGGGTAAGAACAGCAGATTTCCTTCCCTAAAAGGACATTCTTCAACAAAGATTGACAAAGAAGTTGATAAAGAAGGGTAGGAGAAACTATGAAGCTGGGCTAGCGCTTTCATTCTCCGTTCTGAGATTGTGGACCCATCGGTCTGTCGATCATCTCCTTTGCTCAAGAAAACGTCAGGGAAATCTTCTAGAACTGTCTGGAAAGGGAAAATGCGCAATTCTTTCCACAACTTAACTGCAGGTTTCACTTCAATTTTTCATTGAGTCGGTGGAAGTATATTCTTTTGACAAGTGTGAATAGTTGTTCCATATGGATGCTTCAGGCTGGAGTTTAGGCTTGTGATTTCTTTAATATTGGATTAATAATTGGAAGTGAATAGTTTTTTAAAGTTTATTTATTAGTGTCACAAGTAGGCTTACAGTAACACTGCAATGAAGTTACTATGAAAATTCCCTAGTCGTCACACTCTGGTGCAGTGCCGGATTTAGGCATAAGCTAAATAAGCTACATCTTAGGGCCTCAGAATCCGTAGGGGCCTCTCACAATTTCAGAAGGTTTACAATGAAGACAACCTTTAAGAGCGAATACGAGAAAAGAAAAAGAGAGCACCAGCTTGAAGAGCAACTCAAAAAAAATTCATTTGAAAATAATTTTTATTTTTCAGTATAAATACCTTGATATTAAATAATTAAAAGGCATAATTATGTTTTCAATTTTTTTGTGGTGACTCAAGGTCCTGTTTTGGTACGCACCTTTGTGAGACCTTTTGGTGTAATTTTTTTTAACAAAGGCCTCCAAGCTTTATATAGCTTAGATCCTCACCAAGTCTAAACCTGGCACTGCTCCAGCGCCTGTTTGGGAACACTGAGGGAGAATTTAGTATGGCCAATGCATCTAACCAGCACGTCTTTTGGACTGTTTGGAGGAATCCAGAGGAAATCCATGCAGACGTGGAGGGAATAAGCTGACTCCGCACAGACAGTAAGCCAAGCCAGGTATCAAACCTGGGTCCCTGGTGCTGTAAGGCAATCGTGTTAACCATTCTGCCACCCTGAAGAAGGGCCTTTGCATTGGCTGGGAATCGAACTGGGCCTCCCATGTGGCAGGCAAGAATTCTACCACCGTGCTGAACCACCACTTTCATTCATGGAAACACAGAAACCCTATAATGCAGAAAGAGGCCATTTGGCCCACTGACGACAATCCCACCCAGGCCCTATTCCCATAACCCTACATTCACCCCACTAATCCCTATAACCTACACATCCCGGGACACTGAGGCAATTTAGCATAGCCGATACACCTAACCTGCATGTCTTTGGATCTGAGATTGCCCTGCCTGATGATTTGGATGATGTCTCTTATTTCTTAATTGGGGAAATTGAGTGTCATGCATGATAGTAGGGGGTAATATGTGCAGTTTGAAGGATTTCATTAGGGCGGTTTTACTTGTTAATATGTATTTTTCTGTTGGTCTCGATTAATTTGATTGATCTCAGACATATATTAATTAAAAGAGATATCAGACCACACTTTCTCAAGGGGCATCCTGAAACGTCCCCTGCGCTGTATCTATTCTATGATTCAGTGTGATGATCACTGATTTGTTAGGAATCCAATCAGAAACACCAAGATATGTTAGAAAGTTAGATTAGACCCCAACTATTTTTTATTTTTGGCATTCATGTGAGGATAAAGTGTTTCACTCCAGGTATGATTCTATTGACACACTAGGAAGCTTTCATCAAAACAAACTTTATTTAGATTAACAGATTAACTATGACAAATAATTAGCGTAACTTTCACTAATTCAAGTACTTAAACATGACCGAGATAGTCTAGCAATTAAGAATTCTATCTCTTAGTTCCAACTTAAGCACTATTCTTCAAAGATTCCTCAAAGACTCTTCAAAAATTTTTTTTATTCATTTATGGGACATGGGCATTGCTGGCTGGCTAGCATTTATTGTCCATCCCTAGTTGCCTTGGAGTTCAGTTGAGCGTAAATCACATCGCTGTTGCTCTGGCGTCACATGTAGGCCAAACCAAGTAAGGACAGCAGATTTCCTTCCCTAAAGGTCAATAGTGAACTAGATGGGTTAGTCTGACAATTGACAATCATAGAATCAGAAACCCTACAGTGCAGAAAGAGGCCATTTGGCCCATCGAGTCTGCACCAACCACAATCCCACCCAAACCCTACCCCCATATCCCTACATATTTGCCCACTAATCCCTCCAACCTATGCATCTCAGGACTCTAAGGGGCAATTTTTAGCATGGCCAATCGACCTAACCGGCACACCTTTGGACAATGGTTTCATGGTCATCGGTAGATTCTTAATTCCATATTTTGTTTTATTGAATTCAAATTCCACCATCTGCTGTGGTCCCCAGAACATTAGCTGAGTTTCTGGATTAATAGTTTAGCGATAATACCACTAGGCCATCACCTCCCTGAGCCAAAACATTTTAGTCAGTAGTTAAACTGAGTTGTTGTCCTGCAGTCTCAGCATGGAGTTCCATGTTTTTTTTCAGACAAATTAACTCCTTGTCTCTTATCAAGAAACATGATATAACTATATTTCTTAAAGGTACAGTATCATCACAATTAGTGTGTGCAGAGGCATAGGGAATGGCATTAAGTCATAATGCTCACTTGGAGTGCTGGTACAGATGTGATTGACCAGTGGCCACCTTTTGCACCATAACAATTCTGAGATCTTGTGGACCTCACTGCTATTACCCCTTGCTTTGAGGAACACTGAGTGCTGCAAGAAGGAACCAGTTCCATACCCCAGCCTTTTCACCCTAATTCTACAAATTAGTCCTCTTGATGTACATTCCCCATTGTCTTTTGAAAATGCTGTGAAACCCCGTTGCCCTGTCGGGTAGTGCATTTCAGATATTAACAACCCCCCTGCAAAAGCAATTCTTCTCATTTCCCTTCTCGTTCTCTTATCAGTTATATTAAGTCTATGATCTATGGTTGCCAGCCTACTTGCCAGAAAAAATAGTTTCTCTGACTTTATAATAAAATCTCTTATAATGAGGGTGCTCAAAATTGGATTCACCCCCAACCTTTTCTCAAGGAAAATAATTCCAGTTTCTTAATTTCTCCATTAACTGAAATTCATCATCCCTGGTAAACTTTCTTTGAATCTTCTTCATGACTTTAAGATTCTTTTAAAAGTGTGATGACAAGAATTGCTTCCGCCAGCTGAGACCAAAAGACTTCCTTGATTTTTATATTTAGTGCCACTATTAACTAAGTATTCCACACACTTAGACATTATCAATTTGTCTTGCCACCTTGAAAGATTTGTCTGTTAACTCTATTGTCTCTTCTGAACAGATACCAATCCAACCCTTCATAAAGGTGTCCATTAACCCAGAATCAACTTGCTTATCTTTCTTGCTCTCTAACGTTGTAGTTGTGATTTGGTGTCCCCTGATCAGACCTGTTTCATCCATGGAAATTAAGGTACAGGAAGAAATCATTTGACTTCTGGTCACTCTTCAGCTGCAACTTTCAACTGAAATCTCATTTCCCTGCCCTTTTCCATTTGACCTCATCTGCTTTTTTTCAACAGCTGCTGAGTTCCAGTTTAAATATTGATGTTTTGGCTTCAGTTGCCATATAAGATGGTAAAGAATGCTATCTTTTCTTATTTTTTTCCAGTAATGTATGTCCTCTCTTCATATTCCAGAGGGAACAATCTTTTACTATTAATTTTGTACACTTGTATCATTACATTGAGAGTCTCCATTCGGTCACCTCTTGACCTTCTCTGCTTCTGATAACTGCATGACATTCAATAATTGTACACCACTTTCGAGAGAACATTCATTGTTGTCCAACAAGGGGCATACACGCGGTGGGTCATGTGAGGGCTGCTCTTGGATGTTTCGAGAGTAGCCTAGTGCTTCACGTCGTTAGTGTACGCTTAAACTGGACCAGCTGATGGGCAAAACGACAGCTCAGTGACTATCACTGTTTGCTGTGCTGATACATGGATTTGGGCCAGTGTCTGTGGGAGTTTGTGCATTCTCCCTGTGCTTGCGTGGGTTTTCTCCGGGTGCTCCGGTTTAGGGGAGATCTCATTGAGATGTATAAGATGATGAATGGGATGGATAGGATAGAGGTGGAGAGACTCTTCCTGCTCAGAAAGGACAGTAGGACTAGGGGGCACAGCCTCAAGATAAAGGGGGGGGTGGTTTAGAACGGAGTTGAGGAGGAACTTCTTCACTCAAAGGGTGGTGAATCTCTGGAATTCTCTGCCCGTTGAAGTGGTGGAGGCTACCTCGCTAAATATTTTTAAGACGCGGGTTGATGGGTTTTTGATAAGAGAGGGGATTAAGGGTTATGGGGAGAGGGCGGGAATGTGGAACTGAGCCACGACAGATCAGCCATGATCTTATTGAATGGCGGGGCAGGCTCGAAGGGCTAGATGGCCTACTCCTGCTCCTATTTCTTATGTTCTTATGTTCTTATGTTAATATAAAAAAGGATAGCAAGAGTTTTTATACATATATGAAAAGGAAGAGGCTGGCTAGGGTGAACGTTGGACCCTCAGAGGATGAGAGGGGGGACTTAGTGGTAGGGGATGGGGAAATGGCTGAGGCCTTGAATAACTTTTTTGTTTCGGTCTTCACGGAGGAGGACATGAATAATTTGCCGGGTGTTAGCGATGGAAAGGTAGTGGGACTGGAGGATCTCAATGACATTATTGTTACTAGAGAGGCGGTGCTCGACAGACTGGAGGGACTGATTGTGGACAAGTCCCCAGGACCGGATAGAATGCATCCAAGGGTTCTGAAAGAAATGGCAGAGGTGATAGTGGATGCCTTGGTGGTTATTTTCCAAACGTCACGGGATTCCGGGGAAGTGCCGGAAGATTGGAATGGTTGCTATTCGGATTGGCGGATGGTGACTAGTGGAGTGCCCCAGGGGTCGGTGCTGGGGCCTCAGCTATTTACCATTTATATAGATGATCTGGAGGAGGGAACCGAGAGTATGGTGTCGAAATTTGCTGATGACACCAAGATTGGTGGAAAGGCAAATTGTGCGGAGGGTGGGGAGAGTCTACAGAAGGATCTAGATAGGCTGGGTGAATGGGCCAGGAAATGGCAAATGGAATTTAATGTTGGCAAGTGCGAGGTGGTCCACTTTGGTAGGAATAATGGTAGGAAGGATTATTACTTACGTGGAGAAAAACTGCAGCAGGCGACGGTGCAGAGGGACCTCGGGGTCCTTGTGCATGAGTCGCAAAAACCCAGCTTGCAGGTGCAGCAGGTGGTCAGGAAGGCGAATGGGATGCTGCCCTTCATAGCGAGGGGGATTGGATATAAAAGTAGGGAGGTCTTGCTGCACCTGTATAGGGCATTGGTGAGGCCGCAGCTGGAGTACTGTGTGCAGTTTTGGCCGCCGCACTTACGCAAGGATATTTTGGCCTTGGAGGGAGTGCAGAGGAGGTTTACTAGGCTGATACCGGAGTTGAGGGGGTTGAACGATGAGGAGAGGCTGAATAAATTAGGCTTGTACTCGTTAGAGTTTAGAAGAATGAGGGGAGATCTCACTGAGACATATAAGATGATGAAAGGGATGGACAGGATAGAGGTGGAGAGACTCTTCCCACTCAGAAAGGACAGTAGGACTAGGGGGCACAGCCTCAAGATAAAGGGAGGGAGGTTTAGAACAGAGTTGAGGAGGAACTTCTTCACTCAAAGGGTGGTGAATCTCTGGAATTCTCTGCCCATTGATGTGGTGGAGGCTACCTCGCTAAACATTTTTAAGACGCGGGTTGATGGGTTTTTGATAAGCGAGGGGATTAAGGGTTATGGGGAGAGGGCGGGAATGTGGAACTGAGACACGACAGATCAGCCATGATCTTATTGAATGGCGGGGCAGGCTCGAAGGGCTAGTTGGCCTACTCCTGCTCCTATTTCTTATGTTCTTATGTAAAACGGCTAATGTTACGCCGTTGTTTAAGAAGGGTGGCAGGCAAAAGGCAGGGAATTATAGGCCGGTTAGTTTAACGTCTGTTGTAGGTAAAATGTTAGAATCCGTCATCAAGGAGGAAATAGCAAGGCATCTTGAGGGGAATTGCTTGATAGAGCAGACGCAGCACGGTTTCGTTAAGGGGAAGTCGTGTCTGACGAATTTATTGGAGTTCTATGAGGATGTGTCTAGGGCGGTGGATAGAGGAGAGCCGGTGGATGTGGTCTTTCTAGATTTTCAGAAGGCGTTTGACAAGGTACCTCACAAGAGGTTATTGCAGAAGGTAAGGCGGCATGGAGTTGGGGGTAGGGTGTTAGCGTGGATAGAGGATTGGTTGTCAAATAGGAGGCAGAGAGTGGGGGTCAATGGGTGTTATTCAGATTGGCGGTTGGTGACCAGTGGAGTGCCCCAGGGGTCGGTGGTGGGGCCTCAGCTATTTACCATTTATATAGATGATCTGGAGGAGGGAACCGAGTGTAGGGTGTCGAAATTTGCTGATGACACCAAGATTGGTGGAACGGCAAATTGCGCGGAGGGTGTGGAGAGTCTGCAGAAGGATCTAGATAGGCTGTGCAAATGGGCCAGGAACTGGCAAATGGAATTTAATATTGGCAAGTGCGAGGTGGTCCACTTTGGTAGGAATAATGGTAGGAAGGATTATTACTTACGTGGCGAAAAACTGCAGCAGGCGACAGTGCAGAGGGACCTCGGGGTCCTTGTGCATGAGTCGCAAAAACCCAGCCTGCAGGTGCAGCAGGTGGTCAGGAAGGCTAATGGGATGCTGGCCTTCATAGCGAGGGGGATTGAATATAAAAGTAGGGAGGTCTTGTAATCCCACAGCGCTGTTGGGGCGGGTAATCCCACAGCGCTGATAGGGGGGGTAATCCCACAGTGCTGTTAGGGGGGTAACCCCACAGCGCTGTTGGGGGGTAATCCCACAGTGCTGTTTGGGGGTAATCCCACAGTGCTGTTTGGGGGTAATCCCACAGCGCTGATAGGGGGGTAATCCCACAATGCTGTTAGGGGGGTAATCCCACAGCGCTGTTGGGGGGGGTAATCCCACAGCGCTGTTGGGGGGGTAATCCCACAGTGCTGTTAGGGGGTAATCCCACAGCGCTGTTAGAGGGGGGTAATCCCACAGTGCTGTTAGGGGGTAATCCCACAGTGCTGTTAGAGGGGGGTAATCCCACAGTGCTGTTAGAGGGGGGTAATCCCACAGTGCTGTTAGGGGGTAATCCCACAGTGCTGTTAGAGGGGGGTAATCCCACAGTGCTGTTAGAGGGGGGTAATCCCACAGTGCTGTTAGAGGGGGGTAATCCCACAGTGCTGTTAGGGGGGTAATCCCACAGCGCTGTTGGGGGGGTAATCCCACAGTGCTGTTTTGATAAATATTGTGGGATTGGGAGGTGCAGTCTGTGCCTATTCAGTTACAGGCTTCATATTTGAGTCCAGTTACATTTCAGTTCCAGCTTCTCTGACGCTCGATGCACGCACGGCGAACAGAAACCTGCACCTGTTTGACAACGGAATGCAAATGATTTTTCGCCGTGGGCCGCCTTGTGCAATCGACAACCCTGAACGATTTACCCACTGGCCAAGTGCCCTGTGCTCGGAGGGATTCACAGCAGGAAGGCACTACTGGGAGGTCGAGGTGGAGAATAACTCAACCTGGCGCGTGGGCGTGGTCCGTGAGTCCGTGCCCCGGAACAAGGACTGTGATCGGAAACCTGCGACTGGGTTTTGGACCATTGTGAGACACGTGTTAAACGGGCAGTTTGTCAGTATGAGCGCTCCTCCTACACCTCTGAGTGCGGAAATGGGATTAAAGAAAGTTGGGATTTACCTGGATTACGAGGGTGGACAGGTGTCGTTTTACAATGCTGAGGACATGTCTCACCTGTACACATTCACTGACACATTCACCGAGAAACTCTACCCCATCTTGAGCAGCGACTGTGCAAAGAAAGCACTGAAGATAATCACTGATAAGACATAGTTCCCACCAGGACCTGAACGACACAGGAAGCTTTTTAATATAAATATAACAGCCAAATATTCCAATGTCCCAAACAGCAAAGTCTGGATTGAAATTGGTTTTGAACATCAGGAGTTTAAAGTGTATTTATTAGTCACAAGTAGGCTGATATTAACACTGCAATGAAGTTACTGTGAAAATCCCCTAGTCAACACAGTCAGGTGCCTGTTCGAATAGACTGAGGGAGAATTTAGCATGGCCAATCCACCTAACCAAGGATATCCTGGTGCGGACACACACACACAGACACGCACAAACACACACGGAGATACATGCGCAGTCGCATATGCACACACACTCATTCTTGCAGTCACATGCAGACACACAGACACACTCACTTACACACCGAGACACATGCGCACACTCACTCTCGCACTCAGACACACACTCTGTCACACATACGTACACAAACCCACTCTCGCACAGACATACCCATACACACACACACTCTTGCATTCACGCACACACCCATACACACAGACACACGCTGACTCTCTCACTCTCATACACACACACACACACTCTCGCACTCTATATACACACACATACTCACACACACACACTGTCACACATACAGACACACACACACATTTCAATTCGCATTGACAGTGGTGGGAGCAAAAGACCCCACCCCAGCTGCCCCTCACCACAATCGAATGTTTTCCACCTTCGGGAAAAGGATACAAAAGTCTGAGGTTGCTTAAGAGAGGAGAGATGGATTGGAAGGAGGTAAGGGGATTGGATAAAATGGGGAGATAATTATTTTATTCGGCATCTCTGAAAAATAATAGTCTTCTGCTCATTCTCGTTAAAGGTGAATGCTTCCTGTTTGAGGATCACAGAGTGGGGTTTTCTGTTTGAAATATTTGATAATCAAATGTCACTGCTTTGTGTGCTTCTGATAAGAAATTTGTTAATTAATTAGCAAATATTTCAGTGGGAGATCTTTGAGGCACGTAATCAATCTGTATTTATTAATTATCCCTGAATAAATACAATATTTCTGGGAGAGTGTTGATGTGGTGGGACTTCATGTATTTAGTCATGCTGGGGAGATGGATATGGTGGGAGAAGGACTTGTTGTCCAGCTCCAGATGTCCGCGGGAAGGAGGCGTTGTGGATTTTGAGTGTTGCCCATTGTGACTGTGATGCGATTAATCCTACACTGAATGGGTGAAATTTTGATATTACACAGTGACGCTGTACCCCAGGGGTCAGTGACGCCGTACCCCAGGGGTAAGTGACGCTGTACCCCAGCGGGGGTCAGTGATGCCGTGCCCCAGCGGGGGTCAGTGATGCCGTGCCCCAGCGGGGGTCAGTGGCGCCGTGCCCCAGCGGGGGTCAGTGGCGCCGTGCCCCAGCGGGGGTCAGTGGCGCCGTGCCCCAGTGGGGGTCAGTGCTATTGTGTGTGAGCAGGAATAATGACCCTTTACATTATGGCAGGAGTCAGCAGCTGCTAAATAGATTTCATACAATCCCCTCAATGCAGAAAGAGGCCATTCGACCCATCAAGTCTGCACTGATAACAATCCCACTCAGGCCCTATTCCCATAACTCTGCATATTTACCCCACTAATCCGCTTGACACTAAGGTAATTCAACATGGCCAATCAACCTAACCTGCACGTCCTTGGACTGTGGGAGGTATCCAGAGCACCCAGAGGAAACCTGCGCAGACACGGGGAGAACACACAAGCTCCACGCAGGCAGTGACCCAAGCCGGGCACTGAACCCAGGTCCCTGGCACTGTGAGGCAGTAGTGCTAAGCACTGTGCTACCTTGTTGCCCTGAGGAAACGATAGTAATGCAGAAACTGAAACAACTTATGACGTATCTGTTTAAGATATTTCCTGTCAAGAAATGCAAAACAAAGTGTAAGTCACGAAAGAGGTATTTGACAATAATTGTGAACTTGCCTAAGGCACTCACTGGTCTGTGGTTTCACCAGAGAGCTGAAAGCACGTGCTTTCCCCGTGAACAAGTGTCGCTCACAGTCAGAGGGGACCTTTCTCACTCAGTCGCTATAAACCGGGTCACACAATGTGAATTGATGGCTTAATGATGCCAATGTCAATTCCTCTATATTTTAAATCCACTTCCTTTCACACTGCCATTCACGCTTTCTTTACTTGAATGGAAAACTTTGGGTTTTTTTTGTTCAAATGACTTCCCTCACACTTTTCAACCTGTCTGTCTTTGTCCCCTACAGTGACAGTGGAATTTTGTCCTTCATTGCTAGAGGGATGGAGTTTAAAAACAGTGAGGTTATGTTGCAGCTGTATAAGATGCTGGTGAGGCCACATTAGAAATGCCAGCCCACACATCCACTTTGGGTTCTACGGTGCTGGGAACACTTCACTGGTTGGTGACAATGTTTGGGGGAGTGGGGGGGTAACAGGGGGAGGGTAAAAATACGATGCAACGAGTTTAAAAGGTGACATGGAATATTTCCAACCTTCACCACGCACTAAGGATAGTTAGCACTGCCGCCTCACAGTGCCAGGGACCCGGGTTTGATTCCAGCCTTGGGTCACTGTATGCGCGGAGTTTGCACATTCTCCACGTGTCTGCGCGGGTTTCCTCCGGGTGCTCCGATTTCCTCCCACAATCCAAAAGATGTGCGGGTTAGATGGAGTAAACATGGTAAGTTGTCCCTTGGCGTCCAAAATCTGTGCAACTTAGGGAGATTGGCAGGGTAAATTAGTGAGGTTATGGGGTTGGGGCGAGCCTGGGTAAGATGCTCTATCAGTGCTGACTTGATGGACTGAATGGCCTCTCTCTCTGCACTGTCGGGATTCTTCAGTAAGGTCAGTGAGTCAGTGTAATGTCCGGACTATATTAGGCATTGTAGATTGTAAGTAAAACTAGAAGATGTGGGGAGGGGGGAGTGCGATCTTACCGGCTGTTCATGCCCCACTCCCACTGCAGCGAGGTCGGGGAATTTGACGCCTGGCTAACCCTCCGTCTGCTGCGGCGGGATGGGAAAATCTCACTGACACGAATGGCCATAACATCGTGGTTCGCCGTCTCAAAATAATGATGCAGGTTTATTGTACAAGCTTTGGCCGTAACAAAGAATAAATGAAACTAAAAGCAAGAGCCTCTAGAACTCCCCAGTTCCTTCATGAGTCATGGCTATTGGAGAACAGCCAATTCCTAAATCCAAACCACCACCATCCTCATCGAGTCCTAGAGGTTTACAGCATGGAAACAGGCCCTTTGGCCCAACTTGTCCATGATGCCATTTTTTTAAGCCCCTAAACTAATCCCAATTGCTCATGTTTGGGCCATATCCCTCTATACCCATCTTATCCACGTAACTATCTGTATGTTTTTTAAAAGACAAAATTGTACCCGCCTCTATTATTACCTCTGGCAGCTTGTTCCAGACACTCATCACCCTCTGTGTGGAAAAGTTGCCCCTCTGGACGCTTTTGTATCTCTCCCCTCTCACCTTCAACCTATGCCCTCGGGTTTTAGATCCCCCACCCCCCCCCCCACCTTTTGGAAAAGATGTTGACTATCTACCTTGTTTATGCCCCTCATTATTTTATAGACCTCTATAAGATCACCCCTCAGCTTCCTACACCCCAGAGAAAAAAATCCCAGTCTAGCCAGCCTCTCCTCATAACTCAAACCATCAAGTCCCAGTAACATTGTAGAGAATCTTTTCTGCACTCTTTCTAGTTTAATAATGTCCTTTCTATAATAGGGTGACCAAAACTTCTCACAGTATTCCAAGTGTGGCCTTACCAATGTCTTGTACAAACTCAACAAGACGTCCCAACTCCTGTATTCAATTTTCTGACCGATGAAACCAAGAATGCTGAATGCCTTCTTCACCACTCTGTCCACCTGTGACTCCACTTTCGAGGAGCTATGAACCTGCACCCCTAGATCTCTTTGTTCTGTAACTCTCCCCAACGCCCTACCATTAACGGAGTAAGTCCTGCCCTGGTTCAAACTACCAAAATGCATCACCTCACATTTATCTAAATTAAACTCCATCTGCCATTCATCAGCCCACTGGTCCAGTTGAACAAGATCACGTTGCAATCCTGGGTGAATGGTGATGGCTACTGGGGACCATGAGGTTAGTCTTTCTATGCTGCCAAGGCAATGGTCTCCATCTGAGGGGTTAAGGGCAGTGGAAACAAGAGTGTCACAAGCAGGCTTACATTAACACTGCAATGAAGTTACTGTGAAAATCCCCTAGTTGCCAGACTCCGGTGCCTGTTGGGATACACTGAGGGAGAATTTAGCATGGCTGATTCACCCTAACCAGCACGTCTTTCGGACTGTGGGAGGAAACCGGAGCACCCGGAGGAATCACATGCAGACACGGAGGGAATGTGCAAACTCCACACGGACAGTGACCCAAGCCAGGAGTCGAACCCGGGTCTCTCGTGCTGCGAGGCAGCAGTGCTAACCACTGTGCCACCGTGCCTCCTGTGCCACCATAACTTCATTGCAGTGTTAATATAAGCCTACTTGAAGGTTTATTTATTAACATCGCAAGTAGGCTTACATTAATACTGCATTGAAGTTACTGTGAAAATCCCCTAGACGTCACACTCCTGTTCAGGTGCACTGAGGGAGAATTCAGCACGGCCAATGCACCCTAACCAGCACGTCTGAAAGACATTCAGCAATATGACCTAATTAAGTTTAAATTTATTTATTCATGTCACAAATAGGCTTATGTTAACATTGCAATGAAGTTACTGTGAAAATCCCCCAGTCGGGAAGAGTCACTGGCTTTTGGGTTGATAGTTTTGTGAAGCACTCTTGCTCTCTCTCAGACTGACCTCGCTGCTGAATTCACTCTGCACTCTCTGTGCTTTCCTTTTCGCTGAAACTGAACCTGAAACTGGCGTTGGAATTCCACAGCTAACTTCCTTCATGCCTAAAGTAGTCATGCACCCCGAAACAATAATGAAGGGAATTAACCTCAAGGTTAAGTGTTTCCTTCCACCCGTCTCAGACACACCATCACTGCACCTCATGTACGTGAATACTGGACGAGTGGGTATCTTTCCTTCTGAGACTTTCCCCAAGAGGGAGGATGATGTGCTTCCACTCTGCTTCTGAGGTGGCGGAGAATTCCAACACACCCTCCGCGGACTCTGTCACCCACAGGGCAGGTGGTACTTGGAGGGTTGGGAGGATGAGGGAGTTTGGAGGGTTGGGAGGGTAAGGTAGTTTGGAGGGTTGCGAGGGTGAGGGGCTTGGAGAGTTGGGAGGGTGAGTAGTTTGGAGGGTTGCAAGGGTGAGGAGTTTGGAGGATTCTGAGGGTGAGGAGTTTGGAGGATTGCGAGGGTGAAGAATTTGGATGGTTGCGAGGGTGAGGAGTTTGGAGCATTGCAAAGGGGAGGCGTTTGGAGGGTTGTGAGGATGAGGAGCTTGGAGAGTTGAGAGGGTGTGGAGTTTGGAGGAATGCGAGGTTGAGGAGTTTGGAGGGTGAGGAGTTTGGAGGGTTGCAAGTGTGAGGAGTTTGGAGGGTTGCAAGGGTGAGGAGTTTGGAGGGTTCTGAAGGTGAGGAGATGGAAGGTTGCGAGGGTGAGGAGTTTGGAGGGTTGCGAAGGTGAGGAGTTTGGAGGGTTGTGAATGTGAGGAGATGGAGGGTTATGAGGCTGAGGAGTTTGGAGGAATGCAAGGGTGAGGAGTTTGGAAGGTTCTGAGGGTGAGGAGATGGAGGGTTGCGAGGGTGAGGAGTTTGGAAGGTTGCGAGGCTGAGGAGTTTGGATGGTTCTGAGGTTGGGGAGATGGAGGGTTGTGAGGCTGAGGAGTTTGGAGAGTTGCGAGGGTGAGGAGTTTGGAGGGTTGTGTGGTTGAGAGTTTGGAGGGTGAGTCGTTTGGAGGGTTCCGAGGGTGAGTAGGGTTGTGAGCGTTGTGAAGATGAGAGATTTGGAGGGTTGGGAGGGTGAGAAGCTTGGAGAGTTGCGAGGGTGAGGAGTTTGAAGGGTTGCAAGTGTGATAAATTTGGAGGGTTGTGAGGGTGAGAATTTGGAGGGTTGTGAGGCTGAGGAGTTTGGAGGGTTGCGAGTGTGAGGAATTTGGAGGGTTGCGAGTGTGAGGAATTTGGAGGGTTGCGAGTGTGAGGAATTTGGAGGGTTGTGAGGGTGAGGAGTTTAGAGGGTTGTGAGGGTGAGGAGATGGAGGTTTGCAAGGGTGAGGAGTTTGGAGATTGCGAGGGTGAGGAGTTTGGAGGGTTGAGAGGGTGAGGAGTTTGGAGGGTTGTGTAGTTGAGAGTTTGGACGGTGAGTAGTTGGAGGGTTCCAAGGGTGAGTAGGGTTGTGAGGGTTGTGAAGATGAGAGGTTTATAGGGTTGAGAGGGTAAGAAGCTTGGAGAGTTGCGAGGGTGAGGAATTTGGACGGTGAGGAGTTTGGAGAGTTGCGAGAGTGAGAAGTTTGGAGGGGTGCTAGGGTGATAAATTTGGAGGGTTGTGTGGGTGAGGAGACTGGAGGGTTGTGAGCGTGAGGAGTTTGGAGGGTTGTGAGGGTGTGGAGACTGAAGGGTTGTGAAGGTGAGGAGTTTGGAGGGTTGTGAGGGTGAGGAGTTTGGAGGGTTGCGAGGGTGAGGATTTTTGCAGGTTGTGAGGGTGAGGAGTTTGGAGGGCTGTGAGGGTGAGGAGTTTGGAGGGTTGTGAGGGTGAGGAGATTGGAGGGTCGTGAGGGTGAGGAGATTGGAGGGTTGTGAGGGTGTGGAGATTGGAGGGTTGTGAGGGTGTGGAGATTCAAGGGTTGTGAGGGTGAGGAGTTTGGAGGGTTGTGAGGGTGAGGAGTTTGGAGGGTTGTGAGGGTGAGGAGTTTGGAGGGTTGTGAGGGTGAGGAGATTGGAGGGTTGTGAGGGTGAGGAGATTGGAGGGTTGTGAGGGTGAGGAGATTGGAGGGTTGTGAGGGTGAGGAGATTGGAGGGTTGTGAGGGTGAGGAGATTGGAGGGTTGTGAGGGTGAGGAGATTGGAGGGTTGTGAGGGTGAGGAGATTGGTGAGTTGTGAGGGTGAGGAGTTTGGAGGGTTGTGAGGGTGAGGAGATTGAAGGGTTGTGAGGGTGAGGAGATTGGAGGTTTGTGAGGGTGAGGAGATTGAAGGGTTGTGAGGGTGAGGAGATTGGAGGGTTGTGAGGGTGAGGAGATTGGAGGGTTGTGAGGGTGAGGAGATTGGAGGGTTGTGAGGGTGAGGAGATTGGTGAGTTGTGAGGGTGAGGAGATTGAAGGGTTGTGAGGGTGAGGAGATTGGAGGGTTGTGAGCGTGAGGAGTTTGGAGGGTTGTGAGGGTGAGGAGATTGGTGAGTTGTGAGGGTGAGGAGATTGAAGGGTTGTGAGGGTGAGGAGATTGGAGGGTTGTGAGCGTGAGGAGTTTGGAGGGTTGTGAGGGTGTGGAGATTGTAGGGTTGTGAGGGTGAGGAGTTTGGAGGGTTGTGAGGGTGAGGGTTTGGAGGATAGCGAGGGTGAGGGGGTTTGGAAGGTGAGGGAAGCTATCCGATGCTTGGAAGGATGCAGCTCCAGAAATACTCAGGAAGCTTGACACCATCCAGGACAAAGCAGCCCTCTTGCTCACTCTCATTTTCATAAACATTCAACCCTTCCCTATGAGCAGTGTCCACCATGTGTACATCTACAAGATACACTGCAGGAATTCACCGAGGCTCCTTCAGCAGCACCTTCCAAATCCAAGACCATCTAGAAAGACAAGAGCAACACAGACTTGCTAACACCATCACCTGGAGACCCCCTTGCAACTTGAATCACCACCCTATATATCAGCATTCCTTCACTATCGCTGGGTCAAAATCCTGGAAACTCCCTCACTGACAGCACTGTGGGTGTACCTACATCACGTGAACTGCAGTGATGTACAGTTCACTACTGCCTTTAAGTGTAGCTTGGGATGGGGAATAATGGCTGGACCAGCCAGCGACGCCCACATACCGTAAAATGAATTTAAAAAAAGCACTGTGATCTTAAAACTGGTTGCACAACATACATTTTTGGTACAGCGATGTGCCAATATAAAGGGTGCAGATCATTTACAGGAAGAACCAGTAACTGCACTGAGCTGTCAAACACTCTCCCATCTTACGCAGAGCATTGAATTATTCCAGAGCAATGGGGAGTATTTTCTGGATCATTCTTCTGATTCCTGCTGGTGAGTTAAGTTGTCCTAATCTGTTTAAATTCCAGTTCATAATTTTATAGAAACTCTGACGTTATTGCTTTGTTTTACAGTGAGTGGCATGCGGGAGAACTATTCAAAAGATTTCAAAGGTAAATTTCTTCAATCATTTGATTTGATTTATGATTGTCACATGTATAAGTTTGCAGTGAAAAGTATTGTTTCTTGTGCACTACACAGCCAAAGGTAACAAGAGTACATAGGGGAGAAGGAAAGGAGAGGGTGCAGAATGTAGCGTTACAGCCATAGCTGGGGTGTAGAGAAAGATCAACTGAATGCAAGGTAGGTCTATTTATCTGATGGCATCAGATAAGAAACTGTTCTTATATCAGTTGGGACATGATCTCAGACTTTTGTATATTTTTTCCCACGGAAGAAGGTGGGAGCAAGCATGTCCAGGGTGCATGGGGTCCTTGATTATGCTGGCTGTTTGCCTGAGGCAGTGGGAAGTGCAGACAGAGTTAATGGATGAGAGATTGGTTTGTGTGATGGATTGGGCTATATTCACAACCCTTTGTAGTTTCTTGCTGTCTTGGACAGAGCAGGAGCCCATCCCAAGCTGTGATAGGATAGGATGCTTTCTATGCCTTCTCAGTAAAAGTTGGTGAGAGTCGTAGCTGACATGCCACTTTCCTTAGTCTTCTGAGAAAGTAGAGGCGTTGGTGAGCTTTTTTAACTATAGTGTCAGTATGGGGGGATCAGGAAAGGTTATTGGTAATCTGGACACCTAAAAACTTGAAGCCCTCGACCATTTCCACTTCATCCCCATTGATGTAGACATGGGCATGTTCTCCACTATGCTTCCTGAAGTCGATGACAATCTCCTTCGTTTTGTAACATTGAGGGAGAGATTATTGTCACCGCACCAGTTCACCAGATTCTCTAACTCAATCACTACCGCACCAAAAGCTGCTGCCCCATTGGGAATTGGGCATCACTGGCAATGCCAACATTCTCTGCCAGTCACTCTGTTACCCCTTGAGAAGGTAATGGTGAACCAACCATTCTCACTGGTGGGATATTGTGGCCCTGCCAATGGTGACAGTGGGCAGCACGGTGGCACAGTGGTGAGCAGTGCTGCCTCACAGCGCCAGGGACCCTGGTTTGATTCCTGGCTTTGTTCACTGGCTTTGTGGAGTTTGCACATTCTCCATGTGTCTGTGTGGGTTTCCTCTGGATGCTCCGGTTTCCTCCCACAGTCTGAAAGACGTGCTGGCTAGGTATATTGACCGTATTAAATTCTCCCTCAGTGTACCCGAACAGGCGCCGGAGTGTGGCGACTGGGAGATTTTCACAGTAACTTCATTGCCGTGTTAATGTAAGTCTACTTGTGATACGAACAAATGTCCCCCACTTCCCCCCAACCCACCCTCCCCCTCCTACCACCCCTCCACCTCTCCCCTCCTCGCCTCCTCCCTCCACTGCTCTCCCCTGCACCCTCCCCCCTCAATCACTGCCGTCCCGGCAGTATAGGTACAGCCACAGTGCTGTTAGGGAGGGAGCTACAGGATTTTGACCTAGCGACAGTGAACGAACATTGATATATTTCCAAATCTGGATGGTGGGTGGCTTGGAGGGGAACTTTCAAGTGTTGGTGTTCCCATACACCTGCCACCCTTATCCTTCTGGGTGACGGAGGATCTTATACAGAGAGAGTACAGATCTCTTATACAGAGATCTTATACACAGGTAGTAAATTTAGATTCCTAATTATGCTTAACAATTCACATAACCTAGCAGAGTACGCATCTTTCTCAACTCCTTGCCAATAGCCCACTGTGCTAGCGATTTTGCTATTGAGTTGATTTATTATTGTCACATGTATTAGTATACAGTAAAAAGTATTGGTTCTTGTGCGCTATACACTCAAAGCATACTGTCCGTAGAGAAGGAAAGGAGCGAGTGCAGAATGTAATGTTACAGTCATAACTAGGGTGTAGCGCTTAACTTAATATAAGGTATTATATTTCAAAAGTCTGACGGCAGCAGGGAAGAAGCTGTTCTTGAGTCCATTGGTTCATGACCTCAGACATTTGTATCTTTTTCCCAATGGAAGAAGGTAGAAGAGAGAATGTCCGGGGTGCGTGGGGTCCTTAATTATGCTGACTGCTTTGCCGAGGCAGCAGGAAGTGTACTCAGAGTCCATGAGTGGGAGGCTGGTTTGCGTGATGGACTGGGCTACATTCACGACCCTTTGTACTTTCTTGCGGTCCTGGGCAGAGCAGGAGCCATACTAAGCTGTGATACAACCAGAAAGAATGCTTTCTATGGGGCATCTATAGAAGATTGTCTGATTCCTGTAGGTTCAAGAGGCAAACTGTCCCCCATTGCAAGGAAATGCACAGAATTAGGGCGGACATGGCTCGTAGAACGGAATTCCCTGTTGCCGCGGGCTGGATTTTACGAGCCTTTTCCAAGTGAGGTTGTAAAATCCCGCAGATTAATGTCTCAACGGGAACTGAATGCAAATTCCTATCTCATAGCGCCATCTGGTGTACTTTAAAACTTCCTTGAAAACTCTGCTCAGTGGAGAGCAGGTGAATGTTTAAAACAAATCGAGGGGTCAATCACTTCCACAGACTCAGCACTGGGAGAGATTCATAGCTCTCTGTGTCTGTCAATATGCAAACATTCCTTTATCTAGTATGATGAGCACTGGGCAAGATGGAGAAGAGAATTTCTTGGAGTCAAGAGACAAGAGAGGTTAATTAGTGACTTTTACAATTATGACATAAATTCCTGCAAATAAAACCTAGAAATTGGCATTAATAATTTGATTTGATTTTGATTTGATTTGATTTATTATTGTCACATGTATTAGTATACAGTGAAAAGTCTTGTTTCTTGCACGCTATACAGACAAAGCATACTCTTCATAGAGAAGGAAAGAGGGGGTACAGAACGTAGTGTTACAGTCACACCTCAGGTGTAGAGAAAGATCAACTTCGTGCAAGGTAGCTCCATTCAAAAGTCTGATGGCAGCAGGGAAGAAGCTGTCCTTGAATCAGTTGGTACGTGATCTCAGACTGTTGTATCTTTTACTCAATGGAAGAAGGTGGAAGAGAGAATGTCCGGGAGACGTGGGTGCTTAGTTGTGCTGGCTGCTTTGCTGGCGCAGGGGTAAGTGTAGACAGTGTCAATGGATGGGAGGCTGGTTTGTGCAATGGATTGGGCTGCATTCACGATCTTTTGTAGTTCCTTGCGGTCTTGGGCACAGCAGGAGCCATACCAAGCTGTGATACATCCAGAAAGAATGCTTTCTATGGTGCATCTGTAAAAGTTGGAGAGAGTCATAGCTGATATGCCAAATGAGAAAGTAGAGCCATTAGTGGGCTTTCTGAAGTATAGTGTCAGCACCGGGGGACCAGCACAGGTTGGTGGTGATCTGGACACTAAAAAACATCCAACCCTTGACCCTTTCCACTTCGTCCTTGTTAATGTAGACAGAGGCAAATTCTTAACACGTCTTGAGGCCAATGGCAATCTCCTTCATTTTGTTAACATTGAGGGAAAGAATAATATTATGGTAGTGAACTTTATGTTAGCGCTTTATAATACAGTAAGAAGTCTTACGACACCAGGTTAAAGTCCAGCAGGTTTATTTGGAATCACGAGCTTTTGGAGCGCTGCTCTTTCATCAGGTGAGTGGAGAGAAACGATTCATAAACACAGTGTATATAGAGTGAGGAAGTTAATAGTTGGAATGCCAGTCCTTACAGGTAATCAAGTCTTTACAGGTACAGACAGTGCAAGTGGAGAGAGGGGTAATCACAGGTTAAAGAGGTGTGAATTGTCTCAAGCCAGGACAGTTGGTAGGATTTTGCAAACCCAGGCCATATGGAGAGGGGGGGTTACACGGAGTGTGACATGAACCCAAGATCCCGGTTGAGGTTGTCCTCTCGCGTGTGGACCTCTCCACTCACCTGAGGAAGGAGCAGTGCTCCAGCCCAGCCCAACGCTGGCATCTCCACATCATTGCTTTATAATACTCCATGGGCTATCTGGGTCCAGACATTATCTTGTTTCTGTCCTAGTTAAATATTACTTTATAAATGTTGCCAATTTTAATTGTTGAGTGCTTAAATTTCAGTCCATGGATAATATATCTCCTGCATTATCTGTTAAATTATGGTCCATGGATTAAATATATTCTACATTATCTGTTAAATTATGATATATAGATTACATATATTCCTGCATTATCTTTTAAATTACTGTGAATGGTTAATGCATGCTCTGCATTATCTGTTAAATTATGGTCCATGGATAACATACAAACTGTCCTCTCTTTGTTCATAGTAACATTGTGCTCTTATTTACAGACTGTATATTAGATCTCCTTCCAGAGGCTGTAGCAGTCTGTCAGATCCCAAGTTTCACAGGTAAATACCTTTACATTTTCCATTTTATCCATTCCATAGTTGTAAATCGGCCTGAGTTGTGGAGAATGAAAGGTGAGGTTGGAGGATCTCCTGTCTCAGCAGAACCACATTAAGTTCATGTTTATTGAGTTTATTTATTAGTCACATCTGGGCTTACGTTAACACTGCAATGAAGTTACTGTGAAAATCCCCTTGTCGCCAGACTCCGGCGCCTGTTCGGGTACACTGAGGAAGAATTTAACTCGGCCAATGCACCCTAACCAGCACGCCTTTCAGACTGTGGGAGGGAACCGGAAGAAACCCAAGCAGACACGGGGAGAATGTGCAGACTCCACACAGACAGTGACCTGGGAACCCGGGCACTGTGAGGCAGCAGCACTAACCACTGTGCCACCAACGCTGCCCTGGGCTGTAATCTCCCTGGGGTCTGATATTAAACAGACAAGATGAAATAGGGATGCCAGTTTGTTCTGTGGCCTGGCTCTGCCTTGCTCTCCTTCCCATGTAAAAGCACTCCTATAATTGGCAAAATCAGGCACTGTTCCACACAGAGCATTAGCCCTGAGCAGTGCCTTACTGTGACACTAGAATGGGGTTTAACTGAGATACCTCACTGTATGACTGAGGGATATCCTCCGGTTAAGATTAAAACAGTGTACCTTGACTGCTATATTTTTTCTGGATTTGGGAAAGGGCTTTGCTGAAATAAAACCATAGGGTTGGGATTTACCCACGTTTCCTGCCAGTGGGATGTTGTGGTCCTGCCAGCAGTGATGGAGGGCAGCACAGTGGTTAGCGCTGTTACCTCACAGCGCCAGGGACCCGGATTTGATTCTGGGCTTGGGTCACTGTCTGCGTGGAGTTTACATGTTCTCCCCAGGATTTCCTCCGGGTGCTCCGGTTTCCTCCCACAGTCCAAAGATGTGTAGGTTAGGTGGATTGGCAATGTTAAATTGACCCTTAGTGTCCCAAGATGTGTCGGTTAGATGGATTGGCCAGGCTAAATTGACCCTTAGTGTCCCAAGATGTATCGGTTAGATGGATTGGCCATGCTAAATTGACCCTTAGTGTCCAAAGATGTGTAGGTTAGGTGGATTGGCCATGCTAAATTGACCCTTAGTGTCCCAAGATATGTCGGTTAGATGGATTGGCCATGCTAAATTGACCCTTAGTGTCCCAAGATGTGTCGGTTAGATGGATTGGCCGGGCTAAATTGACCCTTAGTGTCCCAAGATGTATCGGTTAGATGGATTGGCCATGCTAAATTGACCCTTAGTGTCCAAAGATGTGTAGGTTAGGTGGATTGGCCATGCTAAATTGACCCTTAGTGTCCCAAGATATGTCGGTTAGATGGATTGGCCATGCTAAATTGACCCTTAGTGTCCAAAGATGTGTAGGTTAGGTGGATTGGCCATGGTAAATTGCCTCTTAGTCTCCCAAGAAGAGCAGGTTAGGGGGATTAAATGTGTGGGGTTATAGGGAAAGGAAGGGGGGGAGGGTCTGGGTAAGATGCTCTGTTGGAGAGTTGGTGCAAACCTGGTGGGCCAAATGGCCTCTTTCTGCACTATAGGAATTCTATGACCACCTCCGCCCCAGCCCATTGCAGGTTCCCTCGTACCAAAGGGTGCAAATAATGGGAAGCTCTGCTGATTGCCAAGCTGTGGTGGGCCATCTGTACTACTGCAGAACATGCCCC
Source organism: Carcharhinus amblyrhynchos (assembly GCF_965287045.1). Classification (NCBI taxonomy): domain Eukaryota; kingdom Metazoa; phylum Chordata; class Chondrichthyes; order Carcharhiniformes; family Carcharhinidae; genus Carcharhinus; species Carcharhinus amblyrhynchos. Next base: position 5,427,192 of record NW_027649781.1, on the reverse strand, counting down.
CGTGTGTGGGATGGCGGGTTGAAGAAGCCACCCATGGTCTTAAAACTAGGCTTGCCTTTAATGGATGCACTTGCAACAAGTGGATGCAATTTTATTCTGATCTGTCTGTTATGAATAGGATTGGGTTCAACACTTTAGGGCAGAGTGAAATTGGTGACAATCATTTCATAGTTATGGAGTTATTGAATCCCTACAGTGCAGAAGGAGGCCATTCTGCCCATCGAGTCTGCACCAACTCTCCAACAAAGCCTCCCAACCAGGCCCTGTAACTCCACATATTGATCCCACTAATCCCCCTAACCTGCTCATCTAGGGATATTAAGGGGCAATTCAACATGAGGCAGGATGGGGGAAGGTTGGGGAGGTGGGAGGAGAAACAGGTAAGTGGAGTTAAGTCCACACTCCGATTAGCCATGGCATTATTAAACAGTGGAGCAGATTGAGGGGCTGAATGGCCTTTTCATGCTCCTAAGTCCTGCTCCTGCTGTCTAAAGATGTGCGGGTTAGGTGAATTGGCCATGCTGTATTGCCCCTTACTGTCCAAAAATGTGCAGGTTGAATAGATTGGTCATGCTAAATTGCCCCTTAGTGTCCAAAGATGTGCAGGTTAGGTGGATTGGCCGTGTTCAATTACCCCTTAGTGTCCCAGGATGTCCGGGTTAGGTGGATGCTAAATTGACCCATCAGTGTCAGAGGGACTAGTTAGGATAAATGCATGGGGTTATGGGGATAGGGGTTGGGTGGCTTTGTGGTCGGTACAGGCTCAATGGGCCGAATGACCTCCTTCTGCACGGTAGGATTCTATGATTCTATGAATTTTTGTGCTCTCATGTTCTTAGATATTTTGCACGTGACCCCATGGGAGTTTCCATCCAGTGAGTTAATATAAAACCTCCCCAGATTAGTGCATTGGCTGTCAAGCATTTACTCTCTCATGACACAATTTCTTTCTCATTGAAGGGAAATTTGGGCTTGGTTTGTAACAAAGGACTAACCTGTTTTCACCAAAGTTAAAAATTGCTCTCCCCACTGTGTTCAGTATGAATGAGGGTGACAGCCTGGTCTATTCATTAGTGTCACAAGTAGGTTTACATTAAGACTGCAGTGAAGTTACTGTGAAAATCCCCTAGTCGCCACACTCTGGTACCTGTTCGGGTACATTGAGAGAAAATTTAGCACGGCTAATGTCCCTAACCAGCACGTTTTTCGGACTATGGGAGAAAACCGGAGCAAACACACGCAGACATGGGGAGAACATGCAGATTCCACACAGATAGTGACCCAAGCTGGGAATTGAACCTAGGACCCTAGTGCTGTGAGGCAGCAGTATTAACCACTGTGCCATTGTGATCTACCCGGCCCTCAGTAATGCAGTGAGCACAGAAGTGAGCACTATTGCTATATTGTATGGAGGTGATGCTAATCATTTAATTAATCTCTCTGCCTAGGTATCGAAAATAGTATGACACTCTTCAACCTGCAGGATAAAAAATTAGGTAGGTTAAAATGAATTGTGGAAATGTACTTCTGTTTTGTTTACATCTTCAATCACTCTCTGGAAATCCTTCCCTCAAACTCTCTTTCTCTGCCTCAACATCTCCCTTCCATCCTTAAAGAGCATCTCTGAGTTCCAGTTAGAATCATAGAATCCCTACAGTGCAAAAGGAGGCCATTCGGCCCATCAAGTCTGCACTGACTACAATCCCACCCAACTGGCCCCGATCCCCATAGCCCCACATATTTACCCTATTAATCCCCCTGACATTAAGGGGCAATTTAGCATGGCCAATCCACCTAGCCCACACATCTTTGGATCGTGGGAGGAAACCAGAGCACCTGGAGGAAATCCTGGGGAGAACATGCAAACTCCACGCAGACAGTGACCTGAGACTAGGAGTCGAACCCGGGTCCCTGGTGCTGTGAGGCAGCAGTGCTAACCACCATGCCATTGTGCAGCCCCAGTTCTTTGACAAAGCTCTTTCCTTCATATTGCCCTGTCATCTGCATCTGCCAAACACTCAGGAATTTGCACATTAATAGATGAAGATATTTGTAAAGTTTTGTTTCCAGGTGCACTGAACTCCCTGAAGGTGGATTTATTTGATGTGTGGCTTATGGAAGAATGTAACCCAACGGGTGCTCACTTAACGAGGGAGAAAGTGAATCGAATGATAGAACTTTATAGGTGGCACGGTGGCACAGTGGTTACACCGCTGCCTCACAGCACCAGGGACCCAGGTTCAATTCCGGCCTTGGGTCTGTCTGGAATTTGCACATTCACCCCATATCTGGGTGAGTTTCCTCCGGGTGCTCCGGTTTCTTCCCACAGTCCAAAGACATGCGGGTTAGGTGCAATGGCCATGCTAAATTGCCCCTTAGTATCCAAAGGTGTTTAGGTTAGAGGGATTAGTGCAGTGGATGCGCAGGTGAGCCTGGATAAGGGTCAGTGCAAACTTAATGGGCCACATGGCCTACTTCTACCCTGTAGGAATTCGATGATTCTGTTCTATGATGATATTCGGCCTGTCAATGGGGGCAGTCTTCATCATAAAATCCCTACAGTACATGAGGTGGCCATTCGGCCTATCAAATCTGCATTGACCACAATCCCAACCAGGCCTGATTTCCCCTAACCCCACACATTTACTCTGCTAATCCCCCTGACACTAGGGTCAATTTAGCATGGCCAATCCATCTAACCCGGCACATCGTTGGAAAGTGGGAGGGAACAGGAGCACCTGGAGGAAACCCACACAGACACGGGGAGGATGTGCAAACTCTGCGCAGACAGTGACCCAAGCCGGGAATCGAACCCTGCCTCTGAGCCAGAAGTTGTGGGTTCGAGTCCCATCCCAGGCCATGGCAGCCAAGGAAGGTGTGTTTACCTGTAAATCCTTCCAACGCACGCCAATGGAAGGTGGCAAGAGAGGTTAGATTTGATTTATTATTGTCATCGTGTATTAGCATACAGTGAAAAGTATTATTTCTTGCATGCTATACAAACAAAGCATGCTGTTCATAGAGTACAAGTCCCAGCCATCACACAAAGCGAAACGCAGCATGGAATTGTAGATGTTTCTGGTGACGGCCTGCTGCTCATTTAGGCTGTTTTTCTTCTTACAGTGTGCTATTTTCAACAAGTTTTTCCAAAAGCAAAGAACTGCATGAAGACTGCAATGAGCAAACTACTGTCAAGTTATCCAGGTAGGATATCATGATGTGCTTTTATTCCCCATAACAGAAGGCAACAAAGATTTTCCTTTGGAGTATAAAGTGTTTCCCTACACTACTGCATATTTAAACGGCACCCCTGTTGGGTACATTCATGGTCAGATACGGATGCAGGTAGCAGAGGAAGTGTTGGCCTTGTGGTATTATAGCTAACCAATCCTCTATCCGTGCTAATATGTTACACCATGAGCTCTTAACTTAATAAAATAATCTTTGTTAGGGGATTGCTTAGTGGAATTATTCATCGAGACTATTAATCTAGAGATTTAGTTCGTGTTCTGGGGGCCCGGGTTCCAATCCCGCGACAGTGGAATTTGAATACAATTTAAAAATATCTGGTGACCATAACAGTGGCACAGTTGGCACAGTGATCAGTTAGTGCTGCTGCCTCACAGCTCCAAGGACCGGAGTTCAATTCCGACCTCGGGTTACTGTCTGTGTGGAATTTGTATTGCATTCTCCTCGTGTCTGTGTGGATTTCCTCCAGGTGCTCCAGTTTCCTCCCACACTTCCATGATGTGCGGGTTAGGTGGATTGGCCACGCTAAATTGTCCGTTAGTGTCAGGGGGAATTAGCAGGGTAAATATGTGAGCTGGCTGGGGTTGTTTTCAGCGCAGGCTTGATGGGCCGAACGGCCTCCTTCTGTTCTGTAGGGGTTCTATGAAACCACTGTCGGTTGTCAGGAAAACCCATCTGATTCACAGATGTACTTCAGGGAAGGAAATCTGCCATCCTTACGGGAGTGGATGTGGTGCCAATCAAGTGGGGCTGCTTTGTCCTGGATGGTGTCGAGTTTCTTGAGTGTTGTTGGAGCTGCACCCATCCAGGCAATGGAGAGTATTCCATCACATTCCTGACTTGTGCCTTGTAGATGGTGGACAGGCTTTGGGGAGTCAGGAGGTGAGTTACTCGCCACAGTATTCCTATCCTCTGACCTGCTCTTGTAGCCACTGTGTTTATGTGGTGAATCCAGTTGAGTTTCTGATCAATGTTAACCCCAAGGATTTTGACAGCGGGGGATTCAGTGATGATTACACCACTGAGTATACCGATTCTCCGAAAGATCACCCTATCTCGGGCCTGTCCCCGTAAACCCGCACATTTACCCTGACATTTACTAACATTAAGGGGAAATTTTTTTTAGCATGGCCAATCCACCTAACCAGCACGTCTTTCGGACTGTGGAGGAAATCGGAGCACCCGGAGGAAACCCATGCAGACACGGGGAGAATGCACAGACTCCACTCAGACAGTGACCTGAGGGTGGAATTGAACTCGGGACCCTGGCACTGTGAGGGAGCAGTGCTAACCATTGTGCCACCATGCCGCTTACAATGCAAATGAAGAGATTGGAATCTCAAGGCTAACCTTTGGAAGGGTGCTGGGAGATAACAAGATGAAATGGAAATAAAATATGCGCAAGTTGATTTCTTTCTCTCTTTCTCTTACAGATCTGAATATGGAAAATTTTCATGGTGAGTTCATAACAGTTTCGCCCCTGCCTTGGTACTTTTAGGTTCATTGGTTCAGGGCGGCACGGTGGCACAGTGGTTAACACTGCTGCCTCCCAGTGCCAGGGACATGGGTTCGAGCCCCGGTTTGTCTGTGCGGATCTGCACATTCTCCCCATGTCTGGCTGAGTTTCCTCCGGGTGCTCTGATTTCCTCCCACAGTCTGAAAGAGTGTGCTGGTTAGGATGCATTGGCCTCGCTAAATTCTCCCTCAGTGTAGCTGAACAGGCACCGGAGTGTGGTGACTGGGGGATTTTCCCCAGTAACTTCATTGCAGTGTTAATGTAAGCTGACTTGTGCCACTAATAAATAAACTTTACTTTTATACACTGGGTGAATGGACATGGCTGAGACACCGGGAGTTAAATTGGGCCGGGATTGGGAATTAAAGATGATGGAATAGTGTTTGTTGCCTTTAGGATGATGCTGCCAGTTAATCGGAGTAAATATCAAGAGGTATTGCCTTCACAGGCCAGGTATCATCCCTAATATATCACTGATTGATGTGTCATGCTTCTTGGTAATTAGTTCATACTGCTCACAGCAGCACTTTGAGGTCTTGAGATACATAACCAGGTCTGATTGTTCAATATTCTGCCTTGCCATACCAGTGCCACAATTGGCATGAACTTTGCCAGGGCAGGGGTAGTAGGGAAGGGGCTGCATGGAGTCAGGCCAGCCACAGGACGGCCAAGAGCTGAGACGGACTGAGAAGGAACATGGGAATTAGGAGCGGAAGTTGGCAAATTCAGCCCTTCGAGCCTACTCCGCCATTCAATCTCTCCCTGGCTGATCTCTCCCTGGTCTCAAATCCACCTCCCCACCCGTTCCCCACATCCCCTTATCCCTTTTGTATTAGAAATACACCCATCTCCTTCTTGAAACCAACAAAGAACAAAGAACAGTACAGCCCAGGAAACAGGCCCTTCGGCCCTCCAAGCCTGTGCCGCTCATTGGTCCAACTAGACCATTCGTTTGTATCCCTCCATTCCCAGTCTGCTCATGCCACTATCCAGGTAAGCCTTAAACGATGCCAGCATGTCTGCCTCCACCACCCTACTTGGCAGTGCATTCCAGACCCCCACCACCCTCTGCGTAAAAAACGTCCCTCTGATATCTGAGTTATACCTCGCCCCTCTCACTGTGAGCCTCTGACCCCCTCGTGATCGTCACCTCCAACCTGGGAAAAAGCTTCCCACTGTTTACCCTATCTATACCCTTCATAATTTTATACACCTCCATTAGGTCTCCCCTCATTCTCCGTCTTTCCAGGGAGAACAACCCCAGTCTGCCCAATCTCTCCTCGTAGCTAAGACCCTCCGTACCAGGCAACATCCTGGTAAACCTCCTCTGCACTCTCTCTAAAGCCTCCATGTCCTTCTGGCAGTGCGGCAACCAGAACTGGATGCAGTACTCCAAATATGGCCGATCCAACCAACGTTCTATACAGCTGCAACATCAGACTCCAGCTTTTATACTCTATACCCCGTCCTATAAAGGCAAGCATACCATATGCCTTCTTCACCACCTTCTCCACCTGTGCTGCCACCTTCAGGGATTTGTGGACTTGCACACCTAGGTCCCTCTGTGTTTCTACACTCTTGATGGCCCTGCCATTTATTGTATAACTGCGCCCTACATTGGTTCTTCCAAAATGCATCACCTTGCATTTATCTGGAACGATTCAATGATTCAGACTCCACCGCGCTATGGGGCAGCAAGTTCCACAAATTCACCACCCTCTGCGAGAAGTAGTTCTTTCACATCTCGGTTTTAAATCTACCGCCTCTCAACCTAGATCTGTGACCTCTTGTTCGAGATTGTCCCATTAAGCCTGCACCAATAACAATCCCTCCCAGGCCCTATCCCAGTAACCCCCACGTATTTTACCTGCTGATTCCCCTGACACTTGGATCAATTTAGCACAGCCAATTCACCTAACCCACACATCTTTGGACTGTGGGAGGAAACCCATGCAGACATGGGGAGAATGTACAGTCTCTACACAAACTGTGACCCGAGGCCGGGAATTGAACCCAGACCCCTGGCACGTGAGGCAGCAGTGCTAACCACTGTGCCACAATGACACCCGAAGGAGAGGGTCCAGAATGTAGTGTTATAGCCATAGCTAGGATGTAGAAAAAGATCAGCTTGATGTAAGGTAGGTCCATTCAAGAGTCTGATGGCAGCAGGGAAGAAACTGTTCTTGAGTCGGTTGATATGTGACCTCAGACTTCTGTATCTTTTCTCGACAGAAGAAGAGAGAGTGTCCGGGGTGCGTGGGGGCCCTTGATTATGCTGGCTGCTTTGCCGGGGCAGCGGGAAGTGTAGACAGAGTCAATGGATGGGAGCAAAAGTAGAAAATGCTGGAAAATCTCAGCAGGTCTGACAGCATGTGTGGGGAGAGAATAGAACCAACTCTTTGAGTCTAGCTGACCCCTTTTTGGAGCTGCTGATTGCACAATGTTCAGCACCATTCACACTCCTCATGGAGTCATGAACTCCATGGACAAGTGCAGTAGGACAACATCCGGGCTCGGGCTGACAAGTGACAAGTAACATTCCTGCCAGAGAAATGCCAAACAATGACCATCTCTAACGAGAGAGGATCCAACCATCACCCTTCGATATTCAATAGCGTTACCATGGCTGAAACCCGCACTGTTACTGAATCACACCCCATCAGTTGAATTGAATTCCACCAAACTTTTAGTAAGTTCTTTCCAGATTACTGTTTAGCACATACAAAAATATTCTCAGCTGGTCCTTTTGCCAAGTATGAACTATGATGTTGACAAGTGCCATTCCCGAGTAAAGCAGACCGCAATTCCACCCACCACGGAATTGGAACGGGCGAGGGGCGGATTGCTGAAATGTCCGTTGACCTCGGGCAGGATTTTCCAGTCTCGCTTGCGCGTGACTGCAAGGTCATGCCCATTAGGTTTTCCAGATCGCCCACCAATTCCCCTCAATCCCAACATTTTCCTATATTAAAGGTGTTATATAAATGCAAGCCGTCATCCCTCTCATTCACACGTATAGATTCCGTGCATTGTGTGGTGGATCGGGCTTTGGATAAATTCGGGAGCTGCAGTTACTTCCTGACCAGCAGCTGGCAGTGGAAACAGGGTAAGGAAATTTCAAATCATTTTCCTTCAGAGAACGAGGACAGTGGTGGGCATAACCGTAACTTTGGGTGGTTCTATAAAATGGAGAGGATCGAGTTCGCTGTTATTGAATCTGCCCTGTTGTAGAGCAGAAGTTGATTCTCCCCCCCACCTCCCCTCCCCGGAGAACGAACACCGAAACTTCTAAAGAGGAATACCTCACCCTATAATCTGTAAAAAATGTGTGTGAAGTGGTGTGACCCACTCTTCAGCAACCTCTAGTGATTAAATACAAAATAAATCCCTGTCACTCTCTCTAAAATCAACATGTAACGATTTATTTATCTCAGTGAACAAGTTTACTAAACTATTAACAAGCCAAATAAACCCTTCTAACTATTAGCTATTCCTAAATAAAACAAGATTCTAATGGTTTGCTTTTCATATAAATACAATTTCCACCCATTAACAAAATAGAATTTAGTCACTCTCTAAATTACGACCAGGTTTTGTCCTCCTGGATATTCTGGGCCTTCCCTGTTGATTCTTCTGTCTGGAACTTCTTTCTTCTTTGCTACCTTTGCCATCTCGATGGTGCTTTGTCTAAGACATAGATGAAGCCATGAAAGCCAACGATTCTCTCTCTTGAGCGTTGAGAGGTAAGAGCTATTAGCTATGGCAGGTGGCAGTTGTTCCCCTTTTTTTGACCCTGTCCCCTTCTTTTATACCCCTGATGACATTTCAATATTTCCTACAGTAGGATTTGTCCGAGGTTATCAAAACCATCAGATTTTAATTTAACAGCTTCTTGGTATCTAAGCACCTGATTCAATTTGATTGGCTAAATTCAAAGCCTGTTGTCTTGGTAATACTGCTGCTTGGCCTTTTGATATAAATGTTTCAGTTTGGGCTCTCTGTGTACTTGCATTTTTTTTAAATGCACAGAAAAAGCACCACCTTTTAAAGAGACTTTGCAATGATTTCCGCCCCCCCCCCTAATATTTACAATTTGATAAACACTAAATTCTAACATCCCACATCCCAATCTATAATTACTCTATCTAATTTCAGACAGTGCTCTCTTCATTTTAACAACTTGCTTTAGATCATTCCCCCTATTCTTTTACAAATGATCTTTAACCTGTTTTTTCTGTTTACTGAACCCTCTCACCTTTTCTTCCTATTTGATTGCCTCCTGATTTTGAACACCTCTCTTAAACCTCTCAGTAGATCTCTCCGGTCTCTCTCTAGCGATCTTGGGGGAGACGATGGCCAAGTGGTATTATTGCTAGACTATCAATCCAGAAACTCAGCTAATGTTCTGGCGACCCGGGTTCGAATCCTACTACGGCGCATGGTGAAATTTGAATTCAATGAAACAAAAATGGGGAATTAAGAATCTACTGATGACCACGAAACCATTGTCAATTGTTGGAAAAACCCAAATGGTTCATTAGCGTCCTTTAGGGAAAGAAATCTGCCGTCTTTACCTGGTCTGGTCTACATGTGACTCCAGAGCCACAGCAAAGTGATTGGCTCTCAACTGCCCTTTGAAAGGGCTAACCGAGGAAACAGCCAGCGATGCCTGTGTTTCACAAATGAATTTTGGAAAAATAAATCAAAATCTGAAGTTCCACATCTGGCTGCGCTCTTGGTCAAACCCTACTGCACTCTCGCTAAGATTTGGACATCCTTTCTAATCGTGGCACCCAGAATTGTAACAGTTGAGGCTGTAACTATTTCTGGAGATAGCACGGAGAGTTGTACAGTGCAGAAAAGGCCCTTCAGCCCATTTGGTCTGCACCGGCAATATCTACCACTAAAATTGTGCTAATCCCATTTTCCAGCACTTGTCCCATATCTTTGAATGTTTTTTGTTTATTCATTCGTGGCACATGGGCATTGCTGGCTGGCCAGCATTTTTTACCCATCCCTTTTTGCTCTTAGAGGGCAGTTGGGAGCCAACCATATTACTGTGGGTCTGGGGTCACGTGTAGGCCAGACCAGGTAAGGACGGTTGCCTAAATGGACATTAGTGACCCAGATGGGTTTTCCAACAACTAACAATGGTTTAGAAAATCATAGAATCTTAGAAACCCGACAGTGCCGAAAGAGGCCATTCGGCCCATCGAGTCTGCACCAACAACAATCCCACCTAGGCCCTACCCCCAGATCCTTACATATTTACCCGCTAATCCCTCTAATCTACACATCTTACAACTTAAGGGGCAAGTTTTAGCATAGCCAATCAACCTAACCCGCACATCTTTGGACTGTGGGAAGAAACCGGAGCACCTGGAGGAAACCCACGCAGACACGGGGAGAATGTGCAAACTCCACACAGACAGTGACAGTTTCATGGTCATCAGTAGATTCTTAATTCCAGATTTTTTTTTAGAAAAGTTGAATTCAAACTCCACCATCTGCCGTGGTGGGATTCGAATCCGGGTCCCCAGAGCATGAGCTGAGTTTCTGGATTAATAGTCTAGTGATAACACAACTAGGCCGTCGCCTCCCCAATTTTTTGACGTTTCGAGCGCTCATCCAAATACTTTTTAAAGGTTGTAAGGTTTCCAGCTTCCACTACATTCCCAAGGCAGCGCATTCCAGATTCCCAACACCCTCTGAGTGGAAAAAAATAAATAACCTGATATCTTTTTCCTGTATTCCTTCTCGACATGATGGTGGCTGAACACAAGGACTGTCTGAAGATGATGAAGTCAAAGGTCCTATGGGTAAGCAAGCACTTAATGAAGATTCAAAAGAATAACATAACTGATTTCTATGATTCCTATTCTCTACATCCCCTTTTTTTATATTCATCCCTGGGACATGGGCGTCGCTGGCTAGGCCAGCATTTATTACCTAGTTGCCCGAGGACAGTTGAGAGTCAACCACGTTGCTGTGGCTCTGGAGTCACATGTAGGCTGAAGTTTATTTATTAGTCACGAGTAGGCTTGCATTCACACTGCAATCAGCTCACTGTGAAAATCCCCTAGTCGCCACACTCCGGCGCCTGTTTGGGTGCACTGAGGGAGAATTTAGCATGGCCAGTGTGCCTCACCCACACACTGTGTGGAGCACCCGGAGGAAACCCACGCAGGAGAACGCGCAAACTCCACACAAACGGCGACCCAGTCGGGGATCGAACCCAGGTCCCTGGCGTTGTGAGGAAGTTGTGCTAATCGCTGCGCCACCGGGCTGCCCCAGATAAGGACAGCAGATTCCCTTCCCTAAAGGGCATTAACATGTTGTTTAAAAAAAAACTCATCTGGTTCACTGATGTCCTTTAGGGAAAGAAATCTGCCATACTTCCCTGATCTGGCCTGACTCCAGGGCCACACAATATGATTGCCTCTCAACTGCTGGTCTGGCTGAATTGTGACTCCAGAACCACGGAAATGTGGTCAACTTTTGGCTGCCCGCTAATAAATCACTCATCTTTATCAGTAGAATTGGACTGTAAATGCTGATCTTGTCTTACCTTAAAGGATAGAAATTGTCAGTCCCTGATATTGTTAAATCCCAGGCCAGAAACTCCAAGGTGCTGTATGAAAATAGCCCAGTCACTAAATGTTTTACATTTGATATTGGCACAAGGGTGAAAAGAAGGTGTTTCAGCCCAGGTGTGATTCAAGTAACCCAATAGGGAGCTTTTATCAAACAAAGTTGATTTAAGATCACAATTAAAGTTTAATAAAAAGATTTCACATAACTTGTAGCAGTTGCAAGAATCAAACATGATGCAATATAAACCTTAACAGCTAACTATCTATAATGTTTCAAATCAAACACCATTCTACAAACTTATACCCCTTTCTACAGAAAGCAGATATGCCCATGCGATACTGGATTTTGTAGCTTTTTAACACCTGCTGTGAATTGCTCCTTTGGACATTGGATCTGAGGCTTCTCAGGTCCTGGAATTTTCAGCAAGCCTCTGGGGAGAGCGAGAGATGAGCGGGCACCCGGTGCGGAGGGGGCACGGGGAAGGTGGAGGACCTCCTCGTGAACCTGCTCCTGGACCTGGCCAGACAGGTCCGGGCAGCGGGCGACCGAGGGGGTTGTCCAACTCTCTGCTGTGGCTACTTTCACGGCTCAGTGTCCCTGGAGAGGCAGCGTGTGGTATCCACGGGCACCGTCGATGCCTTCCGTGCCCGCTGGGCATCGCAGGGGCCCATCTCTAATTGTCCTTCAGAGGATGGTGGTGAGCTGTCTGCTTGAACCGTTTCAGTCCTCAGGGTGCAGATATAGCCAGATGGCTGTTAACCAGTTTAACCAGTTTAAAGGTTAAAAGGGTATGACCCCTGACCTGTGACCTCCTGTGACCTGTGACAGTGAAGGAATGGTAATATAGGCTGCAATTCTCCCATCCCGACCCGTAGCTTTTCTATTGGGTCGGGGTGGGAGATGCGTGTCATCGGACTTGTTCTGGGATTTGCGTATGCACTGGGAACGCATGTGTATCTTCCAGACCCGGTGACCAGTCCGCCGGGCAGACCCCGCTGGAAACCGGCAGGAAGGTAGGTGAGTCATTTGAGTCCTTTTTTGTCATATGTTTGAAATGTCTTTTACATTTCATTATCAGGAACTTTCAGGTCACATTGAATCTCCCACCCCATCAGGAGTACTTCATTCTGGCACATTCAAACTAGCTCCCCCTGTTCGGGGAATCAGCGACAGAGTCCACCAGAATGAAGAGGGGGCAACTGGGGACCTCCCCAGGGGGTTGGGCAGCAGGGCGGTGGTGCCCCTTGGGCATAAGCACCCTGGCAGTGCCAGCCTGTGCCCCTGGCACTGCCCGAGGGGCAAAGTGACCATTCCCAGGGGGCACCTTGGCACTGCCCATCAGCCATTGGGCAGTGTCCAGGGGGCCGTGTCTAGTGTGGGCAGGACCTCGGGCCGATTGGTGGGGATTGGTCGGGGGTGGGGGGGGCTCCCACTCCCACTGTGCATGGCGACCGGTCTGGGATGGAGGGAGGGCAACAATCGGGGCGGGCTGGGGAGGGGGTGGGCTGCTGGTGGGGGCGGGGGGGGCGGGTTGTCTGACCCCAGGGTCGGGGGGGCTGCTGGTAGGGAGTGGGGGCGGGGCTGCCTCCGGTGGCGTCTGACCCCGGGGTGGGGTGGGGTCAATGGGGTGGTGAGGTTCTACCGGGGAGAGGGGGGTGGGGGATTGCCACAGCCAGGCGGGGACGGTGTGGGCTGGGCATCGGGCAACTGGTGACACTCACTCATTCTGTTTCGGCTGCAGGTTTCGTGGGGTGCATTTTAAAAAAACTGGGCTCTGCTTTTCACGGGTGTGTCGCCATTCAGCATGACAACGTCAATGTGGAATTGTGAGGTAGGGAACCGATCACACTCAGTCACATCAAGAAAATGTGCAAAAGTGCTTTAAAAAGCAGGATTTGAACATTGTTTGCTGTTTCGTTTCACGGTCAGAGAATATACTTTATGATCAGAGAATCCCTACACTGCAATTTACCCCATCGAGTCCTCACTGACTCTCCGACAGAGCATCTCTAACCAACGCACATTTACCCCACTGTTAGAGCAAGTGGGCGAACACGACCACTACGGACTCAGAGTCAGGCTCAACACCCGTACAGCTTTATTTATTTTTACATCGACGGAGGTGCAGTCAGGACATACAAACCAAACAGTCCCGAAAGCACTCTAAAGACCCGTCGCAACGGGCTATAGTTATACCTGAACTTCGATACATTGTACAATTCAAATGCTAATGGTTTGTTTGCAGTATTCGACTCTGACCATCCTGTTTCGATGTCTTTAAGCATCGTTACGATGTTTTTCAGTGTGTGTCTATCGTTTCTGTCTGATGGGTTTATTAATGGTCTAGAATCTCCGGGGTTTGAATAATGGGTGTTTGACTGGTTTGTGGGGCCAGGGATGCTTCCTTAGTTATGCTAATCTTTAGGTGTCTCCATACAGGGTTGCTTGATTCGACCAGAGGTGCTGATTTGTTGTATTTTTTAATTTAGTTCCTGTAGGTGCCATCCTGTCCGGTTCCCTTTACGTGCTAGCCCTCATTTGCATTCTAAAAGCATGTCCTTGCCTGTTAGTCTGTGTCTGTTCCCTTGTGACCTTTAGTGGGGAGGCTCTGAGTGCAATTTTAGTTTGCTTCCATATTGTGTACCCAATTTCATAAAATCTGTTGTCCAATAACACCACTAATCCTTTGGACACTGAGGGTAAGATTTTACCGCCTCATTCATCCTGAAACTGTAAAATCCCACCCGAAGCCAATGGACCGTTCCATATTCCGCCCCTCGTCCGCTCCTATTCCCCTGGTGGGTGAGCTGGTTAAAATCAAGCTTGCGGGTCAATTTATCATGGCCAATCCACCTAACCTGCACATCTTTGGACTGTGGGAGGAAACCGGAGCACGTGGAGGAAACCAACGCAGACGTGTGGAGACTCCGCATAGACAGTGACCCGAGGCTGGAATTGAGCCTGGGTCCCTGGCACTGTGAGGCAGAAGTGCCACCCAGTGTCCCTATCGAATCTGCTCACAATCTTCTCTTCTCCTAGGTCAATAGCCACAGCTTTTCCAATCTATTTACGCTTCTGAAGTAAGCCTATCTTGCTTGGGTCCAAAGTGAGCGATCTCACACTTCCCCTCGTCGAATTTCATTTTCCAGAATTCTGCTCCCTCAATCAATCAAAGCCTCCCTCTAATTCCCTGCTCCTATCCGGACTCTTCGCTCCACCATCTAACTTTTTCTTTATTCGTCTGTGGGACGTGGGCATCACTGGCTGACCAGCATTTATTGCCCATCCCTAGTTGCCCCTGGAGGGCAGTTGAGAGTCAACTACATTGCTGTGGTTCTGGAGTCACATGTAGGCCAGACCGGGTAAGGACAGCAGATTTCCTTCCCTAAAGGACATTATTGAACCAGATGGAGTTTGACGACAATTGTTTCATGGTCATCGGTAGATTCTTAATTCCAGATTGTTTTTTTTGAATTTAAATTCTACCATCTGCCGTGCCGGGATTCGAACCCCAGTCCCCAAGACACGAGTTAAATTTCTGGATTAATAGTCTAGTGATAATATCACTAGGCTCCTCCTCCCTTTGTGTCATCAGCAAACTTAGATACACATCCCTTTATTCTTGTAACAATCCCATGTGATAGATACACTGAGAGGTTGGGCTGATGTTGCTGGATTGATTACAATGGTGGTAATAAATGTGTTATTTGTTTGAACAGGTTATTCTGCATTACTGTTCACAATGGGGAAATCTCTCTTCGCTGGTGCGCTGATTCGTAATGCATTACTATCACATTAGGCAACTCTTTAGAACGGGTGGCATCCTCGCTCCACTAATGGAAGTCTCTGCTGCAGGTCAACTTGTGTTTGATATTCATCTCCGTACACATGCCAGGTTCTCCAGACATTTCTCCTGAGATGTACTTCCAGTTACAATTTGTGAATGTACGCTCCTACACAAAAGGGTCGTGAATGTCGTCCAGTCCAACACACAAACCAGCCTCCCATCCATCGACTCTGTCTACACTTCACGCTGCCTCAGAAAAGCAGCCAGCATAATTAAGGACCTCACGCACCCCGGACTTTCTCTCTTCCATCTTCTCCCGTCGGCGAAAAGATGCAAAAGCCTGCGGTCACGTACCAACTGATTCAAGAACAGCTTCTTCCCTGCTGCCATCAGACTTTCGAGTGGACCTACCTCGCACTAAGTTGATCTTTCTCTACACCCTAGCTATGACCGTAATACTACATTCTGCACTCTCTCCTTTCCATCTCTATGAACGGTATGCTTGTCTGTATAGCGCACAAGAAACAATACTTTTCAGTGTTTCCTAATACATGTGACAATAATAAATCAAATCAAAAACAAGGCAAGGCTCCAAGTTTAAGTATCAGTGTCACAAGTAGACTTACATTAACATCACAATGAAGTTACTGTGAAAATCCCCCTAGTCGCCACACTCCAGCACCTGTTTGGGTACACTGAGGGAGAATTTAGCATGGCCAATGGGATGGTTAACACTGCTGCCTCACTGCTCCAGGGACCCAGGTTCGATTCCCGGTTTGAGTCACTGTCTACCAAAGGACTGGTTAGAAACATAGAATAGAACCCCGCCAGTACATTAGGCCCATCGAGTCTGTACCGACCACATCCCACCCAGGCTTAACCCCTAAACCCACACATTTACCCAGCTAATCCCCTTGACACTAGGGTCAATTTAGCATGGCCAATCAACCTAACCCACACATCTTTGGACTACGGGAGGAAACTGGAGCACCTGGAGGAAACCCATACAGAGATGTGGGGAGAAAATGCACCCTCCACACAGACAGTGACCCAAGCTGGGAATTGAATCGGGGTCCCAGGCGCTGTGAGGCAGTAGTGCCAACCACTGTGCCACTGTCTTGGTCAATAGGGCAACTCATGGGCAAGACATAACATCATTCTCTGTCCAACATTTCACCAGGCTGACAATCAATCTTCTGATCTCCAGGATCCAGTACCCAGGAGGTACCTCAGAGGATGCACTGGAGGTCCCCGTGTATTGTCTGCACAGAAATTTCCCAGGAAGTTTGAACTTCTGATGGCCAAACTTCCCTGCACTGGGAATCCTCTGATACTCCAATCTGGGATGGTTCTGACTACCTCACCAGAATTATTATCCAGGGAAAGTTAGAATTGAAATCACTTGTAATTACTGGCTAACGATAGCACTGATAATGCCCTCCAACAACCCCCATCAAATAAACACCCCTAGGCTACACTCCCCCACCCCTCCGACTACCCCCCCCAACCATCCAACTGCCATCCCCACAACCACCATGCCAGCTACAACCCCCACCCTTCCAACTAACAGCACCACCTGCATGGCTACCATCCCACCCACACCGACTGCACCCTCACCCACCCAACCGACCCCTGACTGCCCTCTACCCTTCTGACCCTGGTGGCACAGTGGTTAGCACTGCTGCCTCACAGCGCCAGGGACCCGGTTCGATTCCCAGCCTTGCGTCACTGCCTGTGTGGAGTTTGCACATTCTCCCCGTGTCTGCGTGGGTTTCCTCCCACAGTCCAAAAGATGTGCAGGTTAGATGGATTGACCGTGATAACTTGTCCCTCAGTGTCAGGGGGATTAGTAAGGTCGATATCTGAGGTTACAGGGATGGAGCTCAGGTTGGAGTGTTGTTGGTGCAGAGAATCGCCTCCTTCTGCACTGCAGACATTCTTTTCTATTCTATTCTGTTCTGACTACACTCCCACCCTGACTACCCCAAGCTGAATGCCTCGGCAACCCCCGACTACACTCAAAACACCCCAATAGACATCCCCAACTACCCTCTCAAACCTCCAACTCATCCCAATAATCCAAGTAACCCTCCCCCCTGACTATATGAACCCACCTCGACAGACCATCCGACCCTCAACCCTAGGCCATCAATAACCCCCCACGGCTCTCACTGCCTAACACCAGCTGACCATTTACACCACCCCCCCAAACCATGTGACCCCACCATCATCCAATCTCCGCTAGAGTATCTGATCTCCCCCACCCGCTGACTAACCAATCCCCATGACCATTGAGTGGCCCTGACCATCCAAATGCCTCGCCCCTATTATCTGACCCCTCCAACTATCCGATACCCACCCTCCCCCCCCCACTACCCCAACCTCCCGGACCCCTACCATTAACCAATCCATCTTAGCACTCGACCTGTCCAACCCATCTTATCTTATCTTCTCCCGAGTTTCTCAAGTCGTCAGGGACCTGTCAATCAATCTGCTTTATGATGGCTAGTGGTGTGACATAGAGCGGCAAGGTTTTCCTCCCCATTCCCAACCCCCCCCCCCGCACCGAATTTCTCACCCTCAGCTCAGTGCCTCGGGTTCCCGCCACACTGGACCTTCCCCACAAGGTCCGGGTCACAGGGTCAGAGGAGAAAGGTGAAGCTATATCTGAGGAAATAGGAGCAGGGAGGGAATCCCACTGCCGCTCCCCGCAAGTTCTGGTCCCCACTCACGTCCAATGATTTCTAAATTTCTTCTCAAGGAGAGTTGGTTGAGTCACTGCAGTAGACAGACCCTCCCTTGATGCTGCAAGGAATGGCCAGATTTGGAATAGTTCATAAGATATCGGAGCAGAACTCGGCCGTTCGGCCCATCGAGTCGGCTTCTCCGTTCGATCATGGCTGACATGCTCCTCACCGCCATTTTCCTGCCTCCTCCCCATAACCTCTTTCAGGGCGGAAGAGTCAATTGCTGGGGGGCATAGGTTTAAGGTGCGAGGGGACAAGGTTTAAAGGAGATGTACGAGGCAAGTTTTTTACACAGAGGGTGGTGGGTGCCTGGAACTCACTGCCGGTGGGGGCGTCAATGGAAGCAGATATGATGGTGACTTTTAAGAGGCGTCTTGACAAATACATGAATAGGATGGGAATAGAGAGATATGGTCCCCGGAAGGGTTTTAGTCGGGCAGTATGGTCAGTGCAGGCTTGAAGGGCCAAAGGGCCTATTCCTGTGCTGTCATTTTCTTTGTTATTTGTTCTTCACCCTTCAACCCATTACCAATTAAAACGCTGTCCACCTCCTCCTTAAATTTACTCACTGTCCCAGTATCCACCGCACTTCGGGGTCGCGAATTCCACAGACTGCACAGAAGTAGTTTCTCCTCAACTCTGTCTTAAATTTGCTACCCCTTATCCTAAGACTATGACCTCTCATCCTAGTTACCTCATAACCTCTTGGTTCTGCGGCGTTGGCTAATGGATCACCAATTAGATTTGCTTTTCATTTCGCTTCATGCAGCTTTCAAATATTTATAATATTTCTTGAGGAAATGCTTGATGTCTTGCGAACAAATAAATTTTGTTTGCCGTCACTTATTTAAAAATAATAAACTTCACTGTTATTGCTGTTGTGTTCCTGGCAGAGCTGAATTTACCCCCTCTGGGAGGTTGTGTATCATGCCTGCTTTCCAGGTTGTGGAGGGAGGGGATGGACTGTCCATCTCCACTATGGAACTAGCAAGAGTGGGACAGCTGCATTCAGGAGAGGTACCCACACCCTTCTCCACACTGGTGAATAATGGCCAGGACTAGAATAAAATAGAATCCCTACGGTGCTGAAGGAGGCCATTCAGCCCATCGAGACTGCGCCGTCTCTCTCTGTCAGTGCTATCTCACCCAGGCCCACTCCCCCACCCTATTCCTATAATCCCACACCTTTATTGTAGCCAAATCACCTAAATTACACATCTTTGAACATTAAGGGGCAATTTAGCATGGCCAATCCACCTAACTTGCACATCCTTGGATACTAAGGGACAATTTAGCATGGCCAATCCACCTAATCTACACATCCTTGGACGCTAAGGGGCAATTTATAATGGCCAATCCACCTAACGTGCACACCTTGGGACACTAAGGGGCAATTTAGCACGGCCAATCTACCGAGCCTGCACATCTTTCAGACTGTGGGAGGAAACTGGAGCATCCGGAGGAGACCCACACAGACACGGGGAGAATGTACAGTCTCCACACAGACAGTGACCCGAGGCTGGAATTGAACCTGGGCACCTGGTACTGTGAGGCAGCAGTGCTAACCAGTGTGCCATCGTGCCACCGCTGCCACCGAGGAGAAATCTACTGCTCTTCTTTCAAACAGCTGATAGAATTTTATTGATACCAAGGAAGTGGGCATTTTATAGTCTGACCCAAAAAGTGTTACCGCTGACAAGGCAGCACCCCTACAGTGGGATTGTCAGCTTAAATGCCAGCTTCGGTAGCAGAACTTAAAGTCCACAAATTTTCAATTAGGAGGTGAGAGTGCTATTTTGGCCTTGGAGGGAGTGCAGAGGAGGTTTACTAGGCTGATGCCGGAGTTGAGGGGGTTGAGCTATGAGGAGAGGCTGAATAAACTAGGCTTGTACTCGTTAGAGTTTAGAAGAATGAGGGGAGATCTCATTGAGACGTATAAGATGATGAATGGGATGGATAGGATAGAGGTGGAGAGACTCTTCCCGCTCAGAAAGGATAGTAGGACTAGGGGGCACAGCCTCAAGATAAAGGGGAGGCGGTTTAGAACGGAGTTGAGGAGGAACTTCTTCACTCAAAGGGTGGTGAATCTCTGGAATTCTCTGCCCGTTGAAGTGGTGGAGGCTGCCTCGCTAAATATTTTTAAGACACGGGTTGATGGGTTTTTGATAAGAGAGGGGATTAAGGGTTATGGGGAGAGGGTGGGAATGTGGAACTGAGCCACGACAGATCAGCCATGATCTTATTGAATGGCGGGGCAGGCTCGAAGGGCTAGATGGCCTACTCCTGCTCCTATTTCTTATGTTCTTATGTTCTTATGTGCTGGTTGGCAGCTGGTTCCTGTTGCTATGAGATTTCCACTGCCCATAACCAACCGTTCCCGTGACCTATCTGTCTTCCAATTCGACAAAGGTGAAAAATGATTACTTCCCCAGGAGACTATAGCTGCAACTGCCGTCGTTCTGATGTTAGCTATCTGTCCTTTCTCCTGAGTTAGTCTTCCACAGTTATACAATTTCTTTCCATTTATTCCCCCAGTTGGTCTTTGGTAGGTGCCGGTCAATTTCCTTATCTCTCCACATTGAAGTTACTTTCCCAAGCCCCATTATTTTCTCCAGTTACATATGTAAACATTTGTTTTTCCACAATAGGCTTTTTCGCATCTCATCATTTCTCCAGATGTCTGCCTCTGATCATCTCCCATTCTTTCATTTTCATAGAATCATATAATCAAGGAGAGGCCCATCGGGCCCACACCGACACCAGCGCTATTTGTCCTGATAAGTTCAAGATGAAAATCTTTGACAGGAAAATCTCTTTGTTTTTCTCCCACCCACCAACTGAACAGTTAAGGAGAGAAGGAACGAATAATGAACACTGCCAGAGAATAACATTAAAATCATCCCAGGGAAAAATTCAGATATATGTCCACAACATTTATCCATCAGATCATCGCCATCGCTCATCCCTAATAGCCCTTAAACTGTGAAATTTGATTTGATTTATTATTGTCACATGTACTAATATACAGTGAAAAGTATTGTTTCTTGCGCGCTTGTAATAGAAGTAATCAATGTCTGGTCCGCGAAACAATGCCTCCTAAATCACAGAATGTTAACAGGGCACTCAATGCAATCCAAAAACACATTAAAGATTCTTCAACTTACAAAGCCCTATTTGCGTATGTATCAGACTACATACATAAGCAAACAAGGTGATAAAAGCCCTATTTGCGTACATAAACAAAGGTATACGTGCCAAACTGCACAAGCAAGTAAATAAAGGTGATGCACAGTAACTCACGTAATCGCGTGAAGTACTTGGGAACAGCGCGTGAACACTCTCAGGACTGTCATTGATTGGATATCGGAGCAGAGGAATGAGCCTGATCAACTCATTCCTCAGCCTTTAAAAAAAGGGGATTCCCATTGTCTCGGTGGACGCTCAACCGTGGGATAAGCGCGCATCGCCCGGTCGTTATCGGGACAACGTGTTGGTCCTTCACCGAGACTGAAAAGGGCTCCCCAGTCGTTGGAAGGATGAAGGCACAGTCCTGATGGTAAATATACGGAACTCTTCTTCTTAATACCGCCTGTATACTGCAATTGTAGCTGTTCTTCTTCTTGAGTGCTGAATACTTTCCGTAAATTGTAATTGTAGCTGTTCTTCTTTTTTTTGTGTGCTTAATACTGTATGTATAATGTAATTGTATACCATAGATAGATAAGGATAGATAAGTAAGGATAAATAAAGGTACGAAGTGTGAACCTAATCTTGTTGTATACCGAATCATTCTCTCACTCTCTTGAGTCTCCTGCAAAATTATAACTTTCGTACCATAACATTTGGCGTAGTCGGCAGGATCTTGTGTTTTGCAGCTGGGAGAGAGAGAGTATTTGGTTCGGTGGCAACAATGTTTAAGGCAATGTTTAAGAAAAGTAAGAAGGGGAAAGAGTATGTGCCTGAAGTCTTGCCTGAATGGGATGGTACTCCCTATCAGACGGTGGCACGACTCATACGTGTGGGCGGGGGACCGCCCCAATGTTGGTCAATAGCTCTGCAGGGAGCGGATGTTTCTGCCCTGGAGGAATGTCTCCAGAAGGTCCCTGTAAATGTAAAGGATCCATGGAGGGGGTTGCAGGACCGCCTATGGATCGTGTTGGCTGCCTACAGAAGGCAGCATGAGCGGGCTGGCCAGCTGCGTGAAGAGTTAGATAAGGTTAGGCAGGATTTTATGGATGCCAAGGGGCAAGCCTCTATGGCCCAAACACAAGTTGAGCTGCTTAGGCGACGATTGGAACAAGTGACAGGCGTAGCTGAAAAGGCTGCGATGCAAGTTGCTAAATTGAATGCTAAAAAGAAACGAACACCCAATATAAAGAAGGTGCGAGCCTTTGTGGCCACCGCGCTAGCCGAACAGTGGGACCCCTCCATTTGGGAAGGAGATATTTGGGAGTCAGAAGGGGAGGATGATGATTTAGATGATGATTCTACCCCAGTGCAGGTCAAGCCTATAGTGCGACGGCGTATTTGTCAGACGCCAGATGGTAGAATGAATAGAACAGATGTGTATGAAGACTATACACAACAAGAACTGTCAGACATAAGAGAACGTATGTGACAGAGATCAGGGGAGCCGCTTGACCGATGGCTGGTGAGGCTGCATGACCAAGGGGCTGGACAGATAGAGATAGATAGCCAGGATGGACGGCATTTTATTGATTTATGTACTGATCCCGTGGTACGGGGAGCAGTGAAAACAGAATTGGATCTGTTGCAACATGACACTACCCTATTAACTACTATGGCTAAGGCTGTCATGTTGCGACATCCAGATCCGGGGTCTTGGCCCCAAAAAGAGGGTCCGTGGCATACCTTGATGGAAGCAGTCAACCGAATGAGGGAATTGGGAATGCGGACTGCTGTAGAAACCGGGCACGCGAATGAATTAGGTAACATGCCCTTTACAGCTTCTCAACGGAAGGCTATTATTAAGACAGCTCCCCCGCAATATAAAGGGGCGGTTATGGCAGTATTATTAGGGGCTGAGATTTCAATAGGAGAAGGGGCAACGAGATTAAGAGAATTGGGAGACATGGGTGACTGGGAGGTACGAGAGTCGGCGTCCTCCCAGCGGGAACTGCGGGAACGAGGTTCGGGACGGTCTGTGAAGGGAGAGAATATAAGTAGGCGACACTTGTGGACTCTCCTTCGGCAGGCAGGTATAGATGCTTCAGAGATAGATGGCCGCCCTACGATGGAGTTGTGGCAACTCGCCAAGAAAAAGGGGCTATGGAAAGGGGAAACGGCAAAACGAACAGCACGCGTATCGCTAGCTGATGAGGGACTAAAGTTCCCTAGTTTGTGTCAGTGTAAGTGCAAACAGAATCTGAGTGAGGAGCAAGAGACTCCAACTTCCTCTTCAGAGTTACAAGAGGAGGAGGAGGTGGAAGTGAGAGAGGTTAAGAAAGGAGGTAAGCGAGAAAATAAGAAAAGTAAGAAGGGGAAAAACAAGTCAGGAAGAGGGCACTTGTATCCCATGCAAGAGCTCCAATATTTTGAAGAGGAATACCATTAGGATGAAGGCCAAGCCCCCGTGGTGTGTACGGCCACTACATGGTGGTCTTTATTTGAAGGATGGTCGTCACAGGCACAACAAATGTGGAATATATTAATACATCCTATCGTTATATTATTAGTATTCATTATTATCTTAACTATTAGTAATATATGTATTTGTCGTTATTTACAAAAATTAAAGCAACGAGCAGTGTATGATGCATTGCTTCGCTGACCAAGGGCCGAATGTAATAGAAGTAATCAATGTCTGGTCCGCGAAACAATGCCTCCTAAATCACAGAATGTTAACAGGGCACTCAATGCAATCCAAAAACACATTAAAGATTCTTCAACTTACAAAGCCCTATTTGCGTATGTATCAGACTACATACATAAGCAAACAAGGTGATAAAAGCCCTATTTGCGTACATAAACAAAGGTATACGTGCCAAACTGCACAAGCAAGTAAATAAAGGTGATGCACAGTAACTCACGTAATCGCGTGAAGTACTCGGGAACAGCGCGTGAACACTCTCAGGACTGTCATTGATTGGATATCGGAGCAGAGGAATGAGCCTGATCAACTCATTCCTCAGCCTTTAAAAAAAGGGGAATTCCCATTGTCTCGGTGGACGCTCAACCGTGGGATAAGCGCGCATCGCCCGGTCGTTATCGGGACAACGTGTTGGTCCTTCACCGAGACTGAAAAGGGCTCCCCAGTCGTTGGATGGATGAAGGCACAGTCCTGATGGTAAATATACGTAACTCTTCTTCTTAATACCGCCTGTATACTGCAATTGTAGCTGTTCTTCTTCTTGAGTGCTTAATACTGTATGTATAATGTAATTGTATACCATAGATAGATAAGGATAGATAAGTAAGGATAAATAAAGGTACGAAGTGTGAACCTAATCTTGTTGTATACCGAATCATTCTCTCACTCTCTTGAGTCTCCTGCAAAATTATAACTTTCGTACCATAACAGCGCTATACAGACAAAGCATACCGTTCGTAGAGAAGGAAAGGAGAAAGCGTAGAATGTAGCATAGACTATCTCAATATAATATCATAATGAAGCGTAGACTGTCTCATGCTACTCTTTAGTCAAAGACAGGGCAGAATGGCCTCCCTCTGTGCTGTAACAATTCCAATCGACTTCAGGAAGTGTAGTGGAGGATATGTTCCTCTCTACCTCAACAGGGATGAAGTAGAAATGGATCAAGAGCTTCAAGTTTCTAGGTGTCCAAATCAACAACAAACTGTCCCAGTCCCTCCATGCCAATGTTATGGTTAAGAAAGCCCACCAGCACCTCTAGTCTCTCAGGAGGCTAAAGAAATTTGGCATGTCCGCTACAAATCACAGCAATTTCTCCAGATGTTCCATAGAAAGCATCCTTTCTGGTTGTACCACAGCTTGGTATGCCCAAGACTGCAAGAAAGGATTCCATCAGTCAAACCAGTCTCCCATCCCTGACTCCGTCTACACTTCCTGCTGCCTCGTAAAAGCAGCCAGAATAATCAAGGATCCCATTCACCCCAGTCATTCTCTCTTCCACCTTCTTCCGTCGGGAAAAAGAAAGTAATGTCAGAGGTCACATACCAACCAACTCAAGAACAGCTTCTTCCCTGCTGCCATCAGACTTTTGAATGGACCTACCTCGCATTAAGTTGATTTTTCTCTACAGCGTAGCTATGCCTGTAACATTGCATTCTGCACTCTCTCCTTTCCTTCTCTATGAACGGTATTCTTTATCTGTACAGTGCGCAAGAGATAATATTTTTCATTGTATGTTAATACACGTGACAAGAATAAATTAAATTAAGCATCCCTCCTGGTTCTCTGCAGCTGGGGAATTTTAACTAACCTGCTCATTGGAGTAACTGATGGGATCAGGGGGTGACTGACTCATTCTCATTCCCTCCTTTCTTTTTCCTCTTCATTGAAGTCAGCATTGGAAAGGTCATCGAATTGAAGTTCTGCTCCAGCTTGTAGGCTTCCTGTTCCGAGAATTAGCTTCAAGTTAGCATCTTTGACCAGTCTAATGTTGACTTCTGTCTAGTTAATACTTGGGGATTCTTTTTTTAAAATGCAGGACATGGGCATCGCTGGCTGGCCAGCATTTATTGCCCATCCCTAGTTACCCTTGGAGGGCAGTTGAGAGTCAACCACGTTGTTGTGATTCTGGAGTCACATGTAGGCCAGACTAGGTAAGGGGCAGATTTCCTTCCTTAAAGGACATTAGTGAACCAGATAGGTTTTTCCAACAATCGGCAATGGTTTCATGGTCATCGGTAGATCCCTTTGTTTTTTATTGAATTCAAATTCCACCATCTGCCGTGGTTGGATTCGAACCCGGGTCCCCAGAACATTAGCTGAGTTTCTAGATGAATAGTCTAGCAATAATACCACTAGGCCATCACCTCCCCTTCACGTTCAAAGAAATAAAGGGAGAAAATAATCCTCACCAAATATATATTTTTGTAGTTCAGAAAATGTTTAGGTTGTAAGTTTAACTCTTGACTTACTTTCTTGTATTTCAGAACGTCACTCCCATTAGTGACAGGTATGTAACGAATACCCTTCTATAAAAACATGCAAATGACAAAGACTTTGAGGGGACATTATATAATAACACTAATATCTGTTTTTCAGAGGAGGTGTCAGAAAAATACCTCTGTGTATTGGGATACAGTGAAAAGCATTGTTTCTTGCATGCTATACAGACAAAGCACACGGTTCAAAGAGTACATAGGGGGGAAGGAACAGAGAGGGTGCAGAATGTAGTGTTACAGTCATAGCTAGGGTATTGAGAAAGATCAGGTTTGTGTGAGGTAGTTCCATTCAAAGGTCTGATGGCAACAGGGAAGAAGCTGTCCTTGAGTCAGTTGGTACGTGACCTAAACTTTTGTATCTTTTTCCAAAAGGAAGAAGATGGGAGAGAGAATGTCCAGGGTGCGTGGGGTCCTTGATTATGCTGGCTGCTTTGCTGAGGTGGCGGGAAATGTAGACGGAGGTTGGGCCAGTTCAAAGGGTGTGTGAGAATCGATCACATGACCATGGATTCTAGGGCCCCGTGTAGGCCAGGCCGGGTGCAGACAGCAGATTTCTCCTGCAGAGGGCACTAGTGAATCAGATGGCCAACATTGCTGAGCTTGGCCTAATATTCCAGATTTATTAACGGCAATTCAATTCCAGCCAGCTGCCATGTACCACCGTGCCACCATCTCCCTCCCCAGAGATAACGCAATGTTTACTTATATCCCTCCCAAGGAGCTCCAGACTGCACAGTAAATCAAGGAGGACTAGCTCGGGTAAATGCGGGGGTTTGTAGGGATAGGGCCTGGGTGGGATTGTGGTCGTTGCAGACTCGGTGGACCGAATGGCCTCCTTCTGCACTGTAGGATTCTATGAAAGATCACTCCGTGGTCCACTATTTTCAACAAAGTCCAATGTAAACTCTTATATCACCAGTGAGAGAGAATTTCTCTTAAAGCTCAGTGTTGGAGTTGATCATCTGTTGACAATTTGAACTAAATGTTTGTTACTGTGGAGTTTAAACATCCAATAATGTTTGACCAGATCAGACGGTGAAGGTGGAGTTGTGAGCAGTGTCTCTGTTGACCTGTCGCTAGGAGAATTCAGTCGTCCCCTCCAGTATTTTGTTTGGAAACGGATGTTCAAGGTCCTCAAACCAGGTAACGCTGCTTCGCCCTGTGATCAGAAACGGAGACTTGTTTCTATACTGAAGCCTGTCACAGCCCGCAGACACCACAGTATGGTCAATTCATTATTTTTATTATTTATTAGCGCCACAGGCAGGCTAACATTAACGCTGCAACAAAGTTATGTGAAAATCCCCTGGTCGCCACACTCTGGCGCCTGTTTGGGTACACTGAGGGAGAATTTAGCACGGCCAACGCACCTAACCAGCGGAGAGAATGTGCAGACTCCACACAGACAGTGACCCAAGCTGGGAATGGAACCCAGGTCCCTGGCGCTGTGAGGCAGCAGTGCTAACCACTGTGCCATCTTCCAGTACTTACCTGAGGAGCAATCTTTATTGTAATGGAACTAGCCCTCCGAACATCAAACAGTAGTGATTGGGCCAATCGATTTGCACCCAGCCCATGCCTCAGTCCAGGGAAATACAAAATCAGTGATTCTGTGCCGGACAGTAAAGCCCAACCTCAGTTAATACAGATAGATAGAAAACTAATATCAAACCACCAACATTTATTGCCCATCCCTAGTTGCCGAAGGGCAGTTGCGAGTCAACCACATTGCTGTGGCTCTGGAGTCACATGTAGGCCAGACTGGGTAAGACCAGCAGATTTCCTTCCCTAAAAGGACATTCTTCAACAAAGATTGACAAAGAAGTTGATAAAGAAGGGTAGGAGAAACTATGAAGCTGGGCTAGCGCTTAATATAAAAAAGGATAGCAAGAGTTTTTATACATATATAAAAAGGAAGAGGCTGGCTAGGGTGAACGTTGGACCCTTAGAGGATGAGAAAGGGGACCTAGTGGTAGGGGATGGGGAAATGGCTGAGGTCTTGAATAACTTTTTTGTTTCGG
Organism: Carcharhinus amblyrhynchos; assembly: GCF_965287045.1. NCBI lineage: Eukaryota > Metazoa > Chordata > Chondrichthyes > Carcharhiniformes > Carcharhinidae > Carcharhinus > Carcharhinus amblyrhynchos. The sequence goes on along the minus strand of NW_027649781.1, from coordinate 5,399,169 downwards.
TCTTCACGGAGGAGGACGTGAATAATTTGCCGGGTGTTAGCGATGGAAAGGTAGTGGGACTGGAGGGCCTCAATGACATTATTGTTACTAGCGAGGCGGTGCTCGGCAGACTGGAGGCACTGATTGTGGACAAGTCCCCAGGACCGGATGGAATGCATCCAACGGTTCGAAAAGAAATGGCGGAGGTGATAGTGGATGCCTTGATGATTATTTTCCAAACGTCACTGGATTCCGGGGAAGTGCCGGAAGATTGGAATGGTTGCTATTCGGATTGGCGGATGGTGACTAGTGGAGTGCCTCAGGGGTCGGTGCTGGGGCCTCAGCTATTTACCATTTATATAGATGATCTGGAGGAGGGAACCGAGTGTAGGGTGTCAAAATTTGCTGATGACACCAAGATTGGTGGAACGGCAAATTGCGCGGAGGGTGTGGAGAGTCTACAGAAGGATCTAGATATGCTGGGCGAATGGGCCAGGAAATGGCAAATGGAATTTAATGTTGGCAAGTGCGAGGTGGTCCACTTTGGTAGGAATAATGGTAGGAAGGATTATTACTTACGTGGAGAAAAACTGCAACAGGCGACGGTGCAGAGGGACCTCGGGGTCCTTGTGCATGAGTCGCAAAAACCCAGCTTGCAGGTGCAGCAGGTGGTCAGGAAGGCGAATGGGATGCTGGCCTTCATAGCGAGGGGGATTGAATATAAAAGTAGGGAGGTCTTGCTGCGGCTGTATAGGGCATTGGTGAGGCCGCAGCTGGAGTACTGTGTGCAGTTTTGGGCGCCGTACTTACGCAAGGATATTTTGGCCTTGGAGGGAGTGCAGAGGAGGTTTACTAGGCTGATGCCGGAGTTGAGGGGGTTGAGCTATGAGGAGAGGCTGAATAAATTAGGCTTGTACTCGTTAGAGTTTAGAAGAATGAGGGGGGATCTCATTGAGACATATAAGATGATGAATGGGATGGGTAGGATAGAGGTGGAGAGGCTCTTCCCGCTCAGAAAGGATAGTAGGACTAGGGGGCACAGCCTCAAGATAAAGGGGGGGCGGTTTAGAACGGAGTTGAGGAGGAACTTCTTCACTCAAAGGGTGGTGAATCTCTGGAATTCTCTGCCCGTTGAAGTGGTGGAGGCTACCTCGCTAAATATTTTTAAGACGCGGGTTGATGGGTTTTTGATAAGCGAGGGGATTAAGGGTTATGGGGAGAGGGCGGGAATGTGGAACTGAGCCACGACAGATCAGCCATGATCTTATTGAATGGCGGGGCAGGCTCGAAGGGCTAGATGGCCTACTCCTGCTCCTATTTCTTATGTTCTTATGTTCTCGGCATTTTGGCTAAGATCAAGTGTAGCATCGACATGCTGCGCTTGGTTGAAGTCATTAGATTACGTTTTAGCTTCATTTGAAACAATTTTTAAAAGCGGCATCTGGCCTTTTTGCTCAGATGCAAATGAGATCAAGCCTTGGAGGAAGAGCTATGCCTACTCCAATCAGCTTGGATCACGTAGATCAAGCTCGGGACAGGGGGCGGGAGCCCTGTCTTGTCAGCTTGGATCGGGAATGTCTCAACTTGTTGAGACTCTGAATAGGACTTGATTGGAATAAAAACAAAAAAAAGGGACATGAGTGAACCAGATGAGTTTTCCAACATTCAGCATTGCTTTTGTGGTCAATTCTTAATTCCAGATGATTTTTTATTGAATTCAAATTCCATCATGCGCTGTGGAAGAATTCACCTTTAACGAGAATGAGCAGAACATTGCTGAGACTCTAGATTAATAGTCCAGCGATAATCCCACGCGGCATGCTGGTGTCACATAGTTAGCAACATTGCTGTAAGGGGTAATCCCACAGCGCTGTTAGGGGGTAATCCCACAGCGCAGTTAGGGGGTAATCCCACAGCGCTGTTAGGGGGGTAATCCCACAGCGCTGTTAGGGGGGTAATCCCACAGTGCTGTTAGGGGGGTAATCCCACAGTGCTGTTAGGGGGGGGTAATCCCACAGTGCTGTTAGGGGGTAATCCCACAGCGCTGTTAGGGGGGTAATCCCACAGCGCTGTTGGGGGGGGTAATCCCACAGTGCTGTTGGGGGGTAATCCCACAGCGCTGTTAGGGGGTAATCCCACAGCGCTGTTAGGGGGGGTAATCCCACAGTGCTGTTAGGGGGTAATCCCACAGTGCTGTTAGAGGGGGGTAATCCCACAGTGCTGTTAGAGGGGGGTAATCCCACAGTGCTGTTAGGGGGGTAATCCCACAGTGCTGTTGCGGGGGGTAATCCCATAGCGCTGTTTTGATAAATATTGTGGGATTGGGAGGTGCAGTCTGTGCCTATTCAGTTACAGGCTTCATATTTGAGTCCAGTTACATTTCAGTTCCAGCTTCTCTGACACTCGATGCACGCACGGCGAACAGAAACCTGCACCTGTTTGACAACGGAACGCAAATGATTTTTCGCCGTGGGCCGCCTTGTGCAATCGACAACCCTGAACGATTTACCCACTGGCCAAGTGCCCTGTGCTCGGAGGGATTCACAGCAGGAAGGCACTACTGGGAGGTCGGGGTGGAGAATAACTCGACCTGGCGCGTGGGCGTGGTCCGTGAGTCCGTGCCCCGGAACAAGGACTGTGATCGGAAACCTGCGACTGGGTTTTGGACCATTGTGAGACACGTGTTAAACGGGCAGTTTGTCAGTATGAGCGCTCCTCCTACACCTCTGAGTGCGGAAATGGGATTAAAGAAAGTTGGGATTTACCTGGATTACGAGGGTGGACAGGTGTCGTTTTACAATGCTGAGGACATGTCTCACCTGTACACATTCACTGACACATTCACCGAGAAACTCTACCCCATCTTGAGCAGTGACTGTGCAAAGAAAGCACTGAAGATAATCACTGATTAGACATAGTTCCCACCAGGACCTGAACGACACAGGAAGCTTTTTATCATAAATATAACAGCCAAATATTCCAATGTCCCAAACAGCAAAGTCTGGATTGAAATTGGTTTTGAACATCAGGAGTTTAAAGTGTATTTATTAGTCACAAGTAGGCTGATATTAACACTGCAATGAAGTTACTGTGAAAATCCCCTAGTCAACACAGTCAGGTGCCTGTTCGAATAGACTGAGGGAGAATTTAGCATGGCCAATCCACCTAACCAAGGATATCCTGGTGCGGACACACACACACAGACACACACAAACACACACGGAGATACATGCGCAGTCGCATATGCACACACACTCATTCTTGCAGTCACATGCACACACACAGACACACTCACTTACACACCGAGACACATGCGCACACTCACTCTCGCACTCAGACACACACTCTGTCACACATACGTACACAAACACACTCTCGCACAGACATACCCATACACACACTCACTCTTGCATTCACGCACACACCCATACACACAGACACACGCTGACTCTCTCACTCTCATACACACACACACACACTCTCGCACACTGTCACACACACACATACACACACACACACTCTCGCACACTGTCACACATACAGACACACACACACATTTCAATTCGCATTGACAGTGGTGGGAGCAAAAGACCCCACCCCAGCTGCCCCTCACTACAATCGAATGTTTTCCACCTTCGGGAAAAGGATACAAAAGTCTGAGGTTGCTTAAGAGAGGAGAGATGGATTGGAAGGAGGTAAGGGGATTGGATAAAATGGGGAGATAATTATTTTATTCGGCATCTCTGAAAAATAATAGTCTTCTGCTCATTCTCGTTAAAGGTGAATGCTTCCTGTTTGAGGATCACAGAGTGGGGTTTTCTGTTTGAAATATTTAATAATCAAATGTCACTGCTTTGTGTGCTTCTGATCAGAAATTTGTTAATTAATTAGCAAATATTTCAGTGGGAAATATTTGAGGCATGTAATCAATCTGTATTTATTAATTATCCCTGAATAAATACAGTATTTCTGGGAGAGTGTTGTTGTGGTGGGGCTTCATGTATTTAGTCATGCTGGGGAGATGGATATGGTGGGAGAAGGACTTGTTGTCCAGCTCCAGATGTCCGCGGGAAGGAGGCGCTGTGGATTTTGAGTGTTGCCCATTGTGACTGTGATGTGATTAATCCTACACTGAATGGGTGAAATTTTGATATTACACAGTGACGCTGTACCCCAGGGGTCAGTGGTACCGTACCCCAGTGGGGGTCAGTGACATTGTACTCCAGGGGTCAGTGACGCCGTGCCCCAGCGGGGGTCAGTGGCGCCGTGCCCCAGCGGGGGTCAGTGGCGCCGTGCCCCAGCGGGGGTCAGTGGCGCCGTGCCCCAGCGGGGGTCAGTGGCGCCGTGCCCCAGTGGGGGTCAGTGCTATTGTGTGTGAGCAGGAATAATGATCCTTTACATTATGGCAGGAGTCAGCAGCAGCTTAATAGATTTCATACAATCCCCTCAATGCAGAAAGAGGCCATTCGACCCATCAAGTCTGCACTGATAACAATCCCACTCAGGCCCTATTCCCATAACTCTGCATATTTACCCCACTAATCCGCTTGACACTAAGGTAATTCTACATGGCCAATCAACCTAACCTGCACGTCCTTGGACTGTGGGAGGTATCCAGAGCACCCAGAGGAAACCTGCGCAGACACGGGGAGAACACACAAGCTCCACACAGGCAGTGACCCAAACCGGGCACTGAACCCAGGTCCCTGGCACTGTGAGGCAGTAGTGCTAAGCACTGTGCTACCTTGTTGCCCTGAGGAAACGATAGTAATGCAGAAACTGAAACAACTTGTGACGTATCTGTGTAAGATATTTCCTGTCAAGAAATGCAAAACAAAGTGTAAGTCACGAAAGAGGTATTTGACAATAATTGTGAACTTGCCTAAGGCACTCACTGGTCTGTGGTTTCACCAGAGAGCTGAAAGCACGTGCTTTCCCCGTGAACAAGTGTCGCTCACAGTCAGAGGGGACTTTTCTCACTCAGTCGCTATAAACCGGGTCACACAATGTGAATTGATGGCTTAATGATGCCAATGTTGATTCCTCTATGTTTTAAATCCACTTCTTTTCACACTGCCATTCACGCTTTCTTTACTTGAATGGAAAACTTTGTTTTTTTTTGTTCAAATGACTTCCCTCACACTTTTCAACCTGTCTGTCTTTGTCCCCTACAGTGACAGTGGAATTTTGTCCTTCATTGCTCAAGGGATGGAGCTTAAAAAGAGTGAGGTTATGTTGCAGCTGTATAAGATGCTGGTGAGGCCACATTAGAAATGCCAGCCCACACATCCACTTTGGGTTCTACGGTGCTGGGAACACTTCACTGGTTGGTGACAATGTTTGGGGGAGTGGGGGTAACAGGGGGAGGGTAAAAATACGATGCAACGAGTTTAAAAGGTGACATGGAATATTTCCAACCTTCCAACCTTTACCACGCACTAAAGATAGTTAGCACTGCCACGTCACAGTGCCAGGGACCCGGGTTTGATTCCAGCCTTGGGTCACTGTATGCGTGGAGTTTACACATTCTCCCCGTGTCTGCGCGGGTTTCCTCCGGACTCTCCGATTTCCTCCCACAATCCAAAAGATGTGCGGGTTAGATGGAGTAAACATGGTAAGTTGTCCGTTGGCGTCCAAAATCTGTGCAACTTAGGGAGATTGGTAAATTAGTGAGGTTATGGGGTTGGGGCGAGCCTGGGTAAGATGCTCTATCAGTGCTGACTTGATGGACTGAATGGCCTCTCTGTCTGCACTGTTGGGATTCTTCAGTGAGTCAGTGTAATGTCCGGACTATATTAGGCATTGTAGATTGTAAGTAAAACTAGAAGATGTGGGGAGGGGGGAGTGCGATCTTACCGGCTGTTCATGCCCCACTCCCACTGCAGCGAGGTCGGGGAATTTGACGCCTGGCTAACCCTCCGTCTGCTGCGGCGGGATGGGAAAATCTCACTGACACGAATGGCCATAACATCGTGGTTCGCCGTTTCAAAATAATGATGCAGGTTTATTGTACAAGCTTTGGCCGTAACAAAGAATAAATGAAACTAAAAGCAAGAGCCTCTAGAACTCCCCAGTGCCTTCATGAGTCATGGCTATTGGAGAACAGCCAATTCCTGACTCCAAACCACCACCATCCTCATCGAGTCCTAGAGGTTTACAGCATGGAAACAGGCCCTTTGGCCCAACTTGTCCATGACGCCATTTTTTTAAGCCCCTAAACTAATCCCAATTGCTCATGTTTGGGCCATATCCCTCGACACCCATCTTATCCACGTAACTATCTAAATGTTTTTAAAAAGACAAAATTGTACCTGCCTCTATTATTACCTCTGGCAGCTTGTTCCAGACACTCATCACCCTCTGTGTGGAAAAGTTGCCCCTCTGGACGCTTTTGTATCTCTCCCCTCTCACCTTTAACCTATGCCCTCGGGTTTTAGATCCCCCAACCCCCCCTACCTTTTGGAAAAGATGTTGACTATCTACCTGATTTATGCCCCTCATTATTTTATAGACCTCTATAAGATCACCCCTCAGCTTCCTACACCCCAGAGAAAAATATCCCAGTCTAGCCAGCCTCTCCTCGTAACTCAAACCATCAAGTCCCAGGAGCATTGTAGAGAATCTTTTCTGCACTCTTTCTAGTTTAATAATGTCCTTTCTATAATAGGGTGACCAAAACTTCTCACAGTATTCCAAGTGTGGCCTTACCAATGTCTTGTACAAACTCAACAAGACGTCCCAACTCCTGTATTCAATTTTCTGACCGATGAAACCAAGAATGCTGAATGCCGCCTTCACCACTCTGTCCACCTGTGACTCCACTTTCGAGGAGCTATGAACCTGCACCCCTAGATCTCTTTGTTCTGTAACTCTCCCCAACGCCCTACCATTAACGGAGCAAGTCCTGCCCTGGTTCAATCTACCAAAATGCATCACCTCACATTTATCTAAATTAAACTCCATCTGCCATTCATCAGCCCACTGGTCCAGTTGAACAAGATCACGTTGCAATCCTGGGTGAATGGTGATGGCTACTGGGGACCATGAGGTTAGTCTTTCTATGCTGCCAAGGCAATGGTCTCCATCTGAGGGGTTAAGGGCAGTGGAAACAAGAGTGTCACAAGCAGGCTTACATTAACACTGCAATGAAGTTACTGTGAAAATCCCCTAGTTGCCAGACTCCGGTGCCTGTTGGGATACACTGAGGGAGAATTTAGCATGGCTGATTCACCCTAACCAGCACGTCTTTCGGACTGTGGGAGGAAACCGGAGCACCCGGAGGAATCACATGCAGACACGGAGGGAATGTGCAAACTCCACACGGACAGTGACCCAAGCCAGGAGTCGAACCCGGGTCTCTCGTGCTGCGAGGCAGCAGTGCTAACCACTGTGCCACCGTGCCCCCTGTGCCACCATAACTTCATTGCAGTGTTAATATAAGCCTACTTGAAGGTTTATTTATTAACATCGCAAGTAGGCTTACATTAACACTGCAATGAAGTTACTGTGAAAATCCCCTAGACGTCACACTCCTGTTCAGGTGCACTGAGGGAGAATTCAGCACGGCCAATGCACCCTAACCAGCACGTCTGAAAGACATTCAGCAATATGACCTAATTAAGTTTAAATTTATTTATTCATGTCACAAATAGGCTTACGTTAACATTGCAATGAAGTTACTGTGAAAATCCCCCAGTCGGGAAGGGTCACTGGCTTTTGGGTTGATAGTTTTGTGAAGCACTCTTGCTCTCTCTCAGACCTCGCTGCTGAATTCACTCTGCACTCTCTGTGCTTTCCTTTTCGCTGAAACTGAACCTGAAACTGGCATTGAAATTCCACAGCTAACTTCCTTCATGCCTAAAGTAGTCATGCACCCCGAAACAATAATGAAGGGAATTAACCTCAAGGTTAAGTGTTTCCTTCCACCCGTCTCAGACACACCATCACTGCACCTCATGTACGTGAATACTGGACGAGTGGGTATCTTTCCTTCTGAGACGGTTCCCCAAGAGGGAGGATGATGTGCTTCCACTCTGCTTCTGAGGTGGCGGAGAATTCCAACACTCCCTCCGCGGACTCTGTCACCCACAGGGCAGGTGGTATTTGGAGGGTTGGGAGGATGAGGGAGTTTGGAGGGTTGGGAGGGTAAGGTAGGTTGGAGGGTTGCGAGGGTGAGGGGCTTGGAGAGTTGGGAGGGTGAGTAGTTTGGAGGGTTGCGAGGGTGAGGAGTTTGGAGGCTTCTGAGGGTGAGGAGTTTGGAGGGTTGCGAGGGTGAAGAATTTGGATGGTTGCGAGGGTGAGGAGTTTGGAGCATTGCAAAGGGGAGGCGTTTGGAGGGTTGTGAGGATGAGGAGCTTGGAGGGTTGTGAGGATGAGGAGCTTGGAGAGTTGAGAGGGTGTGGAGTTTGGAGGAATGCGAGGTTGAGGAGTTTGGAGGGTGAGGAGTTTGGAGGGTTGCGAGTGTGAGGAGTTTGGAAGGTTGCAAGGGTGAGGAGTTTGGAGGGTTCTGAAGGTGAGGAGATGGAAGGTTGCGAGGGTGAGGAGTTTGGAGGGTTGCAAGGGTGAGGAGTTTGGAGGGTTCTGAAGGTGAGGAGATGGAAGGTTGCGAGGGTGAGGAGTTTGGAGGGTTGCGAAGGTGAGGAGTTTGGAGGGTTGTGAATGTGAGGAGATGGAGGGTTGTGAGGCTGAGGAGTTTGGAGGAATGCAAGGGTGAGGAGTTTGGAAGGTTCTGAGGGTGAGGAGATGGAGGGTTGCGAGGGTGAGGAGTTTGGAAGGGTGCGAGGCTGAGGAGTTTGGAGGGTTCTGAGGTTGGGGAGATGGAGGGTTGTGAGGCTGAGGAGTTTGGAGAGTTGCGAGGGTGAGGAGTTTGGAGGGTTGTGTGGTTGAGAGTTTGGAGGGTGAGTCGTTTGGAGGGTTCCGAGGGTGAGTAGGGTTGTGAGGGTTGTGAAGATGAGAGATTTGGAGGGTTGGGATGGTGAGAACGTGGAGAGTTGCGAGGGTGAGGAGTTTGGAGGGTGAGGAGTTTGAAGGGTTGCAAGTGTGATAAATTTGGAGGGTTGTGAGGGTGAGAATTTGGAGGGTTGTGAGGCTGAGGAGTTTGGAGGGTTGCGAGGCTCAGGAGTTTGGAGGAATGCAAGGTTGAGGAGTTTGGAGGGTTGCGAGTGTGAGGAATTTGGAGGGTTGCAAGTGTGAGGAATTTGGAGGGTTGCGAGTGTGAGGAATTTGGAGGGTTGTGAGAGTGAGAATTTGGAGGGTTGTGAGGGTGAGGAGTTTAGAGGGTTCTGAGGGTGAGGAGATGGAGGTTTGCAAGGGTGAGGAGTTTGAAGATTGCGAGGGTGAGGAGTTTGGAGGGTTGAGAGGGTGAGGAGTTTGGAGGGTTGTGTAGTTGAGAGTTTGGACGGTGAGTAGTTGGAGGGTTCCGAGGGGGAGTAGGGCTGTGAGGGTTGTGAAGTTGAGAGGTTTATAGGGTTGAGAGGGTAAGAAGCTTGGAGAGTTGCGAGGGTGAGGAGTTTGGACGGTGAGGAGTTTGGAGAGTTGCGAGAGTGAGAAGTTTGGAGGGTTGCAAGGGTGATAAATTTGGAGGGTTGTGTGGGTGAGGAGATTGGAGGGTTGTGAGCGTGAGGAGTTTGGAGGGTTGTGAGGGTGTGGAGACTGAAGGGTTGTGAAGGTGAGGAGTTTGGAGGGCTGTGAGGGTGAGGAGTTTGGAGGGTTGTGAGGGTGAGGAGATTGGAGGGTTGTGAGGGTGTGGAGATTGGAGGGTTGTGAGGGTGTGGAGATTCAAGGGTTGTGAGGGTGAGGAGTTTGGAGGGTTGTGAGGGTGAGGAGATTGGAGGGTTGTGAGGGTGAGGAGATTGGAGGGTTGTGAGGGTGAGGAGATTGGAGCGTTGTGAGGGTGAGGAGATTGGAGGGTTGTGAGGGTGAGGAGATTGGTGAGTTGTGAGGGTGAGGAGATTGAAGGGTTGTGAGGGTGAGGAGATTGGAGGGTTGTGAGCGTGAGGAGTTTGGAGGGTTGTGAGGGTGTGGAGATTGTAGGGTTGTGAGGGTGAGGAGATTGGAGGGTTGTGAGGGTGAGGAGGTTGGAGGGTTGTGAGGGTGAGGAGTTTGGAGGGTTGTGAGGGTGAGGGTTTGGAGGATAGCGAGGGTGAGGTGGTTTGGAAGGTGAGGGAAGCTATCCGATGCTTGGAAGGATGCAGCTCCAGAAATACTCAGGAAGCTTGACACCATCCAGGACAAAGCAGCCCTCTTGCTCACTCTCATTTTCATAAACATTCAACCCTTCCCTATGAGCAGTGTCCACCATGTGTACATCTACAAGATACACTGCAGGAATTCACCGAGGCTCCTTCAGCAGCACCTTCCAAATCCAAGACCATCTAGAAAGACAAGAGCAACACAGACTTGCTAACACCATCACCTGGAGACCCCCTTGCAACTTGAATCACCACCCTATATATCAGCATTCCTTCACTATCGCTGGGTCAAAATCCTGGAAACTCCCTCACTGACAGCACTGTGGGTGTACCTACATCACGTGAACTGCAGTGATGTACAGTTCACTACTGCCTTTAAGTGTAGCTTGGGATGGGGAATAATGGCTGGACCAGCCAGCGACGCCCACATACCGTAAAATGAATTTTAAAAAAGCACTGTGATCTTAAAACTGGTTGCACAACATACATTTTTGGTACAGCGATGTGCCAATATAAAGGGTGCAGATCATTTACAGGAAGAACCAGTAACTGCACTGAGCTGTCAAACACTCTCCCATCTTACGCAGAGCATTGAATTATTCCAGAGCAATGGGGAGTATTTTCTGGATCATTCTTCTGATTCCTGCTGGTGAGTTAAGTTGTCCTAATCTGTTTAAATTCCAGTTTATAATTTTATAGAAACTCTGACGTTACTGCTTTGTTTTACAGTGAGTGGCATGCAGGAGAACTATTCAAACGATTTCAGAGGTAAATTTCTTTAATCATTTGATTTGATTTATGATTGTCACATGTATAAGTATGCAGTGAAAAGTATTGTTTCTTGTGCACTACACAGCCAAAGGTAACAAGAGTACATAGGGGAGAAGGAAAGGAGAGGGTGCAGAATGTAACGTTACAGCCATAGCTGGGGTGTAGAGAAAGATCAACTGAATGCAAGGTAGGTCTATTTATCTGATGGCATCAGATAAGAAACTGTTCTTATATCAGTTGGGACATGATCTCAGACTTTTGTATATTTTTTCCCATGGAAGAAGGTGGGAGCAAGCATGTCCAGGGTGCATGGGGTCCTTGATTATGCTGGCTGTTTGCCTGAGGCAGTGGGAAGTGCAGACAGAGTTAATGGGTGAGAGATTGGTTTGTGTGATGGATTGGGCTATATTCACGACCCTTTGTAGTTTCTTGCTGTCTTGGACAGAGCAGGAGCCCATCCCAAGCTGTGATAGGATAGGATGCTTTCTATGCCTTCTCAGTAAAAGTTGGTGAGAGTCGTAGCTGACATGCCACTTTCTTTAGTCTTCTGAGAAAGTAGAGGCGTTGGTGAGCTTTTTTAACTATAGTGTCAGTATGGGGGGACCAGGAAAGGTTATTGGTAATCTGGACACCTAAAAACTTGAAGCCCTCGACCATTTCCACTTCATCCCCATTGATGTAGACATGGGCATGTTCTCCACTATGCTTCCTGAAGTCGATGACAATCTCCTTCGTTTTGTAACATTGAGGGAGAGATTATTGTCACCGCACCAGTTCACCAGATTCTCTAACTCAATCACTACCGCACCAAAAGCTGCTGCCCCATTGGGAATTGGGCATCACTGGCAATGCCAACATTCTCTGCCAGTCACTCTGTTACCCCTTGAGAAGGTAATGGTGAACCAACCATTCTCACTGGTGGGATATTGTGGCCCTGCCAATGGTGACAGTGGGCAGCACGGTGGCACAGTGGTGAGCAGTGCTGCCTCACAGCGCCAGGGACCCTGGTTTGATTCCTGGCTTTGTTCACTGGCTTTGTGGAGTTTGCACATTCTCCATGTGTCTGTGTGGGTTTCCTCTGGGTGCTCCGGTTTCCTCCCACAGTCTGAAAGACGTGCTGGCTAGGTATATTGACCGTATTAAATTCTCCCTCAGTGTACCCGAACAGGTGCCGGAGTGTGGCGACTGGGAGATTTTCACAGTAACTTCATTGCCGTGTTAATGTAAGCCTACTGTGATACGAACAAATGTCCCCCACTTCCCCCCAACCCACCCTCCCCCTCCTACCACCCCTCCACCTCTCCCCTCCTCGCCTCCTCCCTCCACTGCTCTCCCCTGCACCCTCCCCCCTCAATCACTGCCGTCACTGCAGTGTAGGTACACCCACAGTGCCGTTAGGGAGGGAGCTACAGGATTTTGACCTAGCGACAGTGAACGAACATTGGTATATTTCCAAATCTGGACGGTGGGTGGCTTGGAGGGGAACTTTCAAGTGTTGGTGTTCCCATAGACCTGCCACCCTTATCCTTCTGGGTGACAGAGGATCTTATACAGAGTACAGATCTCTTATACAGAGATCTTATACACAGGTAGTAAATTTAGATTCCTAATTATGCTTAACAATTCACATAACCTAGCAGAGTACACATCTTTCTCAACTCCTTGCCAATAGCCCACTGTGCTAGCGATTTTGCTATTGAGTTGATTTATTATTGTCACATGTATTAGTATACAGTAAAAAGTATTGGTTCTTGTGCGCTATACACTCAAAGCATACTGTCCGTAGAGAAGGAAAGGAGCGAGTGCAGAATGTAATGTTACAGTCATAACTAGGGTGTAGCGCTTAACTTAATATAAGGTATTATATTTCAAAAGTCTGACGGCAGCAGGGAAGAAGCTGTTCTTGAGTCCATTGGTTCATGACCTCAGACATTTGTATCTTTTTCCCAATGGAAGAAGGTAGAAGAGAGAATGTCCGGGGTGCGTGGGGTCCTTAATTATGCTGACTGCTTTGCCGAGGCAGCAGGAAGTGTACTCAGAGTCCATGAGTGGGAGGCTGGTTTGCGTGATGGACTGGGCTACATTCACGACCCTTTGTACTTTCTTGCGGTCCTGGGCAGAGCAGGAGCCATACTAAGCTGTGATACAACCAGAAAGAATGCTTTCTATGGGGCATCTATAGAAGATTGTCTGATTCCTGTAGGTTCAAGAGGCAAACTGTCCCCCATTGCAAGGAAATGCACAGAATTAGGGCGGACATGGCTCGTAGAACGGAATTCCCTGTTGCCGCGGGCTGGATTTTACGAGCCTTTTCCAAGTGAGGTTGTAAAATCCCGCAGATTAATGTCTCAACGGGAACTGAATGCAAATTCCTATCTTATAGCGCCATCTGGTGTACTTTAAAACTTCCTTGAAAACTCTGCTCAGTGGAGAGCAGGTGAATGTTTAAAACAAATCGAGGGGTCAATCACTTCTACAGACTCAGCACTGGGAGAGATTCATAGCTCTCTGTGTCTGTCAATATGCAAACATTCCTTTATCTAGTATGATGAGCACTGGGCAAGATGGAGAAGAGAATTTCTTGGAGTCAAGAGACAAGAGAGGTTAATTAGTGACTTTTACAATTATGACATAAATTCCTGCAAATAAAACCTAGAAATTGGCATTAATAATTTGATTTGATTTTGATTTGATTTGATTTATTATTGTCACATGTATTAGTATACAGTGAAAAGTCTTGTTTCTTGCACGCTATACAGACAAAGCATACTCTTCATAGAGAAGGAAAGAGGGGGTACAGAACGTAGTGTTACAGTCACACCTCAGGTGTAGAGAAAGATCAACTTCGTGCAAGGTAGCTCCATTCAAAAGTCTGATGGCAGCAGGGAAGAAGCTGTCCTTGAATCAGTTGGTACGTGATCTCAGACTGTTGTATCTTTTACTCAATGGAAGAAGGTGGAAGAGAGAATGTCCGGGAGACGTGGGTGCTTAGTTGTGCTGGCTGCTTTGCTGGCGCAGGGGTAAGTGTAGACAGTGTCAATGGATGGGAGGCTGGTTTGTGCAATGGATTGGGCTGCATTCACGATCTTTTGTAGTTCCTTGCGGTCTTGGGCACAGCAGGAGCCATACCAAGCTGTGATACATCCAGAAAGAATGCTTTCTATGGTGCATCTGTAAAAGTTGGAGAGAGTCATAGCTGATATGCCAAATGAGAAAGTAGAGCCATTAGTGGGCTTTCTGAAGTATAGTGTCAGCACCGGGGGACCAGCACAGGTTGGTGGTGATCTGGACACTAAAAAACATCAAACTCTTGACCCTTTCCACTTCGTCCTTGTTAATGTAGACAGAGGCAAATTCTTAACACGTCCTGAGGCCAATGGCAATCTCCTTCATTTTGTTAACATTGAGGGAAAGAATAATATTATGGTAGTGAACTTTATGTTAGCGCTTTATAATACAGTAAGAAGTCTTACGACACCAGGTTAAAGTCCAGCAGGTTTATTTGGAATCACGAGCTTTTGGAGCGCTGCTCTTTCATCAGGTGAGTGGAGAGAAACGATTCATAAACACAGTGTATATAGACTGAGGAAGTTAATAGTTGGAATGCCAGTCCTTACAGGTAATCAAGTCTTTACAGGTACAGACAGTGCGAGTGGAGAGAGGGGTAATCACAGGTTAAAGAGGTGTGAATTGTCTCAAGCCAGGACAGTTGGTAGGATTTTGCAAACCCAGGCCATATGGAGAGGGGGGGGTTACACGGAGTGTGACATGAACCCAAGATCCCGGTTGAGGTTGTCCTCTCGCGTGTGGACCTCTCCACTCACCTGAGGAAGGAGCAGTGCTCCAGCCCAGTCCAACGCCGGCATCTCCACATCATTGCTTTATAATACTCCATGGGCTATCTGGGTCCAGACATTATCTTGTTTCTGTCCTAGTTAAATATTACTTTATAAATGTTGCCAGTTTTAATTGTTGAGTGCTTAAATTTCGGTCCATGGATAATATATCTCCTGCATTATCTGTTAAATTATGGTCCATGGATTAAATATATTCTACATTATCTGTTAAATTACGATATATAGATTACATATATTCCTGCATTATCTTTTAAATTACTGTGAATGGTTAATGCATGCTCTGCATTATCTGTTAAATTATGGTCCATGGATAACGTACAAACTGTCCTCTCTTTGTTCATAGTAACATTGTGCTCTTATTTACAGACTGTATATTAGATCTCCTTCCAGAGGCTGTAGCAGTCTGTCAGATCCCAAGTTTCACAGGTAAATACCTTTACATTTTCCATTTTATCCATTCCATAGTTGTAAATCGGCCTGAGTTGTGGAGAATGAAAGGTGAGGTTGGAGGATCTCCTGTCTCAGCAGAACCACATTAAGTTCATGTTTATTGAGTTTATTTATTAGTCACATCTGGGCTTACGTTAACACTGCAATGAAGTTACTGTGAAAATCCCCTTGTCGCCAGACTCCGGCGCCTGTTCGGGTACACTGAGGAAGAATTTAGCTCGGCCAATGCACCCTAACCAGCACGTCTTTCAGACTGTGGGAGGGAACCGGAAGAAACCCAAGCAGACACGGGGAGAATGTGCAGACTCCACACAGACAGTGACCTGGGAACCCGGGCGCTGTGAGGCAGCCGCACTAACCACTGTGCCACCAACGCTGCCCTGGGCTGGAATCTGCCTGGGGTCTGATATTAAACAGACAAGATGAAATAGGGATGCCAGTTTGTTCTATGGCCTGGCTATGAATTGCTCTCCTTCCCATGTAAAAGCACTCCTATAATTGGCAAAATCAGGCACTGTTCCACACAGAGCATTAGCCCTGAGCAGTGCCTTACTGTGACACTAGAATGGGGTTTAACTGAGATACCTCACTGTATGACTGAGGGATATCCTCCGGTTAAGATTAAAACAGTGTACCTTGACTGCTATATTTTTTCTGGATTTGGGAAAGGGCTTTGCTGAATTAAAACCATAGGGTTGGGATTTACCCACGTTTCCTGCCAGTGGGATGTTGTGGTCCTGCCAGCAGTGATGGAGGGCAGCACAGTGGTTAGCGCTGTTACCTCACAGCGCCAGGGACCCGGATTTGATTCTGGGCTTGGGTCACTGTCTGCGTGGAGTTTACATGTTCTCCCCAGGATTTCCTCCGGGTGCTCCGGTTTCCTCCCACAGTCCAAAGATGTGTAGGTTAGGTGGATTGGCAATGTTAAATTGACCCTTAGTGTCCCAAGATGTGTCGGTTAGATGGATTGGCCATGCTAAATTGACCCTTAGTGTCCAAAGATGTGTCGGTTAGATGGATTGGCCAGGCTAAATTGACCCTTAGTGTCCCAAGATGTATCGGTTAGATGGATTGGCCATGCTAAATTGACCCTTAGTGTCCAAAGATGTGTAGGTTAGATGGATTGGCCAGGCTAAATTGACCCTTAGTGTCCAAAGATGTGTAGGTTAGGTGGATTGGCCATGCTAAATTGACCCTTAGTGTCCAAAGATGTGTAGGTTAGGTGAATTATGGGATGGATAGGATAGAGGTGGAGAGACTCTTCCCGCTCAAAAAAGACAGTAGGACTAGGGGGCACAGCCTCAAGATAAAGGGGAGGCGGTTTAGAACGGAGTTGAGGAGGAACTTCTTCACTCAAAGGGTGGTGAATCTCTGGAATTCTCTGCCCGTTGAAGTGGTGGAGGCTGCCTCGCTAAATATTTTTAAGAAGCGGGTTGATGGGTTCTTGATAAGAGAGGGGATTAAGGGTTATGGGGAGAGGGCGGGAAAGTGGAACTGAGCCACAACAGATCAGCCATGATCTTATTGAATGGCGGGGCAGGCTCGAAGGGCTAGATGGCCTACTCCTGCTCCTATTTCTTATGTTCTTAAATTGCCCCTTAGTCTCCCAAGAAGAGCAGGTTAGGGGGATTAAATGTGTGGGGTTATAGGGAAAGGAAGGGGGGGAGGGTGTGGGTAAGATGCTCTGTTGGAGAGTTGTGCAAACCTGGTGGGCCAAATGGCCTCTTTCTGCACTATAGGAATTCTATGACCACCTCCGCCCCAGCCCATTGCAGGTTCCCTCGTACCAAAGGGTGCAAATAATGGGAAGCCCTGCTGATTGCCAAGCTGTGGTGGGCCATCTGTACTACTGCAGAACATGCCCCCGTGTGTGGGATGGCGGGTTGAAGAAGCCACCCATGGTCTTAAAACTAGGCTTGCCTTTAATGGATGCACTTGCAACAAGTGGATGCAATTTTATTCTGATCTGACTGTTATGAATAGGATTGGGTTCAACACTTTAGGGCAGAGTGAAATTGGTGACAATCATTTCATAGTTACGGAGTTATTGAATCCCTACAGTGCAGAAGGAGGCCATTCTGCCCATCGAGTCTGCACCAACTCTCCAACAAAGCCTCCCAACCAGGCCCTGTAACTCCACATATTGATCCCACTAATCCCCCTAACCTGCTCATCTTGGGATATTAAGGGGCAATTCAACATGAGGCAGGATGGGGGAAGGTTGGGGAGGTGGGAGGAGAAACAGGTAAGTGGAGTTAAGTCCACACTCCGATTAGCCATGGCATTATTAAACAGTGGAGCAGATTGAGGGGTTGAATGGCCTTTTCATGCTCCTAAGTCCTGCTCCTGCTGTCTAAAGATGTGCGGGTTAGGTGAATTGGCCATGCTGTATTGCCCCTTACTGTCCAAAAATGTGCAGGTTGAATAGATTGGTCATGCTAAATTGCCCCTTAGTGTCCAAAGATGTGCAGGTTAGGTGGATTGGCCGTGTTCAATTACCCCTTAGTGTCCCAGGATGTCCGGGTTAGGTGGATGCTAAATTGACCCATCAGTGTCAGAGGGACTAGTTGGGGTAAATGCATGGGGTTATGGGGATAGGGGTTGGGTGGCTTTGTGGTCGGTACAGGCTCAATGGGCCGAATGACCTCCTTCTGCACGGTAGGATTCTATGATTCTATGAATTTTTGTGCTCTCATGTTCTTAGATATTTTGCACGTGACCCCATGGGAGTTTCCATCCAGTGAGTTAATATAAAACCTCCCCAGATTAGTGCATTGGCTGTCAAGCATTGACTCTCTCATGACACAATTTCTTTCTCATTGAAGGGAAATTTGGGCTTGGTTTGTAACAGAGGACTAACCTGTTTTCACCAAAGTTAAAAATTGCTCTCCCCACTGTGTTCAGTATGAATGAGGGTGACAGCCTGGTCTATTCATTAGTGTCACAAGTAGGTTTACATTAAGACTGCAGTGAAGTTACTGTGAAAATCCCCTAGTCGCCACACTCTGGTACCTGTTCGGGTACATTGAGAGAAAATTTAGCACGGCTAATGTCCCTAACCAGCACGTTTTTCGGACTATGGAAGAAAACCGGAGCAAACACACGCAGACATGGGGAGAACATGCAGATTCCACACAGATAGTGACCCAAGCTGGGAATTGAACCTAGGACCCTAGTGCTGTGAGGCAGCAGTATTAACCACTGTGCCATTGTGATCTACCCGGCCCTCAGTAATGCAGTGAGCACAGAAGTGAGCACTATTGCTATATTGTATGGAGGTGATGCTAATCATTTAATTAATCTCTCTGCCTAGGTATCGAAAATAGTATGACATTCTTCAACCTGCAGGATAAAAAATTAGGTAGGTTAAAATGAATTGTGGAAATGTACTTCTGTTTTGTTTACATCTTCAATCACTCTCTGGAAATCCTTCCCTCAAACTCTCTTTCTCTGCCTCAACATCTCCCTTCCATCCTTAAAGAGCATCTCTGAGTTCCAGTTAGAATCATAGAATCCCTACAGTGCAAAAGGAGGCCATTCGTCCCATCAAGTCTGCACTGACTACAATCCCACCCAACTGGCCCCTATCCCCATAGCCCCACATATTTACCCTATTAATCCCCCTGACATTAAGGGGCAATTTAGCATGGCCAATCCACCTAGCCCACACATCTTTGGATCGTGGGAGGAAACCAGAGCACCTGGAGGAAATCCTGGGGAGAACATGCAAACTCCACGCAGACAGTGACCTGAGACTAGGAGTCGAACCCGGGTCCCTGGTGCTGTGAGGCAGCAGTGCTAACCACCATGCCATTGTGCAGCCCCAGTTCTTTGACAAAGCTCTTTCCTTCATATTGCCCTGTCATCTGCATCTGCCAAACACTCAGGAATTTGCACATTAATAGATGAAGATATTTGTAAAGTTTTGTTTCCAGGTGCACTGAACTCCCTGAAGGTAGATTTATTTGATGTGTGGCTTATGGAAGAATGTAACCCAACGGGTGCTCACTTAACGAGGGAGAAAGTGAATCGAATGATAGAACTTTATAGGTGGCACGGTGGCACAGTGGTTACACCGCTGCCTCACAGCACCAGGGACCCAGGTTCAATTCCGGCCATGGGTCTGTCTGGAATTTGCACATTCACCCCATATCTGGGTGAGTTTCCTCCGGGTGCTCCGGTTTCTTCCCACAGTCCAAAGACATGCGGGTTAGGTGCAATGGCCATGCTAAATTGCCCCTTAGTATCCAAAGGTGTTTAGGTTAGAGGGATTAGTGCAGTGGATGCGCAGGTGAGCCTGGATAAGGGTCAGTGCAAACTTAACAGGCCACATGGCCTACTTCTACCCTGTAGGAATTCGATGATTCTGTTCTATGATGATATTCGGCCTGTCAATGGGGGCAGTCTTCATCATAAAATCCCTACAGTACATGAGGTGGCCATTCGGCCTATCAAATCTGCATTGACCACAATCCCAACCAGGCCTGATTTCCCCTAACCCCACACATTTACTCTGCTAATCCCCCTGACACTAGGGTCAATTTAGCATGGCCAATCCATCTAACCCGGCACATCGTTGGAAAGTGGAAGGGAACAGGAGCACCTGGAGGAAACCCACACAGACACGGGGAGGATGTGCAAACTCTGCGCAGACAGTGACCCAAGCCGGGAATCGAACCCTGCCTCTGAGCCAGAAGTTATGGGTTCGAGTCCCATCCCAGGACATGGCAGCCAAGGAAGGTGTGTTTACCTGTAACTCCTTCCAACGCACGCCAATGGAAGGTGGCAAGAGAGGTTAGATTTGATTTATTATTGTCATCGTGTATTAGCATACAGTGAAAAGTATTATTTCTTGCATGCTATACAAACAAAGCATGCTGTTCATAGAGTACAAGTCCCAGCCATCACACAAAGCGAAATGCAGCATGGAATTGTAGATGTTTCTGGTGACGGCCTGCTGCTCATTTAGGCTGTTTTTCTTCTTACAGTGTGCTATTTTCAACAAGTTTTTCCAAAAGCAAAGAACTGCATGAAGACTGCAATGAGCAAACTACTGTCAAGTTATCCAGGTAGGATATCATGATGTGCTTTTATTCCCCATAACATAAGGCAACAAAGATTTTCCTTTGGAGTATAAAGTGTTTCCCTACACTACTGCATATTTAAACGGCACCCCTGTTGGGTACATTCATGGTCAGATACGGATGCAGGTAGCAGAGGAAGTGTTGGCCTTGTGGTATTATAGCTAACCAATCCTCTATCCGTGCTAATATGTTACACCATGAGCTCTTAACTTAATAAAATAATCTTTGTTAGGGGATTGCTTAGTGGAATTATTCATCGAGACTATTAATCTAGAGATTTAGTTCGTGTTCTGGGGGCCCGGGTTCCAATCCCGCGACGGTGGAATTTGAATTCAATTTAAAAATATCTGGTGACCATAACAGTAGCACAGTTGGCACAGTGATCAGTTAGCGCTGCTGCCTCACAGCTCCAAGGACCGGAGTTCAATTCCGACCTCGGGTTACTGTCTGTGTGGAATTTGTATTGCAATCTCCTCGTGTCTGTGTGGATTTCCTCCAGGTGCTCCAGTTTCCTCCCACACTTCCATGATGTGCGGGTTAGGTGGATTGGCCATGCTAAATTGTCCGTTAGTGTCAGGGGGAATTAGCAGGGTAGATATGTGAGCTGGCTGGGGTTGTTTTCAGCGCAGGCTTGATGGGCCGAACGGCCTCCTTCTGTTCTGTAGGGGTTCTATGAAACCACTGTCGGTTGTCGGGAAAACCCATCTGATTCACAGATGTACTTCAGGGAAGGAAATCTGCCGTCCTTACGGGAGTGGATGTGGTGCCAATCAAGTGGGGCTGCTTTGTCCTGGATGGTGTCGAGTTTCTTGAGTGTTGTTGGAGCTGCACCCATCCAGGCAATGGAGAGTATTCCATCACACTCCTGCCTTGTGCCTTGTAGATGGTGGACAGGCTTTGGGGAGTCAGGAGGTGAGTTACTCACCGCAGTATTCCTATCCTCTGACCTGCTCTTGTAGCCACTGTGTTTATGTGGTGAATCCAGTTGGGTTTCTGATCAATGTTAACCCCAAGGATTTTGACAGCGGGGGATTCAGTGATGATTACACCATCGAGTATACCGATTCTCCGAAAGATCACCCTATCTCGGGCCTGTCCCCGTAAACCCGCACATTTACCCCGACATTTACTAACATTAAGGGGAAATTTTTTTTAGCATGGCCAATCCACCTAACCAGCACATCTTTCGGACTGTGGAGGAAATCGGAGCACCCGGAGGAAACCCATGCAGACACGGGGAGAATGCACAGACTCCACTCAGACAGTGACCTGAGGGTGGAATTGAACTCGGGACCCTGGCACTGTGAGGGAGCAGTGCTAACCATTGTGCCACCATGCCGCTTACAATGCAAATGAAGAGATTGGAATCTCAAGGCTAACCTTTGGAAGGGTGCTGGGAGATAACAAGATGAAATGGAAATAAAATATGCGCAAGTTGATTTCTTTCTCTCTTTCTCTTACAGATCTGAATATGGAAAATTTTCATGGTGAGTTCATAACAGTTTCGCCCCTGCCTTGGTACTTTTAGGTTCATTGGTTCAGGGCGGCACGGTGGCACAGTGGTTAACACTGCTGCCTCCCAGTGCCAGGGACATGGGTTCGAGCCCCGGTTTGTCTGTGCGGATCTGCACATTCTCCCCATGTCTGGCTGAGTTTCCTCCGGGTGCTCTGATTTCCTCCCACAGTCTGAAAGGGTGTGCTGGTTAGGATGCATTGGCCTCGCTAAATTCTCCCTCAGTGTAGCTGAACAGGCACCGGAGTGTGGCGACTGGGGGATTTTCCGCAGTAACTTCATTGCAGTGTTAATGTAAGCTGACTTGTGCCACTAATAAATAAACTTTACTTTTATACACTGGGTGAATGGGCATGGCTGAGACACCGGGAGTTAAATTGGGCCGGGATTGGGAATTAAAGATGATGGAATAGTGTTTGTTGCCTTTAGGATGATGCTGCCAGTTAATCGGAGTAAATATCAAGAGGTATTGCCTTCACAGGCCAGGTATCATCCCTAATATATCACTGATTGATGTGTCATGCTTCTTAGTAATTAGTTCATACTGCTCACAGCAGCACTTTGAGGTCTTGAGATGCATAACCAGGTCTGATTGTTCAATATTCTGCCTTGCCATACCAGTGCCACAATTGGCATGAACTTTGCCAGGACAGGGGTAGTAGGGAAGGGGCTGCGTGGAGTCAGGCCAGCCACAGGACGGCCAAGAGCTGAGATGGACTGAGAAGGAACATGGGAATTAGGAGCGGAAGTTGGCAAATTCAGCCCTTCGAGCCTGCTCCGCCATTCAATCTCTCCCTGGCTGATCTCTCCCTGGTCTCAAATCCACCTCCCCACCCGTTCCCCACATCCCCTTATCCCTTTTGTATTAGAAATACACCCATCTCCTTCTTGAAACCAACAAAGAACAAAGAACAGTCCAGCCCAGGAAACAGGCCCTTCGGCCCTCCAAGCCTGTGCCGCTCATTGGTCCAACTAGACCATTCGTTTGTATCCCTCCATTCCCAGTCTGCTCATGCCACTATCCAGGTAAGCCTTAAACGATGCCAGCGTGTCTGCCTCCACCACCCTACTTGGCAGTGCATTCCAGACCCCCACCACCCTCTGCGTAAAAAACGTCCCTCTGATATCTGAGTTATACCTCGCCCCTCTCACCGTGAGCCTCTGACCCCCTCGTGATCGTCACCTCTGACCTGGGAAAAAGCTTCCCACTGTTCACCCTATCAATACCCTATCATAATTTTATACACCTCCATTAGGTCTCCCCTCATTCTCCATCTTTCCAGGGAGAACAACCCCAGTCTGCCCAATCTCTCCTCATAGCTAAGACCCTCCGTGCCAGGCAACATCCTGGTAAACCTCCTCTGCACTCTCTCTAAAGCCTCCATGGCCTTCTGGCAGTGCGGCAACCAGAACTGGATGCAGTACTCCAAATATGGCCTATCCAACCAACGTTCTATACAGCTGCAACATCAGACTCCAGCTTTTATACTCTATACCCCGTCCTATAAAGGCAAGCAGACCATATGCCTTCTTCACCACCTTCTCCACCTGTGCTGCCACCTTCAGGGATTTGTGGACTTGCACACCTAGGTCCCTCTGTGTTTCTATACTCACGATGGCCCTGCCATTTATTGTATAACTGCGCCCTACATTGGTTCTTCCAAAATGCATCACCTTGCATTTATCTGGAACGATTCAATGATTCAGACTCCACTGCGCTATGGGGCAGCAAGTTCCACAAATTCACCACCCTCTGCGAGAAGTAGTTCTTTCACATCTCGGTTTTAAATCTACCACCTTTCAACCTAGATCTGTGACCTCTTGTTCGAGATTGTCCCATTAAGCCTGCACCAATAACAATCCCTCCCAGGCCCTATCCCAGTAACCCCCACATATTTTACCTGCTGATTCCCCTGACACTTGGATCAATTTAGCACAGCCAATTCACCTAACCCACACATCTTTGGACTGTGGGAGGAAACCCATGCAGACATGGGGAGAATGTACAGTCTCTACACAAACTGTGACCCGAGGCCAGGAATTGAACCCAGACCCCTGGCACGTGAGGCAGCAGTGCTAACCACTGTGCCACAATGACACCCGAAGGAGAGGGTCCAGAATGTAGTGTTATAGCCATAGCTAGGATGTAGAAAAAGATCAGCTTGATGTAAGGTAGGTCCATTCAAGAGTCTGATGGCAGCAGGGAAGAAACTGTTCTTGAGTCGGTTGATATGTGACCTCAGACTTTTGTATCTTTTCTCGACAGAAGAAGAGAGAGTGTCCGGGGTGCGTGGGGGCCCTTGATTATGCTGGCTGCTTTGCCGGGGCAGCGGGAAGTGTAGACAGAGTCAATGGATGGGAGCAAAAGTAGAAAATGCTGGAAAATCTCAGCAGGTCTGACAGCATGTGTGGGGAGAGAATAGAACCAACTCTTTGAGTCTAGCTGACCCCTTTTTGGAGCTGCTGATTGCACAATGTTCAGCACCATTCACACTCCTCATGGAGTCATGAACTCCATGGACAAGTGCAGTAGGACAACATCCAGGCTCGGGCTGACAAGTGACAAGTAACATTCCTGCCAGAGAAATGCCAGACAATGACCATCTCTAACGAGAGAGGATCCAACCATCACCCTTCGATATTCAATAGCGTTACCACGGCTGAAACCCACACTGTTACTGAATCACACCCCATCAGTTGAATTGAATTCCACCAAACTTTTAGTAAGTTCTTTCCAGATTACTGTTTAGCACATACAAAAATATTCTCAGCTGGTCCTTTTGCCAAGTATGAACTATGATGTTGACAAGTGCCATTCCCGAGTAAAGCAGACCGCAATTCCACCCACCACGGAATTGGAACGGGCGAGGGGCGGACTGCTGAAATGTCCGTTGACCTCGGGCAGGATTTTCCAGTCTCGCTTGCGCGTGACTGCAAGGTCATGCCCATTAGGTTTTCCAGATCGCCCACCAATTCCCCTCAATCCCAGCATTTTCCTATATTAAAGGTGTTATATAAATGCAAGCCGTCATCCCTCTCATTCACACGTATAGATCCCATGCATTGTGTGGTGGATCGGGCTTTGGATAAATTCGGGAGCTGCAGTTACTTCCTGACCAGCAGCTGGCGGTGGAAACAGGGTAAGGAAATTTCAAATCATTTTCCTTCAGAGAACGAGGACAGTGGTGGGCATAACCGTAACTTTGGGTGGTTCTATAAAGTGGAGAGTGTCGAGTTCGCTGTTATTGAATCTGCCCTGTTGTAGAGGAGAAGTTGATTCCACCCCACCCACCTCCCCTCCCCGGAGAACGAACACTGAAACTTCTAAAGAGGAATACCTCACCCTATAATCTGTAAAAAATGTGTGTGAAGTGGTGTGACCCACTCTTCAGCAACCTCTAGTGATTAAATACAAAATAAATCCCTGTCACTCTCTCTAAAATCAACATGTAATGATTTATTTATCTCAGTGAACAAGTTTACTAAACTATTAACAAGCCAAATAAACCCTTCTAACTATTAGCTATTCCGAAATAAAACAAGATTCTGATGGTTTGCTTTTCATATAAATACAATTTCCACTCATTAACAAAATAGAATTTAGTCACTCTCTAAATTACAACCAGGTTTTGTCCTCCTGGATATTCTGGGCCTTCCCTGTTGATTCTTCTGTCTGGAACTTCTTTCTTCTTTGCTACCTTTGCCATCTCGATGGTGCTTTGTCTAAGACATAGATGAAGCCATGAAAGCCAACGATTCTCTCTCTTGAGCGTTGAGAGGTAAGAGCTATTAGCTATGGCAGGTGGCAGTTGTTCCCCTTTTTTTGACCCTGTCCCCTTCTTTTATACCCCTGATGACATTTCAATATTTCCTACAGTAGGATTTGTCCGAGGTTATCAAAACCATCAGATTTTAATTTAACAGCTTCTTGGTATCTAAGCACCTGATTCAATTTGATTGGCTAAATTCAAAGCCTGTTGTCTTGGTAATACTGCTGCTTGGCCTTTTGATATAAATGTTTCAGTTTGGGCTCTCTGTGTACTTGCATTTTTTTTAAATGCACAGAAAAAGCACCACCTTTTAAAGAGACTTTGCAATGATTTCCGCCCCCCCCCCCCACAATATTTACAATTTGATAAACACTAAATTCTAACATCCCACATCCCAATCTATAATTACTCTATCTAATTTCAGACAGTGCTCTCTTGATTTTAACAACTTGCTTTAGATCATTCCCCCCATTCTTTTACAAATGATCTTTAACCTGTTTTTTCTGTTTACTGAACCCTCTCACCTTTTCTTCCTATTTGATTGCCTCCTGATTTTGAACACCTCTCTCAAACTTCTCAGTAGATCTCTCCGGTCTCTCTCTAGCGATCTTGGGGGAGACGATGGCCAAGTGGTATTATTGCTAGACTATCAATCCAGAAACTCAGCTAATGTTCTGGCGACCCGGGTTCGAGTCCTGCCACGGTGCATGGTGAAATTTGAATTCAATGAAACAAAAATGGGGAATTAAGAACATAAGAAATAGGAGCAGGAGTAGGCCATCTAGCCCTTCGAGCCTGCCCTGCCATTCAATAAGATCATGGCTGATCTGTCGCTACTCAGTACCACTTTGCCGCCCTCTCCCCATAACCCTTAATCCCCTGTCTTATCAAAAACCCATCAACCCGCGTCTTAAAAATATTTAGCGAGGCAGCCTCCACCACATCAACAGGCAGAGAATTCCAGAGATTCACCACCCTTTGAGTGAAGAAGTTCCTCCTCAACTCCATTCTAAACCGCACCCCCCCCTTTATCTTGAGGCTGTGCCCCCTAGTCCTACTGTCTTTTTTGAGCGGGAAGAGTCTCTCCACCTCTATCCTATCCATCCCATTCATCATCTTATACGTCTCAATGAGATCTCCCCTCATTCTTCTAAACTCTAACGAGTACAAGCCCAGTTTATTCAGCCTCTCCTCATAGCTCAACCCCCTCAACTCCGGTATCAGCCTAGTAAACCTCCTCTGCACTCCCTCCAAGGCCAAAATACCTTTGCGCAGGTGCGGCGCCCAAAACTGCACACAGTACTCCTGCTGCGGCCTCACCAATGCCCTATACAGCTGCAGCAAGACCTCCCTACTTTTATATTCAATCCCCCTCGCTATGAAGGCCAGCATCCCATTCGCCTTCCTGACCACCTGCTGCACCTGCAAGCTGGGTTTTTGCGACTCATGCACAAGGACCCCGAGGTCCCTCTGCACCGTCGCCTGCTGCAGTTTTTCGCCACGTAAGTAATAGTCCTTCCTACCATTCTTCCTACCAAAGTGGACCACCTCGCACTTGCCAACATTAAATTCCATTTGCCATTTCCTGGCCCATTCGCCCAGCCTATCTAGATCCTTCTGCAGACTCTCCACACCCTCCGCACAATTTGCCGTTCCTCCAATCTTGGTGTCATCAGCAAATTTCGACACCCTACACTCGGTTCCCTCCTCCAGATCATCGATATAAATGGTAAATAGCTGAGGCCCCAGCACCGACCCCTGAGGCGCTCCACTAGTCACCATCTGCCAATCCGAATAGCACCCATTGACCCCCACTCTCTGCCTCCTATTTGACAACCAATCCTCTATCCACGCTAACACCCTACCCCCAACTCCATGTCCCTCGACCTTCTGCAATAACCTCTTGTGAGGTACTTTGTCAAACGCCTTCTGAAAATCTAGAAAGACCACATCCACCGGCTCTCCTCTATCCACCGCCCTAGACACATCCTCATAGAACTCCAGTAAATTTGTCAGACACGACTTCCCTTTAATGAAACCGTGCTGCGTCTGCTCTATCAAGCAATTCCCTTCAAGATGCCTCGCAATTTCCTCCTTAATGACAGATTCTAACATTTTACCTACCACAGACGTTAAGCTAACCGGCCTATAATTCCCCGCCTTTTGCCTGGCACCCTTCTTAAACAACGGCGTAACATTAGCCGCTTTCCAATCTTCCGGCACTTCCCCGGAATCCAGCGACGTCTGGAAAATAACCACCAAGGCATCCACTATCACCTCCGCCATTTCTTTCAGAACCCTCGGATGCATTCCATCCGGTCCTGGGGACTTGTCCACAATCAGCCCCTCCAGTCTGTCGAGCACCGCCTCTCTAGTAACAATAATGTCATTAAGACCCTCCAGTCCTACCACCTTTCCATCACTAACACCTGGCAAATTATTCACGTCCTCCTCCGTAAAGACAGAAACAAAAAAGTTATTCAAGACCTCAGCCATTTCCCCATCCCCTACCACTAGCTCCCCTTTCTCAGAATCTACTGATGACCACGAAACCATTGTCAATTGTTGGAAAAACCCAAATGGTTCATTAGCGTCCTTTAGGGAAAGAAATCTGCCGTCTTTACCTGGTCTGGTCTACATGTGACTCCAGAGCCACAGCAAAGTGATTGACTCTCAACTGCCCTTTGAAAGGGCTAACCGAGGAAACTCAGCAAGAAATGCTGGCCCAGCCAGCGATGCCTGTGTCTCACAAATGAATGTTGGAAAAATAAATCAAAATCTGAAGTTCCACATCTGGCTGCGCTCTTGGTCAAACCCTACTGCACTCTCGCTAAGATTTGGACATCCTTTCTAATCGTGGCACCCAGAATTGTAACAGTTGAGGCTGTAACTATTTATGGAGATAGCACGGAGAGTTGTACAGTGCAGAAAAGGCCCTTCAGCCCATTTGGTCTGCACCGGCAATATCTACCACTAAAATTGTGCTAATCCCATTTTCCAGCACTTGTCCCATATCTTTGAATGTTTTTTGTTTATTCATTCGTGGCACATGGGCATTGCTGGCTGGCCAGCATTTATTACCCATCCCTATTTGCCCTTAGAGGGCAGTTGGGAGCCAACCATATTACTGTGGGTCTGGGGTCACGTGTAGGCCAGACCAGGTAAGGACGGTTCCCTAAACGGACATTAGTGAACCAGATGGGTTTTCCGACAATTAACAATGGTTTAGAAAATCATAGAATCATAGAAACCCTACAGTGCCGAAAGAGGCCATTCGGCCCATCGAGTCTGCACCAACAACAATCCCACCCAGGCCCTACCCCCAGATCCTTACATATTTACCCGCTAATCCCTCTAATCTACACATCTTACAACTTAAGGGGCAAGTTTTAGCATAGCCAATCAACCTAACCCGCACATCTTTGGACTGTGGGAAGAAACCGGAGCACCTGGAGGAAACCCACGCAGACACGGGGAGAATGTGCAAACTCCACACAGACAGTGACAGTTTCATGGTCATCAGTAGATTCTTAATTCCAGATTTTTTTAAAAAAAAGTTGAATTCAAACTCCACCATCTGCCGTGGTGGGATTCGAATCCGGGTCCCCAGAACATGAGCTGAGTTTCTGGATTAATAGTCTAGTGATAACACAACTAGGCCGTCGCCTCCCCAATTTTTTGACGTTTCGAGCGCTCATCCAAATACTTTTTAAAGGTTGTAAGGTTTCCAGCTTCCACTACATTCCCAAGGCAGCGCATTCCAGATTCCCAACACCCCCTGAGTGGAAAAAAATAAATAACCTGATATCTTTTTCCTGTATTCCTTCTCGACATGATGGTGGCTGAACACAAGGACTGTCTGAAGATGATGAAGTCAAAGGTCCTATGGGTAAGCAAGCACTTAATGAAGATTCAAAAGAATAACATAACTGATTTCTATGATTCCTATTCTCTACATCCCCTTTTTTATATTCATCCCTGGGACATGGGCATCGCTGGCTAGGCCAGCATTTATTACCTAGTTGCCCGAGGACAGTTGAGAGTCAACCACATTGCTGTGGCTCTGGAGTCACATGTAGGCTGAAGTTTATTTATTAGTCACGAGTAGGCTTGCATTCACACTGCAATCAGCTTACTGTGAAATCCCCTAGTCGCCACACTCCGGCGCCTGTTTGGGTGCACTGAGGGAGAATTTAGCATGGCCAGTGTGCCTCACCCACACACTGTGTGGAGCACCCGGAGGAAACCCACGCAGGAGAACGTGCAAACTCCACACAAACGGCGACCCAGTCGGGGATCGAACCCAGGTCCCTGGCGTTGTGAGGAAGTTGTGCTAATCGCTGCGCCACTGGGCTGTCCCAGATAAGGACAGCAGAGTCCCTTCCCTAAAGGGCATTAACATGTTGTTTAAAAAAAAACTCATCTGGTTCACTGATGTCCTTTAGGGAAAGAAATCTGCCATACTTCCCTGATCTGGCCTGACTCCAGGGCCACACAATGTGATTGCCTCTCAACTGCTGGTCTGGCTGAATTGTGACTCCAGAACCACGGAAATGTGGTCAACTTTTGGCTGCCCGCTAATAAATCACTCATCTTTATCAGTAGAATTGGACTGTAAATGCTGATCTTGTCTTACCTTAAAGGATAGAAATTGTCAGTCCCTGATATTGTTAAATCCCAGGCCAGAAACTCCAAGGTGCTGTATGAAAATAGCCCAGTCGCTAAATGTTTTACATTTGATATTGGCACAAGGGTGAAAAGAAGGTGTTTCAGCCCAGGTGTGATTCAAGTAACCCAATAGAGAGCTTTTATCAAACAAAGTTGATTTAAGATCACAATTAAAGTTTAATACAATGATTTCACATAACTTTTAGCAGTTGCAAGAATCAAACATGATGCAATATAAACCTTAACAGCTAGCTATCTATGATGTTCCAAATCAAACACCATTCTACAAACTTATACCCCTTTCTACAGAATGCAGATATGCCCATGCGATACTGGATTTTGTAGCTTTTTAACACCTGCTGTGAATTGCTCCTTTGGACATTGGATCTGAGGCTTCTCAGGTCCTGGAATTTTCAGCAAGCCTCTGGGGAGAGCGAGAGATGAGCGGGCACCCGGTGCGGAGGGGGCACGGGGAAGGCGGAGGACCTCCTCGTGAACCTGCTCCTGGACCTGGCCAGACAGGTCCGGGCAGCGGGCGACCGAGGGGGTTGTCCAACTCTCTGCTGTGGCTACTTTCACGGCTCAGTGTCCCTGGAGAGGCAGCGTGTGGTATCCACGGGCACCGTTGATGCCTTCCGTGCCCGCTGGGCATCGCAGGGGCCCATCTCTAATTGTCCTTCAGAGGATGGTGGTGAGCTGTCTGCTTGAACTGTCTCAGTCCTCAGGGTGCAGATATAGCCAGATGGCTGTTAACCAGTTTAACCAGTTTAAAGGTTAAAAGGGTATGACCCCTGACCTGTGACCTCCTGTGACCTGTGACAGTGAAGGAATGGTAATATAGGCTGCAATTCTCCCATCCCGACCCGTAGCTTTTCTATTGGGTCGGGGTGGGAGATGCGTGTCATCGGACTTGTTCTGGGATTTGCGGTTGCACTGGGAACGCATGCGTATCTTCCAGACCCGGTGACCAGTCCGCTGGGCAGACCCCGCTGGAAACCGGCAGGAAGGTAGGTGAGTCATTTGAGTCCTTCTTTGTCATATGTTTGAAATGTCTTTTACATTTCATTATCAGGAACTTTCAGGTCACATTGAATCTCCCACCCCGTCAGGAGTACTTCATTCTGGCGCATTCAAACTAGCTCCCCCTGTTCGGGGAATCAGCGAGAGACTCCACCAGAATGGAGAGGGGGCAACTGGGGACCTCCCCAGGGGGTTGGGCAGCAGGGCGGTGGTGCCCCTTGGGCATAAGCACCCTGGCAGTGCCAGCCTGTGCCCCTGGCACTGCCCGAGGGGCAAAGTGACCATTCCCAGGGGGCACCTTGGCACTGCCCACCAGCCATTGGGCAGTGTCCAGGGGGCAGTGTCTAGTGTGGGCAGGACCTCGGGCCGATTGGTGGGGATTGGTCGGGGGTGGGGGGGGGGGGGGGGTGGGGGCGCTCCCACTGCCACTGTGCATGGCGACCGGTCTGGGATGGAGGGAGGGCAACAATCGGGGCGGGCTGGGGAGGGGGAGGGCTGCTGATGGGGGCGGGGGGCGGGTTGTCTGACCCCAGGGTCGGGGGGGCTGCTGGTAGGGAGTGGGGGCGGGGCTGCCTCCGGTGGCGTCTGACCCCGGGGTGGGGTGGGGTCAATGGGGTGGTGAGGTTCTACCGGGGAGAGGGGGGTGGGGGATTGCCACAGCCAGGCGGGGACGGTGTGGGCTGGGCATCGGGCAACTGGTGACACTCACTCATTCTGTTTCGGCTGCAGGTTTCGCGGGGTGCTTTTTAAAAAAACTGGGCTCTGCTTTTCACGGGTGTGTCGCCATTCAGCATGACAACGTCAATGTGGAATTGTGAGGTAGGGAACCGATCACACTCAGTCACATCAAGAAAATGTGCAAAAGTGCTTTTAAAAGCAGGATTGGAACATTGTTTGCTGTTTCGTTTCACGGTCAGAGAATATACTTTATTATCAGAGAATCCCTACACTGCAATTTACCCCATCAAGTCCTCACTGACTCTCCGACAGAGCATCGCTAACCAACGCACATTTACCCCACTGTTAGCGCAAGTGGGCGAACACGACCACTACGGACTCAGAGTCAGGCTCAACACCCGTACAGCTTTATTTATTTTTACATCGACGGAGGTGCAGTCAGGACATACAAACCAAACAGTCCCGAAAGCACTCTAAAGACCCACCGCAACGGGCTATAGTTATACCTGAACTTCGATACATTGTACAATTCAAATGCTAATGGTTTGTTTGCAGTATTCGACTCTGACCATCCTGTTTCGATGTCTTTAAGCATCGTTACGATGTTTTTCAGTGTGTGTCTATCGTTTCTGTCTGATGGGTTTATTAATGGTCTAGAATCTCCTGGGTTTGAATAATGGGTGTTTGACTGGTTTGTGGGGCCAGGGATGCTTCCTTAGTTATGCTAATCTTTAGGTGTCTCCATACAGGGTTGCTTGATTCGACCAGAGGTGCTGATTTGTTGTATTTTTTAATTTAGTTCCTGTAGGTGCCATCCTGTCCGGTTCCCTTTACGTGCTAGCCCTCATTTGCATTCTAAAAGCATATCCTTGCCTGTTAGTCTGTGTCTGTTCCCTTGTGACCTTTAGTGGGGAGGCTCTGAGTGCAATTTTAGTTTGCTTCCATATTGTGTACCCAATTTCATAAAATCTGTTGTCCAATAACACCACTAATCCTTTGGACACTGAGGGTAAGATTTTACCGCCTCATTCATCCTGAAACTGTAAAATCCCACCCGAAGCCAATGGACCGTTCCATATTCCGCCCCTCGTCCGCTCCTATTCCCCTGGCGGGTGGGCTGGTTAAAATCAAGCTTGCGGGTCAATTTATCATGGCCAATCCACCTAACCTGCACATCTTTGGACTGTGGGAGGAAACCGGAGCACGTGGAGGAAACCAACGCAGACGTGTGGAGACTCCGCATAGACAGTGACCCGAGGCTGGAATTGAGCCTGGGTCCCTGGCGCTGTGAGGCAGAAGTGCCACCCAGTGTCCCTATCGAATCTGCTCACAATCTTCTCTTCTCCTAGGTCAATAGCCACAGCTTTTCCAATCTATTTACGCTTCTGAAGTAAGCCTATCTTGCTTGGGTCCAAAGTGAGCGATCTCACACTTCCCCTCGTCGAATTTCATTTTCCAGAATTCTGCTCCCTCAATCAATCAAAGCCTCCCTCTAATTCCCTGCTCCTATCCGGACTCTTCGCTCCACCATCTAACTTTTTCTTTATTCATCTGTGGGACGTGGGCATCACTGGCTGACCAGCATTTATTGCCCATCCCTAGTTGCCCCTGGAGGGCAATTGAGAGTCAACCACATTGCTGTGGCTCTGGATTCACATGTAGGCCAGACCGGGTAAGGACAGCAGATTTCCTTCCCTAAAGGACATTAGTGAACCAGATGGAGTTTTATGACAATTGTTTCATGGTCATCGGTAGATTCTTAATTCCAGATTGTTTTTCTTGAATTTAAATTCTACCATCTGCCGTGCCGGGATTCGAACCCCAGTCCCCAAGACACGAGTTGAATTTCTGGATTAATAGTCTAGTGATAATATCACTAGGCTCCTCCTCCTTTTGTGTCATCAGCAAACTTAGATACACATCCCTTTATTCTTGTAACAATCCCATGTGATAGATACACTGAGAGGTTGGGCTGATGTTACTGGATTGATTACAATGGTGGTAATAAATGTGTTATTTGTTTGAACAGGTTATTCTGCATTACTGTTCACAATGGGGAAATCTCTCTTCGCTGGTGCGCTGATTCGTAATGCATTACTATCACATTAGGCAACTCTTTAGAACGGGTGGCATCCTCGCTCCACTAATGGAAGTCTCTGCTGCAGGTCAACTTGTGTTTGATATTCATCTCCGTACACATGCCAGGTTCTCCAGACATTTCTCCTGAGATGTACTTCCAGTTACAATTTGTGAATGTACGCTCCTACACAAAAGGGTCGTGAATGTCGTCCAGTCCAACACACAAACCAGCCTCCCATCCATCGACTCTGTCTACACTTCATGCTGCCTCAGAAAAGCAGCCAGCATAATTAAGGACCTCACGCACCCCGGACTTTCTCTCTTCCATCTTCTCCCGTCGGCGAAAAGATGCAAAAGCCTGCGGTCACGTACCAACTGATTCAAGAACAGCTTCTTCCCTGCTGCCATCAGTGGACCTACCTCGCACTAAGTTGATCTTTCTGTACACCCTAGCTATGACTGTAATACTACATTCTGCACTCTCTCCTTTCCATCTCTATGAACGGTATGCTTGTCTGTATAGCGCACAAGAAACAATACTTTTCAGTGTTTCCTAATACATGTGACAATAATAAATCAAATCAAATCAAATCAAAAACAAGGCAAGGCTCCAAGTTTAAGTATCAGTGTCACAAGTAGGTTTACATTAACATCACAATGAAGTTACTGTGAAAATCCCCCTCGTCGCCACACTCCAGCACCTGTTCGGGTACACTGAGGGAGAATTTAGCATGGCCAATGGGATGGTTAACACTGCTGCCTCACTGCTCCAGGGACCCAGGTTCGATTCCCGGTTTGAGTCACTGTCTACCAAAGGACTGGTCAGAAACGTAGAATACAACCCCGACAGTAAATTAGGCCCATCGAGTCTGTACCGACCACATCCCACCCAGGTTTAACCCCTAAACCCACACATTTACCCAGCTAATCCCCCTGACACTAGGGTCAATTTAGCATGGCCAATCAACCTAACCCGCACATCTTTGGACTACGGGAGGAAACTGGAGCACCCGGAGGAAACCCACACAGAGATGTGGGGAGAAAATGCACCCTCCACACAGACAGTGACCCAAGCTGGGAATTGAATCCAGGGCCCAGGCACTGTGAGGCAGTAGTGCCAACCACTGTGCCACTGTCTTGGTCAATAGGGCAACTCATGGGCAAGACATACCATCATTCTCTGTCCAACATTTCACCAGGCTGACAATCAATCTTCTGATCTCCGGTATCCAGTACCCAGGAGGTACCTCAGAGGATGCACTGGAGGTCCCCGTGTATTGTCTGCACAGAAATTTCCCAGGAAGTTTGAACTTCTGATGGCCAAACTTCCCTGCACTGGGAATCCTCTGATACTCCAATCTGGGATGGTTCTGACTACCTCACCAGAATTATTATCCAGGGAAAGTTAGAATTGAAATCACTTGTAATTACTGGCTAACGATAGCACTGATAATGCCGTCCAACAACCCCCATCAAATAAACACCCCTAGGCTACACTCCCCCACCCCTCCGGCTACCCCCCCGAACCATCCAACTGCCATCCCCACAACCACCATGCCAGCTACAACCCCCACCCTTCCAACTAACAGCACCACCTGCATGGCTACCATCCCACCCACACCGACTGCACCCTCACCCACCCAACCGACCCCTGACTGCCCTCTACCCTTCTGACCCTGGTGGCACAGTGGTTAGCACTGCTGCCTCACAGCGCCAGGGACCCGGTTCGATTCCCAGCCTTGGGTCACTGCCTGTGTGGAGTTTGCACATTCTCCCCGTGTCTGCGTGGGTTTCCTCCAGGTGCTTCAGTTTCCTCCCACGGTCCAAAAGATGTGCGGGTTAGATGGATTGACCGTGATAACTTATCCCTCAGTGTCAGGGGGATTAGTAAGGTCGATATCTGAGGTTACAGGGATGGAGCTCAGGTTGGAGTGTTGTTGGTGCAGAGAATCGCCTCCTTCTGCACTGCAGACATTCTTTTCTATTCTATTCTGTTCTGACTACACTCCCACCCTGACTACCCCAACCTGAATGCCTCGGCAACCCCCGACTACACTCAAAACACCCCAATAGACATCCCCAACTACCCTCTCAAACCTCCAACTCATCCCAATAATCCAAGTATCCCTCCCCCCTGACTATATGAACCCACCTCGACAGACCATCCGACCCTCAACCCTAGGCCATCAATAGCCCCCCGGCTCTCACTGCCTAACACCAGCTGACCATTTACACCACCCCCCCAAACCATGTGACCCCACCATCATCCAATCTCCGCTAGAGTATCTGATCTCCCCCACCCGCTGACTAACCAATCCCCATGACCATTGAGTGGCCCTGACCATCCAAATGCCTCGCCCCTATTATCTGACCCCTCCAACTATCCGATACCCACCCCCCCCCCCCCCACTACCCCAACCTCCTGGACCCCTACCATTAACCAATCCATCTTAGCACTCGACCTGTCCAACCCATCTTATCTTATCTTCTCCCGAGTTTCTCAAGTCGTCAGGGACCTGTCAATCAATCTGCTTTATGATGGCTAGTGGTGTGACATAGAGCGGCAAGGTTTTCCTCCCCCATTCCCACCCCCCCCCGCACCGACTTTCTCACCCTCAGCTCAGTGCCTCGGGTTCCCGCCACACTGGACCTTCCCCACAAGGTCCGGGTCACAGGGTCAGAGGAGAAAGGTGAAGCTATATCTGAGGAAATAGGAGCAGGGAGGTAATCCCACTGCCGCTCCCCGCAAGTTCTGGTCCCCACTCACGTCCAATGATTTCTAAATTTCCTCTCAAGGAGAGTTGGTTGAGTCACTGCAGTAGACAGACCCTCCCTTGATGCTGCAAGGAATGGCCAGATTTGGAATAGTTCATAAGATACCGGAGCAGAACTAGGCCGTTCGGCCCATCGAGTCGGCTTCTCCGTTCGATCATGGCTGACATGCTCCTCACCGCCATTTTCCTGCCTCCTCCCCATAACCTCTTTCAGGGCGGAAGAGTCAATTGCTGGGGGGCATAGGTTTAAGGTGCGAGGGGACAAGGTTTAAAGGAGATGTACGAGGCAAGTTTTTTACACAGAGGGTGGTGGGTGCCTGGAACTCACTGCCGGTGGGGGCGTCAATGGAAGCAGATATGATGGTGACTTTTAAGGGGCGTCTTGACAAATACATGAATAGGATGGGAATAGAGAGATATGGTCCCCGGAAGGGTTTTAGTCGGGCAGTATGGTCGGTGCAGGCTTGAAGGGCCAAAGGGCCTATTCCTGTGCTGTCATTTTCTTTGTTCTTTGTTCTTCACCCTTCAACCCATTACCAATTAAAACGCTGTCCACCTCCTCCTTAAATTTACTCACTGTCCCAGTATCCACCGCACTTCGGGGTCGCGAATTCCACAGACTGCACAGAAGTAGTTTCTCCTCAACTCTGTCTTAAATTTGCTACCCCTTATCCTAAGACTATGACCTCTCGTCCTTGTTACCTCATAACCTCTTGGTTCTGCGGCGTTGGCTAATGGATCACCAATTAGATTTGCTTTTCATTTCGCTTCATGCAGCTTTCAAATATTTATAATATTTCTTGAGAAAATGCTTGATGTCTTGAGAACAAATAAATGTTGTTTGCCGTCACTTATTTAAAAATAATAAACTTCACTGTTATTGCTGTTGCGTTCCTGGCAGAGCTGAATTTACCCCCTCCGGGAGGTTGTGTATCATGCCTGCTTTCCGGATTGTGGAGGGAGGGGATGGACTGTCCATCTCCACTGTGGAACTAGCAAGAGTGGGACAGCTGCATTCAGGAGAGGTACCCACACCCTTCTCCACACTGGTAAATAATGGCCAGGACTAGAATAGAATAGAATCCCTACGGTGCTGAAGGAGGCCATTCAGCCCATCGAGTCTGCGCCGACTGTCTCTGTCAGTGCTATCTCACCCAGGCCCGCTATCCCACCATATTCCTATAATCCCACACCTTTACCGTAGCCAAATCACCTAAATTACACATCTTTGAACATTAAGGGACAATTTAGCATGGCCAATCCACCTAACTTGCACATCCTTGGATACTAAGGGATAATTTAGCATGGCCAATCCACCTAATCTACACATCCTTGGACGCTAAGGGGCAATTTATAATGGCCAATCCACCTAACGTGCACATCTTGGGACGCTAAGGAGCAATTTAGCACGGCCAATCTACCGAGCCTGCACATCTTTCAGACTGTGGGAGGAAACTGGAGCATCCGGAGGAGACCCACGCAGACACAGGAAGAATGTACAGACTCCACACAGACAGTGACCCGAGGCTGGAATTGAACCTGGGTACCTGGTACTGTGAGGCAGCAGTGCTAACCAGTGTGCCATCGTGCCACCGCTGCCACCGAGGAGAAATCTACTGCTCTTCTTTCAAACAGCTGATAGAATTTTATTGATACCAAGGAAGTGGGCATCTTATAGTCTGACCCAAAAAGTGATACTGCTGACAAGGCAGCACCCCTACAGTGGGATTGTCAGCTTAAATGCCAGCTTCGGGAGCAGAACTTAAAGTCCACAAATTTTCAATTAGGAGGTGAGAGTGCTATGTGCTGGTTGGCAGCTGGTTCCTGTTGCTATGAGATTTCCACTGCCCATAACCAACCATTCCCGTGACCCATCTGTCTTCCAATTCGACAAAGGTGAAAAATGATTACTTCCCCAGGAGACTATAGCTGCAACTGCCGTCGTTCTGATGTTAGCTATCTGTCCTTTCTCCTGAGTTAGTCTTCCACAGTTATACAATTTCTTTCCATTTATCCCCCCAGTTGGTCTTTGGTAGGTGCCGGTCAATTTCCTTATCTCTCCACATTGAAGTTACTTTCCCAAGCCCCATTATTTTCTCCAGTTACATATGTAAACATTTGTTTTTCCACAATAGGCTTTTTCGCATCTCATCATTTCTCCAGATGTCTGCCTCTGATCATCTCCCATTCTTTCATTTTCATAGAATCATATAATCAAGGAGAGGTCCATCGGGTCCACACCGACACATTAGAAACACATGAACTCCCACTTAATCCCATCTGCTAGCACTTGGCCCATAGCCCTGAGTGTTATGACATGCCAAGTGCTCATCCAGGTACTTTTTAAAGGATGTGTGGCATTCCACCTCCGCAACCTTCCCAGGCAGCGCATTCCAGACCGTCACCACCCTCTGGGTAAAAAGGTTTTTCCTGGTAATCCTCTTAAACCTCTTGTCCCTCACCTTAACCCCATGTCCCCTCGTGACTGACCCTTCAACTAAGGGGAATAGTTGCCCCTTATCCACAGGGGGTTTGAGTTTAAGAGCCATGGGGGATATGCTGCAACTATACTGGATGTTGGAGAGATTACATTTGGAATATTGTGTTCAGTTCTGGTCACCTCAGGAGAAGAAGGATGTGGAAGCATTGGAGAGAGTGCAGAGGAGATTTACCAGGATGCTGCCTGGTTTGGAGGGTAGGTCTTATGAGGAAAGGTTGAGGGAGCCGGGGCTTTTCTCTTTAGAGTGGAGGAGGATGAGAGGCAACTTAATGGAGGTTTATAAGATGACGAAAGGGATTGATAGTGTGGACGTGCAGAGACTATTTCCTCGGGTGGATGTAGCTGTTCCTAGGGGGGCATAACTCTAAGGTTCATGGTGGGAGATATAGGAGGGATGTCCGAGGTAGATTCTTTACTCAGAGAGTGATTGGGGTGTGGAATGGACTGCCTGCTGTGATAGTGGGGTCGGACACTTTAGGAACTTTCAAGCGGTTATTGGATAGGCACATGGAGCACACCGGAATGATAGGGAGTGGGATAGCTTGATCTTGGGATTGGACATAGCTCGGCACAACATCGAGGGCCGAAGGGCCTGTAATGAGCTGTACTGTTCGACGTTCTATGTTCACTCTGACCATGCCCCTCATAATCTTGTACACCTTGATCAGGTCACCCCCTCAGTCTTGTCTGCCCCAACGAAAATAATCCAAGCTTATCCAAAACAGTTCATAAGCATAGGCTTTTTCCAATTTTGTTTTTAATCATAATTGTCCTCAGTTTGTATTGCACGTCACTTGTCCGCGGCAGAGTGGTGTTTGGATCTTACCAGGACTGAACGATTACAAATATAGTTGCCTTCCTGAAAGATGGTGTTTAATCCTTTGCCCTTGTACGTCCCTCCATATGGCAAAAGCACCCAAGCTCAATCCTGCTTCTTTGTCAGCAGCCATTGTCCCCAGGAGGGAGATCCCGGTGTCATTGGTGGGACAATAGGCTGGCACGCCTGTCTGGGCACGAGGAATCACAGTCTCACCCCCTTTCCCTTGCTCAGTCAGTGCAGCCAAGCGCCACGCCAGTTCTCTCCAACACTGCCCGCCTGGAGTGACACCAGTCTTGCCCCTCCGGAGGGAAGCGCGTCCCATCGACGCTGCAGGCGTCAGGATAGATGGAAAAATGGGAAACCACGAAGCAAGGTAGTTGCGGGCCTCCACCTGCAGAGGGCAACACCTTCGATCAGACAAGCACTCGTCGATTTATAGAATGCCTACAGCGCAGAAGGAGGCCATTCAGCCCATCGGGTCTGCACCAACCCTTACCCAAAGAGTCCCACCCAGACCCTGCTAATCCCCTAACCCACACATCTTGGGATGCCGAGGGAGAATTTAGCATGGCCAATCCACTTAACCTACACATCTTTGGACCGTGGGAGGAAACCGGAGCACCCGGAGGAAACCCACGCAGACACAGGGAGAACATGCAGACTCCACACAGACAGTTACCCGAGGCTGGACGTGAACCCGGGTCCCTGGTGCTATGAGGCAGCAGTGCTAATTACTGTGACGCTCATTTCCTATGACAGTCAGTGAAAACTACTTTTGGCCTTTGGTTAATTATTTCCCATTGGTGTTTGAGGGCAATTATTTCATGCACAATTTCACGGTCTCCCTGATTGTTTTCCTTTAACCATTTCCCCTTTCCAAAACTGGGGGTCTGCATGCAATTTTCTTAAGTTTTCGCTTAAACTTGAACTGATTCTTAATTGTCAGTGATGTCTCTGCCATTGTTCAGATTTGCTGCCCTCCTGTGGCAACTCTGCATCTTTGCGCCTGAGGCACCATAATAGACCAGCTTCCGAAACAAGTGCTGTGGGAAGTGGGATTAGGCTGGATTTGATTTGATTTATTATTGTCACATGTATTAGTACACTGTGAAAAGTATTGTTTCTAGGGCGCTATACAGACAAAGCATACCGTTCATAGAGAAGGAAACGGGAGTGCAAAATGCAGTGTTACAGTCATTGCCAGGGTGTGGAAAAAGATCAACTTAGTATGAGGTAGGTCCATACAAAAGTCTGATGGCAGCAGGGGAGAAACTGTTATTGAATTGGTTTGTACGTGTCCTGAAATTTTTTATATCTTTTTCCCAATGGAAGAAGGTGGAAGAGAGAATGTCTGGGATGCGTGGGGTCCTTGATTAAGCTGGCTGCTTTGCCAAGGCAGCGGGAAGTGTAGACAGAGGCAGTGGATGGGAGGCTGGTTTGCCTGATGGACTGGGCTATATTCACCTGCAGAGGGCATCACCTTGGGCAGAGCAGGAGCCATACCAAGCTGTGATACAACCAGAAAGAACACTTTCTGCGGTGCATCTGTAAAAGTTGGTGAGAGTCGTAGCTAAATTTCCTTCGTCTTTTGAACTATAGTATCGGTATGAGGGCCAGGACAGGTTGTTGGTGATCCGAACACCTAGAAACTTGAAGCTCTCGACCATTTCCGCTCTATCCCGTTGATGTAGACAGGGGCATGTTCTCCATTACGCTTCCTGAAATTGATGACAATCTCCTATGTTTTGGTGACATTGAGGGAGAGATTATTGACGGGCCGAATGGTCTGCTTCAAATTTCATACAGACAAGGATCAGAAGTAGGCCATTGAGCCCCTCGAGCCTGCTCCGTGAGTTAATAAGATCTTGGCTGGTCTGATAGCAATTTCAAATCTGCGCCCTACCTACTGCTGATAGCTTCTCACCCCGTCCATCTTTGCTTACCAAGAATATATCTTGCTCAGCCTTAGAAATATTCAAAGACTCTGCCTGTAAGGAATGAGTTCCAGAGACTCATGACACATGCGGCAAAGTGTTCGCCTCATCTCTGTCTTAACCTAGCCACCCCTCACCTTTAATCTCTGACCCTCCAAGTTCTAGATCCTATCATTGAATCCCTACAGGGCAGAAGAGGCCATTAGTCCCATTGAACCTGCACTGACTCTCTGACAGAGTAACTT
Source organism: Carcharhinus amblyrhynchos (assembly GCF_965287045.1). Lineage (NCBI taxonomy): Eukaryota > Metazoa > Chordata > Chondrichthyes > Carcharhiniformes > Carcharhinidae > Carcharhinus > Carcharhinus amblyrhynchos. The sequence goes on along the minus strand of NW_027649781.1, from coordinate 5,356,837 downwards.
ACCCAGGCACACTACCTTGCCCGATCCCCGTAACCCCATACATTTACCACAGTTGGTCCATCTAACCAACATATCTTTGGACACTAAATGGCAATTTAGCATGGCCAATCCACCTAAACTGTACATCTTTTGGACTGTGGGAGGAAACCGGAGCACCTAGAGGAAACCCATGCAGACATGGGGAGAATGTGCAGACTCTACACAGACAGTGACCCAAGCCAGGAATCGAACCCGGGTTCCTGACGCTGTGAGGCAGCAGTACTAACGATTACTCCACTCACAAGAGGAAGTACCTCTCCACATCTACTCTGCCAAGACCCCCTGAGGGATCCTATATGTTTCTTTTATCATTCTATTATTTGTTTTTACTCATAGAATAGAATCCCATCACTGCAGAAAGAGGCCATTCAGCCCATCGAGCTTGCACCAGCAACAATCCCACCCAGGCCCTATCCTCATAACCTCACATTTTTACCCTGTTAATCCCCTAAGCGGCAAATTTGCATGGCCAATCCACCTGGCCTAAACATCTTTGGACATTAGGGGCAATTTAGCATGGCCAATCAACTTATCCTGCACACCTTTGGATGATATAGGGCGGCACAGTGGCACAGTGGTTCGCACTGCTGCCTCAGGGACACGGGTTCGATTCCCGGTTTGGGTCACTGACTGTGAAGAGTTTGCACATTCTCCCCTGTGTCTGCATGGGTTTCCTCCAGGTGCTCCGGTTTCCTCCCACACTCCAAAGTTGTGCAGGTTAGGTGGATTGGCCATGTTAAATTGCCCCTTAATGTCAGGGGGATTAGTGGGGTAAATGAGGCTTACGGGAATAGGGTCTGGGTGGAATTGTGATCAGTGCAGACTTGATGGGCCGAATGGTCTCCATCTGTACTGTCGGGGTTCTACAAATTTAGCATGGCCAATCTACATAGCCTGCACATTTTTGGACACTAAAGGGCGATTTGGCATGGCTAATCCATCTAACCTGCGTAAATTTGGACAGTAAGGGGCAACTTAACATAGCCAATCCACCTAACCTGCTCCTCTTTGGATCGTGGGAGGGAATTTCACTTGTTAGTCATGTAATGAAAGGACAGATTGTTGAATTGTGTGACTAATTAACCAACAGATTGTTTAATGTCTTTTATGCAGATAACAATCTTTGTGTTATGGGGGCCAAGGAATGGGGTGGGGATCCGTGTGGTTTTCCGCAATGCGGGAAAGGTTAATATGATGTGTTGAGCCCCTTGCTGATAGAGCGTGCAATCTGAGGGGCAAGTGTCAGCACGCAGGAGTTATCATGTTTATGAGCATCCAGTTACATGCTGCAAAATTTTGCGGTAAATATGCACATTTTTGTACAATGGGAGAAGATGAACTTGAGCAAGAACTGAAAGCTCCCCAAAGCGCTTGGTAATCAAGTTGTTCCCACTGTTGGTGTGTGGTTGAATGTGACAACTGGTTTAAGCACAGCAAGAGCCCACAATCAAGTTTAGTGACCAGTTTAAAGCTTATTTATTAGTGTCACAAGTAGGCTTACATTAACACTGCAATGTAGCTACTGTGAAAATCCCTTAGTCACCACACTCCGGCACCTGTTTGGGTGCACTGTGGGAGAATTTAGCTCAGCCAATGCACCTAATCAGTACATCTTTTGGACTGTGGTAGGAAACCGGAGCACCTGGAGGAAACCCACGCAGACATGGGGAGAATGTGCAGACTCCGCACAGATGGTGACCCAAGCCGGAGATCGAACTCGGGTCCCTGGCAGTGTGAGGCAGCAGTGCTAACCACTATGCCACTGTGCTGTTTTCAAGATAGTCTAGAAACTTTGTGGAAAGTCCTATTAAACTGATTTGAAAAGTATCATAATGTCCTTAATGCCCACTTGAAGAGGTAAATGGGGCTAAAATATGGTTGTTCCACCAATGGCATGCTGCCTGGCTTTTCATAGAATCTCTATAATGCAGAAGGAGGCCATTTGGCCCATTGAGCCTGCACCAACAAAAATCCCACCCAGGTCCTATCCCCATGTATTTACCCTAGCCAGTATCCCTAACATGAAGGGTCAATTTAGCATGGCCAACCCACGTAACCTGCACATCTTTGGAGTATGGGGGGAAACTGGAGCACCCGGAGGAAACTATGCAGACACAGGGAGAACATGCAAACTCCACACAGACAGTGTCCCGAGACCGGAATCAAACCCAGTTCCCTGGGCGCTGTGGGGCAGCAGTGCTAACCACCGTGCCAATGTGTCAAATGAGGAAATTGAATCCTTGATCTACTGAATTCAAAGCACGGTTAATAGATTTTTATTAGGTAGGGGTATTGAGGGATAAGGAACTAAGGCAGATAAATGGATTCCAGATGCGTAGGTGGCAGAACAGACTCAAGGGAATGAAATTGTAAAGGATGCAATTAAAGATTTACAAGGATTTTACCAGGACTGGGAGGTTTGATTTATAAAGCGGAGGCTGAATAGGCTGTGGAACCTCTACAAGTTCACCCCCTCATCCTCCTATGCTCCAGGGAAAAATGTCCCAGCCTATCCAGCCTCTCCTTAGAATTTAAACCATCCAGTCTTAAAGGTAACATCTTTGTAAATCTTTTTTGCACCATTTCCAGTTTAATAATATCCTTTCTACAGCAGGGAGATCAGAATTGCACTCATTACTCTCAATGTGACCTCACTGATGTCTTGGGCAGATGTAACATAACTTCCCAACTCCTGTACAAGAATGATCCCTGGAATGAAGAGCTTGTCGTATGAGGAGTGTTTGAGGACTCTGGGTCTGTACTCGATGAAGCTTAGAATGATGAGGGGGAATCTTATTGAAACTTACAGGATACTGCGAGGCCTGGATAGAGTGGACATGGAGTGGATGTTTCCACTAGTGGGAGAGACTAGAACTCGAGGGCACAACCTCAGAGTGAAGGGACGATCCTTTGAAACAGAGATGAGGAGGAATTTCTTCAGCCTGAGAGTGGTGAATCTGTGGAACTCATTGCCACAGAGGACTGTGAGGCCAAGTCATTGAGTGTCTTTAAGACAGAGAAAGACAGGTTCTTGATCAATAAGGATCAAGGATTCCGGGGAGAAGACAGGAGAATGGGGATGAGAATCATATCAGCTATGATTGAACGGCCGAGCAGACTCAATGGGCCGAATGGCCTAATTCTGCTCCTATGTCTTATGATCTTATAGTCAATGCTCTGACCAATGAAGGCACTCTTGCCTTCAAGGCAAGTGTGCCAATGCCTTCTTTTACCACCCTGTGATGCCACTTTCAGGGTGTACCTGCATCCTTAGGTCTCTCTGGGGATAGTTGGGGGAGGGGGCAGTAATGTAAGGAAGGTTGAAGTTGAGAATCCGGCTTAAGAGCAGCATTAATAACCGGGTAGATCGTCAACAATCTACTCAAAAACATTCAGTTTGGGGAACGGCTTCACATATCGTGTTGTTGCCTGTTCGGCATAGCTTACATTCTATTCCAGTAGCTGGAGACATCTTTGAAACAAAGATAATCATTGTGGAATTTAAAACAGGGAGTGACGCAATAAAAGCTTGGCAATTAAGCATTCCGACAGCAAACAGGTCCACATACCTGATCTTCAAATACTTAATTTATGGGGGAACTCATCCTGAAAGCTAGAATATTAACTCTGGAAAGCCCTCCTGTGAAGGTTTATTAGTATACGTGTGGAGTGTGTTATTTGCATCTGTGCATTTTAGACAATTGTATTAATCAGGAACTGTCATGGTGGCACGGTGGTTAGCACTGACAGCAGCTCGGATTTGATTTCAGCCTCACGTCACTGTCTGTGTGGAGTTTACATGTTCTCCCCGTATCTGCGTGGGTTTCCTCCGGGCGCTCCGGTTTCCTTCTACACTCCAAAGATGTATGGATTAGGTGGATTGATCATGCTAAATTGCCCCTTAGTGTCCAAAAGATGTGTAGGTGAGGCGGATTGGCCATGCTAAATTGGGCCTTAGTGTCCAAAAGACATGCAGGTCAGGTTGATTGACCATGCTAAATTTGGCCTTAGTGTCCAAAGATGTGCAGGTTAGGTTGATTGGCCATGCTAATTTGTCCCTTAGTGTTGGGGAATTAGCAGGGTAAATACGTACGGTTATGGGAATAGGGCCTGGGTAGGATTGTGTGGGTGCAGACTCGATGGGCCAAATGGCCTCCTTCTGCACTGTAGGACACCTCCAAAGATGAGCGGGTTAGGTGGATTGGCCATGCTAAATTGCTAATCAGGGGAGATCTTACAAAGGGTTATAAAATCATGAGGGGCATAGATAAGATAAGTAGCCCAGGTCTTTTCAAATTACAACATTTAAAAAACATTTGGACGTAGATGGGAAAGGTTTAGAGGGATATGAGCCAATTAGTGTCAGTAAATTAGCAGGGTAAATATATGGGGTTACACAGATAGGGCCTGGGTGGGATTGTTGTTGGCACAGACACGGTGGGCTGAATGGCCTCCTTCCGTATTGTAGTGATTCTATTCTATGAAAAAAGTTTGACAATGAAGTTTGTATGAAGCTTCAAAGGCCCTCCTGTAATATTGTAAATTTCCTCTACCAATAGATGTTAGTTCTCATAAAGTCACAGCCTCTCTCTATATATATAAATATCGCCTTTAACCTAATAGAACTTCACGGGACCATCCAGCCATTTGAGACTCAGAACACAAGGAAGTATTAGCACAGGCGAACTAAGGCTGTGAGAAGTATCCAAAAGGGGGGAATTAAGGTGGAGAGGTTGAGGGAGAGAATTCCAGAGGAGAGTGAAGTCAATGGTGCAGCCAATAACACAGGTGGAAATGGTTGAGAGCTTCGAGTTTCTAGGCATCCAGATCACCAACAACCTGTCCTGGTCCCCCCCATAGTTAAGAAAGTCCACCGGAGCCTCTACTTTCTCAGGAAGTTAAGGAAATTTGGCATGCAGTTACGACTCTCACCAATTTTAACAGATGCATCGTAGAAAGCATTCTTTCCCAATGTGTCAGAACTTGGCATGGCTCCTGCTCTGCCTAAGGCCGCAAGAAGCCACAAAGGGTCGTGAAACAAAGTCAGAAAATGCTGGAAAATCCCAACAGGTCTGACAACATCTTAGAATAGACTTAGAATCCCTCTCGTACAGAAAGAGGCCATTCGGCCCATCAAGTCTGCACCGACCACGATCCCACCCAGGCTCTACCTCCATATCCCTTCATATTTACCTACTAATCCCTCTAACCAATACATCCCAGGACACTAAGGACAATTTTTAGCATGGCCAATCAACCTAACTTGCGCATCTTTGGACTGTGGGAGGAAACCGGAGCACCCGGAGGAAACCCACACAGACACAGGGAGAACGTGCAAACTCCACACAGACAGTCACCCAAGCCGGGAATCGAACCCAGGTCCCTGGAGCTGTGAAGCAGCAGTGCTACCATGCCACCCTGTGGAAAGAGAATAGAGCCAACGTTCTGTGTCTGGGTGAGCCTTTGTCAGAGCTCATGAGAAGGAAAACCGGACAGGATTTATACCACGAGGGTGGGGGTTGGGGGCTGTAAAAAGAAAGTAAATGGTGATGATAAAGGCTGAGAAAGGTGCTAATAGCGGTCATTAAATGATGTATAAATGGCAGAACAGAGGCACAGATTGTTATGGGACTATCTGAGGAATATGGCAGTTGGCCCTGGCCTTGGTTGGAGAGGAAGGAGGGAAGGTTTGAGACAAAGGGTGAGCGAGATTTCAGAAGTGCAAAAAGAAAATTGAGAACAAAAAGTGATAAAGGTGGATGAATGAAACGAAAAGAAGAAATGAAATAAAGTAAATGGAAATGGGGTGAAGGTGGAAGGGGGAGTTCAGGCTCTGATGTTGTTGAACTCAATGTTCAGTCCAGAAGGATGTAAAATGCTCATTTGGGTCGCGAATGTAGCCCAGTCCATCACTCGAACCAGCCTCCCATCCATTGACTCTGTCTACACTTCCCGCTGCCTTGGTAAAGCAGCCAGCACAATCAAGGACCCCATGCACTCCGGACATTTTCTCTTCTGTTTCTTCTGTCAGGAAAAAGATACAAAAGTCCAAGACCACATACCAACTGACTCGAGAACAGCTTCTTCCCTGCTGCTGTCAGACTTTTGAATGGACCAACCTTATATTAATTTGATCTTACTCTACACTGTAGCTGTGACTGTAACTCTACATTCTGCACCTTCTCCTTTCCTTCTCCGCTATGTACTCTATGAACAGTATGCTTTGTCTCTATAGCGCGCAAGTGGCATAGCACAGTAGTAAGTACTACTGCCTCACAGTGCCAGGGACCCAGGTTCGATTCCCGGTTTGGGTCACTGTCTGTTTGGAGTCTGCGCATTCTCCTCGTGTCTGCATGGGTTTCCTCCGGGTGCTCCGGTTTCCGATCACAGACCAAAAAATGTGCTAGTTAGGGTGCATTGGTCGTGCTAAATTCTCCCTCAGTGTACCCGAACAGGCGCTGGAGTGTGGCAACTAGGGGATTTTCACGGTAACTTCATTGCAGTGTTAATGTAAATCTACTTGTGACACTAATAAGTAGATAATAGGAACAATACTTTTCACTATATCCCAATACATGTGACAATAATAAATCAAATCCATGATGTCATAGAATCCCTACAGTGTAGAAGGAGGCCATTCAGCCCATCGAGTCTGCACTGGCCACAATTTCACCCAGGCCCTATCCCCATAACCCCATGAATTTACCCTACTAATCCCCCTGACACCACAACATGGCCAGTCCACCTAACCTGCACATTCTTGGACTGTGGGAAGAAACCGGAGCGCCCAGAGGAAACCCACGTAGACACGGGGAGAATGTGCAGATTCCGCACAAGCAGTCACCTGAGGCTGGAATTAAAGTCGGGTCCCTGGCGCTGTGAGGCAGCAATGCTAACCACAGTGCCACTGTGCTGGGAGAGAGTTTCATCAAACTCGTCACCCTCCGAGGGAAGAGATTTCACCTGACCTTGGAGAGAAGGGGAGAGAAGTTCGGAGGGAAGGAAGGAAGATGTTCAAGCCCTCAAAGCTTTACGATTGTTATCATATGGAGCTCCAAATGCTAAAGTATTTTTAAAATTCTTTAAAGACGTGCTCTAGAAAGAGCTGGGAGGTGGAGAGGATTGAGTCAGCAAGTAAAGGGTTAACATTTAACTGGAGCGGCACTGCCTATCACTGCAGCTTGTAGGAGTTCCCCAGTCGAGAGGAGAGGTTCTCCTGTCCTGGAGCTGTGACCAGCAACGCTGAGTAAACACGTCTTCAGTTCCTCAGTCTCAGCTCGGCATGGCTACAGCTTCTGCTCTGACCCTCCTTCTCTCAGTCTGTGCCCATGTTGCCTACCTCCAAGGTATGTATTCCCAGTGGGATCCCCGAGTTCATCTTCGTTATTCCGGGGCTCTGAAACACCCAGGATTCAAGGTCAGGTACAGAGATGGGGGCGGAATCAGGGTTCGGAACACCGTTACGGTTAGGGAACAATTTCGACTCAGGTGAGAGTTACGATTCAAGTTCGGTTTAGTTTAAAGTTGGCGCTACAGTTAGGGGTACGACTGGAGTTACTGATAGGATCCAGCACGGCGGCACAGTGGTTAGCGCTGCTGCCTCACAGCACCAGGGACTCGGGTTCGATTCCAGCCTCGGGTCACTGTCTGTGAGGAGTTTCCACGTTCTCCCCATGTCTGCATGGGTTTCCTCCAGGTGCTCCGGTTTCCTCCCACAGTCCAAAGATATGCAGGGTAGGTGGATTGGCCATGTTAATTTGGTCCTTAGTGTCCCAAGATGTGCAGGTTGGGTGGATTGGCCATGCTAAATTGCTGTTTAGTATCCAAAGATGTGTAGGTGAGTGGGATTGGCCACGCTAAATTGCCCCTTCATGCCCAAAGATGGCAGGATAAGTGGATTGGTTATGTTAAATTCCCTCTTAGTTCCAAAGATGTGCAGGTTTGATGGATTAACTATGGCAAATTGTCCCTTAGTCTCCAAAGATGTGCAGATTAGGGGGATCAATGGGGTAAATACATAGGCTTATGGGGATAGAGTCTGGGTAGGAGGTTCTTTCAGAGACTTGGTGCAGACTCTATGGGCCTTCTGCAGTTTAGGGATTCTGTTCTACGGGATTCGATGAATTTGGAACAAGGTTAAGATTAGAGTTGGGAACTGGGTTCAGGGTTAAGATTCAGGTCATGGCTGGCGTTAGAATTACAAGTAGCCTGAGGGAGAAGGTGAGAGGTCCTGTTAAAGTTTGTGTTATGGTGTGGTTTCGGACAGGGTTCGTGTTCACGTTTTGAATTCGGGTTGGAGTGGCTGGTCTGTTGTGATGGGGTTTGGGTTATGTTACAGGATACAATGAGGAACATGTTTGAGTTGAGGCTTTGGGTCGAGTTCACGTTCTGGGAATCGATTCGGTGAGAGTTCAGCCGAGGGTCAGAGTTGGTCAGGATATCAGTCGTGTGTAGAATTCTGACTTTCCGTCTGTCTGTCTCTCTCACCCAACCGTGTTTTGTTTTTGTAAAGCCCTTCGGAGAAAGATTGCAAAACATTTAACCTTGTCAACACCGAACAAGGTTAAGTTCAAATAATTTGCCTGAAGGGTTCTACTTCTTTTAACTGATGTGACATTGGAGGGTACTCACCAAAGCAGGGCAGAAGAAGCACTGCACTGTCAGAGGGTCAGTACTGAGGGAGTGCTGCACTGTCAGAGGGTCAGTGCTGAGGGAGTGCTGCACTGTCAGAGGGTCAGTGCTGAGGGAGTGCCGCACTGTCAGAGGGTCAGTGCTGAGGGAGTGCTGCACTGTCAGAGGGTCAGGGCTGAGGGAGTGCTGCACTGTCAGAGGGTCAGTACGGAGGGAGTGCTGCACTGTCAGAGGGTCAGGGCTGAGGGAGTGCTGCAGTGTCAGGGGGTCAGTACTGAGGGAGTGCTGCACTGTCAGAGGGTCAGTACTGAGGGAGTGCTGCACTGTCAGAGGGTCAGTACTGAGGGTCTGCTGCACTGTCAGAGGGTCAGTGCTGAGGGAGTGCCTCACTGTCAGAGGGTCAGTACTGAGGGAGTGCCGCACTGTCAGAGGGTCAGTGCTGAGGGAGTGCTGCACTGTCAGAGGGTCAGTACTGAGAGAGTGCTGCACTGTCAGAGGGTCAGTACTAAGGGAGTGCTGCACTGTCAGAGGGTCAGTACGGAGGGAGTCCGCACTGTCAGAGGGTCAGTACAGAGGGAGCGCTGCACTGTCAGAGGGTCAGTACTGAGAGAGTGCTGCACTGTCAGAGGGTCAGTACTAAGGGAGTGCTGCACTGTCAGAGGGTCAGTACGGAGGGAGTGCCGCACTGTCAGAGGGTCAGTGCTGAGGGAGTGCTGCATGTCAGAGGGTCAGTACTGAGGGAGTGCCGCACTGTCAGAGGGTCAGTACTGAGGGAGTGCCGCACTGTCAGAGGGTCAGTGCTGAGGGAGTGCTGCACTGTCAGAGGGTCAGTGCTGAGGGAGTGCCGCACTGTCAGAGGGTCAGTGCTGAGGGAGTGCTGCACTGTCAGAGGGTCAGGGCTGAGGGAGTGCTGCACTGTCAGAGGGTCAGTACGGAGGGAGTGCCGCACTGTCAGAGGGTCAGTGCTGAGGGAGTGCTGCAGTGTCAGGGGGTCAGTACTGAGGGAGTGCCGCACTGTCAGAGGGTCAGTACTGAGGGAGTGCTGCACTGTCAGAGGGTCAGTACTGAGGGTCTGCTGCACTGTCAGAGGGTCAGTGCTGAGGGAGTGCCTCACTGTCAGAGGGTCAGTACTGAGGGAGTGCCGCACTGTCAGAGGGTCAGTGCTGAGGGAGTGCTGCACTGTCAGAGGGTCAGTACTGAGAGAGTGCTGCACTGTCAGAGGGTCAGTACTAAGGGAGTGCTGCACTGTCAGAGGGTCAGTACAGAGGGAGTCCGCACTGTCAGAGGGTCAGTACAGAGGGAGCGCTGCACTGTCAGAGGGTCAGTACTGAGAGAGTGCTGCACTGTCAGAGGGTCAGTACTAAGGGAGTGCTGCACTGTCAGAGGGTCAGTACGGAGGGAGTGCCGCACTGTCAGAGGGTCAGTGCTGAGGGAGTGCTGCATGTCAGAGGGTCAGTACTGAGGGAGTGCCGCACTGTCAGAGGGTCAGTACTGAGGGAGTGCCGCACTGTCAGAGGGTCAGTACTGAGGGAGTGCCGCACTGTCAGAGGGTCAGTACGGAGGGAGTGCTGCACTGTCAGAGGGTCAGTACGGAGGGAGTGCCGCACTGTCAGAGGGTCAGTGCTGAGGGAGTGCTGCAGTGTCAGAGGGTCAGTACGGAGGGAGTGCTGCACTGTCAGAGGGTCAGTACTGAGGGAGTGCCGCACTATCAGAGGGTCAGTGCTGAGGGAGTGTTGCAGTGTCAGAGGGTCAGTACTGAGGGAGTGCTGCACTGTCAGAGGGTCAGTGCTGAGGGAGTGCTGCACTGTCAGAGGGTCAGTGCTGAGGGAGTGCTGCACTGTCAGAGGGTCAGTACGGAGGGAGTGCTGCACTGTCAGAGGGTCAGTACTGAGGGAGTGCTGCACTGTCAGAGGGTCAGTACGGAGGGAGTGCTGCACTGTCAGAGGGTCAGTACTGAGGGAGTGCTGCACTGTCAGAGTGTCAGTGCTGAGGGAGTGCTGCACTGTCAGAGGGTCAGTACTGAGGGAGTGCTGCACTGTCAGAGGGTCAGTGCTGAGGGAGTGCTGCACTGTCAGAGGGTCAGTACGGAGGGAGTGCTGCACTGTCAGAGGGTCAGTACTGAGGGAGTGCCGCACTGTCAGAGGGTCAGTACTGAGGGAGTGCTGCAGTCAGTGGGTCAGTGCTGTGGGAGTGCTGCACTGTCAGAGGGTCAGTACGGAGGGAGCGCTGCACTGTCGGGGGGTCAGTACTGAGGGAGTGCTGCACTATCAGAGGGTCAGTACTGAGGGAGTGCTGCACTATCAGAGTGTCAGTACTGAGGGAGTTCCGCATTGTCAGAGGGTCAGTAGTGAGCGTGTGTATGGTATGCTTTGTCTGTATAGTGCTCAGGAAACAAACTTTTCACTGTATTCTAATACACTTGTCAATAATAAATCAAATCAGTTCTGAGGATCAGTCACATGTTGCGCAGACCACATACGGATGGTAGATTTTGCTCCCTGAAGGGCATTAATGAACCAGATGGAGTTTTACGATAATCAGCAATGATTTCATGGATTCTGAATTCCAGATTATTTTTATTGAATTCAAATTCCACCATCTGCTGTGGCGGGATTCGAAACCAGATCCCCAGGATATTAGTTGAATTTCTGGATTAATGGTGTGGTGATAATACCACTAGGCCATCACTTCCCCATGTAACCTGGGGCCTCTTGTTTACAAGCCCAGTGATATCATTATCATAGAATCTTACAATCCCTACAGTGCAGAGGGAGTCTATTCGGCCCATCGAGCCTGCACCGACATAACTCCATAACCCCATACCTTTACCCTACTAATCCACCTGACACTAAAGGGGTAATTTAGCCTAGCCAGTCCACCTAACCTGCACATTCTTGGATTGTGGAAGGAAACCAGAGCACCCAGAGGAAACCCATGCAGACATGGGGAGAATGTGCAGACTCGATGGGAGCACAGTGTTAGCACTACTGCCTCACAGCATCAGGGATACGGCTTTGATTCCTGGCTGGGGTCACTGTCTGTGTGGATTTCGCACATTCTCCACGTGTCTACGTGTGTTTCCTCCGTGTGCTCCAATTTCCTCCCACGTCTCAAACATGTGTAGGTTGGGTTGATTGCCTGGCCGAGTGCCAGATAGGTTAACAGGGTAAATATGTGGTTTTAGGGAGATGGGGACTGGGTGGGATTGTGGTCAACGCAGACTCGATGGGCCGAATGGCCTCCTTCTGCACAGTCAGGGCTCTATGATTTCACGCAGGCAGTGACCGGAGGCAGGAATTGAACCCGGGTCCCTGGCGGGGTGAGGCAGCAGTGCTAACCATTGTGCCACCCCTCATGTCACCACCTCCTGCCTGTTGGCGTCTTTTGGGTTAACAGCAGTAGGGAGACTTTTCGTGCGTGTTTTTCACAGATAACTGGCTGGCGATGAGATGGGAATCAGTAGGTGTGGAATAAACACAATGCATCACCCCCCCCACCCCCTCCCACATCCCGCGGTGCGGTAACCGTGGCGCCTGTCTGCCTCACGTTGCGTAAGCGAGAGGGGCTAGGACTGAGTCAGGGGACAATCTGCTTTGATCGGGCCTGTGGGAGGAATTGGAACAGGCAAACTCTCACGACAAGGCGCAGATTGTGCGCTGATATCTTCCAGCAGCTGTTCCTCCCACACCGCAGAACGAAACTCTTCAGGAACTATCTGGGAAGCTTACACTGCACCTTTTGTCTCAGTTCTGGAGGATTTGCAGGGAGCAGTAATCTGATCTGCTGCTCGACTGCATGTCGGTGGCTCGGGACACAGGGTATCAATCTTTCTCTGACTCACCTCCACCAGACAAGCCCAGTTCCCTTGCCAATCACTCTTTCATTCGATTTAATTTGATTTGTTATTGTCACATGTATCGTTAAGCAGTGAAAAGTATTGTTCCTTATGCGCTTTTCAGACAAAGCATACCGTTCATAGAGAAGGAAAGAATCATAGAATCCTCACAGTACGTTTGGCCCATCGAGTCTGCATCGACCACAATCCCACCCAGGCCCTATCCCCATAACCCCATGCATTCACCCTAGCTAGTGCCCCCAACACTAAGGGGCAATTTGGCACGGCCAATCCACCTAACCTGCACATGAGTAGCCACCTGAAAGGAGAGAGTGCAGAATATGGTGTTACAGTCATAGCTAGGGTGTAGAGAAAGATCAACTTAATGCAAGGTAAGTCTGACAGCAGCAGGGAAGAAGCTGTTCTTGAGTCAGTTGGTACGTGATCTCAGCTTTTGTGCCTCTTTCCCAAAGGAAGAAGGTGGAAGGGAGAATGTCCGGGGTGCGTAGGGTCCTTAATTATGCTGAGTGATTTGCTGAGGCAGTGGGAAGTGCAGACAGAGTCAATGGATGGGAGGCTGGTTTGCGTGATGGATTGGGCTACATTCACAACTCTGAGGGAATTTCACAGTAACTTCATGTTAATGTAAGCCTTACTTGGGACGTAAGTAAATAAACTTTGCTTTACTTTAATTTGTAGTTCCTTGCAGTGTTAGGTAGAAGAGAAGCCATACCAAGCTGTGATACAAAGAGAAAGAATTCTTTCTATGACGCATCTGTAAAATTTGGTGAGAGTTGTAGCTGACATGCCAAATTTCCTTAGTCTTCTAAGAGAGTAGAGGCGTAGGTGAGCTTTCTTTACTGTAGTGTCGGTATGGGGGACCAGGACAGGTTGTTGGTGATCTGGATGCCTAAAAACTCCGGCACCTGTTCAGGTACACAGAGGGAGAATTTAGCATAGCCAACGCACCCTAACCAGCACATCTTTCAGACTGTGGGAGGAAACCGGACCACCCGGAGAAAACCCACACAGCCAACGTGCAGACTTCGCACTGACGGCAGCCCAATTGAACACACATCCCTGGCGCTGTGAGGCAGCAGTGCTAACCACCATGCCACCGCAGACAGTCATTTTGGGGGGAGTAATTAGGAGTCAGCTATGTCACTGAACAACAGGCATCTTTCATCAATGGGAAGCAGAGGGCATGTTGGGATGTTACACAGACGTATGGCCTTCACGGTGACCTGTGCTCTGTATGGTTGTACCAAGACTCTCCCTATACCGTAACTCAGTGCCATATCTCCACTAGTCTTATTCAGAGACGCGCTAAAAGCATTGAACACAATCAAAAACTCTTTAAGTTATGGACTGCGAATAGAACTTAAACTTGACATTGTTTTGACATAATGTTTTATTTTCCAATAGAAAATGGGACCTCTGTACCCCAAAAGATCTCTACCATATATGGTGAGGAACTGCAGCTCCCCTGTACTGCGTCTCATCTAAATAGTACAGAGGTCCCACAATGGTTTCTGGTAAGTGTCTTTGTCGGTGCTTCTGGGTCTGAGGGAACTTGCAGTGTTAGGTAGAAGAGGAGCCATACCAAGCTGTGATACAAAGAGATACCACGATCTGGCTGTGAGCTAGTGGTCACCGGTAGTGTTCTGAATCTAACGCAGTGAGATTCTGCCGTTATCACAGAATCATAGAATTCTTACAGTGCAGAAGGAGGCCATTCAAACCCTCAGCTCCCACCCAGGCCCTATCCCCATAAGCCCACATATTTACCCTGATAGACACTAAGGGTCAATTTTAGCCTGGCCAATCCATCTAAGCCGCACGTCTTTGGAGTGCGGGAGGAAACCGGAGCACCCACGCAGACGTGGGGAGAACATGCAGACTCTGCACAAGCAGTGACTTGAGGCCGGACTTGAGCCCTGGTTCCCTGGCGCTGTGAGGCAGCAGTGCTAACCACTATGCCACCCTGCCACCCCCAGTGGATAATCTGTTGGATAACGGCGCCACTACCCCCCCTCACCCATCCTGCTCCCCTACCGCGTGAAGCATCTAGGGGGGAGCTTGCCATGCTAAGCATGCTATATAAATGCGAGCTGTTGTTGCTTTGATACACAGCGATCCTTTGAGCATCCTTCACGCGCCCACCCCCCCAACACCCCACCCCCCAGGAAAATGACTGCTTCGATGTAAGGGCCCTCAGCCATCCTCACCTTTGCTTGTGTATTTTTTCCACCAGAGAACAAGCTCCACGGAGCGGTGGAAGCCGATCGACGTGGCAACGGGGGTCGAGGCACCGGCGGAGGGAGGTCATTTTGAGGTTCTGGGGAACGGGACGCTGAGGATCCAATCTGTGACCGTCAAGGATGAAGGGCTGTTCAAGTGTCAAGTGATGAGGGACAAGTTGGCGGAGGTCTCCGTGATCAGTGTCTCGGTTTTCAGTAAGTACTTCCTGCGTCCCACCCCGCTCGACATAACGGCACCGAGTCCCAGCCGATCTCAAAGAACTGATCTCCTATCCGGGGGGCTCTTCGAGTATGACTGTCAGACAGGGCTAGCAAACTGTTACAAAACCAAAGCAGGTGGATGGAGCTTAAGGGCCAGGTCATTCAAAGAATAAAGGCAAGAGGGAAGCACAGTGGTTAGCACCGCTGCCTCTCGGCACCAGGGACCCGGGTTCGACTCCCGGCTCGGGTCACTGTCTGTGCGGACTTTGTACATTCTCCCCGTGTCTGCGTGGGTTTTTTCCACAGTCCAAAGATGCGCAGATTAGGTTGATTGGCCGTGATAAATTGACCCTTCATGTCAGGGGGATTAGCTGGGATAAACGCGTATGTTTGTGGGAATAGGGCCCGGGAGTGATTGTGGTCAGTACAGACTTGATGGGCCAAACGGCCTCCTTCTGTATTGTAGGAGTTCTATGATAAAGAACAATACTACGCACAAACTGACCCTTCAGCCCATCAAGCTGATACGTGATCTCTATCCCTCTGTTTGCCTCCCCTTCATGAGTCCATCGAGATAGGCCTTGAACGCTGCTAATGTGTCTGCTTCCACCGCCTCCTCTGGCAGTGTGTTTTCCAGGCACCAACCACCCTCTGCGTCAAAAACCTCCCCCTTAAACGTTCCCCTTCTCACCTTGAACCTGTGCCCCCTTGTAACTGACATTTCCCCTTAAACATCCCCCTTAAACGTTCCCCTTCTCACCTTGAACCTGTGCCCCCTTGTAACTGACATTTCCCCTTAAACATCCCCCTTAAACATTCCCCTTCTCACCTTGAACCTGTGCCCCCTTGTAACTGACATTTCCACCCTGAGAAAAAGCCTCTGACTATCTACCCTGTCGATGTCTCTCATCATTTTGTAGACCTCTATTATGTCTCCCCTCAGCCTCCGACTTTCCAGTGACAACAATCCGAGTTTATCCAACATCTCCTCATAGCCAACACCCTCGAGACTGTGCAACATCCTCCGTTGCGCCCGAATGACCAATGCAACTCAACCAGTAAGGCTTTCGGACTGTGGGAGGAAACCAGAGGACCCAGAGGAAACCCACACTGATATGGGGAGTATGTGCAGACTCCACATTGACAGTGACTCGAGCTGGGAATCGAACCCGGGTCCCTGGCGCTGTGAGGCAGCAGTGCTAACCACTGAGCCACCGTGCCACCCATGAGATAAGCCTCTCATCCCGATTGTCCAGTCGCAATGGTGAGACCATACAGAACCCACAGAATCCCAATAGAGCAGAAGGGGGCCATTTGGCCCATCAAGTCTGTACCAACTCTCTGACAGAGCATCTTACCCAGGCCCACCCACCTCATTCACCACGATCCCAAGCATTTACAATTGCTAATCCACCTGACCTGCACATCTTTAGACTAAGTACAGGATACAGTTTTGGTCTCCTTGTTTGCTTTCATTTGAAGTAGTTCAGAGAAGGTCTCTTGACAGACTCCTGTGAACAGGGGGCGCTGTGTCAGGAGGAGAGTTTGTGCAGGCTGGGCCTGCACTGACCGGAGTTTAGGAGAATCAGAGGTAAGTTTATTGAAGCATATAAGATCCAGGGTTTGATTTGACTTGATTTATTATTGTCACGTGTATTAGCACACCGTGAAAGGTATTGTTTCGTGCACACTATACGGACAAGGCATACTGTTCACAGAGAAGGAAAAGAGAGTGCAGAATGTAGTGTTACAGTCATAGCTAGGGTGTGGAGAAAGATCAGCTTAATGCAAGGTAAGTCCATTCAAAAGTTTGACAGCAGCAGGGAAGAAGCTGTCCTCTAAAGAGTGGGTGCTGGGAGGATGCCCCCCCCCTCCCTAGTGGGACTGGAACTCCAGGGACGTAGTTTAATCTTTAAGATATTGTAGATTTGTGGAAGTGATTTGAGTAACTGTGACACACTGTGTGCTGTCAAAACTAACGAAACTATGTTTACTTTCAGAGCGGCCAACCAAACCTGAGCTAATAGGAAATAACCTAATATTTACAGCTGGAACACATTCTGAGGTATGACGTTTGCGCCGGCGGCTGATTGGTGGCACCGTGGTTAGCACTGCTGCCTCGCAGCAGCAGAGACCCAGGTTCGATTCCCGGCTTGGGTCACTGTCTGTGTGGAGTGTGCACGTTCTCCCCGTGTCTGCGTGGGTTTCCTCCGGGTGCTCCAGTTTCCTCCCACACTCCAAAGACGTGCTGGTTAGGGTGCATTGGCCGTGCTAAATTCCCCCTCGGTGTACCCAAACAGTTTAAAGTTGAAGGTTTATTTATTAGTGCCACACTGAACATATTCAAGAGGTGGCTGGATATAGCACTGGGGGCAAATGGGATCAAAGGTTATGGGGAGAAAGCAGGATTAGGCTGTTGATTGGATGATCAGCCATCATCGTGATGAATGGCGGGGCAGGCTTGAAGGGTCGAATGGCCTCCTTCTATTCCTATTTTATGTAGGTTTATATTAACACTGCAATGAAGTTACTGTGAAAATCCCCTATTCGCCACACTCCAACGAGTTCGGGTCCACTGAGGGAGAATTTAGCATGGCCAATCCGCCTAACCAGCACATCTTTCGAACCATGGGAGGAAACCAGAGCACCCGGAGGAAACCCACGCAGAGATGGGGAGAACATGCGGATTCCGCACAAACAGTGACCCAAGCCAGGAATTGAACCCAGATCCCTGGCGCTGTGAGGCAGCAGTGCTAACCACTGTGCTAGCATGTTGCCCGACGTAGGCGCCAGAGTGTGGCGCCTAGGGGATGTTCACAGTAACTTCATTGCAGCGTTAATGTAAGCCTACTTGTGACACTAATGAATAAACTAAACTGGTTTGGGATTCTATTTGCAATGGTGAACTCCCACCCTAACTCGGACACAGCCATTTTGCTCCCATGGAAATGGGGGTGGGGGTGGTGGGGAGGGGGAAACATCTCTTTGGGAAAAGGAAGGAATTTCAGGAAGGATCCCTGGGGGAGAGATTATGTCGGAGTTGCTTCATTTAAAGGCAAATTCAGAAGATTTCTGTCAGAGAGAAGAATATATTGGGATATAAGAGTGTTTTGATACGATATAAGTTTGGCAATGCTTGGGGGGAATCAAGGACGAGTGGCTTTCATAGAATTGTAGAAATTGTAATACAGAAGGAGGCCATTCGGCCCATCCAACCTGCACTGACCACAATCCCACCCAGCCCCTGTCCCCATCATCCTCAGTGACCCTTGCATTGACCCTCATCATCTCTGTGTCGATTGTAGGTGAACTCATAAAGTTA
Organism: Carcharhinus amblyrhynchos; assembly: GCF_965287045.1. Classification (NCBI taxonomy): domain Eukaryota; kingdom Metazoa; phylum Chordata; class Chondrichthyes; order Carcharhiniformes; family Carcharhinidae; genus Carcharhinus; species Carcharhinus amblyrhynchos. The sequence goes on along the minus strand of NW_027649781.1, from coordinate 5,338,548 downwards.
CTTTTCTATTCATTCATGGAATGTGGGCCATCATTTATTACCCATCCCTGAGGGTATTTAAGAGAGATTGGGTGTGGAGTCACATGTAGGCCAGTCCAGGTAAAGACAGCAAATTTCCTTCCAGTGGTTAGCGCTGCTGTCTCACAGCGCCAGGGACCCAGGTTCAATTCCCGGCTTGGGTCACTGTCTGTGTGGAGTTCTCCCTGTGTCTGGGTGAGTTTCCTCTGGATGCTCCAGTTTCCTCCCACAGTCGAAAGATGTGTGGATTAGATCGACTGGCCGTACTAAAATGCCCCGTAGTGTCGGGGGGCGGGATTAGCAGGGTAAATACCTGAGGTTACAGGGATAGGGCCTGGGTGGGATTGTTGTCAGTGCAGGTTTGATGGGCCGAATGGTCTCCTTCTACACTTAGGGATTCTATGATTCTAAAGGACATCAGTGAACCAAATGAATTTTTCCAACAATCGACGATGGTTTCATGGTCGTCAGTAGTTCCTTAATTCCAGATATTTATTAAATTCAAATTTCACCATCTGCCGTGGGATAAGCAGACCTATGCAGAGGTCGCTGGTGGACTATCCTGGGGATATACCCCTCCTATTGCCCTGGGTCTCTGGATTACTAGTCCAGCGACAATATCATTAAGCCACAATCCCAGCCTTTTAACGGAGGCAGACCGAGGGCCCAGGAACTGCAGAATACCCTCAACCTGTGTAACTGTGTGCCAATCTGAGAAATAACGGCGCACAGTAAATTTTGAGGCATGTATATAGTTTTAAGTTTTGAAATGTAATGACTGTAATTTGTATAGGACTGTAAAAATGTTTTTATTCTGCACTGTTTGCAATTTGTAGACCTGTAGGTTTGTATTGGTTTAATTGAGATTTTTATGAATAAAGTAAATTTGTGAAATAAAAAATACTGTGCCATAATCCCAGAGATTGATAGCTGTGGAAGGGACAGCCAGTCATGTTAATGCGGACCAGAGTCACCCACTGACAGTGGTGCCACTTGCCAATTGAATGCAAGCTGGATGATTGCACCAGGAAGTAGTGGCCTGGTGGTATTGTCCCTCGACTAGTAATCCAGAGTAATCCCCTGGGGAGCCAGGTTCAAATCCCGTCGTGACAGATGGTGAAATTTGAATTGAATTTTTAAAAAATCTGTTATCAAAAGTCAAATGATTAATCATACAATCCCTACAGGGCAGAAGGAGGCCATTTGGCCCATCACATCTGCACTAACCCTCGAAAAACTGCAGCAGGCGACGGTACAGAGGGACCTCGGGGTCCTTGTGCATGAGTCGCAAAAACCCAGCTTGCAGGTGCAGCAGGTGGTCAGGAAGGCGAATGGGATGCTGGCCTTCATAGCGAGGGGGATTGAATATAAAAGTAGGGAGGTCTTGCTGCAGCTGTATAGGGCATTGGTGAGGCCGCAGCTGGAGTACTGTGTGCAGTTTTGGGCGCCGCACCTGCGCAAAGATATTTTGGCCTTGGAGGGAGTGCAGAGGAGGTTTACTAGGCTGATACCAGAGTTGAGGGGGTTGAGCTATGAGGAGAGGCTGAATAAACTAGGCTTGTACTCGTTGGAGTTTAGAAGAATGAGGGGAGATCTCATTGAGACGTATAAGATGATGAATGGGATGGATAGGATAGAGGTGGAGAGACTCTTCCCGCTCAGAAAGGACAGTAGGACTAGGGGGCACAGCCTCAAGATAAAGGTGGGGGGGGCGGTTTAGAACGGAGTTGAGGAGGAGCTTCTTCACTCAAAGGGTGGTGAATCTCTGGAATTCTCTGCCCGTTGAAGTGGTGGAGGCTACCTCGCTAAATATTTTTAAGACGTGGGTTGATGGGTTTTTGATAAGAGAGGGGATTAAGGGTTATGGGGAGAGGGCGGGAAGGTGGAACTGAGCCACGACAGTTCAGCCATGATCTTATTGAATGGCGGGGCAGGCTCGAAGGGCTAGATGGCCTACTCCTGCTCCTATTTCTTATGTTCTTATGACTCACCACCCCACCCTATCCTCATAACCCTATGCATTTACCACAGCCAATCCATCTAACCTACACATTTTTTAAAACTAAGGAGTAATTTACTGTGGCTAATCCACCTAACCTACACATCTTTGGGCACCAAGGGGTAATTCAGCATTGCCAATCCATCTAACCTACCACCTTTGGACACCAAAGGGATATTTAGCATGGCAAATCCATCTAAGCTATGCATCTTTGGACACCAAGGGGCAATTTAGCATGGCCAATCCATCTAGCCTATCACCTTTGGACACCAAAGGGATATTTAGCATGGCAAATCCATCTAACCTATGCATCTTTGGACACCAAGGGACAATTTAGCATGGCCAATCCCCTGAACCTACACATCTTTGGACATCAAGGCACAATTTAGCATGGCCAATCCCCCGAACCTACACATCTTTGGACACTGAGGGGCAATTTTGCATGACCAATCCACCTAACCTAGCGTCTTTGGACATTAAGGGACAATTTAGTATGGCCAATACATCTAACCTACACATTTTTTGACACTAAGGGACAATTTAAAATGGCCAATCCCCCTAACCTACGCATCTTTGGACTGTGGAAGAAAACCAGGTCACCCGGAGGAAACCCACGCAGGCATGGGGAAAATGTGCAGACTCCACACAGACAGTGACCCGAGACTGGAATTGAACCCAGGTCCCTGGCGCTGTGAGGCAGTAGTGCTAACAACTGTGTCACCCCATGACTTTGAAACCATGCTGATTGTCATTAAAAACACATCTTTAGGGAGGGAGATCTGCCGTATTTACCTGGCCTGGCCTACGCTCAGTGTGACTGACTCTGAAATGGCTGAGCGAGTCATTCAGTTCAAGGGCAATTAGGGATGGGCAATCAATGCTGGCCCAGCCAGCGATGCTCATATTGGATGAATGAATAAGCATTCCTGTGCAGAGGTCACTGGTGAACAATGCTGGAAATTTACTCTCTCCTATTGCCAGACCCAGGGTACCCGTGAATGAGGGATACAATTAGTGGAAAAATAGGCAGTAATGGATTACTGACCACCCACCAAATGTACTTCCCTTTTAAGTCAAACATCTGGCCCCTCTACCTCAGCACAGAATGTATTACACACAAGATGCACTGCCACAACTCATCAAAGTTCCTTTGATTGCGCCTTGTTGCCTCTGCCACCTAGAAGGAAAAGGGTGGCACAGTGGTTAGCACTGCTGCCTCACAGCACCAGGGAGCCGTGTTCGAATCCCGGCTTGGGTCATTGTCTGTGTGGAGTTGGCGCGTTCTCCCCGTGTCTGCGTGGGTTTGCTCCGGTTTCCTCCCGCACTCCAAAGATGTGCGGGTTAAGCGGATTGGCCATGCCAGGAGACTCACTGGGGTAAATGCATGGGGTTATGGGGATACGGCCTGGATGGGATTGTGGTCAGTGCAGACTCGATGGGCTGAATGGCCTCCTTCTGCATTGTACGGATTCTGTGGGCCCCAAACTGTGTGCTTTTGATGTTTTAACTGGGCTTGGCTTCAATTTTGTGTCTGTTCTCTGCAGGTCGGGAAGTGTATCACTAAGAACGGCTACCCCGTCGGTGACATTGTCTGGTACAAGAACGGCAAAGTGCTACATGCGGATGGAAATGGTGAGAAGCCCCTCCAAGGCCTGTACTCTCCCTACCTCTTAATGTTCAGTTACTACTTTAAACTCTTTCAAGCATTGCAGTCTCATGTGGCAAACAAGAACAGGAGGTAGCGCTTAATGCTCTTAACAATCTCCATTTATTTAGTTCTTTAGCTACCAAATCAAACTTACAACCGTTGCAACACTTTGACATGTTTACTGAACTGTAACTCGGGGAGGCGATGGCCTCATGGTATTATCACTAGACTATTAATCCAGGAACTTGGCCAATATCCTGGAAACCCGGGTTCAAATCCTGCCACGGCAGGTGGTGGAATTTGAATTCCATTTAAAAAAATCCAGAATTAAGAATCAACTAATGAAACCATTGTCAATTGTCAGGAAAAACCCATCTGTTCCATTAATGTTGTTTAGGGAAGGAAATCTGCTGTCTTTACCCGGTCTGGCCTACATGTGACTCCAGAGCCACAGCAATGTGGTTGACTCTCAACTGCCCTCTAAGTGCGACTAGGGATGGGCAATAAATGCTGGTGTGCCAGCGAATGAAGAAAAAAACCCCTTAACTGAGCATTAATTCCAATTATTTAACTGAAAATAGATACTACCCAGTTTAGAATGAAATGGCCAGGGCTGTTCCCAATATAGAATCTATCCCCATAGTCTCTGAAGATGTTCTTCAGGGCACACTTCTTCTTGTGATGGTTGATCTGTAGCGTTATCACGACAGCCAAAAGGCTGCACGTGTGTCTAATATCCTCAAAAATGTTTCAATGTGGGGTAGTACGGTACCACAGAGTGTTAGCACTGCTGCCTCACAGTGCCAAGGACCCGGATTCAATTCCTGGCTTGGGTCACTGTCCGTGTGGAGTCTGTACGCTCTCCTTGTGTCTGCGTGGGTTTCCTCTGCGTGCTGCGGTTTCTTCCCACAATCGGGATGTGCAGGATTGGCCATGCTAAATTGTCTCTTAGAGTCAGGGGGATTAGTTTGGGTAAATGTATGGGGTTATGGGGATAGGGCCTGGGTGGGATTGTGGTCAGCACAGAACACGATGGGCTGAATGGCTTCCTTCTACACGCTAGGATTGTATGATTCAACGTACTTCTATGATTCTATAACTTTCCAGAAGATTCATAAGAACATAAGAAATAGGAGCAGGAGTAGGCCATCTAGCCCTTCGAGCCTGCCCCGCCATTCAATAAGATCATGGCTGATCTGTCGCTGCTCAGTTCCACTTTCCCGCCCTCTCCCCATAACCCTTAATCCCCTCTCTTATCAAAAACCCATCAACCCACGTCTTAAAAATATTTAGCGAGGCAGCCTCCACCACTTCAACGGGCAGAGAATTCCAGAGATTCACCACCCTTTGAGTGAAGAAGTTCTTCCTCAACTCCGTTCTAAACCGCCCCCCCCCCCTTTATCTTGAGGCTGTGCCCCCTAGTCCTACTGTCCTTTCTGAGCGGGAAGAGTCTCTCCACCTCTATCCTATCCATCCCATTCATCATCTTATATGTCTCAATGAGATCTCCCCTCATTCTTCTGAACTCTAACGAGTACAAGCCTAGTTTATTCAGCCTCTCCTCATAGCTCAACCCCCTCAACTCCGGTATCAGCCTAGTAAACCTCCTCTGCACTCCCTCCAAAGCCAAAATATCTTTGCGCAGGTGCGGCGTGCCCTCCCTACCTCTGTAATCCCCTCCATCCCTAAAAACCTCTGAGATATCTGTGCTCCTCCAAAGCTCGGTCGCTCCAACACTAGCAGCTGCATTTGCAGTCGCTTGGGCCCTCAGTTTTGGAATTCCTTCCTCTACACCTCTCTTCAATCTTTCATTTTGCTGCTTAAACCTGCCTGTTCCCAGGATTGTTTTGCCTTAGACTGAAACTTCCGGGGGTTAGAATGTGAGCTGATGTTCTTCCAGGATTACTGATCCGGTAACATGACCCGAGAGCAGCAGCTGAGTTACTGCGAATTTCAACCCCCACCTCCCCCCCCCCCCCACCCCCCCCCCCCCGCCACCCGCCAACAAAGGCCGACGGAAGAGAACCCTAAGAGACTCCTTACAGGGCAGGTGCTGGGAGTCTGCTCCCTCTTGGCTGGAGAACGCTGGAACATTGGGCGGACCATAGTCTGATGAAATGAGGTGTCAGCCCACTCAGGACTGAGATGAGAAGCAATTCCTTCACTCAGAGGATTGTGGATGTTTGGGACTGTGGACATTCACCTGTTGAATATATTCAAGGCTGAGATTGATAGCTACTTGGGCAATAAGGGAAGTGAAGAGATGTGGGGATCAGATAAGGAACCGAAATTGAGATAAAATATCTGCCATTCACAGAACCCTACAGTGCAAAAGGAGGGCATTCGTCCCTTTGAGTCTGCACCAACCACAATCCCACCCAGGCCATGTTCCCGTAAACCCCACATATTTACCCTGCTAATCCCCTCGACACTAAGGGGCAATTTAGTACAGCCAATCAACCTAACTGGCATATCTTTGGAGTATGAGAGGAAACCAGACGACCCAAAGGAAACCCACGCAGACACAGGGAAAATGCCACACAGGCAGTGACCCAAGCCAGGAATCGAGCCCGGGTCCTTGGCGCTGTGAGGCAGCAGTGCCAACCACTGTGCCACCGTGCCGCCCTAGAAAAAGGCAGAAGAGAGTCCGTCCAGATTCCTTGATTATACTGGCTGCTTCGCCAAGGCAGCGGGAAGTGTAGACGGAGTCAATGGATGGGAGGCTGGTTTGTGTGATGGATTGGGTTTCATTCACGATTCTTTGTAGTTTCTTGTGGTCTTGGGCAAAGCAGGATCCACACCAGGCTCTGGTACAACCAGAAAGGATGCTTTCTATGGGTGAGTAAGAAGAGTGAACCGGCTGGGATTTTTTTGAATACAAGAGTCTAACATCACGGCCCCTGACACCAACACCAGATCGTTATTCCCAAATTTATTTTCTAATTCTCAAACAAAGCTTTGAACTCACGTTCTTCTATATATTCTGTCCCTGCTTCTGGTGCAGTGAGAAGTATAGCCACACTACCATACCCCACGTTAGCAGGGTAGTCAGGCATGGAGCACACATTAAGAAGGGTAAAGTAATTCCAGTTGTAGTATAACTTGCGTATTATGTTTCCAATGCCTGGCACACCTTCCCTGAACTATGTGGGGAATGTCAATTAGAAATAACTTCTGGGATTGAAGTATCAGGTAACCCAAATCCCTTTGATTTAAACATCAAATGCCAAAAGTTAGTGATTAATATGATTACTACCAGGGACCAACCTGAGGTACCAGTTAACCCTTAATTAACTAGGAATATGGTGGTAGTTGTATTATCGGAGTAGTAGTAATCCAAGGAGTGGGAGTTTAAAATTGCACCCTGACAGTTATGAGAATTAGGATTCATCTGAAAATGGATAAAGTTTGGGGTTTTACAGCTCACTTGTCCCGAAACCCGTAAAATCCCGCCCAAGATCAACGGATCTTTCATTGAATCCTTACAGTTCAGAAGGAGGCCATTTGGCCAATCAAGCCTGCACTGACTACAATTCCACCCAGGCCCTATCTCCGTAACCCCATATATTTACCCTGCTAATCCCTCTGACGCTAGGCTCAATATTAGCATGGCCAATCAACCTGACCAGCAGATGTTTCAGACTAGGAGGGAACCTAGAGCACTAGGAGAGAACCCACGCAGACATGAGGAGAATGTGCAAACTCTGCACAGACAGTGACCCAAGCTGGGAATCGAACCTGGGTCCTTGGCGCTGTGAGGCAGCAGTGCTAACCACTGTGCCACCATGATCACCCCAGATACTGGGTCGTCACCTCACCACTTATATCTTCACAAATGCAGACAGGTGTTTGAGGATGACACAAGACACAGTATGTATCTTATGGGAAGGTTATGAGAGGCTACTCTAAAGACGCACTGGGGAATCTCCTCCAGATGTTCCTAAGTAAGGGTTTGCACAGCAATTGCCCAGAAGCCCTGCTCACCTCCACAGGACTCCCACCACACCCCTAATCCCACCAAGGGGCTGCCGCTAATCTCCAATTTCCCTCCTCTCATATGACTCCTCTAAAGCCCCTCAAGCCCCCCAAGGGACTTCCCCCATCACCTTCCTCCTCCCCCGCACAACATCCCTCCCCCTACCCCTGTACCCTGGGATGGCAGGTCTGTTATATGAGGAGAGATTAAGTCAGTTAGGATTGTATTCACTGGACTTCAGAAGGTTGCGAGGGGATCTCATACAAACATCTAAAATTCTAACAGGGTTAGATGGGGTAGATTCAGAAAGAATGTTCCCGATGTTGGGGGAGTCCAGAACTAGGGGGTCATAGTTTGAGGATAAGGGGTAAACCTTTTAGGGCTGAGCTGAAGAGAAATTTCTTCATCCAGAGTGTGGTGAATGTGTAGAATTCACTACCGCTGAAAGTAGTTGAGGCCAAAACGTTGTGTGATTTCAAGAAGGAATTAGAAATCTTGGGGCTAAAGGGATCGAGGGATATGAGGGGAAGGGGGATCAGGATATCGAATGTGATGATCAGCCATGATCAAAATGAATGGTGGAGAAGGCTCGAAGGACCGAATGGTCTACTCCTATTTCTAGTCTTTATGTTTCGATGTAAAGTGGAGAATCAGACATGACCATATTGAACGGCAGAGCAGGATCTGTGGTTTTACTCCCTACGCCTCTTTCTTGTATTCCTAAACTTAAACCGGACAAAAAGAAGAATAAGCGAACACTCCGTGATTACAGGACCAGACTTTGGTCAATAAAGAGCCTCTTTTTCTTAATCAAGACTAACATCATGTTTGAGCTTTAACTGTTCCTTTCACGATCCAAAAAATAACCCCATTTCTTCCTGCTTTCCACCGGCGTTTTATTCACTCTTTCTTCATTTTTAACTACTGCACCTCTCTGTTTTCAGCGACGCAGATCCAGATTCATATCATGAGGAACCAGAACACCAGGCTCTGCACGATAGAATCGAGGTTATACTATACAGTAAGCAAAAGTGACATGAATACCAAGTTCCTTTGTGAAGTGGTGTATCCTGTTGAAGGTGGCAATGATAAGCAGAGCTCCAAACCGTTTACGATGGAAGTGCATTGTAAGTATCGATTTGACTCTTTCAGAAGAGTTGAATACTGTCCCATTTTTGGGGGCTTAATACCTAAACCACCTCCCACTCTCATTTCCTCTCCACCTCCCCCCCCACATTCAATGAGATTGTCCAATGGGACTCCAAAGGGGTTAGGTTGATTGGCTATGCTAAATTGCCTCTTAGTGTCCGGGGGGTTTAGCAGGCAGCACCAGAGATCCGACACAGGGAGGACGTGCAGACTCCAGACGGCTTGGTTCACTGTCTGGGCAGAGTCTGCATGTTCTCCCCATGTCTGCTCTGGATGGGTTTCCTCCGGGTGCTCCGGTTTCCTCCAACAGTCCAAAGATTTGCAAGTTAGGTGGATTGGCCATGCTAAGTTGCCCCTTAGTGTGCAAAAATGTGTGGGTTAGGTAGATTAGCCATCCTAAATTGTTCCTTACTGTCCAAAGATGTGTAGGTTAGGCGGATTGGCCGTGTTAAATTGTCCCTTTGTGTCCAAAGATGTGTAGGTTAGGCGGATTGGCCGTGTTAAATTGTCCCTTTGTGTCCAAAGATGTGCAGGTTAAGTGGATTGGCCGTGTTAAATTGTCCCTTTGTGTCCAAAGATGTGCAGGTTAAGTGGATTGGCTGTGTTAAATTGTCCCTTCATGTCTAAACTTGTGCAGGTTAGGTGGATTGGCCATGGTAAATGCATGGGGTTACGGGTATAGAGTGGGGGTGGTCTGGGCCTGTTCGCTTTTGGAGAATTGGTGCAGACTTGATGGCCTGAATGGCCTGTTTCTGCACTGTGTATGTAAGCACCTCTAACAGTGTCATCTGCCCTGCGAGAGGGGCTAGCAGAGCCCTGCCCTACCACCCTCTGAGCCAGAAGGTCATGGAGTTCAAGTGCCACTCCAGATAGTAAATACCTTTTCCCAAAGGTAAGGGAGTCTAAAACTAGAGGACATAAGTTTAAGAAGAGAGGGGAGAGACACAACAGGGTCCAAAGGGGATATTTTTTTCACACAAAGGGTGGTGAGTGTTTGGAACAAGCTGCCAGAGGTTGTAGTAGAGGAGGTACAATTTTGTCTTTAAAAAGCATTTAGATAGTTACAGGGGTAAGATGGGTATAGAGGGATATGGGCCAAACGCGGGCAATTGGGACTAGCTCAGAGGTATAAAAACAAAGGGTGGCATGGACAAGGTGGGCCAAAGGGCCTGTTTCCATACTGTAAACTTCTCTGACTCTATGAGTGTAAAACAGCAGAGTGGTGTGATCAGTGATGGCAAAATCAAGGGAGCTCTGCACCATCAAAGAGGTACTGGACTGTCTCAAAGACAATTTCCATGTTCTAATGAGAATGGCGTCTTGTAACAATATGCTAATTACCTAAACTAATTAACTTTGATGTTTGTAATGGATTGAGACATTAAAACAGGGACTGGGACTACCAATAAAAGTTTCCATGGCCATTATTTCAGGACAGTTTGCCCTGGTACTATGACCAAATGTCCAGGCTTCAACGAGTGCCACTGAAACAAAAAGGAAAGGCAGGTGTTCCGGCTGCTATTGTTTGTGGGATCTTTCTGTGCATGAGCTTATGACCGTGACGTCACTTCTAAAGCATTTGATTGGGTGTAAAGCGTTTCTGGGGGGATCCCGAGCTCCCCAAAGGCCGTGTACAAATCCAAGCTCTTTCTCTTGGTCCCTAAGCAATGCTTGTTTCCCACCTTTCCTCCGCCCGCCCCCGATCTTCCTGGGCACAGATTCCATCCAAAGCGTTACGATAGCGGTGAGCCCATCCAGAGGCGAGATCAAAGAAGGCGACACCATCACCCTCCATTGCCTGGCAGACACCAACCCTGCACCAACAGAGTATTCCTGGAGGAAAGATGTAAGTCACAAAGGCTGAATGGTATTGACTTCTTCTGACTAGATTTGATTTATTATTGTCACATGTAGCATACAGTGAAAAGTATCATTTCTCGCTCGCTATACAGACAAAGCATACTGTTCATAGAGTATATAAGGGAGAAGGAAAGAGAGGGTGCAGAATGTGGTGTTACAGTCATATCTAGGGTGTAGAGAACGATCACCTTAATATTCGATTTGATTTATTATTGTCAAGTGCATTGGGATACAGTGAAAGGTATTGTTTCTTGTGCTATAAAGACATACCATTCATAGAGTACATCAGGGAGAAGGAAAGGATAGAGTGCAGTCATAGCTAGATTGGCCAGGTTAAATTGACTCTAGTGTCGGGGGATTAGCAGGGTAAATGTGTGGGGTTACGGGAATAGGGCCTGGGTGGGATTGTGGCCAGTACAGACTCGATGAGTCAAATGGCCTCTCTCTGCACTGTACAGATTCTATGATTCTAGGATGTGGAGAAAGATCAACTTAGCGCAAGGTAGGTCCTTTCAAAAGTCTGATGGCAGCAGGGAAGAAGCTGTTCTTGAGTCGGTTGGTACATGACCCCAGACTTTTGTCACCTTTTTCCCGATGGAAGAAGGTGGAAGAGAGAATATCCGGGGTGCGTGGGGTCCTTGATTATATTGGCTGCTTTTCTGAGGCAGTGGGAAGTGTAGACAGAGTCAATGGATGGGAGGCTGGTTTGAGTGATGGTCTGGGCTATGTTCATGATCCTTTGTAGTTTCTTGTGGACTTGATCAGGGCAGAGGTCAGACCAAGCTGTGATACGACCGGAAAGGATGCTTTTGATAAAAGTTGAATGAATCTGGTCAACTTTTCTTCAAGCGTCTGGGCAGGATTCCAGTATTTCCCTTAGCTTAACTATCCCGTGGGTTGTCCCAGAGTAGGTTCAGGGGAGATTCTGACTCAGAGGGGTTTAGTTTCGACCGGACATCCCATTGGCACCTCAGACAACCTTGTGTACCAACTGCCCGCACCTGTGGAGTCATCACAGTGCAGGAGGAAGTCATTCAGCTCATCGATTCCTTACTTTGTCTCTGTCGAACAATGCAGTCAGTCCCATTCCCCGCACCCCACCACCTCCACCACACCCCCCCCGCCCATCCACCACCGCTCTACAGGTTTATTTCCCATGGGTCGGGCAGCACGGTGGCACAGTGGGTTAGCACTGCTGCTTTATAGTGCCAGGGATCCAGGTTCAACTTCTGGCTGGGGTCACTGTCTGTGTGGAGTTCGCACATTCTCCCCTTGCCCGCGTGGGTTTCCTCCGTGTGCTCCGGTTTCCTCCCACAGTCTGAAAGACGTGCTGGTTAGGGTGCATTCGCTGTGCTAAATTCTCCCTCAGTGTACCCAAACAGACGCCAGAGTGTGGTGACTAGGAGATTTTCACAGTAACTTCATGGCGGTGTTAATGTAAAGCTATTAATAAATAAACTTTAAAAACTTTGCCGAACCAATTTATTCTAGAAATTGTAGGGTTGCTATTTCAACAACCTGACGCTGGTATAGCAATAACCCCATCACTCAGCAGTGTTTTGGCAGCAGAGATGGTGATGCCACTGGCAATGGTCTTATGCTGGGTTCAATCTGCCAGATTAACCCTTGGCTTGCTGCTGGGTTTGTGGAGAATTAGGTCAGCTCCTGCCTCGAGTGTTGAAGGCCGGATTATAACTCGACCCCACCCAGTGGGAATACGGTGAAGGGGGCTTTACTCTCTGGCCACAAATCAGGCACCTGAACCCAACCCAAGCCACTCCGGCTGGGGTTAGGTTATTGATTCCGAATCCACCCCCTCCCTTCCCAACTGCCTGAGGATCCTTCGGCAGCACCTTCCAAACCCACGGCCAGCACCCTCTAGAAGGACGAGGATAGCAGATATCTGGAAACACCACCACCTGGAGGTTCCCCCTCCAAGTCACCGGCCATCCTGCCTTGGAAATTGTGGTAATGAATGAGGGGTAACAAGTGAGGTAGTCAAACACATCATGATCTTCATTCATCTTCACTTGTAAGGGAATAGAAATGCAATACAGCACGGACTCAGAACTGGAGGCAGCTAGTTAGACAGCTTCCTCCTGTAAGATTAGACCCACGTTACTGACAACATCACTGCACGCTCACTCCTGCTGAAGGTATCCATGTTTATATTCAAATAGGAAGGTGCTTTCTGTAACACTCAACAACAGAAATATATCACTGTTCCCGCACTGTTGCTGGCTCAAAATCCTGGAATTTCCTTCCTAACAGCACTGTGGATGCACCTACACGTCAGAGACCGCAGTGATCCATACTCACACACACAACATATACATACACATATAAACATATGCACACAAACATATGTGTGCACACACGCAACACACACACGTAAACATACACATGTAAACATACACACAAACATACACATACACAGATATGGACGCGCGCGCGCACACACACACACACACACAAAAACTGTTACAACACAGAGGTTTTACCTCACATCGTAATCTGCTACTATTATTTGGGAAGTTGTTAACTATTCTTAATTAACATTTCAAGATTTTTTAATATAAAGGCCTGATACTCGCTTTCAGTGAATAATTAACAAGGTATGTTATTTAAATAGCCAGGAAGTTTAACTAAACAAGTAACATATTAATTAAGGTAAGGTTCAACTGAAATACTGCTCGAATAATACAAGGAGCATTCATTACCAAAACAGTAATAACAGAATTTTAGTCACTCTCAAAGAAACTATATACAACCAGGCCTGATAGCATTTAGAAGTTTAGAAGGTCGTCGGTAGGTATCCACTGTCTGTAGGCACTCTCTGATTTGGCACTTCTCACTGGTTAGAGAGTGATTTATCTCATGAGCTGTCTGAAGCTGGCAGAGTTAAGAACTAACTGCTCCAGTTGATCTAACTGCCTTTAACTACTGCAGGTGGTCTGTCCCTGCTTCTGGTTGAATTCTTGGCTCAACCCCTGGTGGAATTGAACTCAAGGCAGCTGAGTTCCTCTTTTATAGTCAAAATGACCTATCACCATGCCTGTACTTGGATTGGCCTGAGGCTGACAGCAACAGCAAATTCAAATCTGATAGTTTCCCTTGAGCTGAGTTCCTTCTCTAAACTCATAGGCTAACAAAATGCGAAAACCTGCAGAGCTGGTTACCAAGGCAACCATGATACTTTTAGTCTCTGAAACAAATGTTACAACTTAGAGTCTGTGTGCATTCTGCCTTTTAAACATCTCAGCATTCAACAACACCAGCTTTTAAAGGTATCGACACAAGCCAGTTTTAAAGGGATCACACACTGTATTTTACAATCTTTACAGACATTCTGTACATCTTCATAAGCTCAAATTCACAACACACATACAGACACACACGCATGCACATACACACACACACATATATATATACACACACACACATATATACATGCATACATAATCACACACATACACATATATACACACACATACACACATATACATACACACATGCACAATCACACACATACACACACACATATACATACTCACATATATACATGCACACACAATCACACATACAAACAGATATGCATATACATACATACATACACAAACACACACACACATATGCACAGAATATACACACACACACATATGCACAGAATATACACACACACACACACATATGCACAGAATATACACACACACACACACACACACACACACACACACAGAGTGTTTATGGTGATATGCTGTCAGTGTTTTACTAACTCTTGGATTTGGATCTTAGGGGGTGCTGATCAGCAATGAGCCCCAGCTCATCCTCCGGGCAGTGACCAAGAGTGATGAAGGAGAGTATCACTGCACTGTCTTCGACTTTGACTTCAATCACAAGTCAGCCGTCACAGTAATCCGAGTGAGAGGTAGGCCTTTCCCTCCTGGGCTCATCAACTACACCAATAACAGTGTTTATATCTCTCTCCACTCAAAAACTGGTAAACGTTCTGAATTCTCTTCCCCAGAGGGCACTGGATGTTCCGTCATCGAATACAGTCAAGGTTGGGATAGACAGATTGTTCATCTCTTGGGGAATCAAGGGAGTGGGCAGGAAAGTGGAGTTAAACGGAAGATCAGCCGTGATTGTATAGAATGGCGGAACAGGCTCGATAGGCCAAATGGCCAATTCAAAAAACAAAGAAAATTACAGCACAGGAACTTCAGCCCTCCAAGTTTGCACTAACCATGCTGCCTGACTGAACTAAAACCCCCTACCCTTCTGGGGACCATATCCCTCTATTCCCTTCCAATTCATGTATTTATCAAGATGTCCCTTAAAAGTCACTATCGTATCTGCTTCCACTACCTCCACCAGCAGCGAGTTCCAGGCACTCACCACCCTCTGTGCAAAAGATCTGCCTCGTACATCTCCTTTAAATCTGTGTCCCCTAGTAATTGACTCTTCTACCCTGGGAAAAACTTCTGACTATCCATTCTGTCCATGTCTCTCATCATCTTGAAGACTTCTATCAGGTCGCCTCTCAACCTCCGTCGTTCCAGTGAGAACAAACCAAGTTTCTCCAACCGCTCCTCATAGCTAATGCCCTCCATTCCAGGCAACATCCTGGTAAATCTTATCTGTACCGTCTCCAAAGCCTCCACATCCTTCTGGTAGTGTGGCGATCAGAATTGAACACTGTATTCCAAGTGCAGCCTAACTAAGGTTCTATAAAACTGCAACTCTTGATATCTTCTCTTGCCCTGATGGAGTGAAGCACTCCCAAAGACGCCTCACAGAAGAGTTATCAGGCAAATCCTAACAACCAACCACACAAGGCACGGTGACACAGTCATTAGCACTGCTGCCTCACAGTACCAGGGTCCCGGGCTCGATTCCCGCCTTGGGTCACTGTATATGAAGAGTTTACATGTTCTTCCCATGTCTGCATGGGTTTCTTCCAGGCACTCCAGTTTCCTCCTACAGTCCAACGATGTTAGGTGGATTGGCCAAACTAAGTTGTCTCTCAGTGTCAGCAGGATTAGTAGGGTAAATATTTGTGGTTACAGGGATAGGACCTGGGTGAGATTGTGGTAATTGCAGACTCGATGAGCCAATTGGCTACTTATTCTGCAGTGTGGGATTCTATGATGGCAATGTTTGTGGGACAAGAAGTGAAAGCCTTTGTCAGAGGACTGAGTTTTGAAAGAGGCAGAGAGATTCATGGAGATAGTTCCTACGCTTGGGAATCAGGAAAGCACGAAAGTGGGAGTGCTTTAAGGAGGGGGTGGTGGGAGAGTGGAGGAGGGAACAGAGGAACTGGAGGCACACAGAAGGTTGTATGGTTGGAAGAGAAGGTTACAGAGCAAGGAAGGAATGGGATAATGGAGGGATTTGAAGAAGAAGACGGGAATTTCAAACGCAATGGTATGGTCGGACTGTAAGCCAATGAACTTTAACAGATATACTGATTTAGTTGGTTTCTTTGTGTACTTTTTTTTGCAACAAGAGACAATAAGGATGAGTTAGATGGATTAGGAGGCCAGATATGATTAGTATACATGTGACAATAATAAGTAGTATATTGTATATTAGTATAAAACTAGTATAACTATTATAATTAGTAGTATATTACTATAAAACGAAGAAGAGTGGCAAAAGTAAACATTGGCCCTTTAGAGGATGAGAAGCGGGATGTAATAACTGGAAATGAGAAAATGGCTGAGGCATTGAGAGGTATTTTGTGTCGATATTTTGTGTCGATCTTCACAGTGGAAGACACAAATAACATGCCAAAAATTGATGACAGGAAGGCGATGGCAGGTGAGATCCTAGAAACTATCATTATCACGAAAGAGGTAGTGTTGGGCAAGTTATTGAGGCTAAAGATAGACAAGTCTCCTGGTTCTGATGGAATGCATCCCAGGGTACTAAAAAAGATGGCAGGGGAAATAGCAAATGCACTAGTGGTAATTTACCAAAATTATCTGGACTGTGAGGTGGTTTCTGCAGATTGGAAAACAGCAAAAGTGGCGCCACTGTTTAAAAAAGGAGATAGACAAAAGGCAGTTAACTATAGGCCAGTTAGCTTAACTTCTGTAGTAGAGAAAATGCTTGAATCTGTTATCAAGAAAGAAATAGCAAGACATCTGGATATAAATTGTCCCATTGGTAAGACGAGGAATGGATTCATGAACGGCAGGTCATGTTTGACTAATTTGGTGGAATTCTTTGAGAACATTACATATGCAGTGGACAATGGGGAACCTGTGGATGTGGTGTATCTGGATTTCCAGAAGGCATTTGACAAGGTGCCGCATCAAAGACTGCTGCATAAGATAACGGTGCACAGTGTTACGGGTAATGTATTAGCATGGATAGAGGCTTGATTAACTAATAGAAAGCAAAGAATGGGGGTAAATGGGTGTTTTTTTGGTTGGCGATCAATGGTGTGCCTCAGGGATCAGTGTTGGACTGAAATTGTTTACGATTTACATAGATGATTTGGAGCTGGGAATCAAGTGTAGTGTGTCAAAATTCGCAAATGACACTAATATGGGTGGAAGAGCAAAGTGTGCAGAGGATGCTGAAAGTCTGCAAAGGGATATAGATAATCTAAGTGAATGGGTGAGGGTCTGGCAGGTGGAGTACAATGTTGGTAAACGTGAGGTCATCCATTTTAGTAGGAATAACAGCAAAATGGACTATTATTTAAATGGTAAAAAATTGCAGCATGCTGCTGTGCAGAGGGACCTGGGTGCCCTTGTGCAGGAATGTCAAGGAGTTGGTTTGCAGATGCAGCAGGTAATTAAGAAGTCAAATGGAATTTTGTCCTACATTGCTAGAGGGATGGAGTTTAAAAACAGCGAGGTTATGTTGCAGCTGTATAAGGTGCTGGTGAGGCCATACCTGGAGTACTGTGCACAGTTTTGGTCTCCTTATTTGAGAAAGGATATACTGGCACTGGAGGGGGTGCAGAGGAGGTTCAACAGGTTGATTCTGGAGTTGAGAGGGTTGGCTAATGAGGAGAGACTGAGTAGACTGGGTCTATACTCATTGGAATTCAGAAGAATGAGGGGAGATCTTATAGAAATATATAAGATTATGAAGGGAATAGATAAGATAGAAGCAGGGAAGTTGTTTCCACTGGTGGGTGAAACTAGAACTAGGGGCAACAGCCTCAAAATAAGGGTAAGCAGATTTAGGACTGAGTTGAGGAGGAACTTCTTCACACAAAGGGTTGTGAATCTGTGGAATTCCCTGCGCAGTTGAGGCTACCTCATTGAATGTTTTTAAGGCAAGGATAGATAACTTTTTGAACAGTAAAGGAATTAAGGGTTATGGTGAGTGGGCGGGTAAGTGGAGCTGAGTCTACAAAAAATCATGACCTTATTGAATGGCGGAGCAGGCTCGAGGGGTCAGATGGCTTACTCCTGCTCCTAGTTCATATGTTCAGATACAGTGAAAAGTAATATTTCTTGTGAGCTATACAGACAAAGCATACTGTTCATAGGGAAGGAAAGGAGAGAGTGCAGAATGTAGTGTTACAGTCATAGCTAGGGTGTAGAGAAAGATCAAACTTTTAAAAGGACCTGCCTTATATTATATTAATATAAGGTAGGTCCTTTCAAAAGTCTGATGGCAGCAGGGAAGAAACTGTTCTTGAGTTGGTTGATATGTGACCTCAGCCTTTTGTATCTTTTTCTTGACCGAAGAAGGTGGAAGAAGAATGTCCAGATACGTGGGATCCTTGATTATGCTCCAGATACGTGGGATCCTTGATTATGCTGGCTGCTTTTCTGAGGCAGTGTGAAGTGTAGACAGAGTCAATGGATGGGAGGCTGATGGATTGGGCTACGTTCATAACCTTTGTGAACTTCCTTGTGGTCTTGGGCAGAGCAGGAGCCGTACCAAGCTGTGAGACAACCAGACAGAATGTTTTCTATGGTGTATCTGTAAAAGTTGGTGAAAGTTGTAGCTGACATGCCAAATTTCCTTAGCCTCCTGAGAAAGTAGAGGTGTTGGTGGGCTTTCTTAATGGTAGTGTTGGCATGGGGGGACGGGGACAGGTTGTTGATGGCCTGGTCACATAGAAACTTGAAGCTTTTGATTATTTTCACTTCATCTCCATTGATGTAAGACAGTGGCATGTTCTCCACTGCGTTTCCTAAAATCGATGAATATCTCCTGCGTTACTTGCCTTTTCTGGTTTAATTGATTTCTTTGTGTACTCTGTTGCAGGAAAAGAAGATGACAATGAGTTAGATGGATTTAGAGGTAAGATATCCAATGGTTCATTGTCACAGAACTGCTCAATGCTCAATCCTGCGTTGACCATCAGGCCATAAGATATAGGAACAGAATTAGGCCATTTGGCCCATCTAGTCTGCTCCACCATTCAATCATGGCTGATATGATTCTCATCCCCAATCTCCTGCCTTCTCCCCATAACCCTTTGTCCCTGATATTATTGCTAGACTATTAATCAAGAAACTCAGCTCATGACCTGGGGACCCGGGTTCAAATCCCACCACAGCAGCTGGTGGAATTTGAATTCAATGATTTTAAAAAATCTGGAATTAAAAATCTACTGATGACCATGAAACCATTGTCGATTGCCAGAGGAAAAAACCATCTAGTTCACTTATGTCCTTTAGGGAAGGAAATCTGCTGTCCTTACCCGGTCTGGCCTACATGTGACTCCAGAACCACAACAATGTGGTTGACTCTCAACTGCCCTCCAAGGGCAACTAGGGATGGGCAATAAATGTTGGCCAGCCAGCAACGCCCATGTCCCACGAATGAATACAAAGAAGTTATTTGAGGAAATGGCATGATGCAGAAGGAGGTCATTCAGCCTGTTGTACCCATGCTAGCTCCTTGAAAGTGTCTTCCACCTTCATCCCACTCCCCCTGTTCTTTTACCATGACCCTGGAGTATTTATCCGATTCCCTTTTGAAATTTATTAATGGAACTTCTTCCACCTCCCTTTCAGACAGTGCCTTTCAGATCACAGCTTACTGTATTGCTACCTACAAAGGCGGCACAGTGGTTAGCATTGCTGCCCCATAGCTCCAGGGACCCGGGTTCAACTCCCGGGTTGGGTCACTGTCTGTGTGGAGTCTGCACATTCTCCCTGTGTCTGCGTGGATTTCCTGCGGGTGCTCCAGTTTCCTCCCCCAGTCCAAAAGATGTATGGGTTAGGTTCATAGAATCATAGAATCCTTACAGTGCAGAAGGAGGCCATTCAGCCCATTGAGTCTGCACCGACCACAATCCCACCCAGGCCGTATCCCCATAACCCCCCATGCATTTACTCTACCTAGCCTCCCTGACACTAAGGGACTCTCAACTACCCTCTGAAATGAAGTTAGGGATGGGCCATAAACGCAGTGATGTGGAGATGCTGGCATTGGACTGGGGTAAACACAGTAAGAAATCTCACAACACCAGGTTAAAGTCCAACAGGTTTATTTGGTAGCACAAACCACTAGCTTTCGGAACTGGCTGTTCCTTCATCAGGTGAGTGGAGGTTGTGTTCACAAAACAGGGCATATAAAGACACAAACACAATTTACAAAATAATGGTTGGAATACAAGTCTTTACAGGTACTCAAGCTTTAAAGGTACAGACAATGTGAGTGGAGACAGGGTTAAACACAGATTAAAGAGATGTGTATTGTCACCAGCCAGGACAGTTAGTGAGATTTTGCAAGCCCAGGCAAGTCATGTTGATTACAGATAGTGCAACGTGAATCCAGGATCCCGGTTGAGGCTGTTCTCATGTGTGCGGAACTTGGCTATCAGCCTTTGCTCTGTGACTCTGTGCTTTCATGTATCATGAAGGCTGCCTTGGAGAACGTTTATCCAAAGCTCAGAGGCCAAATGCCCGTGACCGCTGAAGTGTTCCCCAACAGGAAGGGAACACTCTTGCCTGGTGATTGTCAAGTGGTGTTCATTCATCCGTTGTTGTAGCGTCTGCATTGTCTCCCCAGTGTACCATGCCTTGGGACATCCTTTCCTGCCATGTATCAGGTAGTCAGATGGCAAGTGTATGTACCTGGTGGATGGTATTCTCATGTGTGATGATGTCATCGATGTCGATGATCCGGCATCTCTTGCAGAGGTTGCTGTGACAGGATTGTGTTGTGTCGTTGTCACTGTTCCCCTGAAGGCTGGGTATTTTGGTGTGAACAATGGCCTGCTTAAGGTTGTGCAGTTGTTTGAAAGCAAGAAGTGGGGGTGTGGGGATGGCCTTGGCGAGGTGTTCGTCTTCATCGATGACATGTTGACAGCTCCGGAGAAGACGTCGTAGTTTCTCTGCTGCGGGGGAATACTGGACTTCGCAGAGCAGAGACTGATAGCCAAGTTCCACACACATGAGGACAGCCTCAACCGGGATCTTGGGTTCATGTCACACTATCTGTAATCCCCATGACTTGCCTGGGCTTGCAAAATCTCACTAACTGTCCTGGCTGGAGAAAATATATACTTCTTTAACCTGTGCTTAACCCTCTCTCCACTCACATTGTCTGTACCTTTAAGACTTAATTACTTGTAAAGACTTGCATTCCAACCATTAATTTGTAAATTGAATTTGTGTGTTTATATGCCCTGTTTGTGAACAGAACTTCCAATCACCTGAGGAAGGAGCAGCGCTCTGAAAGCTAGTGGCTTTTGCTACCAAATAAACCTGTTGGACTTTAACCTGATGTTGTGAGACTTCTTACTATAATTGCTGGCCAGTCAGTGATGCCCATGTCCTACGAATGAATGTAAGAAAATCCCCTCCCACCCCAGACAATGGTGAGCTGTCTCTGCCTCGGGGAAAACACACACGGGGAAGCGGGGGGGGGGGGGGGGGGGGGGTATCCCGGCAAAGGTGGGGGGGTCGGTGAGGAGGGAAATGCGAATAAGGATTTTGCTGCAAAATCTTTCTCATTTTATTTCTTTAATGTTTTTTGCAGTGGTTGCTGAAGAAAGTCATTCTAAAGGTATGAAACCCGTCAGGAGGATGTCTGCAAACTGGTTAAACTCCACACGCACATTGAGTGTACAACTGGAGTGAGATTGGTGGAGGAGCATTTAAGACAGTCACGTGACATTCTCCCCCCTCTCTCCCCGTGCCCCCCACCCACTTTATCAGAAATCTATCGGCAAGCAGAACGGGGGTTGGGGGGACTGCCAAACGATGACCACGGGAACCTTTAACCTGAAATCCCTGCGATATGATTTCTATTAAGACCGCATGAAACAGGCAACTCAACAGGCTTTGTGTGACGGATTGTTGTTTAGGGAGCTAATGTGCAGGGGGCCTCCTCCTTACAGCCCGTGGGAATTAAAGCTCCGTGTTTCAATAATTGGTGACATTGCAATGCCAGAGGCGGAAGGCTCATGCCACTGTCCAACCAGGTCTTCAATGTACACATGAGGCCAATATTTGTGTAACTGCCTTACACTGAATCCTGCTGAACTCCATTCGGCCCATTGACTAGGCATTGTTTCCTCTCTGACTCTGTCCCATTACGTAGCCTCTATATCTCATTGCAGTCTACTATCTGTCCCATGTATCCCTCACTACTATATTTAGTTACCTCTATATCTCACTGAACCCCACATTGTGCTCTCTCTCTGTCCCACTTTGATATCGTCAATATTATTTGTACCCTTTCTGAGTTGCCTGTCTTGCCTGGTCTTAATAGAAATAATATCACAGGAATTTCAAGCTAAAGGTTCCCGTGGGTGGTGGTGGATTGAATAGTTGTCGTTTGGCAGGCCCCCTTCCTCTCGTCGGTAGGTTTCTGATAAAATGGGTTGGGGGGTGGGGAGGGTGCGTGGGGAGAGGGGGGATTTCTGTCTACCACATTCTCTATCCTAATGAACAGCACCTTGTCCTATTCCTATGCTTGTCTCTTACATTCTGTATGCTTGTTAAGTGACCAGACCCTATTGTTGGTCTCCTATTGTGTATCTATCTCCCACTGTCTCCCAGTGTGTATCTATCTCCCACTGTCTCCCAGTGTGTATCTATCTCCCGCTGTCTCCCAGTGTGTATCTATCTCCCGCTGTCTCCCAGTGTGTATCTATCTCCCGCTGTCTCCCAGTGTGTATCTATCTCCCGCTGTCTCCCAGTGTGTATCTATCTCCCGCTGTCTCCCAGTGTGTATCTATCTCCCGCTGTCTCCCAGTGTGTATCTATCTCCCGCTGTCTCCCAGTGTGTATCTATCTCCCGCTGTCTCCCAGTGTGTATCTATCTCCCGCTGTCTCCCAGTGTGTATCTATCTCCCGCTGTCTCCCAGTGTGTATCTATCTCGCGCTGTCTCCCAGTGTGTATCTATCTCCCGCTGTCTCCCAGTGTGTATCTATCTCGCGCTGTCTCCCAGTGTGTATCTATCTCCCGCTGTCTCCCAGTGTGTATCTATCTCCCGCTGTCTCCCAGTGTGTATCTATCTCCCGCTGTCTCCCAGTGTGTATCTATCTCCCGCTGTCTCCCAGTGTGTATCTATCTCCCGCTGTCTCCCAGTGTGTATCTATCTCCCGCTGTCTCCCAGTGTGTATCTATCTCCCGCTGTCTCCCAGTGTGTATCTATCTCCCGCTGTCTCCCAGTGTGTATCTATCTCCCGCTGTCTCCCAGTGTGTATCTATCTCCCGCTGTCTCCCAGTGTGTATCTATCTCCCGCTGTCTCCCAGTGTGTATCTATCTCCCGCTGTCTCCCAGTGTGTATCTATCTCCCGCTGTCTCCCAGTGTGTATCTATCTCCCGCTGTCTCCCAGTGTGTATCTATCTCCCGCTGTCTCCCAGTGTGTATCTATCTCCCGCTGTCTCCCAGTGTGTATCTATCTCCCGCTGTCTCCCAGTGTGTATCTATCTCCCGCTGTCTCCCAGTGTGTATCTATCTCCCGCTGTCTCCCAGTGTGTATCTATCTCCCGCTGTCTCCCAGTGTGTATCTATCTCCCGCTGTCTCCCAGTGTGTATCTATCTCCCACTGTCTCCCAGTGTGTATCTATCTCCCACTGTCTCCCAGTGTGTATCTATCTCCCACTGTCTCCCAGTGTGTATCTATCTCCCACTGTCTCCCAGTGTGTATCTATCTCCCGCTGTCTCCCAGTGTGTATCTATCTCCCGCTGTCTCCCAGTGTGTATCTATCTCCCGCTGTCTCCCAGTGTGTATCTATCTCCCGCTGTCTCCCAGTGTGTATCTATCTCCCGCTGTCTCCCAGTGTGTATCTATCTCCCGCTGTCTCCCAGTGTGTATCTATCTCCCACTGTCTCCCAGTGTGTATCTATCTCCCGCTGTCTCCCAGTGTGTATCTATCTCCCACTGTCTCCCAGTGTGTATCTATCTCCCACTGTCTCCCAGTGTGTATCTATCTCCCACTGTCTCCCAGTGTGTATCTATCTCCCACTGTCTCCCAGTGTGTATCTATCTCCCACTGTCTCCCAGTGTGTATCTATCTCCCACTGTCTCCCAGTGTGTATCTATCTCCCACTGTCTCCCAGTGTGTATCTATCTCGCACTGTCTCCCAGTGTGTATCTATCTATGTGATTATATTCTCTATACTCTCTATGTGGTCATACACTCCAGAGAAAAAAAATCCCAGTCTATCCAACCTCTCCTTATAACTCAAACCATCAAGTCTTGACAGCATTCTAGAACATCTCTTCCGCACTCTTTCTAGTTTAATAATATCCTTTGTATAATAGGATGACCAGAATTGCACGCAGTATTCCAAATGTGGCCTTACCAATGTCTTGTGCAACTTCAACAAGACATCCCAACTCCTGTATTCAATGTTCTGACCAATGAAATCAAGCATGCTGAATCCCTCCTTCACCGCTCTGTGTACCTATGACTCCACTTTCAAGGAGCTATGAACATATACCCCTTTGTTCTGTAAATTTCCCCAACATCCCACTATTAATTAAGTCTTGCCCTGATTCTGTCTACCAAAACGCATCACCTCGCATTTATCTAAATTAAACTCCATTTGCATTCATCAGCCCACTGACCCAATTGATCAAGATCCCATTGCAATACTAGATAGCTTTCTTCACTAACCTTCTACTGTTATCTATTATCACCTCCTGTGTCCTGTTGTTACTTATTGTCCTGTATCTGAGCCTGTCCCATTTACATTCCCCATGTCTTGCTGTTACCCTGTTGTGTATTCTCTATGTCCAAGTGCAGCCCGTTATGTACAGTTCTGAAGCCTCTTGCCACTCAATAACTTGTATTTGGTGCAACACCTTAATGTAGGGAAAGATCCCAAAATACTGGAAACAAACAGTTACGGTTAAGGTTAAAGTTGGCATTAGAGTTAAAGATATGGCTGGAGCTAAGGATAGGATTAGGGCACGGTGGCACAGTGGTTAGCACTGCTGTCTCACAGCCCCAGGGACCTGGGTTCAATTCCAGCCTCATGTGAGTGTCTGTGTAAAGTTTGCACATTCTCTCTGTGTCTGTGTGGGTTTCCTCCAGGTGCTCCGGCTTACACCCACAGCCCAAAGATGTGCAAATTAGGTGGATTGGCCATGCTAAATTGCCCTTTAGTGTCCAAAGATTGTAGGTTAGGTTGATTTGCCATGCTAAACTGCTCCACAATGTCCAAAGATGTGTAGGTTAGGTGGAATGGCCATGCTAAATTGCCCCTTCATGTCTCAAGCTGTGTAGGTTTGGTGAATAAGCCATGCTAAATTGCTTCTTAGTGTCCCAAGATGTGCAGGTGAGGTTGATTAGCCCTGCTAAATTGCCCCTTAGTGCCCAAAGATGCATAGGTTAGGGAGATTAGTGGGGTAGATACATGAGGCTGCAGGGTTAGAGCCTGGGTGGGTTGCTGTGTTGGAGAGTTGGTGCAGATGCAGTGGGCTGAACAGCCTCCTTCTGCACTGCAGAGATTCTACGATTCTAAGTCAAGCCTTGTTATCATGAGGCACAACAAAAAGCTTGGGGGAAAAAGTGCCTCTTTTAATAAGAGGTCTTATAGGAAGCGATGGAATTGGAGTGATGAGGCTGGGAGTACCAGAGCATGGGTGTCTTGGTTGTTCAAGATAAGGCTGGTGTTGGGAGAAAGAAGATAGGAAGAAGTGGGAAGGGGCTTAAGACTGGAGGAGGTCATAGGGACAGGGAGGGAGGGAGGCCACGTAGTTATTCAATGGCAAGAGGGAGGAGTTAACCTGTAGCTTTGTTTCTGGTTGGCATACCTTTATATATGTCTCACTACAGATTGGTATGATTGCTTGCAGATTATCAGGGGCAGTCCAAGTCACTGAACGGGACTGGCATGGTTATTGGAATCTTAGCGACGTTAATGTTGGTGGCCATAGTCACCATCATCGCCTACTACATGTGCTACTACAGGAAGAAGACAGAGAAGTGAGTCAACTTTTTATATGGGGGAGGTGATGGCCTAGTGGTATTATCGCAAGACTGTTAATCTAGAAACTCAGCTAATGTTCTGGAGAAGCGGGGTTCAAATCCCACCATAGCAGATGG
Source organism: Carcharhinus amblyrhynchos (assembly GCF_965287045.1). Taxonomy (NCBI): domain Eukaryota; kingdom Metazoa; phylum Chordata; class Chondrichthyes; order Carcharhiniformes; family Carcharhinidae; genus Carcharhinus; species Carcharhinus amblyrhynchos. The sequence continues at coordinate 5,312,399 of NW_027649781.1, read as the reverse complement.
TGGGGTTTTAATTCAATAATTAAAAAAAAAGCCGGAATTAAGAATCTATTGATGCCAATTGTCAGAAAAATAAATCTGATTCACTAATATCCTTGGACACCTTAGAGTCCTCACACAACAGTCACTGAAAGTAAGCGTTCAGGTACAGCAGGCAGTAAGGAAGGCAATTGGTATGTTGGCCTTCATAGTAAGAGAATTTGAATGTAGGAATAGAAATATTTTGCTACAATTGTATAGGCCTCGGTGAAGCCACACCTGGAGTATTGTGTGCTGTTTTGGTGTCCTCATCTGAGGAAAGATGTCCTTGCTATAGAAGGAGTGCAGCAAAGGTTTACCAGACTGATTCCTGGGATGGTGGATCTGTCATATGAGGAGAGACTAAGTTGGTTTGGATTATATTCACTGGAGTTTAGAAGAGTGAGAGGTGATCTCATAGAAACTTATAAAATTCTAACAGGATTAGACAGGGTGGATTCAGAAAGAATGTTCCTGATGCGGGAAGTCCAGAACTCAGGTGTCACAGCTTGAGGATAAGAGGTAAACCTTTTAGGAATGAGGTGAGGAGAAATTTCTGCACCCAGAAGGTGGTGAATGTGTGGAATTCACAACCACAGAGAGTAGTTGAGGCCAAAACTTTGTGTGATTTCAAGGAGAAATTAGATATAACTCTTGGGGCTTAAGGGATATGGGGGGAAGGGGGGAATCAGAATATTGAATTTGATGATCAGCTGTGATCAAAATGAATGGTGGAGCAGGCTCGAAGGACTGAATGGCCTATTCTTGCTTCTAGTTTCTATGTCCTTTAAGAGAGGAAATCTGCCATCCTTACCTAGTCTGGCTAAACATTACTCCAGAGCCACAGCAATGTGGTTGACTCTCAACTGCCCATGGGCACCTGGAGATGGGCAATCAATACTGGTCCAGCCAATGACGCCCATGTCCCATAATGAATTAAAAAAACTCTCTGAAAGATGCAGTGGAATTACTCAGGCCATTCAACCACCAAGCACCTATCTATTCCCTTCCCATTTTCTCAAACTTGGTCTGCAACTTTGTATGCTTTGGCCCTTCAAGTGCTCATCTAAATGCTTCTTAAATGTTGTGAGGGTCCCTCCACCACCCTTTCAGGCAGCAAATTCCAAATACCCACCACCCTCTGGGTGAGAAAGTTTTTCCTCAAATCCCCCCCTAAATCTCCTGCCCCTTATCTGAAATCTATGTCCCCTGGTTATTGACCCCTGCACAAGGGGAAAAGTTTCTTCTTGTCTACCCTATCTATGGAGAATCTAGGATCAGAGGACTTAATCTCAGAATAAAGGGGGCACCAATTTAAGACTAAGATGAGGAGGAATTTCTTCTCTCGAAAGGGTTTGGAACTCCTTGCCACAGAGAGCTGTGGGGGCAGAGCCCTTGTATATATTTAAAGTTGAGCTATGAGGAGAGGCTGAATAAACTAGGCTTGTACTCGTTAGAGTTTAGAAGAATGAGGGGAGATCTCATTGAGACGTATAAATGATGAATGGGATGGATAGGATAGAGGTGGAGAGACTCTTCCCGCTCAGAAAGGACAGTAGGACTAGGGGGCACAGCCTCAAGATAAAGGGGGGGCGGTTTAGAACGAAGTTGAGGAGGAACTTCTTCACTCAAAGGGTGGTGAATCTCTGGAATTCTCTGCCCGTTGAAGTGGTGGAGGCTGCCTCGCTAAATATTTTTAAGACGCGGGTTGATGGGTTTTTGATAAGCGAGGGGATTAAGGGTTATGGGGAGAGAGCGGGAATGTGGAACTGAGACACAACAGATCAGCCATGATCTTATTGAATGGCGGGGCAGGCTCGAAGGGCTAGATGGCCTACTCCTGCTCCTATTTCTTATGTTCTTATGTTTTTGATCAGTAAGGGAATCAAGGGTTACGTGGAAAAATTAGGAAAGTGGATGTGAGGAATGATGGATCAGCCATGATCCTATCAAATGGCAGAGCAAGCTCAAAGGGCCAAATGGCCTCCTCCTGTTCCAACTTCTTATGGTGTTGGGTAACTCAGCACAGACTCAGGATGAAGAGAGGCCTTGCTGTGTGCCCCACAGACTCAATGGAGCCTGAGACCTTGCTGTGTGTATCACAGACTCGATGGAGCCTGAGGCCTTGCTGTATGCCTCACAGACCTTATGCAGCCTGAGGCCTTGCTGTGTGTCTCACAGGCCTGATGCAGCCTGAGGCCTTGCTGTGTGTCTCACAGGCCTGATGCAGCCTGAGGCCTTGCTGTGTGTATCACAGACCTGAAGGAGCCTGAGGCCTTGCTGTGTGTCTCACAGACTCAATGGAGCCTGAGGCCTTGCTGTGTGTTGTCCAGACTCGATGGAGCCTGAGGCCTTGCTGTGTGCACCACAGAATAGATGGAGCCTGAGGCCTTGCTGTGTCCCACAGACTCAAGAGAGCCTGAGGCCTTGCTGCGTGCACCACAGATTAGATGGAGCCTGAGGCCTTGCTGTGTCCTGTGTGTCCCACAGACTCGATGGAGCCTGAGGCCTTGCTGTGTGCCCCATTGATCTGATGAAGCCTGAGGCCTTGGTGTATGCCCCACGGACTAGATGGAGCCTGAGGCCTTGCTGTGTGTACCACAGACTAGATGGAGCCTGAGGTCTTGCTGTGTGTCCCACAGACTTGATGGAGCCTGAGGTCTTGCTGTGTGTCTCACAGACTTATTGGAGCCTGGGGCCTTGTGTGCAACTTAGCACAGGTAAAGCCTTATGTAACTTAACTGTTCTACCTGGCCTAGTTGATAATGAAGCTTTCTTTTATCATGACATTGAGTTAAAGTTTGTTTGTTAAGGAAACCTTTGGAGGACGTAGAGGAGAAGAATGCTTTGGATCCAGGAATTGCCTCTCCCATTGGGGAAAAAGATGTCAGAGAGGTGGGTCCTTAATTCACAACATGGTATAGTCCAGGTCAGAGACTCCAAGGTGTTTTATGAAGTCAGCCTAGACGATAAGATTTGCACTTTGAGTTTGGCGTGTGTAAGCATAAGATGTGATTCGAACGACCCACTAGGGAGCTTTTATCAAACAATGTTTATTCAAGAATACAGTTAACACGTATCGAAAGAAAATTAGCAATTACTTTTACCAATCACAAACAAAAAACAATCATGATATTGTAATGGGGTGTCACAGTGGTTAGCACTGCTGTCTCACAGCACCCAGGGACACGGATTTGATTCCCGGCTTGGGTCACTGTCTGTTTGGAGGCTGCACATTCTCCCTGTGTCTGTGTGGGTTTCCTCCGGGTGCTCCTGGTTTCCTCCCACAGTCCAAAGATGTCTGGGTTAGGTAGACTAACCATGCTAAATTGCCCCTTAGTGTCAGGGGGACTAGCTTGGGTAAAAGCATGGAGTACAAGGATAGCGCCTGGGTGGGATTGTGGTCGGTGCAGACTTGATGGGTCGAATGGCCTCCTCCTGCTCTATAAAGATTCCATGAACATGAACAACTAAATGCACTGTTCCAACGCAACAAGCCTCCCTATAAACGTACACCCAGGCTTAGCACAGAAAATAAGTATCCTCTCATGATGCTGGATCTTGCAGCTTTGCAACACCCCACTTTGAATTAGTCCATTGAATGGAGAATTGAAATTCTGCCCTCCCAGCCCTGTAACCTTCAGCAGACCTCAAAGGTCGAGACAGAGCAACTGTCGGCCTCTAGCTTTTAGCCAGCGAACCGCTTCAAGAGACAGAGGCAATCCTTGCCTCCAGTTACTAGCCATCCAGCCACCAAGAACTAAATTTCCAATACCAGGGAGGGATACAGAATCATCCTGCTTGTCACTCTAGAGTCCAAATATCTTCTAACTAGCCATCAGCCAAAACTGAAAGTGAAAGAACTCTTGGGAGATAAACTGTCCCGTCAGACCTGTCAATCAATCTTCCCACAATAACTCCAAAAAGGTCATAAACTCCCAGAGAGTGCATTCAGCCCAAATTAAAAAATAAACAAAAACCAATTTAAATCATTTAAGCAGCAATGAAAGATGCCACTACAGACCTCACAGTGTCAATAGTAAAATAAAATAGGCTTGCTTGGGGTGGCACGGTGGTGTAGTGGTTAACACTGCTGCCTCATAGCGCCAGGGACCTGGGTTTGATTCCTGGTTTGGGTCACTGTCTGTATGGAGTTTGCATGTTCTCCCCACTGTCAGCATGCTCCGGTTTCCTCCCAAAGTCTAAAGAAGTGTGGGTTCGGTGGATTGGCCATACTAAATTGACCCTTAGCGTCAGGGGGACTAGCTAGGGTAAATGCATGGGGTTACGGGATTAGGGCCTGTGTTTGATTGCTATTGGTGCAAACTTGATGGGCTGAATGGCCTCCTTCTGCACTGCAGGGATTCTATGATTCTTACAAACTGCAGAGAACTTGGTTAGAAATAAATTTTTCAAAGGTAGTGTCACAAACAGGATTGTTATCTCTTTCCCAGTTCCCTCTGTCATATATATTCCCTCCAGATTGAGTTGATTGTAGCATCCGTTCTCACAGTTGGCTCTCATTCAGAATCCCTGGTCTTGTAGTCCCGATTTCTGCCTCTATGGGCCATGACCCTTTGCTGATGGTCCCTGGATCATTCAGCCAGTTGGATGTCTCCAACTGCTCCATTTCCCTCTCTCTCTATCGCCACAGTTGTTACTTTCCAATGGATGCAGAGCCTGGCATGCGCCTCAGTGCCCTCCATCCATTGTGTTGTACCCATGCCAGCTGAGACAGACTCGTTCCAGCCGAGGGCGTGTGGGCAAGCACATCATTGGCATCACATGGGTGGATACTTAATGGCCAAAATGGCCTCCATTCAGCTCCCATCGCACAAAGATGCCTTTCTTCAACCAAGTCAATCACTTCACGGGCTGGCACGGTGGTTAGCACTGCTGCCTTTCAGCACCAGGGACCCCAGGTTCAATTCCTGGCTTGGGTCACTGTCTGTACAGAGTCTGCACATTCTCCCCGTATCTACATGAGTTTCCTCCAAGCGCTGTGGTTTCCTCCCACAGTCCAAAGATGTGCAGGATAGGTTAATTGGCCATGCTAAATTGACCCTATGTCAGGGAGATTAGATAGGGTAAATATGTGGCGTTATGGGAATAGGGCCTGGGTTGGATTGTGATTGGTGCAGACTCAAAGGGCTGAATGACCTCCTTCTGCACCAATTCTATGATTCCCACCCTGTCCGTGTTTTACCACTTCATTCCCCATGGCTTAGTGGTATTATCGCTAGACTATCAATCCAGAAGCTCGGCTAATTTTCTGTGGACCTGGGTTCGAATCCCACCATGGCAGATGGTGGAATTTGAATTCAATAAAAAATATCTGGAATTAAGAATCCACTGATGACCGTGAAACCATTGTCGATTGTCAGAAAACCCCCCACCCGGGTTCACTCACGAATGTTCTTTAGGGAAGGAAATCTGCTGTCCAAACCTGGTCTGGCCTACATGTGACTCCGGAGCCACAGCAATGTGGTTGACTCTCAACTGCCCTCTGAAATGGACCAGCGAACCACTGTGTGTCAACCGCTACAAAGTCTAATGGCATTGCAGGTCAACCCACAGCACATGGACTGCAGCGATTCAAGAAGGCAGCTCACCACCACCTTCTCAAGAGCAACCAGGGATGGGTAATAAATGCTGGCCAGCCAGCGACGCCCATGGCCCAGGAATGAATGAATAAAAAGAAATTGGGAGCTCAGCGGTTTACACTCCCACCTCTAAGTCGAAAGGTTACGCATTTTGATCCCCCGTTCAGAGTCTTGAGTACATGAGAAATATGAGAACATAAATCGAGATCCCCTGGGCCGAGTGGAAAGTGGCACATGGCTATTTTTTAAAGTTTATTTATTAGTCTCACAAGAAGGCTTACATTAACACTGCAATGAAGTTACTGTGAAAATCCCCTAGTCACTACACTCCAGCGCCTGTTCGGGTACACTGAGGAAGAATTTCGCATGGCCAGTGCATCTAACCCGCGCGTCTTTCGGACTGTGGGAGGAAACCGGAGCACCCGGAGGAAACCCATGCAGACACGGGGAGATCGTGCAAACTCCACAGAGACAGTGACCCAAACTAGGAATTGAACCCGGGTCCCTGGTGTTGTGAGGCAGCGGTGCTAACCCATTTTGCCACCATGCTGCCCCCAGTGGATAATTTATTCGATAATAGCACCCCCCCCCACCCCTCTCCTCTCCCGTGTGAGCACCCGGGGGGGGGGGGTCTTGCTATGTTAAAGGCGCTATACCTGTGCAGAACCTGCACATTCTCCCCGTATCTGTCTGAGTTTCCTCTGGATGCTCTGGTTTCCTCCCACAGTCCAAAGATGTGTGGGGTTAGGTGGATTGGCTATGATAAATTGCCCCTCAGTGTCAGGGGGAGTAGCTTGGGTAAACAGGTTGGGTTATGGGCTTAGGGCCTGGGTGGGATTGTGGTCGGTGCAGACTTGATGGGTCGAGTGGCCTCCTTCTACACTATAGGGATTCTATAATTCTATGCTAAATGTGAGCTTTGGTTGCTCTGTTGAGTGGCAATATTTCGAGACCAACACCCACTCCCCTCCCCCCACCATCAGTGCTAACCACTGTGCCATCCACTTTGAAGTGGCCCTGGGTAGCAGGAATTGCTCCTGGGCAATACTTACCCTCAGCCCTCATCATCACAACTGGTCATCATCACCTTTCTGTTTGTGGGAGCTTACTGTGCGCAAATTGACTTCCCGCAGCACATCCGACAAAGCTCTTGATTGGCTGAGAAGTGGGGCTTCCAGCGGTGGGGGGGGTGAGGTTGGGGGGGGGCAGGGAGGCAGCTAAACAAATTCAGATCTTTTCTTTGTTTCTTCTGCCTCAGGAGCCGTGAACCCGCAGACAGAAGATCCACCCTGGCGAGGTCCCCTCCAGCAAAGATTCCAGGACAGAACTCAGGCGTAAAGAAAGCCAACGGTCCACTGAAGTCCTTTGCTGCGAACGTTTTATTTCTGGTTTTTCAATGTAATTTAACAAGAAGCCTCCAATATCCATGACCTTGCCATAACAATTATCTGCTAAGTCTCCATGGGGAAAAGTTGGCCTGCCCTTTGCACTATTATCGTTGGGTCATTTTTTTTGCTTTTTGTAAACTTATTTTCCTTGTCAAACGAAATACTCATTTTCTTAGCCGATGCTCTAATGACTGCCCATGTGAGCTAGTGAGGAGCCAGAGGTTCTATCCTCTGGATTGCTGCATATATGTTCTATAGAAATGCGGGTAATTTTAAGGAATACTCAAATTCTCTTCATACCATTCCCTATATCTTGCTCATCAATGCCCATGTTTTATATAATAAGGTTGTGGGGGTGGTGTATGGGGTCTTTGATTATGTCCAGGTTCGTGGGGTCCTTGATTATGCTGGTTGCTTTCCCCAGGCAGTGGGGAGTGTAGACGGAGTCAATGGATAGGAGGCTGGTTTGTGTGATGGATTGGGCTACATTCACAACCCTTTGTAGTTTCTTGCAGTCTTGGACAGAGCAGGAACCATACCGAGCGTGATACAGTCACTGCCCCACAACCCTTCATTTGATTCAAAGGATCCGATGCAAGCATTGGGTGGACCTTTGTAAGCTGTGGACTGACTTCGCTGCTTTGTATAACATTTCAAACCTAAATAAAGTCATTCCATTTTAAAGAACGCAAAGAGTCCTAACATCATTACAGCACAGAAGGTGAACATTTGTCCCATAGAATCATAGAACCCTACAGTGCAAAAGGAGGCCATTTGACCCATCGAACCTGCATCAACCACAATCCCACCCAGACCTTATCCCATGCATTTACCCGAGCTAGTCCCCCTGACACTGAGGGGCAATTTGGCATGGTCAATGCAGCTAACCCACATGTTTTTCGGATTGTAGGAGGAAACCGGAGCACCCAGAGGAAACGCATGCAAACATGGGGAGAACATGCAGACTCCACACAGACAATAACCCAAGCTGGGAATCGAACCCCTGCACTGTGAGGCAGCAGTGCTAACCATCAAGGGCATGCCAGCTCTCCGTTCAATCTAGTCAGTCCTACTCCCCCTCGTGCATGGACATTTAGTTAAAACAAGTAACTAATAGCAGCATGAATGTCTGGCAGCAGAAGGTGAAACAAGGGTCAGTGCCACGCGGAAATGAAACATGGGAGGGCTGGGTGATGTTACCCACTGTGTGGGTGACGATACCCACTTTCTGGATGAGGTGCAGTGAGTTCACGGGGGTTGCAAGATGCTGAACTCGATGTTCGGTGCAGGAGGCAGTGAAACGCTGGATGGGAAGAAGTGGGGGGCAGTTTAGATCGGAGTTGAGGAGGAACTTCTTCACTCAAAGGGTGGTGAATCTCTGGAATTCTCTGCCTGTTGAAGTGGTGGAGGCTACCTCACTGAATATATTTAAGTCACGGGTAGATAGGTGTCTGATAGACAGGGGAATTAAGGGTTTTGGGGAGAAAGCAGGAAAGTGGAACTGATCCACTTCAGATCAGCCATGATCTTATTGAATGGCGGGGCAGACTCGAAGGGCTAGATGGCCTACTCCTGCTCCTATTTCTTATGTTCTTAGAAACACTGCTTGGGCAGCACAGTCGCACAGTGGTTAGCACTGCTGCTTCACAGCTCCAGGGACCTGGGTTCGATTCCCGGCTTGGGTCACTGTCTGTGTGGAGATTGCACTTTCTCCTCATGTCTGTGTGGGTTTCCTCTGGTTTCCTTCCACAATCTAAAGGTGTGAGGGTTAGGTTGGTTGGCCATGCTAAAATTGCCCCTTAGTGTCCTGAGATGTGTAGGTTAGGGAGATTAGTGGGTAAATATATAGAGATATGGGGGTGGGACCTGGGTGGGATTGTGGTCGGTGCAGACTCGATGGGCTGAATGGCCTATTTTTGCACTGTAGGATTTCTATGATTCTATGCTTGTCTCCCCAGGACTCCGATTGGTGAGAGAGTGAGTAAAGTCACCCAGACAGTGGACAATGTCACTTAGACATGGGTAAGGTCATCCAGACAGCAGATAATGTCACCTGGATGTGGGTAATGTTGTCCAGTGGGTAAAATCACCCAAACAGTGGGTAACGTTATCCAGTGGGTAAAATCACCCAGACACTGGGTATCGTCATCCAGTGGGTAAAATCGCCCAGAGGGTGGGTAATGTTGCCCAGTCAGTGCGTAAAATCTCCCAAGCGGGGGGTGCAGTGTTAGCGGAGACCACAGGATTTGATCACATCTTTTTACCCCCAGAGGAAGTTGGACAATTTCCAGAAGCACTGGGGGGCATGAGTGAGTCTGCTGTTACCATTTACACCTCCTCTGCCCCTAAACATCTCCCAGCATTCCCTGCCCCAGCTCACTGCCTTCCCGCCTCCAGCCACTGAGCGGCGCTGCACGTATAGGTCCTCCAGCCACTGAACAGCGCTGCATACGGAGATCCTCTAGCCACTGAGCGGCGGTGAATGGGGAAGTCCTCCAACCACTGAGCGGCGCTGCATGGAGAGGTCCTCCAGCCACGGAGCGGCGCTGCACGGCGAAGTCCTCCAGCACTGAGCAGAGCTGCACGGAGAGGTCCTCCAGCCACTGAGCAGCGCTGCACCGAGAGGTCCTCCAGCCACTGAGCAGCGCTGCACGGAGAGAACCTCCAGCCAGGCATGGCGCTAGAGGTGGAGGTCCTCCAGCGTGGTGTGGCGCAGGAGGCGGAGGACTTCCAGCCTGGTGTCGCGCTGGCGGCAGAGGTCTCCCAACCATCGGCCGTCGCTGTTACAGGTCCTCCAGCCTGTGGGGGCGCAAAGACTGGCCATCCAGCCTGGCACTGGACGGGGAAGTCCTGCAGCCATGACAGCCGCTGTTCCTGCGTCCTCCAGCATGTGGGGACGCTGTTACTGGTCCTCGAGCGCGGCATTGTTCCTGGTCATCCGGTCGATGGCGGCGCTGATCCTGGTTCGCTGATCTGTGAGAGCGCTGTTCCCTGGTCAGGTCCTCCGGCCACTGAGGGCGAAATTTCCAGTGATCCTCCGGCCTGCAGGGGCGCTGCTCATGGTGGTCCTAATTCCTCCTCTCCCGGCCCGTGGAGGCGAGGAATGGCCGGCGGTCCTCCCCGCCTGTAGGGGGGCTGTATTTGGCCATCCTCCGACCTCCTACTGGCATCTTGGGCGCTGCACCGGCGATATTCCTGCCACTGAGCGGCGCGATTCGCGGAGGGTCCCTGGACTATCATCCCGTCCTGTGGGGATGCTGTATTAAGGCGGTCCTCCGGCCACCTAGCGGCGGAGTTCCGGGCGGTCCTCCGGCCTGTGGGGACGCTGCAGATCTGGGTCCTCTGGCCTGTGGGGGCACTTTTCCCGGCGGTGTTCGGGCCGCTGAGCAGTGCTGTTCTGGACGGTCCTCCGGCCACTAAATGGCGCTGTAGAGGTCGGTCGTCCCTCTATCCATCTGCGGGGGCGCTAGAGACGGCGGTCCTCCGGCCTGTGGAAGCGCTGTACCCGCCGGTTCTCCAGCCTGTGGGGGCGCTGCAAATGGTAGTCCTCCGGCCTGTCGGGGGCGCAGTGCCGGGCGCTCCTCCGGCCTGTGCGGGCTCTGCAGACGGCGGTCCTCCGGCCTGTGGGGGCGCTGCAGACGGCAGTCCTCCGGCCTGTGGGGTGCGCAGTGCTGGGCGGTCCTTCGGCCTGTGAGGGCGCTACACCCAGCGATATTCCGGTCTCTGTCGCTCCCAGTTTGCGGCCTAGACGGGCGGGCTGCGCTGGGACCTGGAGCTGGATTTATTCCCCGAGCCCAAAGGGTGAAATGGCGGCGGCAGCAGCGGCAGCTCAGCAGCAACAGCCAGCGGGGGGATTGAGCCTGGAGCAGGCGAAAGGTGAGGGCGAGCAGGAGAGAGAGGGCCTGAAACTGGGCCCTCACCCAAGGGGATCTCTGATACTCTCTGTGACACACACTGATTCTTGTCTCTGTGACACACACTGATTCTTGTCTCTGTGACACACACTGATTCTTGTCTCTGTGACACTCACACTGATTCTTGTCTCTGTGACACACACTGATTCTTGTCTCTGTGACACACACTGATTCTTGTCTCTGTGACACACACTGATTCTTGTCTCTGTGACACACACTGATTGTGTCTCTGTGACACTCACACTGATTCTTGTCTCTGTGACACACACTGATTGTGTCTCTGTGACACACACTGATTCTTGTCTCTGTGACACTCACACTGATTCTTGTCTCTGTGACACACACTGATTCTTGTCTCTGTGACACACACTGATTGTGTCTCTGTGACACACACTGATTCTTGTCTCTGTGACACACACTGATTCTTGTCTCTGTGACACTCACACTGATTCTTGTCTCTGTGACACACACTGATTCTTGTCTCTGTGACACTCACACTGATTCTTGTCTCTGTGACACTCACACTGATTCTTGTCTCTGTGACACACACTGATTCTTGTCTCTGTGACACTCACACTGATTCTTGTCTCTGTGACACACACTGATTCTTGTCTCTGTGACACACACTGATTGTGTCTCTGTGACACTCACACTGATTCTTGTCTCTGTGACACACACTGATTCTTGTCTCTGTGACACACACTGATTCTTGTCTCTGTGACACTCACACTGATTCTTGTCTCTGTGACTCACACTGATTCTTGTCTCTGTGACACACACTGATTCTTGTCTCTGTGACACACACTGATTCTTGTCTCTGTGACACTCACACTGATTCTTGTCTCTGTGACTCACACTGATTCTTGTCTCTGTGACACTCACACTGATTCTTGTCTCTGTGACACACACTGATTGTGTCTCTGTGACACACACACTGATTCTTGTCTCTGTGACACACACTGATTCTTGTCTCTGTGACACACACTGATTCTTGTCTCTGTGACACACACACTGATTCTTGTCTCTGTGACACACACACTGATTCTTGTCTCTGTGACACACACACTGATTCTTGTCTCTGTGACACACACACTGATTCTTGTCTCTGTGACACACACACTGATTCTTGTCTCTGTGACACACACACTGATTCTTGTCTCTGTGACACACACACTGATTCTTGTCTCTGTGACACACACACTGATTCTTGTCTCTGTGACACACACACTGATTCTTGTCTCTGTGACACACACACTGATTCTTGTCTCTGTGACACACACTGATTCTTGTCTCTGTGACACTCACACTGATTCTTGTCTCTGTGACACTCACACTGATTCTTGTCTCTGTGACGCTCACACTGATTCTTGTCTCTGTGACGCTCACACTGATTCTTGTCTCTGTGACGCTCACACTGATTCTTGTCTCAGTGACGCTCACACTGATTGTTGTCTCTGTGACGCTCACACCGATTGTGTCTCTGTGACGCTCACACTGATTGTGTCTCTGTGACGCTCACACTGATTGTGTCTCTGTGACGCTCACACTGATTGTGTCTCTGTGACGCTCACACTGATTGTGTCTCTGTGACGCTCACACTGATTGTGTCTCTGTGACGCTCACACTGATTGTGTCTCTGTGACGCTCACACTGATTGTGTCTCTGTGACGCTCACACTGATTGTGTCTCTGTGACGCTCACACTGATTGTGTCTCTGTGACGCTCACACTGATCCTGTCTCTGTCTCTGTGGTACTTACACTGATCCTCTCTCTCCTTTCCTAAGTGGTTTTAGCTGAGGTGATCAAGGCCTTCAGTTCCCCTGACAATGCCATGCGTTTGGAGGAGGCTCGGGACAATGCCTGTAACGACATGGGGAAGATGCTACAGTTCGTGTTGCCTGTGGCAACCCAGATCCAGCAGGATGTTATCAAATCGTATGGCTTCAGTAACGACGGTGAAGGCAAGTATTACACTTGATGTTGGAATCCAACTCACAACCACACAGAGGAGAAGTAGGAGGCAGCCACCAGCCCCTTCAACCTCTGCCGGCCTTAACTCCTCTCCGTTCCATTTCCCCATCGCCCTCTCTCTATTCCTCACTCTGTCAAATGTTTGTCCATCTCCACTTTAAATATTTCCAATAATCCAGCTCCACCACCCTTTGGGGCAGAGAATTCCAGCGATTCGCCATCCTCTGCACAAACAAATTTCTACACACCTCAGTTTTAAATGACCGGCCCTTTATCTTGTCGCTTTGTCCCCTTGTTTGGGACTCTCCCACTCGTAAAACCTCAGCATCTACCCTGTCAAACCCCCTCAGGATGTTTGAAAACCTCACTCTTCTAAACTCCAAGCTAACCAGATCCAGACAGTCCGATAGGATAACGCTCTCATCCCAGGAATTAGCCTGCTGATCTGCTCTGGACTGCCTCCAATGTTCCTCCAGCCTTTTTTAGATAATGGGATCAAAACTGTACACAGTACTCCCGGTGAGGCCACACCAACACTGCACAACTTCAATAAAACCTCCCTGTTTTTAAACTCCAATCCCTTTGCAGCAGTGTTTGCCTTCTTAACCACTTGTTGGATTGGCCTGCTAGCTTTCTGTAGAATCCCTACAGTGCAGAACAAGGCCATTCAGCCCTTTGAGCCTGCACCAACAACAATCCCACGCAGGCCCTATCCCTGAAACCCCACATGTTTACCCTGCTAATGGCCCCAACCGACACATCTTAGGGCCCTAAGGGTCAATTTAGCATGGCCAAGCCACCTAACCCTCACATCTTGGACTGTGGGAGGAAATCGGAGCCCCAGGGGGAACCCACACAGACATGGGGAGAATGTGCAGACTCCACACAGTCAGTGACCCAAGCCAGGAATTGAACCCAGGTCTTTGGCACTGTGAAGCAGCAGTGCTAACCACTGTGCCTGATTCACAGACAAAAACCACCTTCCCCGGCTCCCATCAGGCTGGGTACCATCCCCTACACTGGAGGACAACAGGCTCCCACCCCCGGTCCCTCCCTATGCTGGACTTCCCCTCCCGCTCCACGCTGGTGTTGGGTGGGCGGTGGCCCCTGGCCCTCCCCGCGTCGGGGTGGGCGGTGGTCCCTAGCCCTCCCCGTGCCGGGGTGGGCGGTGGTCCCTCGCCCTCCCCACGCTAGAGGGGGGTGGTGGTGGCCTTCCCCATGCTGGTAGGGGGTGGGGGGGCCATTCCACCCTATGCCTGGGTGGCCCCTCCCTTCCCCACACTGGGTAAGACCCCTCCCCCTTCACGCTGGAGTCCCCTCCTCCTTGCTGGGGTTTCTCCAGCCTGCCTTCTGAGTGAGTGCGTCCAGCAGGATTCCAGCTCCTGTGTGTAATGTTCTGGTGGACTGTCATGGGATGAGTTTTAGAGGGAAGCTGAATTGTAAGGACATGTGTACGAAGGTTTTGCAGCCATCGGTGACCCTGTCACCCAAGCTGATTGACAGTAACCAGCTTAATTTACTCTGATCCTCAGGCTTCAGTAGAAACCTCTGGGTCAAAGAGATTAGTTTAAATTCTTTTGCAGGATGTGGCAAGGCCTGTGTTTATTGCCCATCTCTGGTTGCCCCTTGAGAATGTGGTGGTGAGCTGCCTTCTTGAACCGCGGCAGTCCCTGTGATACATTCACAGTGATGTAAGGGTGGGAATTCCAGGATTTTGACCCAGCCAATGTATTTCCAAGTCAGGATGGTGAGTGACTCGGAGGGGAACTTGCAGGTGGTTGGGTTCCCAGGTATCTGCTGGCCTTGTCCCTGTAGATGGAAGTGGTGGTGGGTTTGGAAGGTGCTGTCTAAGGAGCCTTGGTGAGTGTACCTGCAGTGCATCTTATAGATGGTACACACTACTGCTACTGTCAGTGATGGAGGGATTGAATGTTTGTGGATGTGGTGCCAATCAAGCGGGCTGATTTGACCTGGATGGTGTTGAGCTTCTTGAGTGTTGTTGGAGCTGCACCCATCCAGGCGAGTGGGGAGTATTCCACCACACTCCTGACTTGTGTCTTGTAGATGGTGGACAGGCTTTGGGGAGTCAGCAGGTGAGTTACTCACCGCAGTATTCCTATCCTCTGACCTACTCTTGTAGCCACAGTATTTATATTCCCGGCCTGGGTCATTGTTTGACCAGAGTTTGCACATTCTTCCTGTGTCTGCGTGGGTTTCCTCCCACACTCCAAAGATTTGTGTATCGGTGGATTGGCCATGCTAATTGCCCCTTGGTGTCCCAGGATGTGTAGATTGGAGGGATTATTGGAG
Source organism: Carcharhinus amblyrhynchos (assembly GCF_965287045.1). NCBI lineage: Eukaryota > Metazoa > Chordata > Chondrichthyes > Carcharhiniformes > Carcharhinidae > Carcharhinus > Carcharhinus amblyrhynchos. The sequence continues at coordinate 5,297,197 of NW_027649781.1, read as the reverse complement.
TAAATATGTGGGGTTGAGGGCTTGGGTGGGATTGTTGGTGCAAACTCAATGGCCTGAATGGCCTCCTCCTGCACTGCAGAGATGCTATATGGCTGGTCCAGTTCAGTTCCTGGTCAGTGTTAATCCCCAGGATGTTGATAATGGGGGCTTCAGTGATAGCAATGCCATTGAATGTCAAAGGGGCAATGGTTCGGTCCTGTCTTGTTGTCATGGAGTCGTAAGACTCAATAACTGAGTCTGTCTGAGCAGTGATGTTTATTCCCCTGTTTTTGATTTTCTCTTTCAAAGGTGTGCTGAAGTTTGCGAGAATCATCAAGACTTACGAAGGGCAGGACCCAGAGGTCGCAGCGATGTCAGCCAAGCTCAAGTCCATGTTTCTGCCCCCCATGACAGTTCCTCCCCACAGCGCAGGTCTCTCTGCGTCCTAACACCCCTCAGAGTGATGGAGGCTGGGTGGGGGGGTGGGAATGGTGCTGGATTTCTCGTTTGAGATTTCAACACAACGATCATGCATTTAAAAGAAAATTCATTTCTCTCCAGTGGGAGTGCGGACACTTGTCTCTGAAGCGGGCGCGTTCAGACTCCTTCCTCCCAAAATCGGTGTTCTCGTGGTTGGTTTTGGGACATTGCCGAGCCTCCGGCCTCCCTCGCTGCCACAGTCTTTCCGTGGCACTTTGGTTAGAAGCTCTGACTGACTGGGGAAGTGATTGGCTGGGCATCGAGCCCAGTGGTAGAAGGACGATGTCCATAGCACGCCATTCTGAGGCAAGGCAGTGTTCCCTGCATCATATTGAAGCGACCTTTGTGTTCCTCGGGCTGCGTTGGGCAGCATCAGCTGAAGGATATTCCCCCCTACCCATTCTCCATGCTCAAGAGTCCTCTGTGAGTCTACCCCGATAGGGCTTGGCTCTGCAGTCACCCATTGCAACTTTTCCTTGCTGAGCTCCCCCCGCCCAAAATCCAGACCTGCTCTCCGGACGTTTGTGGCAGGCACCCTTTGGGTTGGCAGTAAGGGGAGTGGCTGCATGAAGGGCCTTGGAAAATTCCAGCAGGGCAGCATAGTGATTAGCACTGCTGCCTCACAACGCCAGGGACCCGGGTTCAATTCTGGTTCTGGGCCACCATCTGTGTGGAGTTAACACGTCCTCCCCATGTCTGCATGGGTTTTCTCCCATGCTCCAAAGATGCACAGATTAGGTGGATTGGCCATGCTAAATTGCCACTTAATGTCCAAAGACGTGTGGGTTAGGTGGATTGGGGGGGGCTAAATACATGGTGTTATGGGAAAGGGCCTGGGTGGGATCCTGTGTTGGAGAGTTGGTGTAGACTCGAAGGGCCGAATGTCGTCCTCCTTGCGCTGTTGGGATTCTGTGGTAACTCACCTCCCCAGCCACTCCAACCCCTCCAGTTTCCATTCAGCAGACACTCTTTGGCAGGTTTGGATACAGACTCATCACCAGTACCATGTCGTGGGAGGGACTGGTGTGTGGTGTGCCTGAACTGCCTGTTTACAGCATTCGAGTTTTTATTTTCATTTAGTAGAATTTGTAAAATAGCGGAAAAGAGAAGCCACAGTGGCTCTCGCTGGGGACGGGGAGAGTGGCATGTTTCGCCTCTGCATGTTTAAATATGGGTTTCCTCTCCATCTCAACCATCGACCACAAACAGACATCTTGTCTCCCACTCTCTGCTACCAAACGGGGAACCTAACTGTGGCAGTGGGGCTGGCTGAAGGAAGGAAAATTCTCCACCCTCACTCCAACCAGTAAAATCGGAGGCTCCTTTAACCGAGCGGTGTATCTGCTAAGGGACAGCAGGGGAAAGGCTGCATCTCTATACTGCCTGTCACATCCTCAGGCAGTGTCTCCCCCCATCCCCCCCAGGCGCTTTGCAACCAATGAAGTTTTTACACTGAAGACTATTTGTGACGCAGCGTAGAATAGAATTGTAGAGCCTAGGGCGCAGAGATGGGCCCTTCAGCCCAAACTGCTCCATGCTGACCAGTTTGGACTGCTCAGGGAGGGGCAGACGAGGGGAGGTGGAGTGGGCTTAGGTTCAGGAGAAGGGGAAATCTTCCAGCCATGTTAAGAAAATGGAGCCCCTCGTATTAACTCAACGTAGCCGGCAGGCAGGATGGAAGAGGAGGCTGCTTCTCGCAAAGTCGTGCATGTCATGGCTTGCCTTGATTGTGTGCCCCTATGATGGATGGTACTTCTCTCCAGCTCCTCTCTTCCATCCCCTGAACATGCAGTGCACTCGCCCTCCACATTCTCCTTCTGAATGTAAAAACGTGTTTTTCAATACATTATCATGTGCTTGACAGTTTCATATCATGTACAATAAAATGGGATAGCGTGCTTGAGACCACGTTTTGGAAATTGCATCATTCCTCTCTGTGCCTTCCCCTCGATTAAAATATCATTCAGAAAATAAATGAATCATCCAGATGCTAACAAGGTCCAGTAAGAAGTCTCACAACACAGGTTAAAGTCCAACAGGTTTATTTGGAATCACGAGCTTTCAGAGCGCTGCTCCTTCATCAGGTGAGTGGAGAGGTGGGCTCATAAACATGGCATATATAGGCCCCTGGGTTTGATTCGCGGCTCAAGTCACTATCTGTGTGGAGTTTGCACATTCTGCCTGTATCTGCATGGGTTTTCTGCAGGTGATCCGGTTTCCTCCCACAGTCTGAAAGAAGTGCTGGTTGGGGTGCATTGGCCGTGCTAAATCCTCCCTCAGTGTACCCGAACAGGCGCCAGAGTATGGCAACGAGGGGATTTTCACAGTAACTTCATTGCAGTGTTAATGTAAGCCTACTTGTGACACGAATAAATAAACTTTAAAAACTTCAGTGATTTCCATCTGGGGGGTGAGATGGGGTATAAATATTGGCCAGGATAGAAATGGAAGGGACTGCCCTGTTCTGTTAGTGCCACAATGCCCACCCCGAGCAGGAAGACAGAGTTCAACAAAGCACAGTAGGTTAGTGCTGCTGCCTCACAGCACCAGGGACATAAGAACATAAGAAATAGGAGCAGGAGTAGGCCATCTGGCCCTTCGAGCCTGCCCCGCCATTCAATAAGGTCATGGCTGATCTGTCGTGGCTCAGTTCCACTTTCCCGCCCTCTCCCCATAACCCTTAATCCCCTCGCTTATCACAAAACCCATCAACCCGCGTCTTAAAAATATTTAGCGAGGCAGCCTCCACCACTTCAACGGGCAGAGAATTCCAGAGATTCACCACCCTTTGAGTGAAGAAGTTCCTCCTCAACTCCGTTCTAAACCGCCCCCCCCCCCTTTATCTTGAGGCTGTGCCCCCTAGTCCTACTGTCCTTTCTGAGCGGGAAGAGTCTCTCCACCTCTATCCTATCCATCCCATTCATCATCTTATATGTCTCAATGAGATCTCCCCTCATTCTTCTAAACTCTAACGAGTACAAGCCTAGTTTATTCAGCCTCTCTTCATAGCTCAACCCCCTCAACTCCGGTATCAGCCTAGTAAACCTCCTCTGCACTCCCTCCAAGGCCAAAATATCCTTGCGTAAGTGCGGCGACCAAAACTGCACCCACTACTCCAGCTGCGGCCTCACCAATGCCCTATACAGCTGCAGCAAGACCTCCCTATTTTTATATTCAATCCCCCTCGCTATGAAGGCCAGCATCCCATTCGCCTTCCTGACCACCTGCTGCACCTGCAGGCTGGGTTTTTGCGACTCATGCACAAGGAACCCGAGGTCCCTCTGCACCGTCGCCTGCTGCAGTTTTTCGCCACGTAAGTAATAATCCTTCCTACCATTATTCCTACCAAAGTGGACCACCTCGCACTTGCCAACATTAAATTCCATTTGCCAGTTCCTGGCCCATTCGCCCAGCCTATCTAGATCCTTCTGCAGACTCTCCACCGGGACCCGGGTTCAATTCCCGGTTTGGGTCACTGTGGAGTCTGTGCGTTCTCCCCATGTCTGTGTGGGTTACCTCCGGGTGCTCCGGTTTCCTCCCACAATCCGAAAGATGTGTGGCTTAGGTGGATTGGTCGTGCTAAATTGACCCTAGTGTCAGGGGGATTAGGAGGGAAAATATGTGGGGCTACAGGGAGAGGGCCTGGTTGGGATTGTGCTCAGTACAGACTAGATGGGCCGAATGGCTTCCTTCCAGGGATTCTAAACACATCATCCGGAAGGTGACCTCACCAATAGTGGAGCACTCCCTCAGCACAGCACTCCCTCTGACGAAGGGTCATCCAGGCTCGAAATGTTGGCCTTGTTCTCTCCCCGGATGCTGTCAGACCTGCTGAAATTTTCCAGCGTTTTGTTTGTTCTTTTTCCTTTCAGATTCCCGCAGTATTTTTGCTTTTATCTTAGCTGGAATGTCAGGCTGGCTTTGGAAGGGAAATGTCTCGGAAGTAGTGGGGGGGGGAGAAGGGGAGGGGGGGGCTGGTTCTGAACCCACAACCTTGTGATTCAGAGCAGAAGTGCGATGTGCCGAGTCGCAGCTGCCAATGAGTAAGAGTGGAGAATGTTCTGGAACGTTGCATTCACAGAATGTGTGTCATCGCCAGTTGATTGCCAAGTGGAGGCCAGGCACTAGCAGTTACTGGGACTGCAGTTTTAGTCTATAAAAAAACAACCAACTCTGTGTGTGTGTGGATTTACTGAAACCTCACCAAGCGCTCTAGGTTAGATATGTTTCTCCTTCACCCTCCGTCCACCCCGCCCAGTTGCTGCCTTTCAATGGACAGCGAGAGGAATGATACAAACCGAGAATGCTGGAAACACTCAGCAGGCCAGCATTTGCGGAGGATGAGACAGAGAGAGTTCCAGCTCCAACCAAGACACCTCATCAGAACTGGAATGTGATCTGAAAGCAGAGTAGTGCGGATGCTGCAAATCTGAAAACCCTGGCAAAACTCAGCAGATCTGGCAACATCTGCAGAGAAGGAGAGAGAAGCAGCAGGCTAAATTTTCCAAGCCTTCCCTTCAGTGATGACAAGCCCCTCCACCCTCAGACCTGGTTCCCTGCCAGTCTGGCTAACAAACAGCCCGTTTGCTGCTGACACCACCATATTGGGTCAGAACTCAAACAATGACGAGACAGAGTACAGGAAGGGGATAGAGAATCTGGTGAACTGGTACAGCGGCAATAATCTCTCATGGTGGCACAGTGGTTAGCACTGCTGCCTCACTGCGCCAGGGACCTGGGTTCAATTCCTGACTTGGGTCACTGTGCGGAGTTTGCACGTTCTTCCCGTGTCTGCGTGGGTTTCCTCCGGGTGCTCCGGTTTCTTCCCCCGCGCTCCAAAGATGTGCAGATTTGGTTGATTGGCCATGATAAATTGCCCCTTAGTGTCAGGAGGACTAGCTAGGGTAAATACATGGGGTTATGGGCATAGGGCTTGGGTGGGATTGTGGTTAGTGTAGTCTCGATGGGCCAAATGGCCTCTTACACTATAGGGTTCTATGATTCTCAATGTCATTAAAACAAAGGAGATTGTCATTGAATTCGGGAAGCTTGGTGAAAGACACGCCCCTGTTTATATCAATGGAGACCAAGTGGAAATGGCCGAGAGCTTCAAGTTTTTAGGCATCCATATCATTAACAACCTTTCCTGGACCCTCCATACCAACACTGTAGTTAAGAAAGCCCACCAACACTTGTACTTTCTCAGAAGACTAAAGAAATTTGGCATGCCAGCTGTGACTTCCACCAACTTTTACAGATGCACCATAGAAAGAATTCTTTCTGTTGTATCACAACTTGGTATGGTTCCTGCTCTACCCAAGAACCGCATGAAACTACAAAGGATCATGAACAAAGCCCAGTCCATCACTCAAACCAGCCTTCCATCCATTGACTTTGTCTACATTTCCTGTTGCTTTGGAAGAGGACCCCACACACCTCGAACATTCTCTTTTCCACCTTCTGTCAGGAAAAAGATACTAAATTCTGAGAGTCATGTGCTAACCGACTCAAGAACAGCTACTTGAGACACTAATAAAGTTTTAAAACAAGTAACTCAGAGAGCACAGTTGAAGAGTTGTTTTGGAAGTGTAAGATCTGTGCTGGAGGGTACAGTGTAACTGTAAACCACAACCTCAGCAGGGCAGGGGTGAGGTGGGGTTAGAATTTGGCAAGTCGCACTGGGTGAGAAGGTCAGAGGGAAGGGCAGTCTAGACATTCAGGTATTAACTTGGAACCTTAAACATAGTGAGGCAGTTAACAAGGTGAAATCAGGCTAGCAATGGGTAGTTCAGCAGTTAACAGTCAGCTGCGAGTGACGGTTTAAATTGCTTGGAGGCAGGAGCAGTTAGGAGTTGCTGTGGGACTGATCACACATCAAAGTACAGATGCAGCAGGCAGTAAAGAAGACAAATGTATGTTGGCGTCCGTAACAAGAGGATTTGAAGGTAGGAATAGTGTTTTGCTGCAATTGTACAGGGTGTTGGTGAAGCCTGACATGGAGTATTGTGTGCAGTTTCTAGTGTCCTTGTAGAATAGAATCATAGAAACCCTACAGTGCAGAAGGAGGCCACTCTGCATCAACTACAATTCCACCTATTCCTGTAATCCCGCATATTTATACTGCTAATCCCCCTGACACCAAGGAGCAATTTAGCATGGCCAATCAACCTAACCTGCACATTTTTGGACTGTGGGAGGAAACCCACTCAGATGCAGGGAGAATGTGCGAACTCCACACAGACAGTGACTCAAGGCTGGAATTGAACCCAGGTCCTTGGCGCTGTGAGGCAGCAGTGCTAACCACTGTGCCACCATGCTGCCCATCTAAGGAAGGATGTCCTTGCTATAGAGGGAATGCAGTGCCACTCAGCCCATCGAGTCCGCTTTGCCATGATGGTTGATATTTTTCTCATCCCCGTTCTCCTGCCTTTTCCCCATAACCCCTGATCTCCTTATTAATCAAGAATCTATCTGTCTGCCTTAAAGACACTCAATGACCTGGCCTCTACAGCTTTCTGTGGCAAAAAGTTCCACAGATTCACCCTCTGGCTGAAGAAATTCCTCCTCATCTCTGTTTTAAGAGATCGTCCCTTTAGCCTGAGGTTCTGCCCTTTGGTTCTAGTTTTTTCTACTAGTGGAAGCATCCTCTCCAGATTCACTCTATCCAGGCCTTGCAGTATCCTGAAAGTCTCAATAAGATTCCCCCTCACCCTTCTAAACTCCAACCAGTGCCCAGAGTCCTCAACCGTTCCTCATACAACAAGCTCTTCATTCCAGGGGTCATTCTTGTGAACCTCCTCTGGACCCTTTCCAAGACCAGCGCTTCATTCCTTAGATACAGGGCCCAAAACTGCTCACAATATTCCAAATGGGGTCTGACCAGAGCCTTATACAGCCTCACAAGTACATCCCTGCTTTTGTATTCTAGCCCTCTCGACATGAATGCTAATATTGCATTTGCTTTCCTAACTGCCGACTGAACCTGCACATTAACCTTAAGAGAACCTTGAACAAGGATGCCCAAATCCCTTTGTATTTCTGATTTCCGAAGCATTTTCCCATTTAGGAAATAGGAGAGACTAAGTCGGTGAGGATTATATTGATTGGAGTTTAGAAGAATGAGAGGGGATCTCGTAGAAATTTATAAAATTCTAACAGAGTTAGACAGGGTAGATTCAGAAAGAATGTTCCTGATGATGGGGGGGTCCCAAACTTGGGGTCATGTTTGAGGATAAGGGATAAACCTTTTAGGACTGAGGTGAGGAGAAATTTCTTCACCCGGAGGGTGGTGAATGCGTGGAATTCAACACCACAGAAAGTAGTTGAGGCCAAAATGTTGTGTGATTTCGAAGAAATTAGATATAGCTCTTGGAGCTAAAGGGATCAAGGGATATGGAAGGGAGGCGAGATCAGGATATTGTATTTGATGATCAGCCATGATCAAAATGAATGGCGGAACAGGCTCGAGGGCCATGGCCCACTCCTACTTCTAGTCTTGATGTTTCTATGAAGTCACACTGTCCATTTGGGAGCCAGGGCTGACATGTTGGGCCAAATAGCCTCCTTCTACACCAAAACCATTCTGTGAAGTAGAAATATATACTCAGGGAGGTTCAAAGCTGGTCTTCATCTCACACAACACCATGATGACACCCCCTTGTCACCACAGGACTTCACTATGCTCCCTGTTCAAGGTCAGTCCTCATCACAGTGGAGGCCATCACCTTTTGGAACAATCTACCTCAGCCTTCCTTCAAAAGAATCTTAAGAATCCAATTCTTCCTTTCACTTGGCTCCATCATTATCTTTCCTGCCTACGTTTCGAGTGCCGTCTTCTCCCCTTGCACCCACCCCCCCCCCCCCCCCCCCCACCCCCCGCCACCCAAACTCTCTGAGATGTTACATACATTAATAGGATGGGAATAGAGGGATACGGTCCCCGAAGGGTAGGGGGTTTAAATTCAGACGGGCAGCATGGTCGGTGCAGGCTTGGCGGGCCGAAGGGCCTGTTCCTGTGCTGTAGTTTTCTTTGTTCTTTATCCCTGTTTGCTATTGCTCCACCAGCTCTTTGGCAGGCTGGGCCTGAAGCTCTGAAATTCCCTCCCTAAACCTTTCCTTCCTTAGGGGCCCCCTATTCTAAACCTACCCCCCCTGAAGAAGCCCATGCCCATCTAGACTAGTGTCTCCTTAGGTGGCCTGGTGCCAGATTTTTTTTAAACGCGGTAACACTCCCGAGCAGGGCTTTGGGACACTTCAGTATGTCAAAAGATGCTATATAAATGCAGGTTGTTTTTGCCATTTTCATGGTCAAACCTTTTATCGGAAATTTGCACTACATTCGAATTAGAGGACTACCCGGAAGCATCCTTCAAGCTAAAAAGCGGGAGTAAGAAGCATAAACGGAAGGTCATTTTGAGTGCCACTGCTCTCACTTTGTGCGAGAGGCCAGCACACCCCCATTCGTTCAATTTTTACATGCAAATTAACAGGGGGGGGTATTGATTTGATTTGATTTATAATTGTCACATGTATTAACATACAGTGAAAAGTATTGTTTCTTCTGCGCTATACAAAGCATACCGTTCGTAGAGAAGGAAAGGAGAGAGTGCAGAATGTAGCATTACAGTCATAGCTCGGGTGTAGAGAAAGATTAAGTTAATGTGAGGTAGGTCCATTCAAAAGTCTGATAACAGCAGGGAAGAAGCTGTTCTTGAGTCGATTGGTACGTGACCTCAGACTTCAGTATCTTTTCCCCTCAGAAGAAGGTGGAAGAGAGAATGTCCGGGGTGCATGGGGTCCTTGTTTATGCTGGCTGCTTTGCTGAGGCAGTGGGAAGTGTAGACAGAGTCAATGGGTGGGAGGCTGGTTTTGGCTGGTATTGAACAGGATTATAAGAGGTGTCAGTCATGGCGCAGTGGGTATCACTGCCACCCCTACTTCAGAGATTGTGTCTTCAGTTATCCCTCCTAGAGACAAGAGCTCATGGGCCATTGGCCAACACTCCGGTGTGGGACCTGGAAGGTGTCATCTGAGTGCTGAAGGGGACGCCAAATAGAAGCACCTGCCTGCTAAAGTTTATTTAGGGTCACAAGTCGGCTTACATTAACACTGCAATGAAGTTACTGTGAGAATCCCCGAGTCGCCACACTCTGGCACTGAGGGAAAATTTAGCACGGCCAATGCATCTTAACCAGCATGTCTTTGGGAGGAAACCGGAACACCCGGAGGAAACGCATGCTGACATGGGGAGAATGCGCAGACTCTGCACAGACAGTTACCCAAGCTGGGAACTCAATCTGGCTCCATGGCACCATGAGAGAGCAGGGCTAAGCACTGTACCACCGTTCTGCTTCCAAGGTATATTATGAAGTGAGCCTACATCCCGACTATTTTTGATTTTAGCATTAGGGTCAGCTGGGTGGCCCAGTGGCACAGTGGTTAGCACTGCTGCCTCGCAGTGTCAGGGACCCGGGTTCAATTCCTGCCTCGGGTCACTGTCTGTGTTCTCCCCGTGTCTGCGTGGGTTTCCTCTGGGTGTTCCGATTTCCTCCCCCTTCCAAAGATGTGTGGGTTAGGTTGACTGGCCATGCTAAGTTGCTCCATAATGTCAGAGGGAATAGCAGAGTAAGGGGGGCTAGGGCCTGGGTGGGATTATGGTCAGTGCAGACTTAATGGACCGAATGGCCTCCTTCTGCGCTGTAGGGATTCTATGTTCTATGATAAGGCGTTTCAACAAAGAAAACAAAGAAGTATACAGCACAGGAACAGGCCCTTCAGCCTCCAAGCCTGTGCTGATCAAGATGCCCTAACTAAACTAAAAAAAAACCTTCTGCCCTTACTCAGGTTCTGCTCCAGGTATGATTCCAGTGACCCATAGGAAGTTCTTGTCAAGACAAACTTTATTTAAGAACGCAGTTAGAATGCAGCAAAAAGTATATGCATAACTTACACCAATTAAAATTCTTAAACATTTGACAAAGTATAATTCTTAACAGATATTCTCTATTGTTCCAATTTAAGCAATATCCCCATCGATATAAATCCTACTTTGGAACCGATTCGAACCAAAAGCAGGTATGCTCATGTGGGTGCTAGAGTTCCAACCTTTTAACCCCTCTGGACAGATACAAAAAGACACTTGCATTCACAACAGTCTCCACAGCAAGATCTGCCTTCAAGCAGCAGAACTTCAGAGAACCTATTTTCCGCAGGTTCCCGTCTCCAGAGAGACTCAGAGCAATTCCTGCTCTCACAACTCCCAAACAGCAACTGAATGTCATTTCTATGTGTAAGAGCCTCGCTCCACCCAGTCACCTGATTTGTTCCCTGTCAATCATCCTAATCAAGCCCTACTCTGCAAAATCTCAGGGAAAAAACACGAAAAATAACAGAACAGCATTTGTTCAGATTAAAACACTTATTCTAGCAATTAGGGGCAATTATGCTGCTGCAGTAACAACAGGTCAGCCAGATATAGACAAAATGGCACCAATAATAAAACAAACTGCTAAAATGGATGCTGCACAAGAAACATGACCCAAATATATTTCTAAAAGGCACAATATCGTCACACATAGCCTAGTGTGGAGGAGAGTTTGGGAGTCCTCCCAAATCTTTATCTCTCAGCCAACACCTGAGTATCTGGTAATTGTTACATCTCAGCTTGTGGGTCTTTGCTGTGAGCTAACCTCCACAGTAAAAAGGAACAGGAGTAGGCCATTCAGCCCTTTGCACCTGCTCGCCACCCAACCACTTGTGGCTGGCCATCTACCTCAACATCACCCTCCCACTGTTTTCCCCCATTCCCATCATTCCCTCAGTACTGATGTCAGTCTTCAATATTCCATGACTGTTACTTCCGGATAGAGAATTTCCAAGGTTTGGGACTGGGACTAACTGGTGTGTGTGTGTGTGTGTGTGTGTGTGTGTGTGTGTGTGAAAGAGAGAGAGAGAGAGAGTTTGTGCATGTGTGTATGTGTAAGAGTGAGAGATTGTGTTTGTGTATGTGTGTGAGAGAAAATGTGTTTGTGTGTGAAAGTGTGTGTGTGCATGAGTATGAGAGAGTGTGTGTATGTGTGTGTGTATGTGTGTGAGAGAGTGTGTGTGTGTGAGAGAGAGGAAAAGTTTGTGTGTGTGTATATGAGAGAATGTGGTGTGCGAGTGTGTGTGTGTGTGTGTGTGTGTGTGCATATGAGAATGTATGTGTGTGAAAGAGAGTATGTGTGGTGTGTCAGAGAAAAAGAGGATGTGGTGTGTGAGGGACAGAAAGTGTGTGTGTGAGAGAGAGAGAGAAAGAGTGTGTGTGTGTGTGTGTGTGTGAGAGAGAATGTATGTGTATGAGAGAGAGAGTGAGGGTGTGTGTGTGAGACAGAGTGTGTGTATGCGAGAGAGAGAGAGAGCGTGTGTGTGTGTGTGTGTGTGTGACAGAGTGTGTGTGTGTGTGTGTGTATGTGAGAGAGAGAGAATGTATGAGAGAGAGAGTGAGGGTGTGTGTGTGAGACAGAGTGTGTGTATGCGAGAGAGAGAGAGAGAGAGCGTGTGTGTGTGTGTGTGTGTGTGACAGAGTGTGTGTGTGACAGAGTGTGTGTGTGTGTGTGTGTGTCTGTGTGAGTGTGTGTGACAGTGTGTGTGTGTGTGTGTGACAGTGTGTGTGTGTGTGTGTGTGTGTGTGTGACAGAGTGTGTGTGTGACAGAGTGTGTGTGTGTGTGTGTGTGTGTCTGTGTGAGTGTGTGTGACAGAGTGTGTGTGTGACAGAGTGTGTGTGTGTGTGTGTGTGTGTGTCTGTCTGAGTGTCTGTGTGTTTTTGATCGTTTGTTTTTCAATGACCTGGTTGAGGGAATAAGTATTTCCCCAGCAAAGCGGATTGAACTGAAACAGTGGTGGAGAAACATCTACAATGAGGTGCTTCTGGGCAGCACGGTAGCACAGCGGTCAGGACTGCTGCTTCACAGCGCCAGAGTTTGATTCCTGGCTGGCGTCACTGTCTGTGTGGAGCCTGCACAAAGAATGAGGGGAGATCTCATTGAGACGTATAAGATGATGAATGGGATGGATAGGATAGAGGTGGAGAGACTCTTCCCGCTCAAAAAAGACAGTAGGACTAGGGGGCACAGCCTCAAGATAAAGGGGAGGCGGTTTAGAACGGAGTTGAGGAGGAACTTCTTCACTCAAAGGGTGGTGAATCTCTGGAATTCTCTGCCCATTGAAGTGGTGGAGGCTGCCTCGCTAAATATTTTTAAGAAGCGGGTTGATGGGTTCTTGATAAGAGAGGGGATTAAGGGTTATGGGGAGAGGGCGGGAAAGTGGAACTGAGCTACAACAGATCAGCCATGATCTTATTGAATGGCGGGGCAGGCTCGAAGGGCTAGATGGCCTACTCCTGCTCCTATTTCTTATGTTCTTATGCATGGGTTTCCATCGGGTGCTTTGGTTTCCTCCCACAGTCCAAAGATGTGCTGGCTAGGTGGATTGGCCATGCTAAATTGCCCCTTAGTGTGCAAAGATATGGAGGTCAGTTGGGTTGGTCATGATAAATTGCCCTTCAGTGTCCCCTGAAATGTAAGTTAGGGGAATTGGCCATGATGAATGTGCAGGGATACAGGGTTAGGGCAGGGGATCGGGCCTAGGTGGGGTTTTGGAGATTCGGCACAAACTCAATGGGCTGAATGGCCTGTTCTGTGCTGTAGAGATTCTATAATGCGGTGAGATGAAGTGGGAGGATGTATCAGAGGCTCACGGAGAACACTAGCTGATTGGGCCTAGGGCGGCCTATTCCAGCATCATTCCATCTTCTGGTAAGTGTTCTCCAAGGCGGCCTTCGTGACACATGACTGAGCAGAAACATGGGCATCGCTGGCTCGGCCAGCATTTATTGCCTATTCCTAATTGCCCTTGAACTGAATTGCTTGCCAAACCATTTCAGAGGGCGGGTGAGAATCAACACATTGCTCTGGAGTCACATGTAGACCAGACCGGATAAGGAAGCCCCTTCAGAATAGTAGTGAACCTTATTGATCACGAACCTATATGTCTCTGTCTTGAGTATCTTTAGTATCCTGATGTGAAAATGCGGGCGTTGGACTGGGGTGAACACAGTGAGAAGTCTCACAACACCAGGTTAAAGTCCAACAAGTTTATTTGGTAGCACAAGTCATAAGCTTTCAGAGTGCTGCTCCTTCATCAGGTGAGTGGAGGTTGTGTTCACAAACAGGGCATATAAAGATACAAAGTCAATTTACAAAATAATGGTTGGAATGCGAGTCTTTACAGGTAATCAAGTCTTAAAGGTACAGACAATGTGAGTGGAGAGAGGGTTAAGCACAGAACATAAGAACATAAGAAATAGGAGCAGGAGTAGGCCATCTAGCCCTTTGAGCCTGCCCCGCCATTCAATAAGATCATGGCTGATCTGTCGTGGCTCAGTTCCACATTCCGGTTAAAGAGATGTGTATTGTCACCAGCCAGGACAGTTAGTGAGATTTTGCAAGTCTAAGCAAGTTTGAAAAAGACCTCTTCACCACACAGGACCTTCAACCAATGCTATACACTAGATACATCATGACATTTTGGACTCATGATGAACAATCAGTAAAACAACTATACAATGACATCAACAAGTTCCATCCCACCACCAGACTCACCATGGACTACTCTCCAGAATCGGTTGCATTCTTGGACGCATGCATCTCCATCAAGGTTGATCACCTCAGCACCTCACTGTACCGCAGGCCCACGGATAACCTCACGATGCTCCACTTCTCCAGCTTCTACCCTAAACACGTGAAAGAAGCCATCCCCTACGGACAAGCCCTCTGTATACACAGGAGGGTCGCAACAGACACCTCCAGGCACTGAAAGATGCCCTCATAAGAACAGTATATGGCGCTCAATTCATCAATCAACAGTTCTGACACACCACAGCGAAAAACCGCACCGACCTTCTCAGAAGACAAACATGGGACATGGCAGACAGAGTACCTTTGTTGTCCAGTACTTCCCCGGAGCGGAGAAGCGACGACATCTTCTCCGGAGCCTTCAACATGTCATCAGTGAAGACGAACATCTTGCCAAGGCCATCCCCACACCCCACTTCTTGCCTTCAAACAACCGCACAACCTCAAACAGACCATTGTCCGCAGCAAACTACCCAGCCTTCAGGAGAACAGTGACCATAACACCACACAATCCTGCCGCAGCAACCTCTGCAAGACATGCCAGATCATCAACACGGATGCCATCATCTTATATGAGAACACCATCCACCAGGTACACAGTACATACTCTTGCAACTCGGCCAACGTTGTCAATTTGATACACTGCAGGAAAGGATGTCCTAAGGAGTAGTACACTGGGGAGACAATGCAGACGCTACGACACTGATGAATGAACACTGCTCAATAGTCACCAGGCAGGAGTGTTCCCTTCCTGTCGGGGAACACATCAGAGGTCACGGGCATTCAGCCTCTGATCTTCGGGTAAGTGATCTCCAAGGCGGCCTTCACGACACACAACAATGCAGAATCATTGAGCAGGAACTAGCGCCAAGTTCCGTACTTCAGGATCTTGGGTTCATGTCACACTATCTGCCACTGCCACAACTTGCCTGGGTTTGCAAAATCTCACCAACTGTCCTGGCTGGAGACAATCCGCATCTCTTTAACCTGTGCTTAACTCTCTCTCCACTCACATTGTCCGTACCTTTAAGACTTGATGACCTGTAAAGACTCGTATTCCAACCATTATTTTGTAAATTGAGTTTGTGTCTTCATATGCCCTGTTTGTGAACAGAACTCCCACTTGCCTGATGAAGGAGCAGCACTCCAAAAGCTAGTGGCATTTGTTACCAAATAAACCTGTTGGACTTTAACCTGGTGTTGTGAGACTTCTTATTGAGTGTCTTTAAGACAGAGATAGATAGGTTCTTGATTAATAAGGGGATCAAAGTTATCGGGAGAAGACTGGAAGGTGAGGATGAGAATCATATTAGCCATGCTCGAATGGCAGAGCAGACACGATGGGCTGAATGGCCTAATTCTGCTCCTATATCTTATAGGTTTCTTTGATGAGTGGGAGGTGTGTGTCAGGTGAGTGGGAGTTAATATAATATGCCCTGTTTATGAACAGAACTCCCACTCACCTGATGAAGGAGCAGCGCTCCGAAAGCTAGTGGCTTTTGCTACCAAATAAACCTGTTGGACTTTAACCTGGTGTTGTGAGACTTCTTACTGTATAACTGAAGCATAACGGTGACCAATTCCTCTTGTAATTATAGGACAGCATTCCATTCTCCTTAATAAATTGTGGTAATTTTACAAATCCTCATCCTTGTTTTCACATTTCTTCAATGCCCCCGCCCAACGCAAAAGCACTGTGATCTCCTCCAATCACCCTTCCCCTTGGTCTGATTTGATTTATTATTGTCAGAAGTATTAGTATACGGTGAAAACCACCATTTCTTGCACGCTTTACAAAGCATACTGTTCATAGAGAAGGGAACAAGAGAGTGCAGAATGTTATTTACAGTCATAGCTAGGGTTTAAAGATCAAGTTAATGGAAGGTAGATCCATTCAAAAGTCTGACGGCAGCAGGGAAGAAGTTGTTCTTGAGTCAGTCGGTACATGACCTCAGACTTGTGTATCTTTTCCCCGACAGAAGAAGGTGGAAGGGAGAATGTCCGGGGTGCCTGGGGTCCTTCATCCTGCTGGCTGTTTTCCGAGGCAGTGGGAAAAGTTTAAAGTTTATTTATTAGTGTCACAAATACACTTACAGTAACACTGCAATGAAGTTACTGTGAAAATCCTCTTTAAGTGTAGATGGAGTCAATGGATTGGAGGCTGGTTTGCATGATAGATTGGGCTACATTTTGTAGTTTCTCACAGTCTTGGTCAGAGCAGGAGCCATACCAAGCTGTGAAACAACCAGAAAGAATGCTTTCTATGGTGCATCTGTAAAAGTTGGAGAGAGTCGTAGCAGATGTGCCAAATTTCCTTAGTCTTCTGAGAAATTAGAGGTGTTGGTGGGTTTTCTTAACTATAGTGTCGGTGTGATGGGAACTGGACAGCTTTCTCTACATTTTCCCAATTTTAACCTCTTGAACATCCTAGATTTTCATTGCTCCACTATTGATGACACCACCTTCAGCTGTCCAGACCCGAAGTTCTGGAATTCCTTCCGAAACTTTTTTCCTTTTGCTTACCTCCTTTAAGAAACTCCTTAAAACTCACCTCTTTGACCAAAATATGTCTTTAAATTTATTAGAACATAAGAACATAAGAAATAGGAGCAGGAGTAGGCCATCCAGCCCTTCGAGCCTGCCCCGCCATTCAATAAGATCATGGCTGATCTGTCGCTGCTCAGTTCCACTTTCCCG
Organism: Carcharhinus amblyrhynchos; assembly: GCF_965287045.1. Taxonomy (NCBI): domain Eukaryota; kingdom Metazoa; phylum Chordata; class Chondrichthyes; order Carcharhiniformes; family Carcharhinidae; genus Carcharhinus; species Carcharhinus amblyrhynchos. Next base: position 5,280,367 of record NW_027649781.1, on the reverse strand, counting down.
CCCTCTCCCCATAACCCTTAATCCCCTCTCTTATCAAAAACCCATCAACCCGCGTCTTAAAAATATTTAGCGAGGCAGCCTCCACCACTTCAACCGGCAGAGAATTCCAGAGATTCACCACCCTTTGAGTGAAGAAGTTCCTCCTCAACTCCGTTCTAAACCGCCCCCCTTTTATCTTGAGGCTGTGCCCCCTAGTCCTATTGTCTTTTTTGAGCGGGAAGAGTCTTTCCACCTCTATCCTATCCATCCCATTCATCATCTTATACGTCTCAATGAGATCTCCTCTCATTCTTCTAAACTCTAACGAGTACAAGCCCAGTTTATTCAGCCTCTCCTCATAGCTCAACCCCCTCAACTCCGGTATCAGCCTAGTAAACCTCCTCTGCACTCCCTCCAAGGCCAAAATATCTTTGCGCAGGTGTGGCGCCCAAAAATGCACACAGGACTCCAGTTGCGGCCTCACCAATGCCCTATACAGTGTCATATTATTATATATTATATAATATATATTATATATATTATATACACTATATTAGTGTCACAAGTAGGTTTACATTAACACTACAATGAAGTTACTGTGAAAATTCCCTAGTCGCCACACTCTGGTGCCTGTTTGTGTACAGTGAGGGAGAATTTAGCATGGCCAATGCACCAGCATGTCTTTCAGACTGTGCGAGGAAACCTGAGCACCCAAAGGAAACCCATGCAGACACGGAGAGAATGTGCAGACACCAAGATTGGTGGCATAGTGGACAGTGAAGAAAGTTATCTCTGATTGCAACAGGATCTTGATCAATTGGACCAGTGGGCTGATGAATGGCAGATTGAGTTTAAGTTAGACAAATGCGAGGTGATGCATTTTGGTTGATCGAACAAGGTCAGGACTTACTCAGTTAATGGTAAGGCGTTGGGGAGAGTTACAGAACAAAGAGATCTAGGGGTACATGTTTGTAGCTCCTTGAAAGTGGAGTCACAGGTAGACAGAGTGGTGAAGAAGGCATTCAACATGCTTGGCTTCATTGGTCAGAACATTGAATACAGGCATTGGGACGTCTTGTTGAAGTTGTACAAGACATTGGTAAGGCCACACTTGGAATACCATGTACAGTTCTGGTCACCCTATTATAGAAAGGATATTATTAAACTAGAAAGAGTGCAAAAAAGATTTACTAGGATGCTACTGGGACTTGATGGTTTGAGTTATCAGGAGAGGCTGGATAGACTGGGACTTTTTTCTCTGAAGCGTAGGAGGCTGAGGATGATCTTACAGAGGTCTATAAAATAATGAGGGGCACAGATCAGCCAGATAGTCAATATCTTTTCCAAAAGTAGGGGAGTCTAAAACTAGAAGGCATAGGTTTAAGGGGAGAGGGAAGAGATACAAAAGGTTCCAGAGGGGCAATTTTTTCACACAGCGGGTGGTGAGTGTCTGGAACAAGCTGCCAGAGGTAGTAGTAGAAGGGGTACAATTTTGTCTTTTAAAAAGCATTTAAATAGTTACATGGATAAGATGGGTATCGAGGGATATGGGCCAAATACAGGCAATTGGGATTAGCTTAGGGGTTTAAAAAAAGAAGGGTGGCATGAACAAGTTGAGCCAAAGGGCCTGTTTCCATGCTGTAAATCTCTATGACTCCACACAGATAGTGACCCAAGCTGGGAATGGAACCAAGGTCCCTGGCGCTGAGAGGCAGCAGTGCTAACCAGTGTGCCACCATGCATTTAATGAAGTGCCTTGGGGGTTTATTACTCACATTGAATGATGCTATTGTGTTTTTGTTCTTGAGAATGGTGCTGTTGTTGGCAGATTTCTGTCTATTTGTGTTGAGATGCTGTGCTGTGGTTGTACCTTTGTCAGCAGAGGAATCGGAAAGTTCTCCAGTCCAACTGGAGTGAAAGCAGGTGGAAGGCACATTCACCACAAGGATTGCAGTGGTTTACCAGCCACCGCCCTTGCAAGGGCAACCAGGATTGAAGTGAGAGATGTGAACAATGCTCACATCCTGAAAATTGAGGAGATAACCATTGGAAGGTGGCCATTTGATCGACTGTGCTAAGGCCAGCTCTTCGGTGGAATCACACTCCCCCTGCTTTATCCCTATAACACCACCTCCCCCATTCCCCACCGTTCTTCTCAACAATACCACTTTCTTTTGAAGTGTACTACCAAAGCACAATCGGAAACCGAGCACTCCACCACAATGGGCAAGGTTTATTGGGTGGCCTGTCTCATTTATGGCATTGTGGGATCTTCCTGTACGCAAAATTGGCTGTCCTTGCAAAAGAAGATGTTGATGGAGCATCCATAGATCTTGATTCTTGTGACACTATCTACAATTGGATCTGAAACCCCCCAAAACACACACTGAAACTGACATTGTAAACTACTCTGTGGTACTCCCCACACTGCAAACACACACTGAAACTGACATTGTAAACTACTCTGTGATAGTCCCCACACTCCCCCCCCACCCAAAAAAACACACTGAAACTGACATTGTAAACTACTCTGTGATACTCCCCACACTCCCCGCCAAAAAAACACACACTGAAACTGACATTGTAAACTACTCTGTGATACTCCCCACATTCCCCCCCCAAAACACACACACTGAAACTGACATTGTAAACTACTCTGTGATACTCCCCACATTCCCCCCCCAAAACACACACACTGAAACTGACATTGTAAACTACTCTGTGATACTCCCCACATTCCCCCCCCAAAACACACACACTGAAACTGACATTGTAAACTACTCTGTGATACTCCCCACATTCCCCCCCCAAAACACACACTGAAACTGACATTGTAAACTACTCTGTGATACTCCCCACATTCCCCCCCCAAAACACACACACTGAAACTGACATTGTAAACTACTCTGTGATACTCCCCACATTCCCCCCCCAAAACACACACACTGAAACTGACATTGTAAACTACTCTGTGATACTCCCCACATTCCCCCCCCAAAACACACACACTGAAACTGACATTGTAAACTACTCTGTGATACTCCCCACATTCCCCCCCCAAAACACACACACTGAAACTGACATTGTAAACTACTCTGTGATACTCCCCACATTCCCCCCCCAAAACACACACACTGAAACTGACATTGTAAACTACTCTGTGATACTCCCCACATTCCCCCCCCAAAACACACACACTGAAACTGACATTGTAAACTACTCTGTGATACTCCCCACATTCCCCCCCAAAACACACACACTGAAACTGACATTGTAAACTACTCTGTGATACTCCCCACATTCCCCCCCCAAAACACACACACTGAAACTGACATTGTAAACTACTCTGTGATACTCCCCACATTCCCCCCCCAAAACACACACACTGAAACTGACATTGTAAACTACTCTGTGATACTCCCCACATTCCCCCCCCAAAACACACACACTGAAACTGACATTGTAAACTACTCTGTGATACTCCCCACACTCCCCCCCCAAAAAACACACTGAAACTGACATGGTAAACTACTCTGTGATACTCCCCACACTAACCCCCCCAAAAAACACACTGAAACTGACATTGTAAACTACTCTGTGATACTCCCCACACTCCCCCCACTGCAAACACAGACTGAAACTGACATTGTAAACTACTCTGTGATACTCCCCACACTAACCCCCCCCAAACACACACTGAAACTGACATTGTAAACTATCTGTGATACTCCCCACACTAACCCCCCCCAAACACACACACTGAAACTGACATTGTAAACTACTCTGTGATACTCCCCACACTAACCCCCCCCAAACACACACACTGAAACTGGCATTGTAAACTACTCTGTGATAGTCCCCACACTAACCCCCCCCAAAACACACACACTGAAACAGACATTGTAAACTACTCTGTGATACTCCCCACACTAACCCCCCCAAAAAACACACTGAAACTGACATTGTAAACTACTCTGTGATACTCCCCACACTCCCCCCACTGCAAACACAGACTGAAACTGACATTGTAAACTACTCTGTGATACTCCCCACACTCCCCCCACTGCAAACACAGACTGAAACTGACATTGTAAACTACTCTGTGATACTCCCCACACTAACCCCCCCCAAACACACACACTGAAACTGACATTGTAAACTACTCTGTGATAGTCCCCACACTAACCCCCCCCAAAACACACACACTGAAACAGACATTGTAAACTACTCTGTGATACTCCCCACACTAACCCCCCCAAAAAACACACTGAAACTGACATTGTAAACTACTCTGTGATACTCCCCACATTCCCCCCCACAAACACACACACTGAAACTGACATTGTAAACTATCTGTGATACTCCCCACACTCCCCCCAAAAAACACACACTGAAACTGACATTGTAAACTACTCTGTGATACTCCCCACACTCCCCCCCCCAAAAAACACACACTGAAACTGACATTGTAAACTACTCTGTGATATTTCCCCCCACTGCAAACACACACTGAAACTGACATTGTAAACTACTCTGTGATATTCCCCCACCCCGTTAACAAAAAAGCAATCTGCAAAACAAAATTCTGTGAGTTATTAAATAAAGAATTCAATGCCTTCATTAATCTCTCCTCCCTGGTAGAATCCAGAAAGTTTTGTTTTGCATTCACAGGATGCAAGTAAGTTGGCAACAAACTTTATCCTGCCCCCCCCCGTTATGAAATAAAATGTATCAAATAAAAAGTAGGATTTCAGAATACATTGGGAAGCATTTGTGTGTGTGCGCATTACGTAACCACATCCGGATAGTGCTACAGTGCAAGGGAAGACATCAGCCCACAGACCCCGCACTTGTTTATAAGATTCCTCTCTCTCTCTCTCTGAATTTCCACACACACAGATTGAATTACAATCTCTGGACTGACATTAAGCTGTTAGTCTGCGTCACAGCAAGATGGCTACTGGTAGTAGGGGAGGAGACGTGTGTTGAATGTTTTTGATCTGACTTGGAAGAAATCTGCCTGTACAGCAGCCCCAAAGCAGAGACAGAGAGCGAGAGAAGCTGGGAGAGGCAGCAGAGAGGGTGCAGCCAGCCCCATTGTGGGTGGGTATCCTGCATTGCTTCAGGTGAGTGCTGTCAAGACAAGTTGGGGCGTAGGAGGAGGTGAACTCAAAACAGGGTGGACACACCTAGATGTATCTACTCTACGCTAAAAATAATCACCCACCCCCTCCCTCCCCTCCAGCAGGATCAAGCCTCACTGCGCATTTTTTTTTTAACCAAATTTTTTTTTTACTTCCCATTTCATGCAGATGGAGATGGAAGAGAGAGGGAAATCTTGCAGCAAATATTTCCCAGTCTGTAGAGCAAACCTCCTCTGGACAAGTGTTTGCATAGCAAGGTCTCTCATTTCTCCCACCCACTGCAACTAAAATCTGTAGATGAAATGTGAGCACAGGGTGGGAGATACTGTCAATGTGGTTAATTTCAGTTGGGGGGGGGGGGGGGGTGGGGACAGTGTAAATGTGGTTAATTTCAGTTGGGGGGGGGTGGGGACAGTGTAAATGTGGTTAATTTCAGTGGGGGGGGGTGGGCACAGTGTAAATGTGGTTAATTTCATTGGGGGGGTGGGGACAGTGTAAATGTGGTTAATTTCATTGGGGGGGTGGGGACAGTGTAAATGTGGTTAATTTCAGTGGGGGGGGGGGACAGTGTTAATGTGGTTAATTTCAGTGGGGGGGTGGGGACAGTGTAAATGTGGTTAATTTCATTGGGGGGGGGGACAGTGTAAATGTGGTTAATTTCAGTGGGTGGGGACAGTGTAAATGTGGTTAATTTCAGTGGGGGGGGGACAGTGTAAATGTGGTTAATTTCAGTGGGGGGGTGGGGACAGTGTAAATGTGGTTAATTTCATTGGGGGGGTGGGGACAGTGTAAATGTGGTTAATTTCATTGGGGGGGTGGGGACAGTGTAAATGTGGTTAATTTCAGTGGGGGGGGTGGGGACAGTGTAAATGTGGTTAATTTCATTGGGGGGTGGGGACAGTGTAAATGTGGTTAATTTCAGTGGGGGGTGGGGACAGTGTAAATGTGGTTAATTTCAGTGGGGGGGGGGACAGTGTAAATGTGGTTAATTTCAGTGGGTGGGGGGGGACAGTGTAAATGTGGTTAATTTCATTGGGGGGGTGGGGACAGTGTAAATGTGGTTAATTTCAGTGGGGGGGTGGGGACAGTGTAAATGTGGTTAATTTCAGTGGGGGGGGGGGACAGTGTAAATGTGGTTAATTTCAGTGGGTGGGGGGGGACAGTGTAAATGTGGTTAATTTCAGTGGGGGGGGGGGACAGTGTAAATGTGGTTAATTTCAGTGGGGGGGGGGGACAGTGTAAATGTGGTTAATTTCAGTGGGTGGGGGGGACAGTGTAAATGTGGTTAATTTCAGTGGGGGGGTGGGGACAGTGTAAATGTGGTTAATTTCAGTGGGTGGGGACAGTGTAAATGTGGTTAATTTCAGTGGGGGGGGACAGTGTAAATGTGGTTAATTTCAGTGGGGGGGGACAGTGTAAATGTGGTTAATTTCAGTGGGTGGGGACAGTGTAAATGTGGTTAATTTCAGTGGGGGGGTGGGGACAGTGTAAATGTGGTTAATTTCAGTGGGGGGGGGGACAGTGTAAATGTGGTTAATTTCAGTGGGGGGGGGGACAGTGTAAATGTGGTTAATTTCAGTGGGGGGGGGGGACAGTGTAAATGTGGTTAATTTCAGTGGGGGGGTGGGGACAGTGTAAATGTGGTTAATTTCAGTGGGGGGGGGGGACAGTGTAAATGTGGTTAATTTCAGTGGGGGGGGTGGGCACAGTGTAAATGTGGTTAATTTCAGTGGGGGGGGGACAGTGTAAATGTGGTTAATTTCAGTGGGGGGGGGGACAGTGTAAATGTGGTTAATTTCAGTGGGGGGGGGGACAGTGTAAATGTGGTTAATTTCAGTGGGGGGGGGACAGTGTAAATGTGGTTAATTTCAGTGGGGGGGGGGACAGTGTAAATGTGGTTAATTTCAGTGGGGGGGGGGACAGTGTAAATGTGGTTAATTTCAGTGGGGGGGGGGGACAGTGTAAATGTGGTTAATTTCAGTGGGGGGGGAACAGTGTAAATGTGGTTAATTTCAGTGGGGGGGACAGTGTAAATGGACAGTGTAAATGTGGTTAATTTCAGTGGGGGGGGGACAGTGTAAATGTGGTTAATTTCAGTGGGGGGGGGGGGAACAGTGTAAATGTGGTTAATTTCAGTGGGGGGGGGACAGTGTAAATGTGGTTAGCGCTGCTGCCCCACAGCGCCAGAAACCCAGGTTCAATTCCGGCCTCGGGTTACTGTCTGTGTGGACTTTGCATGTTCTCCCTGTGTCTGTGCGGGTTTCCTCGGGTGCTTCTGTTTCCTCCTACATTCCAAAGATGTGTGGGTTTGGTTGACTGGCCATGCTAAATTGACCCTAATGTCACAGGGATTAGCAGGATAAATGTGGGGGGAACGGGAACACGGCCTGGGTGGGATTGTGGTCAGTAGAGTTTCGAGGGGTCGAATGGCCTCCTTCTGCACTATAGGGATTCTGTGATTCTATGACAAGATGTGTGGGTTTTAAGGTAGGGATGTGCGCTTGTGTGCATTTGCATGTACATGTGTGTGTGCATGCTTGTGTGTGCATCTGCGTGCGTGTGTCTGTGGGCACGTGTCTGTGTCAAAACTGGGTCAGATCCCAACTCTGGGTCCAGTCAGGAAGGATAGTACAGGTCTTAAGAGTGTGCACAGCGGCACGGGTTTACCAGATTTACTGACCTGAAAGGGATAAATTGTGTGAACCAGTTGTGTAGGATGGGCGTGTATTGCCCTGAGGGGAGAGAGTTAAGTGGTTTGCTAATCCAAGTGTTTGACATGTTTTGGGTTGTTTGGATAGACACTCGAGAAACTCTTAATGGGAAAGGGTTGCGGTTGGAGAATGGGGAGTTTTAGGGACACAGAATCTTAACCCCTGACTGACATTTCTCTCTCTTTGTCAGCAAGGACTTTGTCCCAATATGGATGGTGGAAGTCTCTCTTTCCTCTTCCTTGCCCCACGTCACCCCCCCTCACCCCCACAAAGCCTGGTGAGGCTGAAGGTCAAATTAAAATTTCAGTCCTGAGATTGATAAATTATTGTTGGGGGATCACAGGTGGCACAGTGGTTAGCACTGCTGCCTCACAGTGCCAGGGACCCGGCTTCAATTCCTGGCTTGGTCACTGTCTGTGTGGAGTTTGCACATTCTCCCCGTGTCTGCGTGGGTTTCCTCCAGGGGCTCCGGTTTCCTCCCACACTCCAACGATGTGCATTTTAGGTGCACTGGCCATGCTAAATTGCCCCTTAGTGTCAGGAGGATTTATCAGGGTAAATACATGGGGTTATGGGGATAGGGCCTGGATGGGATTATTGCTATTGAAGGCTCAATGGGCAGAATGAGTCCATTTGACCTATTGAGTGTGCACCGCCTCTCTGATAGTGTATCTCACCCAGGCCTCCCACCCCCTTCACCCCCTCACCCCCTCTTTCACTGCAACCTCACACATTTACCATCTCACCTCCACATCTTTGGACACTAAGGGGCAATTTAGCATGGCCAATCCACCTAACCTGCACATCGTCAGACTGTGGGAGGAAACCAGAGCACCCAAAGGAAACCCACGCAGACACGGGGAGAATGTGCAAACTTCGCACAGACAGCCGGGAATGGAACCCTGGTCCCTGGCGCTGTGAGGCAGCAGTGCCTACCACTGTGCCACCGTGCCGCACCTATCTTGAGACGTTTAAACATCTGGCAATGCTGATGCTGTGGCAGCCACACTGGGGGAAGAGTGCACCAATACACCAATTACATAGGGAGTTACCATTGTAACGGTGTGCATGGAAGGTTATAACAAATCTGTGTATGATAAGAAAGCATAGATAACGTGTGTGTACGTAAGATTACTAAGATATTCTGAATAGGGTTATTGACAGGCTCTGGGCCTGCCGCCCTGACTTACTGAGTAGTCTAGGCTTAATTTATCTGTACTGTTTAAAGATTTATACAAACCAGTCCCCATTTTAACTCTGTTCCATGGGGAGACTCTCTGTCATCCCTTAGAGACCACCCTTTTACAGAGGGGAACAGACACTGAACGATCAGTTGGCTGCGTAGTAAGGTTGTTCGACAAGGGAGCGAGAGGAGACTTTAACTCTCCAAGATACATGAGTCCAAAGGCAGATAGATTGAATTCAGCATTGAAAAAAAAATCATAGAATCCCCACAGCGCAGAAAGAGGCCATTTGGCCCACCAAGTCTGTACCAACCACAATCCCACCCAGGCCCTATTCCCATTACCCTCTTTTATCCTGCTAATTCCCCTGACACTAGCATCAATTCAGCATGGCCAATCAACCTAACCCGCACGTCATTGAGATTGTAGGAAGAAACCGGAGCACCCGGAGGAAACCCACGCAGACGTGGGGAGAATGTGCAAACTCCACACAGTAATCCAAGTCAGGAATCGAACCCAGGTCCCTGGTGCTGTGAGGCAGCAGTGCTAACCCACCGTGCCGTGCAGACCCGATGCAGGTTAATTGCTAATGTCACTTGTATCAAAGACAGTGATATTATCTGAGTGTTCAAATTATTCCGCACACAATTCCCACTTTTCCCTATTACTCTCAGTAGTTAACTCAGATTGCTGATTCATTCTGAAAGTATTAATGTTAAAACTGACTCAGTCATCTGGGCTTTACAGGTTTGAATATTTTAACTACATGATTGCACATCCGTAGTTCAGTAGCTGGATAGAATTTGCAAAGACATGGACTTCCTGAGAGTGTAGAGGGAGCTTTACTCTGTATCTAACGGCGTGCTGTACCTGTCCTGGGAGTGTTTGATGGGGACAGTGTAGAGGGAACCTCTCCTCTCCTGCCTGTGCGGCCCGGGATGGAGCCTGTGGCCTGTGCGGCCCGGGATGGAGCCTGTGGCCTGTGCGGCCCGGGATGGAGCCTGTGGCCTGTGCGGCCCGGGATGGAGCCTGTGGCCTGTGCGGCCCAGTTAACTCTGAGCGCAAACACATTGACAAACCTGAGCTGGAGGGGTTTCCATTAGGAATGCTGCTCTCAGGGAAGTTAGTAGTCTGCGGCATTCCTCCTTCCCCCTCCCGTGCCCTCCCCCTCCTTCCCCCTCTCTCCCCAAAGTCTCAAGGCAGGTAGATTGAATTCAGCGCTGAAAACATCATAGATTCCCCACAGTGCAGAAGGAGGCCATTCGGCCCACCAAGTCTGTACCAACCACAATCCCACCCAGGCCCTATTCCTGTTACCCTCTTTTACACTGCTAATTCTCCTGACACTAAGGTCAATTTCGGATGGCCAATCAACCTAACCCGCACGTCTTTCGGACTGTGGGAGGAAACCAGAGCATCTGGAGGAAACCCACACAGACACGGGGAGAATGTGCAGACTCCACACAGACTGTGACCTAAGCTGGGAATCGAACCAAAGGTCTATCTGTCAATTGGAAACTTTGGAAGTGTAAATACCTGACTGCTGTTTCACTGCTACATGTGTGAGAGCACTAACAGTTTTAATTAAACAGCAGCACTAGATTATTAATTCATATCAGAGATGTAAGTGTAGATATTCTCACATTATAAACATTAGATGGTGTCTGAGAGAAGGTTATTACTTACATGGGGAGGGGCTGCAGATTGTTACGGTACAGGATCAGAAAACGACAGTGTTCAGGGACAGTAAGTGACTCAGGGCAAAAGGAGCACTGGCCTTTGTTGCAAAAGGGGTTGAGGTACAAAAATAGGGCAGCCTTGTTACAAAAGTACAGAGCCTTCTGGGGAAAGCACCCAGAGTTCTGTTTGTGTCACTATAAAGTAACAGAGTTACAGCCCCTTATGTCGGAGCTGCACTCAGCCAGGCAAGCCCAGAGTATCCCATTGCACTAGTGCCTTGTAGATAGTGGACAGACTTTGGGGGAGCCAGGAGGTGAGTTACTCACCGCAGGATTCCCAGCCTCTGACCTGCTCTTGTAGTAACAGTGTTTGTATGGCCAGTCCAGTTCAGTTTCTGGTCAATGATAACCTGCAGGATGTTGATAGTGGGGAGTTCAGCGATGGTTAGATCTTTTGTTTGCAATGGTCATTGCCTGACGCGGTAGCACAGTGGTTAGCACTGCTGCCTCACAGCGCCAGGGACCCGGGTTCAATTCCTGGCTTGGGTCACTGTCTGTGTGGAGTTTGCACGTTCTCCCTGTGTCTGTGTGGGTTTCCTCCGGGTGCTCCGGTTTCCTCCATTACCTAATCACCATTACCGAGACTAGCTGTCTATGTTCCAGATTGATTTATGCTTTTTTTAAAGGAGAAAAGTTTAAAGGGAATATTAGGGGGGGGGCTTCTTCACGCAGAGAGTGGTGGGAGTGTGGAATGAGTTGCCAGACAAAGTGGTAAATGCGGGGTCACTTTTAACATTTAAGAAAAACTTGGACGGGTTCATGGATGAGAGGGGTGCGGAGGGATATGGTTCAAGTGCAGGTCAGTGGAACTAGGCAAAAACTGGTTTGGCACAGACAAGAAGGGCCAAAAGGCCTGTTTCTGAGCTGTAATTTTCGATGGTTCTATGGTTCTATATTCCAGATTTATCAGTTGAATTTGAAATCTACCAGCTAATGGGCTGGGATTTGAACCTCTGGCCCTGCAGAGACGTTATCACAGTGTGTCACTTCTCATGGCGATTGGGACTGTGCTGTGGGTGGGGTTTGGGAGGGATTCAGAGGGGGTACCTGGTCTGGTTGTGTGTGACATGCGAGCAGTCAGGATGAGAGTCCTGGTTCCCTTCCCCCCGTGTGGTCCCTGTCGTGGTGTAGAGGGCACATGGTTGATGGAGTGATTCGTGGGGACCAGTCACTAATAACCAGTAGCTACGACACACACCACCCCCGCCCCCCCCCCGACTTCCAGTGTGAGTTTTGTGAATATCTGATTTGATTTGACTTATTATTGTCGCATGTATTAGTATACAGTGAAAAGTATTGTTTCTTGCTCACTATACAAAACATACCATTCATAGAGAAGGAAAGGAAAGAGTGCAGAATGTAGTGTTACAGTCATAGCTAGCGTGTAGAGAAAGATCAGCTTAGTGCAAGGTAAGTCTGTTCAAAAGTCTGACAGCAGCAGGGGAGAAGCTGTTCTTGAGTTGGCTGGTACGTGACCTCAGAGTTTTGTATCTTTTTCCTGACGGAAGAAGGTGGAAGAAAGAATTTCCAGGGTGCGTGGGGTCCTTAATTGTACTACTGTTGCCTCTCAGTGCCAGAGACCCGGATTTGATTCCCTGCTTGGGTCACTGCCTGTGTGGAGTCTGCATGTTCTTCCCGTGTCTGTGTGGGTTTCCTCCGGGTGCTCCGGTTTCCTCCCACAGTCTGAAAGACGTGCTGATTGGTGCAATGGCTGTGCTAAATTCTCCCTCAGCGTACCTGAACAGGCGCTGGAGTGAGGCGAGTAGGGGATTTTCACAATAACTTCACTGCAATGTTAATGTAAGCCCACTTATGACACTAACAAATAAACTTTAAAAGGACTGCTTTGCCGAGACAGCGGGAAGGGTTGACAGAGTCAGTGGGTGGGAGGCTGGTTTGCGTGAAGGACTGGGCTACGTTCACAACCGTTTTGTAGTTCCTTGCGGTCTTGGGCGGACCAGGAGCCATACCAAGCTGCGGTACAACCAGAAAGAATGCTTTCTGTGGTGCATCTGTAAAAATTTGGTGAGAGTTGTAGCGGATGTGCCAAATTTCCTTAGTAGTGAAATGGTGCCACCTTCTGGTGATGCAGCATGTGACATGAAGGTCATGTGATGACAATCTCGCAGTCAATAGGTTCAGAGCAAGTCATCTGATTGTAACAATTTAGATACAACAGTAACACTGGCTGCCAGCAAGCTGTGTGTGCCTAGGTTGGTGAAGACTTCAAGGTGGAGCTCATGCTGTGAGTACGCACATTGCTGGAGAACTTGCTTGCCTTTATGGCCTGACTGAACTTATCTGTGGCACCCCCAGAGACTGCCTCATTTGCTGAGAGTTGTGCTGTACTGAGACAGACCATTTAGCCCCATCCTGGTGTTTGTGCTCCATCTGAGACTCTTCATCCCCCTCTCTCTCTCTCTCTCTCTCTCCCCCTCCATCAGTGTTCAGTCTCCACCCAGTTTTCCCTCAAATGCTCGGGAGTGATTTTGCCTCAGAGAGCACTCTCCGTGCTTCGCAAGTTACATGATTCTGAGGCTCTGACCTCTTACTGGGCCACCCCTTGGGATTTGAGGGGAAAGTCCAGTGTGTTCTGTCTTTCTTTGTAGCCTTGCAGCTGTTTTAAAGTTTTATTTATTAGTGCCACAAGTAGGCTAACGTTAGCAGGGTCCCGGGTTCAATTCCTGGCTTGGGTCACTGTCTGTGTGGAGTTTGCACATTCTTTCCGTGTCTGTGTGGGTTTTCTCCGGGTGCTCCGCTTCCCTCTCACAGTCCAAAGATATGCAGATTGGCCATGATAAATTGCCCCTTAGTGCCCCGAGGTGTGTAGGTTTGGGAGATTAGAGCAGTAAACATATGGGGTTACGGAGATAGGGTTGGGAGGGAGGGCCCTGGTTAAGATGCTTAGTCAGAGAGTTGGTGCACAGTTGATGGGCCAAATGGCTTCCTTCTACGCTAGGGATTCTATTTGGAATCAAAGGTTGTGGGAAGATGGGAGAGTGGAGTTGAGAATCATGTCAGCCATGATTGAATGGCGGAGCATACGCGATGGGCTGAATGGCCTAATCCTGCTCCTATATATAATGGTCTTATTGTTTTTACTGTTCACAGCTTTGAGGCATTGGGAGTGTCCTGCCTGCACCACGTAATGTACTCACCGTGCCAGGGTCAGCACTGCGTACTGTGCAGAGAACCCGCTGCTCGATGCCAACCTGAGGGGAGACGGGATATCCTTGGACCTCAAGCGGACCCTCTCTTTTAACCCAGTGGACTCCCACCTCAGTGTAAGTGGTGCTCTCTGTCTGTACCTCCTGGGCAGGTAACGTCATTGAATGAACGCCAAGTGCCAGTGCGGCGCACTGTGCAACCATACAGGTAGGCCCAGGCTCCACCCTTTGCCAGTGGGGAGTCACTTCCCTGGCCTCTGTTTCCCCAATGCCCGGAAAAATGTTTGTTCCCCTCTTCCAGAGTTTATCAGATGTGGAAGATGACCATTTTCGGACAAGTCATTCGGGATTGTTGAGGGAAAAGGAATCTCCCTTTCTCTAAGGGAGCAGACTCGATGGGCCGAGTGGCCTATTTCTGCTCCTGTGTTGTAAGGACTGCTGAGACTTGTGCTCATCTGGTTACTGACCGAATTACAACCCCTTTAAAATTTTGAACACTCTATCACATCTCCTCTCCACCTTTCCCGCTGTCAAGAGAACAAGCCCTCAGCTTCCTTGGTCTGTTCACATGGACTGAAGTCCCCCTTTTCTGGCATGGCGGCACAGTAGTTAGCACTGCCGTCTCACAGTGTCAGGGACCCAAGTTCAATTCCTGACTCAGGTCACTGTGTTGAGTTTGCACATTCTCCACGTGTCTGCGTGGGTTTCCTCCCACAGTCCAAAGATATGGGTTAGGTTGATTGGCCGTGCTAAATTGACCCTAGTGTCAGGGGACTATCAGGATAAATATAAAGAGTTATAGTGATAGGGTCTGGGTGGATTATTGTTGGTGCAGACTCAATGGGCCGAATGGCCTCATTCTGCACTGCAGGGATTCTGTGATTCTATTCGCAGAATCCCTACAGTGCAGACACTGCTTGCTGACATCTCGGCAGAGGCAGGAAGTAGGGATAATTTTGGATGGGCTGTCAGGTCCGGAAAGAGATGGGGGAGCAGCGTTATCCTCCGACCACACACACACAACACCATCTGTAAAGAGGAAAAGCCAGCTAAAAGTCACAGGGTTAACTGGGCCCACTGCAGGCCAATCGACCTGGATTAGGGAATGAGATGAGTGAGAGGCTAAATGTCAGGGAACATTTGGATACTTCCGAACTGGACTGAGGCAGGTTCAAGGGCTTGAAGAGATTTCAGCCTCAAATAACTCGGCTGCCCTTGGAACATGGCAATCGTTAGCAGTAATTTTGGGGAAATCATGCAACAGTTACGTCACAGTTGGATGTCGCCAGTCCTGTGCAGAAGGAGGCCATTCCATCCATCGACAACAATCCCACCCAGCCCTATCTCCGTAACCCCACATATTTAACCCTCCTAATCCCTCTAACCTACGCAGTCCGGGACACTAAGGTTCAATTTAGCACGGCCAATGCACCTCACCTGCACATCTTTGGACTGTGGGAGGAAGCTGGAGCACCCGGAGGAAACCCACGCAGACACGGGGAGAATGTGCAAACTCCACACAGACAGTGACCCAAGCCTGGAATCAATCTCAGGTCTCTGGCGCTGTGAGGCAGCAGAGCTAACCACTGTGCTACCATGCCGCCCGTTCCTCCATGGTGAGACATTGAATGGAGATGTATCCAGTCCTGGGCATCTCCAAGGTGGGACCTGCAGTGGAAATATTCTAAGCCATCCAATGTCGAGGGACCTGGATTCTCCCCCTCAATAAATGTCCCTCTGTTTTCTTCCTGTAATATAATTCTGGAAGAACCCTTAGAAACATTAAGATACAGGGGGATCGAGGTGTTCGGGTCCACCATTCCCTAAAAGTGGCAACACACGTGTCCAAGGTGATTAAGAAGGTATACGGCATGCTTGCCTTCATCAGCCGGAGCACAGAGTACAGGAGTTGGGACATCATGTTGTAGCTATATAAAATCTGAGGCTGCATTTGGGGCATTGCTTGCAGTTCTGGGCATTGCCACACTATCAGAAGGATGTGGAGAGAGTGCAAAAAGGAGGTTTGTGAGGATTTTGCCTGGTCTTGTTGGCTCTGTGAGGAGAGGTTGAATAAACTGGGATTGTTTTCACTGGAAAGACGGAGGCTGAGGGGAGACCTGATAGAGGCCTATAATATGATGAGAGGCATAGACAGGGTGGATGGTCAGAGGCTTTTTCCCAGGGTGGAAGTGTCAATTACAAGGGGGCACTGGTTCAGGGGGAGAGGGGGAAAGTTTAAGGGAGATATGCGGGGGAAGTTTTTCACGCAGAGAGTGGTGGGTGCCTGGGATGTGCTGCCTGAGGAGGGGGTGGAAGCAGGCACATTAACAAGAGCCATCTGGATGGGAACGTGAATAGGGAGGGAATAGAGAGATACGGACCGAGTAAGGGCAGAAGGTTTTTCTTAGTTTAGTTACAGCATCATGACCAGCACAGGCTTGGAGGGCCGAAGGGCCTGTTCCTGTGCTGTATTGTTCTTTGTTCTTTATTCTCTTAGTTCTTTGTGTTTTTTTTTTGACGTGGTTTCTCTGTGCTTCCTGTAGATAACAGCCTGTCCCCACAAACACCATGGAGGGCGGGACTGTGGGGAAAAGTCCAAAGGTCAGAAGAAGCAGCTCCTGCACGCCGGCGAGTAAACCACGAGCGCGAGCGAGCCGGGCCGGCGCCAAACCTCGGCTGTGGGAAGGTCAGGATGTGTTGGCCAGGTGGACCGATGGCCTACTCTACCTGGGGAACATCCGGAAGGTGAGAGATGGGGCGGGGAACGCTGGGGTGGGCAATGCCAGGGTGGGGAACGCTGGGGCGGGCAATGCCAGAACGGGTAACGCCAGGGCAGGACGGAGATGTGAGGACCAGCTCAAAATGTCTCCTCTTGCAGAGAAGGAACTCAAGGCGATGATGGCAGAACGAGAAGGCTATTCCCACTGGGAAAGGTTGAATAGGCCGACTCTACATCCTCTGGGATGGAGAAGGGAAAGGGAGTGGGGGGGTGGGGGGGGGTGGGGTTGTGTGTGCGTGACCTGAATGAGATTGTGAAAGGTTCGCCTCGGGTAGATGTTGCAGAGGGAAGGGGAGATGGTGGACCAGTGATATTGTCACTGGAACAGTAATCCAGAGGCCCCAGACTTGTGGGAGACACGAGTTCAAATCCCACCAGGACCGCTGGTGAAATTTAAATTCGGTTAGTGAAGTGTGGAATTTAAAAAAAAAACTTTGGCTTTCTTGAATGGTGCCATGAAACCATTGTCGTAGAAACCAGTCTGATTCACGAATGTCCTTTAGGAAATCTACTGTCCTTACCCTAAATAGACGTTCGGAAGTTCTTCCTGGAAGGTGGGACGGAGGAGAGGGGCGGGGAGGTGGATGGATGGAGTGAGCAGAGGTAGGGAGGGAGTAAATAAGTAGAAGGTGTATTAATGGAGGATTGGAAGTAGAAGGAGGATGGATGGATGGGTGGACAGATAAATGCAGGGAGGAGAAGAGATGGATGGAGCGATGGATAGATGGATGGAGGGAGGGGAGGAGATGATGGAGGGAGGGAGTGAGCAGCAGGTTGGATGGAGGGAGGAAGGGAGGAGTGGGATGGATGGACAGATGGTAGAAGGAGAGGGATGGATAGATGGATGGAGGGAGGGAGGAGAGGGATGGATGGGACAGAGGGATGGATGGGAGATAGATGGACGGAGGAGGAGGGGGAGGGAAGAGAGGGATGAATGGGGATGGATGGATGGAGGAGGGCGGGGGGGATGAGTCAGAAAGGTGGTGGGGAGGGGTGAACCACGTGCTTTCCTTTATGTAGATGTATCTCTGCCTTACTCTGTGCCAGAGGTGGAAGGGTAGATTTGCGAGGGTGGGTTAAAGGGGGAAATAACCCTCGCTGGTACTGCCTGGTCTCTCTGCGGGTTGGGGGGGGGGGGTCTCTCTGCGGGTTGGGAGGGATGACCCTCGCTGGCACTGCCCTGTCTCTCTGCGGGTTGGTGGGGGGGAGGAGTAAACCTCACTGGTACTGCCCGCTCTCTCTGCGGATTCTCTATCACGGTCTCTTGTTTGCTCTACCCATCCCCATTCCCTGGCTCTTTCAGGTGGACCGGTGGAAGCAGCTCCTCCTCGTTCGGTTTGAGGACAACTCTGCGTTCTGGGTTTTGTGGAAGGACATCTATCCCCGTAAGTAGAAAACCAGAAGGCAGAGGAGCAGAAGTAGGCCATTCTGCCCATCGAGTCTGCTCCGCTATTCAACGTGACCGTGACTGATCTGATGTGATGATCTTCAATCCACTCTCCTGTTTTATCCCCATATTCCTCGATTCCTTACTGATTAAAAATCTATTTCTGCCTTGAATAACGACCTCTACAGCCCCCTGCGGTAAAGAATTCCACTCACTGAGAGAGGACATTTCTCCTGAGGGGAGATGGTGGTATACTGTTATTGTAACTGGACCAGTAATCCAGAGGCCCCAGCTAATGCTTTGCAATCAATCCCCACCACGGCAATGTGAATCCAACTAACAAAATATGGAATTAAAAAATTAGCTAATCATCGATTGTTGGAAAATCCCGTCTGGTTTACTCATTTCCTTTTGGCATGGAATCGTAAAATCCCTACAGTGCAGAAGGAGGCCATTCAGCCCATTGAGTAAGCACTGATTCTCTAAAAGGGCATCTTACCCAGGCCCTCCCCTCTGCCCTATCCCTGTATCTCCGCGCATTTACCATGGCCAATCCACCTAACCTGCACATCCTGAGGCACCAAGGGACAATTTAGCGTGGCGAATCCAACTAACTTGCATATCTTGGGGCATGAAGGGACAATTTAGCATGGCCAGTTCACCTAATCGACATGTCTTTGGACACTAAGGGGCTATTTACATGGCTAATCCACCTAACCTGCATATCCTGGGACACTAAAGGACAATTTAGCATGGCCAATTCACCTAACCTGCACATCTTTGGAGTGTGGAAGGAAACTGGAGTACCCGGAGGAAACCCACACAGACACGGGGAGAACATGCAAACTCCACACAGACAGCGACCCAAGCCGGGAATTGACCCTGGGTCTCTGAAACTGTGAGGCAGCAGTGCTACCCACTGTGCTATCGTGCCGCCCTTACCTGGTCAAGACTACAAGTGACTCCAGACCCACAGCAATGTGGTTAACTTTTAACTGCCCTCTGTAATGGCCTAGCAAGCTGCTTATTTCAAGGGCAGTTAGGGACAGGCAACAAATGTTAGTCCAGCCAGTGATGCCCACATTCCATAATTAATAATAAAAAGTTAGTCAATCTCCCCTTGTTCAGAGTCATGCCTTTTACTTGATGGTGGGACATACCGGACAGACTTTGAGTGTTGCGGCATGGAGAGACTTGTTGCTGAAACTTTTGTTCTGATGAGTGCAAGACAAAACACAAGAATACCAAATTTCAAACCTTCGTTATACTGCGGGAGAAAAGGATTGATTAACAAGTGGACTCCGCTGAGGTGTGGCCAACCTCCCAGTGGAAGGGCTTCTAGTTCCCTGTGACCCAGGTGGTGCTGGGAAGCCTGTCGTTCTCTGTGGCCTCCACCATGGCAAACACCTCCGCCACAGTCCACATGCCAACCAGTCAGCACCCAGTTTCCCTTGTAGTATAAATTGCCACCATCGTTTAAAAGTTGGCATTCTTGTGTTTGTCCAGATTAGTGTGGAATAGAAAATTGCTGTGACTATATCTCTCTTTGGCAAGGTTCAAGTTCTAATAGAATCCCTACGGTGCAAAAGGAGGCCATTCAGCCCATCAAGTCTGTACCAACCACAATTTCACACATGCCCTATTCCTGCAACCCCAGCTTGCTAATTCCTGATGCTAAGTGGCAATTTAACACAGCCAATCCGCCTAACCTGCACATGTTCGAACTGTGAGAGGAAACCGAAACACCCGGAGGTAACCCACGCAGACAGTAACCCAAGGCCAGAATTGAACCAGGGTCCTGGCGCTGTGAGGTAGCAGCTCTAATTGTAGAATCACAGAATCCCACAGTGTAGAAGGAGGCCATTTGGCCCATCAAATCTGCACCGACCACAATCCCAAACAGGCCCAATCCCCATATCCCCGCACATTTACCCTGCTGGTCCCCCTGACACTAAGGGGCAATTTAGTATGGCCAATCCACCTAACCCGCACGTGTTTGGAGCTGTGGGAGGAAACCGGATCACCCGGAGGAAACCTATGCAGACATGAGGAGAACGTGTAGACTCCACACAGACAGTGACCCAAGCTGGGGATCGAACCCGTGTCCCTGGCGCTCTGAGGCAGCAGTGCTAACCACTGTGCCACTGTGCTGTACCACCAAGAGCAAGTGTGGTGAATGTGCCGATCTCACTGCCTCGCGTCGCTGTGACGTACTGTTAATCGAAGCCGCTCTCTCTCTTTTCCTTCCAGCTGCCCTCCCTGGGACGGAACACATCTGCTGCCTCTGCAATGATGCCACCTCCAACCAGGGCAACCAGATCGTGAACTGTGCCAAGTGCAAGCAAGGTAACAGGGAAGGGGTAGCGGCTGCACAGAGCGCGCTCTGCTGCGTCTGCGTTCCATCACTGTCATCCACAAACTTTTCCCCAGTGAGACGCCAGTAGAGTCACCTTAGAGCGGTATGCTGGCACAGTGGTTAGAACGGCTGGGTCACAGCGCCAGGGACATGGGTTCAATTCTGACCTCGGGTCACTGCCTGTGTGGAGCCTGCATGTTCTCCCCGTGTCTGCGTGGGTTTTCTTCGGGTGCTCCGGTTTCCTCCCACACTTCAAAGATATGCGGGTTAGGTGAATTGGCCATGCTAAATTGCTCCTTGTGTCAGGAGGACTAGCTAGGGTAAATAAGTGGGATTATGGAGATAGGGCCTGGGTGGGATTGTGGTCGGTGCAGCCTTGATGGGCCGAATGGCCGCCTTCTGCACTCTAGGGATTCTGTGATTATAGAAAGGATATTATTTAACTAGAAAGAGTGCAGCAAAGATTTACTCGGATGCTACTGGGACTTGATGGTTTGAGCAGCTGGATAAACTGGAATTCTTTTATCTCTGGAGGCTGAGGATGATCTTATAGAGGTCTATAAAATAATGAGGGGCACAGATCAGCCAGATAGTCAATATCTTTTTTCAAAGGTAGCGGAGTCTAAAGCTAGAGGGCATAGGTTTAAGGCGAGAGGGGAGAGATACAAAAGTGTCCAGAGAGGCAGTTTTTTCACACAGAAGGTGGTGAGTTTCTGGAACAAGCTGCCAGAAGTAGTAGTAGAGGCAGGTATAACTTTGTCTTCTAAAAAGCATTCAGACAGTTACATGGGTATGATGAGTATAGAGGGATATGGGCCAAATGTGGACAATTGGGACTAGCCTAGTGGTTTAAAAAGAGGAGCGGCATGGACAAGTTGGGCCGAAGGGCCTGTTTCCATGCTGCAAACCTCCATGACTCTGAGAACGGGAGTTAAAATCATTGAGAAATAGTTTTGATGTTAGCAGTGTCTCCTCAGCTGTTGTGGTAGTTCTTGTGAGCCTCTCCAGTGCTCGAGCCCAACATTCGGGCTGACTTTGAGGTGCTTTAAAATGTTACGCCATTAGCACCCTTGCATTTGCGCACACTCGCTTGAGCTATTAAACCGAGGCCTAGTCTTCCTGCTGCAGTATACGCTGAGGGTCCTGTGTCAGTATTCTCAGCTCAGTAAGAAGTCTCACAACACCAGCTGAGGAAGGAGCAGTGCTCCAAAAGCTCGTGATTCCAAATAAACCTGTTGGACTTTAACCTGATGTTGTGAAACTCCTTATTGTGGCTACCCCAGTCCAACGCCGACATCTCCACATCACTGTTATGCTCAGGGGATACAGAAATCAGTAACTCCCCCTCTTAGTTTGTAACCGTGCCCCCTTCTCCATAGCTGCCAACTCATTGGCCAATACATGCACAGAAGCCCCACCCTCCCCTTTAGCTGCCAGCTCATTGGCCATAACACCCACAGATGGCACCCCCCCCCACCCAAGCCAGCTGAGTGCTGATTGGCCAATACATTCATAGAAACCCCACCCTCCCTTCTAGCTGTCAGTTGATTGGTCAATACACCCACAGAAGCCCCCCCCCCAGCTGTCAGCTGATTGGTCAGTACATCTACAGAAGCCCTGCCCCCAGCTGTCAGCTGATTGGCCAATACATCCACAGAAGCCCCACCCTCCCTTCTAGTTGCCAGCTGATTGGCCAATACATCGACAGAAGCCCCACCCCCTTCTAGCTGCCAGCTGATTGGCCGATATGTCCACAGAAGAAGGTGCCAGGGTTTAATAATCCAGAGAATTCCCTCTAGCGGTCCCGAGCAAAGTATGGCCCCACCTGGCTGTGCCTCATTTGCCTCAGGATCAACGTTGATCGCTCTTTTGACCCAACAAGTCGGAAAACGATGCCTTTAGCTGCAGCTTACATTCTGGATTCGGTCCTTTTTTTTTGCTTCAGTTTTGGGACATGGGTGTCGCTGGCACAGCATGGTGGTTGGCATTGCTGCCTCACAGCACCATGGACCTGGATTCGATTCCAGCCTCGGGTCACTGTCTGTGTGGAGTCAGGACATTCTCCCCATGTCTGTGTGGGTTTCCTCCGGGTGCTCCAGTTTCCTCCTACAGTTCAAAAGACTAGGGGATTTTCATAGTAGTTTCAATGCAATGTTAATGTAAGCCTACTTGTGACACTAATAAACAAACTGTAAATTTTAAAGGCGCTTTGACAAAGGGTCACCTGGACTCGAAACATCAGCTTTTTTCTCTCCTTACAGAGGATGCCAAACCTGCTGAGATTTTCCAGCATTTTTCCTTTTGGTTTGTAAACTTTAAAACTTGTATTCATGCTGCCAGGGTACCACCAAGAGTGCCACGCCCCCAAGATCGAGGCTGATGTCCGGCCCTCTTGGATTTGCCGTTCCTGTATCTTTGCTGTGGCCACCAAGGTAAGATCAGCATTGCTGATTTTTTTTTTTATTGAATTCAAATTCCACCATCTGCCATGGCGGGATTTGAACCCGGGTCCCTAGAACGTTAGCTGAATTTCTGGGCGGCGTGGTGGCTCTGCTGCCTCACAATGCCAAGGACCTGGATTTAATTCCAGCCTCGGGTCACGGTCTGTGTGGAGTCTGCACATTCTCCCCGTGTCTGCGTGGGTTTCCTCCGGGTACTCCGGTTTCCTCCTACAGTCCAAAGATGTGCAGGTTAGTTGCATTGACCGGAAAAGGCACCGGAGTGGGGCGACTAGGGGAATTTCACAGTAACTTCATTACAGTGTTAATGTAAGCCTACTTGCAGGCTTGTAGGCACTAATAAGTAAACTTTAAATTTAAATTTTCCTCTGGGTGCTCTGGTTTCCTCCCGCAGTTCAAACGATCTGGGGGATAGGTGGATTGGCCATGTTAAATTGCCCCTTAGGGGGATGCATGGGGTAACAGGGATAGGGGCTGGTTAGGATTGTGGCCAGTGCAGACTCGATGGGCCGAATGGCCTCCTTTCGCACTGTAGGGATTCTGTGATTCTGGGTTGGTAGTCTAGCGATAATACCACTAGGCCATTGCCTCCCTCGAGTTATTGAATTGAAGTGGATTTAATCCATTGGGATTCTCCTTTATGGAAGAGAATGGAATGCGTGGATGGGATTGAATCCGTTGGGATTTCTGTATGAAGGGACTGGTTTGCATCCGCTGGGACATCGGGATGAGATTGGATTAGAAGGGAGGCAGATTGGCTGTGGAGGTCTGCGCCTCGTCACCCAGCGCTTGCTTAAGTTATAAATGTTTACGCGCGCGTGTGCTTAATGTTTGCGGCAGAAAGGAGGTGCGTTGAAGAAGGGACCATACGCCAAAGCTATGCTGACCATGAAGAGGGTGCTCCCCTACGAGCTCAAGTCACTCGACTGGGACTCTCAGCATCTCTCCAATCAGCAGCAGTGTTACTGTTACTGTGGAGGCCCTGGAGAGTGAGTATTTCCTCCGCCTTATCTGCCTACTTCATAGAACCACACAATTCTTCAGCCCATCGAGTCCATACCAACACTGACCTCCCACCTAATCCCATCTACCAGCACTTGGCCCATAGCCCTGAATGTTCTGATGTGCCGAGTGCTCATCCAGGTACTTTTTAAAGGATGTGAGGCATCCTGCCTCCACCACCCTCCCAGGCAGCGCATTCCAGAGCCTCACCACCCTCTGGGGAAAAAGATTTTTCTTCAGATCCCCCCCTAAACCTCCTGCCTCTCACCTTGAACCCGTATCCTCTTGTGACTGACCCTTCAACTAAGGGGAACGGTTGCTCTTATCCACTTTGTCCACGTCCCTCATAATCTTGTAGACTTCTATCAGGTCTCCTCTCAACCTCCGTCGCTCCAGTGAGAACAAACTAAGTTTCTCCAACCTCTCCTTGTAGCTACTTCCCTCCATATCAGACAACATCCTGATAAATCTTTTCTGTACCCTCTCCAAAGTCTCCACATCCTTCTGGTAGTGTGGCGACCAGAATTGAACACTGTATTCCAAGCAGGGCCTAACTAAAGTTCTATAAAGCTGCAGTATGCCTTCTTGACTACCTTCTCCACCAGCATTGCCACTTCCAGTGACCCGTGTACCTGTACACCCAGATCCCTTTGCCTATCAATACTCTTAAGGGTTCTGCCATTTACTGTATATTTCCTGTCTGTGTTAGACCTTCCAAAATGCATTACCTCACATTTGTCCGGAGTAAACTCCATCTGCCATCTCTCTGCCCAAGTCTCCAACCGACCTATATCCTGCTGTATCCCCTGATGGTCCTCATCGCTATCCACAAATTCACCAACCTTTGTGTCATCCTCAAACTTACTAATCAATCCGGTTACATTTTTCTCCAAATCATTTATATGTATTACAAACAGAAAATATCCCAGCGCTGATCCCACTTGTCACAGCCCTCCATTCAGAAACACACCTTCCACTGCTGCCCTCTGTCTTCTTTGACCGAGCCAGTTTTGTATCCACCGTGCCAGCTCACCTCTGATCCCATGCGACTTCACCTTCTGCACCAGTCTGCCATGAGGGACCTTGTCAAAGTCCTTACTCGAGTCCATGTAGACAACATCCACTGCCCTACCCTCCTCATTCATCTTCGTCGCTTCCTCAAAAAACTCAACCAAGTGAGACACAACCTCCCCTTCACAAAACCATGTTGCCTCTCACTAATACATCCTCTTAATTCCAAGTGGGAGTAAACCCTTTCTCGAAGAACTCTGTCCAATAATTTCCCTACCACTGATGTAAGGCTCACCGGCCTGTAATTACCTGGATTATTTTGCTACCCTTCTTAAACAAAGGAACAACATTGGCTAATCTCCAATCCTCTGGGACCTCCCCTGTAGCCAGTGAGGATACAAAGATTTTTCTCAAGGCCCCATCTGTTTCCTCCCTTGCCTCTCTCAATCCTCTGATTGGGTATATCCCATCAGGCCCTGGGGACTTGTCTACCTTAATGTTTCTGAAGAACCCCTAGACCAGCTCCTTTTTGATCTCAACATGACTCAAGCTATCTACATACCCTTTCTCAGACTCGATGGGCTGAATGGTGTCCTTCTATACTGTCGGGATTCTATGATTCTAACCTCACTGTTAACCACTCAGCCAATCTTTGTGTCATCTGCAAACTTACTAATCCTACCCCTCACATAGTCATTTATGTAAATGATGAGTAATCGGGCGCCCAGCACAGATCCCTGTAGTACGTCACTGGACACTGGCTTCCAGTCACTAAAGCTGCCTTCTGTCACTGCCCCCTGTGTCTTCATCTTGGAGGGGAACCTCCAGGCGGTGGCATTTCTATGTATCTGCTGCCCTTGTCTTTCTAGATGGTAGCAGTGGTGGGTTTGGAAATCTACAGTGCAGAAGGAGGCCATTCAGCCCACTGATTCTGCACCGATCACAATCCCACTCAGGCCCTATCCCTGTAACCCCAGGCATTTACCCCAGCTAGTCCCCCTGACTATTGAAGGAGCCTTGGCAAGATCCCACAGTGCATCTTGTAGATGGCACACATGGTGGCACGTGTGGGGAGAGGTGGGTGTGTGTAGAATTCTGTCTGCCAAGAGAGGCAGTGACTGGTGGGACTGGTGACCAGGTCTGCTGTGCAGTGAGGTATAAATAAGATTCCCCTTGTTAATGCATGGGCCATGCTAAATTCTCCTTCAGAGTGCCCAAACAGCTCCCGGAGTGTGGTGACTAGGGGATTTTCACAGTAACTTCATTGCAGTGTTTAAATGTGAGCCTACTTGTTACACTAATCAATAAAGGTGAACTTTTGATGATCTGTGTACCTGGTTGCCTCATGTCTCTGTTAGCCTCCACTTAGAATCGTAGAGTGCAGAAGAGGCCATTCGGCCCATCGAGTCAGCACCGGCACTTTAGGAACACCTGAACCCCCAGCTCATCCCATCTGCCAGCAATTCCGAGCTTTTTCATCTTCCAGACAAATTCTGGAACACGATTGTCTGTCAGATCTGCTTCAAACTCGTGAATCCTCAAAGTATCCCGACTAGTTAGTTGGTTTCCCGTTTTCCCTAACCCACTCTGCAACTTGACTGCCTGTGTTCGCAACACTACAATCAGTGACTTCACCTCTCCAATATTTAGTTAAACTGCAGCCGGAGATTGTGATGGACACTGTAATGTCCTAACTATGTTAGGGGTTGTGGGTTTTACGCAAAAACAGAAAAAGATGTGGCTTGCACGCGGAGATTCAATCTAACAGCAAGGGATTTATTAAAGGGATTGAAATTGTTGCCCAGACAGAGGAGAAGCTGAGTGTACATGGGAGCCGGTGAAGTACCCTCACCATCAAATCTGGGGATAAGGCCTTAAATGCTATCATGCAACCAGTTAAATATGTAACAGACCCCGAGGGGGTTTCCTTTTGTTCTTCCATCAGGTGGAACCTGAAGATGCTGCAATGTTGCCGGTGTCAGCACTGGTTCCATGAGGCATGTACCCAGTGTCTGAGCAAGCCACTACTCTACGGGGACAGGTGAGACACCTGGGCACAGCATCCTGTGCCCATCCCTTGTTTTTATACCCGGTAGGTTCAGTGTCGCGATACAGGGCCCTGTGCCCATCTGTCCCCCGTCAGTGAGGATAGTCACAAAGAGTGCTGGGAACTTCCTTTAAGTTCCAACAAAGAATCCTTTGACCTACGTATTTTTTCCTTTATTCTTTCTTGGGATGTGGCCATCGCTGGCAAGGGCAGCACTTGTTAGAAGGTATTTAATTGCTTCTAAATTGCTTTAAGATGCCATGAGGTTGTGTAGGACGAAACATAAGCTGATTAACCGTGGGTTAAATCAGAGACCAGCACCACACTCTATTAATAAAACCAATCAGTGATTTATCTGTGGTTCCCCAACCTGTAAAACTGGGATTAATCTACTCGCTTGATCCACTGTTGACTACTTAATTCCACCTCTACACTCCCAGGACAGGTACAGCACAGGGTTAGATACAGAGTAAATCTCCCTCTACACTGTCCCCATCAAATACTCCCAGCACAGGTACAGCACGGGGTTAGATACAGAGTAAAACTCCCTCTACACTGTCCCCATCAAATACTCCCAGCACAGGTACAGCACAGGGTTAGATACAGAGTAAAACTCCCTCTACACTGTCCCCATCAAATACTCCCAGCACAGGTACAACACAGGGTTAGATACAGAGTAAAGCTCCCTCTACACTGTCCCCATCAAATACTCCCAGCACAGGTACAGCACAGGGTTAGATACAGAGTAAAGCTCCCTCTGTATTATCACAAGTTAGATACACATCCGTCAATATATTCCAGGCCCTCGTTAAGTCAGAGTTTTTTGTCCTGTGTAAATAGATGTGATGTTTTGCACCAAATATAGTTTTCAAACCGCCTAAAGGATTAGCGATTAACCTTCGGCCTTCTGTTGAACATTCTAGGTTTTACTTATTTGTGTGCTGTGTCTGTACTGGTGGCGCGGAGTATGTGAAGCGACTGCCCCTCGAATGGTAAGTACAGTGTCCTTAACTACAATGGTGTTGCTTTTATAAAGAACAGTGACATTGGTAACCACTGCACCTTCCAAAGGATGGACTGGCCTTGGAGGGAGGTCTGTGTAGATTTACAGAATGAAGCCTGAATTCCGAGCGTTCAGTCACAAGGAGTGATTAAAGAAACTCGGGCTGTGTTTCCTGGAATGTAGAAGATTCAGGAGTGATTTTAATTGTAATTGCTAAGATAGGGCAGCACGGTGGCACAGTGGTTAGCACTGCTGCCTCACAGCGCCAGGGACTCAGGTTCGATTCAGGCCTCAGGTCACTGTCTGTGTGGAGTTTGCACATTCTCTCCGTGTCAGTGTGGGTTTCCTCCGGGTGCTCCGGTTTCTTCCCACAGTCCAAAAATGTTAACTGTGTGGATTTACGGGAATAGAGCGGATGTGAGAGCCTGGGTAGGATTCTGTTTCAGAGAGTCGGTACAGACCCAATGGGCCAAATGGCCTCCTTTAGCACTGTAGGGATTCTGTGGATTTTGTTGAAGTAGTTAAGAGCATTCGCCGACATTTTAACCTTCTTATTGAGCAGGGCGTGTGTGCTGTATGTTCCACCCTGACGTACTCAGGTGAACCTTTTGTGGCTTCCCCTCAATGCAGTGAAATTTGTACAAACGGGAACTAATGGAGGCCGTTTGGCCCATCCATCCAGCCCTAACCCCAGTGTTTGGTGCGCAGTCCTGTCGGCCAAAGTGCACCCCCAAATAATGTTGATAAACGCAATGTGAAATTTCTAGCCTCTCAGGCAGTGAGTTTGTGGCCCACACCCACACTCTGGGGGGCAATGTGTCTCTAACTCCCCTCTAATCCTTATATCAATTATTTTAAGTCTATATTACACCCCCCCCATACCCGCACCCCCAAGGGTGAGGGAAAAGTCTTGGGTTCAATGGGGAGTCTTTTTTATCCAGCATCCACAGCTCCATCTTTGGGATTGAACACTCACACAGCTCTGTCCCAGGGACTGAGGGCTTTCTCTGCTGCCGAGGATGCTGGGTAAAGCAGCCCGCCATTCAACCAAAGGCAGGCACAGGATAATGACGTGCCTCTGGCACAATGTCAGGTGGCAATACACTGCCGACAGCTGCTTTATCTCCCCGCCGTCTCCTCACCCTCAGAATAAAGGGACGACGCTTTAGAACAGAGATGAGGAGGAATTTCTTCAGCCAGAGAGTGGTGAATTCATTGCCACAGAACGCTGTGGAGGCCAGGACACTGTGTGTCTTTAAGACAGGGAGCGATAGGTTCTTGTCTGGTAAGGGGATCAAAGGTTACAAGGAAAAGGCAGGAGAAAGGGGGTTGAGAAACATATGAGCGTTGATTGACTGGCAGAGCAGACTCGATGGGCCGAATGGCCTAATTCTGCTCCTACAGCGGCACGGTGGCACGGTGATTAGCACTGCTGCCTCTCAGTGCCGGGGACTTGGGATCGATCCCCGGCCCAGGTCCCTGCCTGTGCAGAGTCTGCACATCCTCCCCGTATCTGTGTGGGTTTCCTCCGGGTGCTCCAGTTTCCTCCCACGGTCTGAAAGTTTGGTTAGAGGTGCATTGGCAATGCGAAATTCTCCCTAAGTGTACCCGAACAGGCGCCGGAGTAACTTCATTGCGGTGTTACTATAAGCTTGCTTGTGACACTGATTAATATTCTTTAAAATGTTAAGGTCTCAGCACATGGGAGGGGAAGGGTAGGTTTTGCCCCCAGACAGGATGCTAATAGCCACCCCTCCTGCACTCTCTTTAATTGGCTGGGATCTCAGAGGAATCTGTGTCCGCCCAGGCTGTGCAAGCCGTTGCTATGATGGGACTCTGCTTCGGTATATCCCATCTCCCAGGTGGGAAGAGGACTATGGGGTAACAACGGGCTGGGAAACCCAAATGTGGAATTGGGCCTGATCCCAGATGTTTGTGAAGACTGTGGGATGATGTGGCCAATCCTGGGATTTTTGGCTCACAGAGTTACATTGTTGTATGAAGAGAGATTGAACAGTTTGGGCCTATATGGTTTAGGCCAACACTCTCTGGAATTTAGAAGAATGAGGGGAGATCAAATTGAGATATCGAAGATGATAAAAGGTATGGGTAAAGTAGACATGGAGTGGATGCTTCCGCTGGTGGGACATTCTAGGACGAGCGGTCTTAGAATAAGGGGTAGCAAACTTAAAACAAAGTTGAGGAGAAACTACTACTCCCAAAGCATTGTGAAACTGTGGAATTTGCTACCCCAAATTGTGGTGGATGCTGGGACAGTGAGTAAATTTAAGGAGGAGTTAGATTTTTCAGTTGGTAATGGGTTGAAGGGTAATGGGAAAAAGGCAGGAAAATGGGGATGAGGAGCATATCTGCCATGATTGAATGGCAGAGGGGATTCGAAGGGCCAAATGGCCTTTTTGCTCCTGTATCTCATTTGGACCACATCCCTCTCTACCCAACTTACCCCTGTAACTGTCTAAACACGTTTTAAAAGACAAAATTGTACCCGCTTCTATTACTACCTCTGACAGCTTGTTCCAAACACCAGACACCATCCTCTGTGTGGAAAAAATAACCCCTCTGGACACTTTTGAATCTCTCCCCTCTCACCTTAAACCTATGTCCCCTAGTTTTAGACTCCCCAACTTTGGGAAAAGATATTGACTATCTAGCTGATCTATCCCTTCATTATCTTCTAGCCGTCCATTAGATTACCCCTCAGCCTTCTACGCTGCAAAGAGAAAAGACCCAGTCTATCCAGCCTCTCCTTATAACTCATAACTCAAACCATCAAATCCCTGTAGCATCCTATTAAATCTTTCCTGCAGTCTTTCTAGTTTAATAACATCCTTTCTATAACAGGGCGACCAGAACTGTACACAGTATTCCAGGTGTGGCCTCACCAATGTCTGATACAACTTCAACAAGACATCCCAACTCCTATATTCAGCGTTCTGACCAATGAAACCAACCATGCCGAATGCCTTCTTCACCACTTTGTCTGCCTGTGGCTCCACTTTCAAGGAGCTATGAACATGTACCCCTAGATCGCTTTGTTCTGTAACTCTCCCCAGTGCCCTACCATTTAATGAGTAAGTCCTGTCCTGGTTCAATCTACCAAAATGCATCACCTCACATTGATCTAAATTAAACTCTATCTGCCATTCATCAGCCCATTGGCCCAATTGATCAAGATCCTGTTGCAATCCAAGATAACTTTCTTCACTGTCCGCTATGCCACCGATCTTGGTGTCATCTGCAAACTAACGAACCAGGTCTCCTATATTCTCATCCAAATCATTAATATAAATGACACTTCCCCACCACCATTCCCCTCACTTCCCCCCCCCACATTCCTGATTTCCAGCTCTCACTGTCGTTTAGGTTGGGAGACACCGAGCTGAGGATTGGTGAGAGGTGGGTGAGACTGGTGGGGGTGGGGGTGAACAGCAGCGAGTTAATCTCTTGGCATTCTCGTGTGGATTTTTCCAGGGTGGACCTTGTGCACCTGATCCTGTACCACCTCAGCACCTGCTGCCGGAAGAAGTACTTTGACTTTGAGCGAGAGATCTTGGCGTTTGCCAATGAAAACTGGGACAACCTCTTGGTTGGCCAGGTACGTGCCTGCTGACAGAAGCTCGTGGTGGCGCACTTTCTCGATCGCCCTTGTACCGTACACGGGAAAGGGGTGGGGCGTGCGGAAGGATAAAATCATAGCCAGTGCGGTGACACCATTTTTCCAATTTTCAGCATGATAGCACAGTGGTTAGCACTGCTGCCTCATGGTGCCAGCGACCTGGGTTTGATTCCCGGCTTGGGTCACTGTCTGTGCAGATTCTGCACATTCTCCCTGTGTCTGTGTGAGTTTTCTTCGGGTGCTCTGATTTCCTCCCACAGCCCAAAGATGTGCAGGTTAGGTTGACAGGCTATGTTAAATTGCCCCTTAGTGTCAGAAGGACTAGCTAGGGCAAATGTATGGGGTTACGGGGATAGGATCTGGGTGGGATTGTGGTTAGTGCAGACCTGATGGGCCAAATAGCCTTATCCTGCACTCTAGGATTCGATGATTCTATGAAAATCCTTGGGAGATGATAGGCTCACAGAGCGTTATCTTTATAGCATTCCTACAATGTGATAATAACAAACAAGACGTTTATTTGGTAAACTCAATAAAACTGACACGGTGGCACAATGGTTAGCACTGCTGCCTCACCACGCCAGGGACCTGGGCTCGATTCCTGGCATGGGTCACTGTCTGTGCAGACTTTGCACGTTCTCCCCATGTCTGCGTGGGTTTCCTCCAGGTGCTCCTGCTTCTTCCCACACTTCAAAGATATGCTGGTTAGGTGGATTGGCTGTGCTAAACTGCACCTCAGTGTTAGGGGGGCTCGCAGGGATAAATGCACAGGGTTATTGGGATGGGGTATGGGATTGTGCTCAGTGCATACTTGATGGGCCCAATGGCCTCCTCCTGCACTGTAGGGATTTTATGATTCTAACCTCTCTGTTCCTTTAGCCCTGCCCCCAATTTTCTGGGAAGCTGACTGCTGGATATTGGGGTGGAGGAGGAACTTTACCCTCTAATGTGCCAGGTGGGAATACCATGGATTTGAGTGGAATTCTAGCTCCGTTAGCCGTGACTGCAAGATGGGATGTACAACCACTGTTAGTGCCCCCTCCCCGATTCCTTATGGCTGAGGTTAAACTTCCGACAATCCCAATATTTCATGGTTCATTTGAGAGTGTGCGCTGATGGGGAACACAGGAAGGGTCCGGTATTCCGGGTGATGTCAGGGTAGGAGGGGCTGGAATCTCCAGATGTTTGGAAGCCAACTCTGGACAGGGATCCAGTTGCAGTGTAACTGGGTGACAGGGGAGCGGGTGTTTGACCTCTAGCTCCACCCACCCGTCCCTCCTGCACTGGTGCATGGGTGAATGGTGCCTCTGGTTGGTCGGGGTAAGGTTTGTGATGGGTGCCGAAACACTTGCATCCTTACCCAAGGCTCTGTCGGTGTCATGGGGGCAGATGGTGCTCAGGTGGTTTATAGTGCCCCTTCTTGTTGCCCCCTCTTCCCCCCTCCAGAGAGTGTCATTTCATAAGAACATAAGAACATAAGAAATAGGAGCAGGAGTAGGCCATCTAGCCCTTCGAGCCTGCCCCGCCATTCAATAAGATCATGGCTGATCTGTTGTGGCTCAGTTCCACTTTCCCGCCCTCTCCCCATAACCCTTAATCCCCTCGCTCATCAAAAACCCATCAACCCGCGTCTTAAAAATATTTAGCGAGGCAGCCTCCACCACTTCAACGGGCAGAGAATTCCAGAGATTCACCACCCTTTGAGTGAAGAAGTTCCTCCTCAACTCCGTTCTAAACCACCCCCCCAGCCCCTTTATCTTGAGGCTGTGCCCCCTAGTCCTACTGTCCTTTCTGAGCGGGAAGAGCCTCTCCACCTCTATCCTATCCATCCCATTCATCATCTTATATGTCTCAATGAGATCTCCCCTCATTCTTCTAAACTCTAACGAGTACAAGCCTAGTTTATTCAGCCTCTCCTCATAGCGCAACCCCCTCAACTCCGGTATCAGCCTAGTAAACCTCCTCTGCACTCCCTCCAAGGCCAAAATATCCTTGCGTAAGTACGGCGCCCAAAACTGCACACAGTACTCCAGCTACGGCCTCACCAATGCCCTATACAGCCGCAGCAAGACCTCCCTACTTTTATATTCAATCCCCCTCGCTATGAAGGCCAGCATCCCATTCGCCTTCCTGACCACCTGCTGCACCTGCAAGCTGGGTTTTTGCGACTCATGCACAAGGACCCCGAGGTCCCTCTGCACCGTCGCCTGCTGCAGTTTTTCTCCACGTAAGTAATAATCCTTCCTACCATTATTCCTACCAAAGTGGACCACCTCGCACTTGCCAACATTAAATTCCATTTGCCATTTCCTGGCCCATTCGCCCAGCCTATCTAGATCCTTCTGTAGACTTTCCACACCCTCCGCACAATTTGCCGTTCCACCAATCTTGGTGTCATCGGCAAATTTCGACACCCTACACTCGGTTCCCTCCTCCAGATCATCTATATAAATGGTAAATAGCTGAGGCCCCAGCACCGACCCCTGGGGCACTCCACTGGTCACCATCCGCCAATCCGAATAGCACCCATTGACCCCCACTCTCTGCCTCCTATTTGACAACCAATCCTCTATCCACGCTAACACCCTACCCCCAACTCCATGTCCCCTGACCTTCTGCAACAACCTCTTGTGAGGTACTTTGTCAAACGCCTTCTGAAAATCAAGAAAAACCACATCCACCGGCTCTCCTCTATCCACCGCCCTAGACACATCCTCATAGAACTCCAGTAAATTTGTCAGACACGACTTCCCTTTAAGGAAACCGTGCTGCGTCTGCTCTATCAAGCAATTCCCCTCAAGATGCCTCGCTATTTCCTCCTTGATGACGGATTCTAACATTTTACCTACAACAGACGTTAAACTAACCGGCCTATAATTCCCTGCCTTTTGCCTGGCACCCTTCTTAAACAACGGCGTAACATTAGCCGTTTTCCAATCTTCCGGCACTTCCCTGCCTGGCTTCATAGTTTTCTGCTCCCCCCCACCCCTTCCTTTCCTGCATCCTGCTGCAGACTGACTCTGCGATCGGTTGTCAGACATGGTGCTGTTGGTGTAACGGCAGCCATTGCTGTCCTGTCCCCAACAAATGTCCCACTTTCCGAAGGGCTGGGTGGGTGAGGTGGATTGGGTCAGGAAGTGATTGCCCACACTGGTCAGAGCACCCTAACCTTTGATGTCCAAGGAATCCAGTAAGCAGCTCCCTCTCTCTATATATCTCTCCCTCCCTCCCTCTCTCTATATCTCTCTCCCCCCCCCGCCCCCCGTCATCCTGAAGGTTTTTTTGCTGTAAGTGTTATCAGTATGATTTAGGTGCCCATTTTACTTCTGTCCCCGTTTGACCTCTGTCCTTTCCTGTAATTTGCAGCTGTCCAGTGCCTCAGAGTCGGAACGTTACGAGCAGATCCTCAACGCCCTGAACAGCCACCGGAGCAGGTAAGAAACCAGGGCCCTCCCCCAGTCTCGGGCTATCCGCCGGTCCGGACTGCTCCTGGCCCGGGCCTTCCCCCAGCCTGGCGCGCTCCCCCACCCTGGGTGTTCCCCAGCCTTGGCCTCTGGAAGAGGCTGTGGGAACAGGTCCCAGTCCAGCTATCCAGGCGTGCGTTCCAGGCCGACACTGCCGGCACAGCACTAGCTGCCTTTCATCCCCACTTCGCAACACAGGAGGAGGTCATTAGGCCCCTCCACCCTGCTGCACCATTTAATGAGACATTGGCTGTTCTGATTGTGGCCTTGACTGCCTCACCCCTTGTTCCCCTCTGACCCATAACCTTTGACCCCTTTCACAATCAGAAATCTGTCTAAGTCAGTAGTGGATAGATGCAATGACATGCCCCCCCCCCCACCCCCCACCAAATTCCTCAGCCCCGACTACTCCTGTGGAGGGGAATTCCAAATACTAATTATCCTCTTGAGGGAAGGAAAGCCCCCTCATCTGTATCAGAAGTGGGAGTCTCCTTATTTTTAAACTGTGTTTCCCTCCCCATCTCAATCAACTTGACAAAGTAGCACAGTGGTTGGCACTGCTGCCTCACAGCGCCAGGGACCCGGGTTCGATTCCCGGCTTGGGTCACTCTCTGTGCATCTGCATGTTCTCCCTGTGTCTGCGTGGGTTTCCTCCAGGTGATCCAGTTTCCTCCCACACTCCGAAAAATGTGCTGATTAGGGTGCATTGGGCATGCTAAATTCTCCCTCAATGTACCCAAACAGGCGCCGGAGCGTAGCGACTAGGGGATTCTCACTGCAGTGTTAATGTAAACCTATTTGTGACTAATAAATGAACTGTAATTTTAAAAACTTTAAACTTTCCTTTTTCCTTCCTTTCGCCTTCTCTTTTCTCTCTTTTCCACTCTCTCTTTGTGACTCTTCGTTCCTCCTCTCTCATTCCCTCACTCTTTCTCCCCCTCCCTCCTTATTTCTTACTCTCTTTTATTAATTTCTCTCTCTGCGCAAGGTTTGTGTCCGGGAAGGAGATTAAGAAAAAGAAGTGCATCTTCGGCCTACAAGTGAGGCTTCCGCCTCAGCCTCCGCCCGCTGCCACTCTCTCTGAGATCGCCAACCAGCTGATGCCCACCTCTGCCAGCCCTACCCCCAACAGGTTGGTACAGTCTGGGGACAGGGTTTGATGTGACGCAGAGTCGTCCTGTTGTCTGAAATGTGTCCCCCCCACTGTATATATGGCAGGTGTGTCTGTGCCAATGTGGTTTACCTATGTGGATGGTATATATGGCACTATTACTGCTATCAAACACCCTGTGGACAAAGCCTTTTGTTCCCATGTTCCTGGTTCCAGTCTGGGTGGTGATGGTCTGGAATGTGCTGCCTGGGAGGGTGGTGGAGGCGGGATGCCTCTCGCCCTTTAAAAATGACCTGGGTGAGCACTTGGCGCACCATAACATTCAAGAGGCCCAGTGCTGGTAAATGGGATTAGGTGGGAGGTCAGGTGTTGGTGCAGACCCGTTGGGCTGAATGGCCTCTTCTGCACTGTCTGATTCTATGATTCTGTCAGCTAGTTCAGAGGAGGGCGAGGGAAGAATCAAAAGGAGAAGATCTACAGTAAATGCAGGAAATGTTGGAAAGACTCAGCAGGTCCAACAGCATCTGTGGAGAGAGAAGCTGAGAGCTAATGTCCCTTATGACACTCACCAAAGAGAGGGAGATGTAATGGATCATACACTTGGAGAAGAAGGTGGAGCAGAATAAAAGGTCAGGGGTCAGTGGGAGTTCAGGAGAGACTGGATAAAGGTCATGGGCACAGGACAAAGGCAGTGTTAACGGTTGTGTTAAAGACTAAAGAAGGTGCAAATAGTGGCATTGAGGCAAGGTAGCCGATTGTGTTAAAGCAGCACAAAGGTCAGCGCTGTGTGAAAGTGAAGCTAAACAACAAGATGGTTCAGTGGAGGAGGGGATTGAAGGAAAGAAATACAAATGGAGGCAGAGTTCAGGTTCTGAAGTTGTTAAATCAATGCTCAGTCTGGAAAGGCTGTAAAGTACCCAATGGGAAGATGAGGTTCCTCCAGTTTGCGTTGGCCTTCACTGGGACATTACAACAGGCCAAGGATGGAGGTGTGGACAGGAGAGCAGGGTGGTGTTTTGGAGTGACAGGCGGCAGGAAGGTCCGGCTCCTGCTTGCGGACGGGCCGAAGGTGTTCCACAAAGCGGTCACCCAGTCTGCGTTTAGTCTCCGCGATGTAGAGCAGATGCACTGGGAGCAGCGAATACCGTGGATTGAATTGAAGGAAGTGTGAGTGAAATGCTGCTTTATCTGAAAGGAGTGTTTGAGGCCCTGGACAGTGAGGGGTTAAAGGAGCAGGCGTTACACCTCCTGTGATTGCAGGGGGAGGTGCCGTGGGAAGGGGATGGGGACTGGAGGGAAGGGTCTGTGATGGGCAGGGAAGATTCAATGATAAAATGGTGGTGTGAGGGTAAAGGGGACAGAAATGGGACAGTGATTTATTTGTTTGTTGTTGTGCTTGTTGCCTTTAATGTGGTCTGAGCCAGTGAGTCAGCAAAACCCTTTGTGCCCAGAATCTACGCAGCACTCAACACACCGTAACCGGCAAGGCAGAATTCGGCAATGCTCCAGATGATTAATGGTAGCCAGTTCGGAGGTTGGAAGGTTTAAAGCAACAGGGGCCCATACTGGTGGAGGGTGCGGGGAGGCCCCTGTACAGATTAACACCAACTTCCCCACTTCATAGAGTGATATGGTGCAGGAGGAGGATGTGGCCATTCAGCCCATCATAGATTTCACTCCTGCTTTGAAAGAGCTACCCATGAGTCCCATTCTCCATGTTCACCAACTTCCGCACTTCCCCAAATTCCACTTTCAGTCGATCCTGGATCACGACGGCTCACTGTGTTATAAGATTTTGATGAATCCTGACTCCCCTTGAGTCCTTTTGCCGTGCATGGGGAGGGGGAGGGGGAGGTGGGGGAGAGGTGGGCACTCAGTAGAAATAGAAGGCAGAGAGGCCCCCAGGCCTGAAAGCCTGGCCTGCCATTCAATACAATCCTGTGCCAGCCTCAACTCCTTTTCCGTGCATTTCCCCATTCCTTGATTTATCAAATATTTCTCCACCTCCACTTTAAATACCTCCAATGATCCAGCCTCCACCAACCTTTGGGACAGAGAATTCCAGAGATTCACCATTCTCTGCCAGAAGAAATTTCTGCGCATCTCAGTATTAAATGACTGGCCCTTTATCTTGCAGCTATATCCCCTTGTTTGAGACTTTCCCACTCACAGAATCCCCACACTGCTGAAGGAGGCCCATCAAGTCTGCACTGATGGCCCTATTCCCGTAATCCCACGTATTATCCCACTAATCCCTTAACCGACACATCTTTGGACACTAAGGGGCAATTTAGCATAGCCAATCCACCTAATGTATATATCTTTGGACATGAAAGGGTAATTTAGCATGGCCAATCTACCTAATGTGCATATCTTGGGACACTAAGGGGAAGTTTAACGTGGCTAATCCACCTAACCTACACATCTTTCAGACTGTGGGAGGAAACCGGAGCACCCGGAGGAAACCCATACAGACATGGGGAGAATGTGCAGAGTCCACACAGACAGTGACCCAAGCCAGGAATCGAACCTGGGTTCCGGGTGCAGAGAGGCAGCAGTGCTAACCACTGTGCCATCATGCTGCCCAGTGAAAACATCTCACCATCTGCCCCTCAGGATCTTACCTGTTTGAATAAGTTCAGCCCTCACTTTTCTGTACTCCATGGAACTCAGACCCTGACTCCCTCCTTGTCCCCCTTCTCTCCAGGTCGGAACTCGAGGGGGTGAAGAAGTTGAAGGCTAAGAGGCCACCTCGCCAGAGGGACCCACAGGACCTGTACGAGCTGAAGACCAGGCGGGCACGTCGTCTGCTGCAGAAAGCTATCAGTCAGGTAGGCAGCCGGGGAGGGGGTGGACGTGGGAGAGTGGGTGAGTCGTGTGTAGAGACCGAGAGAGAGATTGAGTGTGCAGGCAATTGCGGGGGGATCTGCGAGAGGGTGAGTCGAAGGGATGAACGTCTGAAAAACTAACCAAGAGAAGATGGCAACCTTGGGGGCCCTAGAATGGTAGGAAGAGACCATTCAGCCCCTTGAGTCTGTTCCACTATTGATTGAAATTATTGATTTGATTTAATGCATTCATGTGTTATGGGCATCACTGGCTGGCCAACAACCAGAGGTGAGATAGGAATAGAAAACAAAGGTGAGCAAATGGGATGCTGAGATGCAGTTCAGCCAGGGTCCCTTGTTGCCCTCAGAGAAGGTCGTTGAGAGTCAGCCACATTGCTGTGGCTCTGGAGTCACATGTAGGCCAGACCAGGTAAGGACGGCAGATTTCCTTCCCTAAAGGGACATTAGTGAACCAGGTGGGTTTTTCCGACAATGGTTTCATGGTCATCAGTAGATTCTTAATTCCAAATATTTTTTATTGAATTCAAATTCCGCCATCTGCCGAGACGAGATTGAATTATAGAATCCCTACAGTGCAGAAGGAGGCCATTTGGCACCAACCACAAGCCTACGCCGACCCTATTCCCGTAACCTCAAACATTTATCCTGCTAATCCCCTGACACAATTTATCATGTCAATCCACCTAACTGTGGAAGGAAACCGGAGCATCCAGAGGAAACCCACGCAGACACGGGGAGAACGTGTAGACTCCGCACAGACAGTGACCCCGAGGCCGGGAATTGAACCTGGGACCCTGGCGCTGTGAGGCAGCAGTGCTAACCTCTGCACTACCATGTCCTAGAACATTAGCTGAGTTTCTGGATTAATAGTCTAGCGATAATCCCACCAGGCCATCGCCTCCCCTCAACATGAAGGGAATGCAGAAACGGGAAGAGGATGAGGCCATTCAGTCTCTCTAATCTCATTAGCTGGACCCTGGCTGAGCTGCATCTCAGCGTCCCATTTGCTCACCTTTGTTTTCTATTCCTATCTCACACCAACCCAACCAAATCTGTGGACCTCCATATTGACGATTCCATTGCCCTCTTGCAGCCGTAGCCCCTTTGTGGGAGGAGAGAGGTTTCCATGCCAATCTGTCTGTGGAATAGAAACATGGAAGATAGGAGTGGGAGGAGGCCATTTGGCCCTTCGAGCCTGCTCCTCCATTCATCGCGATCATGGCTGTTCGTCCAACTCAACAGCCTAATCCTGCTTTCTCCCCATGACCTTTGATCCCATTCGCCCCCACGTGCTATATCCAGCTGCCTCTTGAATGCATTCAGTGTTTTGGCAAAACACGTATGATTTGCTGTGTCTGAGAAGGGGGGACGTGAAGAATTTGGTTCAACCATAAAGCGTAGGAGCAGAATTAGGCCACTCAGCCCACCAAGTCTGCTCCGCCATTCAATCATGGCAAATGGTGACGAGTGATGGACCTGGGACCCGCTGACAGAGAGAGAGTGAATGTTGGTGATTTGAAATATGGTTTTCTTCAGCCACGATTGTGTGTATTTTGTGACGGGGGTGGTTTTGTGTGGGGGTTTGCAAGCGCTGTGTACAAGCATATGCTTTGGTGTCTTTGTGCTTACAGAACGTGGTAACGAATCCTTCCAGCCCCAACCAGTCCTATCAGGGCTGCAGAGGCAGCGCCAGTGCGTGCCCCGTCCGGGACAGTACAGAGAGGTAAGTGGTGGGGTGGGATGGGCTGGGAGAAAGACGGGCAGTGAAGAAGGCCAGTGTTATGCTGGCCCTAACAGTGAGATGATTTGAGTGGAGGGATAGGGACATTTTGCTGCAATTGTACAGGGCGTTGGTGAGGCCATATATGGAGTATTGTGTGCAGTTTTGCTGTCCCTTATCTGAGGAAGGATGTTCTTGCTGTAGAGGGAATGCAGTGGAAGTTTACCAGACTGATTTCTGGGATGGCAGGTCTGTCATATGAGGAGAGACAAAGTTGGTTAGGATTGCATTCACTGAAGTTTAGAAGAGTGAGAGGGGATCTCATAGAAACTTACAAAATTCTAACAGGGTTAGACAGGGTAGATTCAGAAAGAATGTTCCCAATATTGGGGAGTCCGGAACAAGGGGGTCATAGTTTGAGGATAAGGGGTAAACCTTTTAGGACGGAGGTGAGGAGAAATTTCTTCACCCAGAGGGTGGTGAATGTGTGGAATTCACTACCACTGAAAGTAGCTGAGGCCAAAACATGTGATTTCAAGAAGAAATTAGATACAGCTCTTGGGGCTAAAGGGATCCAAGGATATGAAGGGAAGAGGGATCAGGATATTGAATCTGATGATCAGCCATGGTCACAATGAATGGTGGAGCAGGCTCGAAGGGCCGAATGGCCTACTTCTGCTTCTAGTTTCTATGGGAGGCGCTGGAGATTTGACATCATCGCTCTCCCCCAACAGTTAAGAGCCCGGGTTCAATTCCGGCCTCGGGTCACTGCGTGTGTGGAGTTTGCACATTCTCCCGTGTCTCCATGGGTTTCCTCGGGTACTCCGGTTTCCTGTCACATTCCAGAGATGTAGAGGATAGGTGAATTGGTCATGCTAAATTGTCCCTTAATGTCAGGAGTATTAGCTAGGGTAAATACTTGCGGTTACAGGGATTGGGTCTGGGTGGCATTGTTGTTTTGATGGGCTGAATGGCCCCCTTCCGTACAGTAAGGATTCTATTCGAACTCTGAGCTGAGTAACTGGTTCCTTCAGGCCTTTACATAATTACTTCTCAAAGTTACCATTCAGCCGTTAAAAGGAGGCCATTCAGCCCATTGAGTCCTGGCAGTCCATTCCAGATTGATAGTTATTGGGTATGTGAGCAAGCGTGTGGATTGTGGTGTGGGGGAGAGAAGGGAGGCCCAGCTGACCTGATCCCTCTTCCTTCCCTCCCCTGCCAGGACTCCTCCGAAGATGATGTTCGCCTCGATTCAGCCATCCTCCAACAACGTCCGCAGTCTGGAGTCATCATCCTCCTCTTCGTTAGAATATGGGTAAGCGCTCCCTCATGGTTGTCCATTCTATGCCACTGACCTACATCCAACCGCATGATGCAAACCCAGCTGCCCGTTTTTGGAGAAGTGAGCTGCCAGTTGAAACAGGGAGGTTGGTCCCACTGAAGGAATGCTTTGTAGCCCATTGCTAGCAGAATGGGATGAATCCCACCGTCGATCGCCCTCATGCTGGACCAGAAAACATCCTCTGCTTCAACCGTAAACGAATTTAACATTCAAAATGTCCACATTGTCTGGCTAGAGTTCTCGCTGTGGATAGCCGTCAAGCTGTTGTGACAGGACTTTATTTTATATTATTTCATGGGATATCTGCTGTCCTTACCTGGCCTGGCCTAAACGTGACTACCTCTTGAATTGGCCTAGCAAGCCACTCAGTTCAAGGGCAATTAGGGTTGGGTAACAGATGCTGGCGTGTGTATTTTTATTCACTCGTAGGACATGGGCATCGCTGGCTGGGTCAGTATTTATAGCCCATCCCTAGTTGCCTGAGGGAAGTTGAGAGTCAACCACATTGCTGTGGCTGTGGGGACACATGTAAGCCAGACCGAGCCTACCTAATTTCCTTCCCTGAAGGACATTAGTGAACCAGGATGGGTTTTTCCGACAATCGACAATTGTTTCATGGTCATCAATAGATTCTTAATTCCAGATTTTTTAAAAACTGAATTCAAATTCCGCCATTTGCTGTGGCGGGATTCGAAACCTGGTCCCCAGAACATCAGCTGAGTTTCTGGATTAGTAGTCTAGCGATAATACCACTAGGCCATCGACTCCCATATAAAGCATGCTGTGTGTTACAGGTATGACACTCGTGTCACTCACGATACTTTATCTGGCCATTCACAGGTCTGTTTCACTGATCCTGCTCCCCCTTTTGTCTCTCTCTCTCTCTCTCCTATCGCAGTGAGAACTCAGGCAGCCAAGCGAAGGCCGTTGGCGCTAGCGGCCGGCTGTCAGACGGAGAGGAGGGCGCAGAGGACCCTGTCGAGACGGAGCAGGAGGACGAGGAAGAGGAGGATGAGGAGGAGGAAGAGGAAGGCTCCGACAACCCGATGGACAGCCGGTCCCAGTGTGATTCCAGCGACGACGACCTGCCTCTCTCCTACCTGCGTTCCTCCGTCAACAGCTACTTTGGAGCCATGGGCAGACTGGCGCGGGGTGAGACCGTGCGAATTCTGGCCCGCAGACTCACCCTGGACAACAAAGTGCAGTACCTGGTGGAGTGGGGAGGCTCATCTATATTCTAGCACAGAGTCTGAGCCATTCTGGCCTGGCAGGAACTGTGGAGGGGGGTAAAGGGGTGAAGAGACAAGTGCCAACCTGAAGCAGTTTCTTTGAAATGGACTCTGATGGGCGATGGGCTTATCCAGGTTTTAAATAGGCAAAGTTTTGAATTTTTGGAAGTCTTTCAGTGACATTTGCTTTCTTTTCATAGGATCCTGGAAAATGTGCTCACACAGAGAGACCTTTCTGGGGAGGAGTGGGGGTGCAGGGTTGCCCCGGGTGTTTGGGGGGAGGGTGCTGACCTCTCGTGTCAAGGAGGAATAGGAATTGAGAAGAAGCCAAGAGGTATGGACCAAGGTGGAATATGAATCGGAAGGTGCGGGGTGATTCCCAGGCAGGATTCAGACTGCGGAAGGGAGTCCTGGGGGGTGGGTGAAATCAGACTGTTCTAGGGGAGCGTCCCTGGGACTTTGGTGGTGGGGGGGGGGGGGAGGGGTGGGATTCAGAATGTGTCAGTGGGATCTGGAGGTGGGAAATATGAATAAGACAGTGCAGGGCGTCCCCAGGAGATGTGGATGGGGCTGCACATTGATCTTGACTGACATATATTGGGCTGAGGTGGAGTTGGGAAGGTGTATTAGTGTTTCAGGCTGTTCCTTGTCTCCCCCCTCCCCTGTCCCACACCCATCCTGACCCTCGTACATTATTCTTCATTTGAAGTTTGAAAGCACTTTCTATCTGGGTGGTCGGCCCCTGTCGATGTGTTCCCCACCCTGCCGTGTTCCTTCTCTGTGTCAACCACATCCTCTGCATTGGACTCCCTGCTTGTCTCGACTTATCGGTGTGAGCGTCTCCTCGTTTTCCCCTTTCCCGCTGTATGTTCTTCCCGTGTACGTTTCTTTTCCTCTTGTTCTCTCTCTGTGCAATATATTGCTGTTTCTCTTCCCACCCCAGGTGATGCGCATAGGGCAGACTCTCATCAGTTCTGGTAGCAAAGGTTTTATCCCTGGAGTGGGTTGCTAGTCTGTTATAGCCTGAGGGGGTACCACTCTTCACAAGCACAGCTGACTCTAAGTCTCTCTCGCTCTTACCTGCCTGCCAGGTGTTGGAAGGATTTTGCAGGTTGACACTCAACCTACTTGGCTGCGTTATGAATCTTGGTCGTCTAGTCCT
Organism: Carcharhinus amblyrhynchos; assembly: GCF_965287045.1. Lineage (NCBI taxonomy): Eukaryota > Metazoa > Chordata > Chondrichthyes > Carcharhiniformes > Carcharhinidae > Carcharhinus > Carcharhinus amblyrhynchos. The sequence continues at coordinate 5,235,885 of NW_027649781.1, read as the reverse complement.
GGGGTGGGGCTTGAACCCGGAACCTCTGGCTCAAAGGCAGGTACGCTGCCCACTGTGATGTGAGATCTCACTCTGCATACTTCTGCCTTGTAGAGAGCAGAAAAGACCCTTTGACCCATCGAAACTGCACTGACAATAACCACTATGCCAATCCCATTTCCCTGCACTTGTCCTATATCCTTGAATGTTACGATATTTCAAATAGGGCAGCACTGCTGCCTCACAGCGCCAGGGACCCGGGTTTGATTCCTGGCCTGGGTCACTGTCTGTGTGGAGTCTGTACATTGTCCCTGAGTCTACGTGGGTTTCCTCCCACAATCCAAAAGATGTGTAGGTTAGGTGGCTTGGCCATAGTTAATTACCCCTTAGTGTCCAAAGATGTGCAGGTTAGGTGGATTAGCTGTGCTAAATTGCCCCTTAGTGTCCAATGATGTGCAGGTTACGTGGATTGACCGTGCTAAATTGCCCTTTAGTGGCTAAAGATGTGTGGGTTAGGTGGATTGGCTATGCTAAATTGCCCCTTGGTGTCAGGGTGATTAAGAGGTTAAATACATGGGGTTACAGGAGATAGGGCCTGGGTGGGCTTGTGGTCAGTGCAGACTCAATGGGCCAAATGGCCACCACCTGCACTGTAGGGATTCTGTGACATTTTTTTAAAGGTTGTATGGATTCCGGCCTCCACTACCTTCCCAGGCAGTGCATTCTTAGATCATTTGTAAGGCCTCTGTAATTGAGTTGTCTCTCCGCGCCCCCCCCCCACACCCCCACTCCTCCCAGCTCGTTCATCCTCTGCTGAGGGTGTAACCTCACCATTCTGCTTTGCAAGTGAGCACTCTTCAGCAGTGTGTTTTCTATTCCCCCCCCCTTTGCGTTAGTGTTTTATTTAGTTGTTTTCTCCCCTTGTTGGTCAGATGGGTGGTTCCTGACGTTCGAGGTCTTTTTTTGGGCGGGTGGGGGGAGAGATTATTTTGCTATTATTCTGTAATTTAAAATGAAGTTCTACACACACATCCCACACACACACTTACACATATATATATATAAATATATATAGATATATTATATAAAAATAAAGTTTTTGTTTTGTTTGTGTAAAATTTACTTTGCAAAATGAAGTTTATTTTTTTTTCCCTCTTGTGAAAGCTGCTGTGTTTTTATTGTATGAGATGCTTTGGTTTGGGCAGAAATCTTTTTCCTGCTTTGACCATAAGATATAGGAACAAAATTAGGCCATTCGGCCCATCGAGTTCACTCTGCCATTTAATCATGGTTGTTGTGTTTCTCAACCCCATTTTTCCATAACCTTTGATCCCCTTTGCAATCAAGAATCTATCTCTGTCCTAAAGGTGCTCAATGACTTGGCTTCCACAGCCCTCTGTGACAACGAATTCCACAAATTCACCACCCTCTGGCTGAAAAAATTCCTCATCTTGGTTCTAAACATTACGCTGAGGCTGTGCCCTCAGAGTCTCTCTCACTAATGAAAACATCTACCCCACGCCTTTCAGTATTCCGTAAGTTTCAATGAGATCCACCCCCCCACCTTCTAAATTCCATCAAATTCAGACCCAGACTCCTCAAACACTACACACACAAGCTTTTCATTCCTGGGATCGTTCTCGTGAATCTCCTCTGGACCCTTTGCCCAAAACCACTCTCAATACTCCGGATGTGCCTTGACCAGATCCTGATACAGCCTCAGCAGCATATCCCTGCTCTTATATTCTAGTCTTGCCTGAGGTGATCTCTTCTTAAAGATAAAGGCGTCCAAAGCACCCACTATTTCATACATTTCTCCTTCCAATTTGGTCACGAAAATGCACCGTGGGTTTGGGGTAGACTAAGTCCGTTCAGCCCCTCGGGCTCTCTCCTGTTCCGTGCCATTATGATTGCAGCTAATCTCTGTCTTCACTCTTTCTACCCTGTCTCTTCACAAATCCCTGAAAACGTTACCTGACAGATATCTATCAGTCATAGACGTTTACAGCATGGAAACAGGCCCAACTTGTCAATACCACCCTTTGTTTTAACCACTAAGCTAGTCCCAATTGCCCACATTTAACCCATATTCCTCTATACCCATCTTATCCATGTAACTGTCTAAATGCTTTTTAAAAGACAATTGTACCTGCCTCTACTATTACCTCTGGCAGCTTCTTCCAGATACTCATCACCCTCTGTGTGAAAAAATTGCCTCTTTGGACCCTTTTGTATCCCTTCTCACCTTATATCTAAATCCTCTAGTTTTAGACTCCTCTACCTTTGGGAAAAGATGTTGACTAACTGGTCTATGCCCCTCATTATTTTATAGACCTCTATAACATCACCCCTAAGCCTCCTACACTCCAGAAAAAAAAGTCCCAGTCTATCCAGCCTCTCCTTATAACTCAAACCATCGGGTTCTGGTAACATCCTAGTAAATCTTCTTTGCACTCTTTCTAGTTTAATAATATTCTTCCTATAATTAGGTGATCAAGGCATCAGAAGTTTCAAAATTTTCAGTTGATTCCCTCGACTCAACAGGATTTGGACACCGCGGAACGAGTTTCAGATTTCCACAAAATGCTTCCTGACATTACCTCGGGCTCTAAGTGAAAGTCATGTCTTTGTCCTGCCTTCTTGATTTACACAGGTTGCCAAAATTCATCATCTGTAAGCAAGAGAACTGATTCACCCCATTTGCTTGGATGAGTGTAGCTCCAACAGCACTTGAGAAGCTCGGTATCATCCAGGTCAAAGCAACAGTGCTTGATGGACCCCCCCCTCCCGCACCACTTTCACTGTGCACAACACCACCACGCCCGCTCCCCCCCCCCCCCCCCACCAGTGGCAGCCAAGGGTGCCATCTGCACTATGGGAACTTGCCAAGGCTCCTTAGGCAACATTTTCCAAACACAAGACTCCGACCATCTAGAAGGACAAGGTCCAAACACAAGACTCCGACCATCTAGAAGGACAAGGGCAGCAGACACCTGGGAACACCACCACTTGGAGGTTCCTCTTCAAGTCATTCACCATCCTGACTTACATAAAAACTAGAAGCAAGAGTGGGCCATTCGGCCCTTTGAGTTCCATTCATCTTGATCGTAGCTGATCATCAAATTCAATATCCTAATCTCCCCTTCCTCCCATATCCCTCGATTCCTTTAGCCCCAACAGCGCTATCTAATTTCTTCTTGAAATCAGACGATGTTTTGGCCTCAACTACATTCTGTGGTAGTGAATTCCACACATTCACCACCCTCTGGGTGAAGACATTTTTTCTCCATTGCTTCAAAGTGGCTCGGTTTAAATCCCAGAACTCCCCCTCTAACAGCAAGGTGAGTATACCTGCGCCTCAGTGATGGCAGCGGTTCAGAATGGCGGCTCACCACCACCTCTTCAAGGGCACCTAAGCATGGACAACATTGGACTAGCTCACCGCCACCTTCTCAAGGGAAGGAATTGTGTGTGTGAAGCATCGAAAATGAAGGGGGACTTTTTCAAACGTATATATTATAAAAGAAAAACTGCACAGCAGAACGAGGAGAAACAAACCAGATTGAACTTTTAATTAGAAATTAACAGAGGGATGATCACTAAAGTAGATAATGCGGTCCCCTGCACATGATAAATATCTTCCTTTGTTCTATGCTACATCACAGTGTTATCCAATGACCCCAAAGTCCTTCAGCATTGGCAGCTATTACCCCGGCCAGTGCTCGGAGCCAAGGATCCCCCCCCCACCCCATCCGCACACAGGTCAGGGTTTTTGCTACAGAGATTAGCTTTTCCAAAGCTCGCAGCAGGCTTTGAACAGAAGCAGGCATTAGGTTGAGTTACTGGAGGAAAGCGAGGAGCGCTGGGGGGCTGGTGGGACAGAAGGGAGAGACTTCAGAAGGAAAAAAAAAGTGTCCCAGGCAACGTTAAGGATGAAAAAAAAACTGCAGCCAGTGCGCTCACAGTAAGCATCCCTCCCTCCTCCCGGCCGACTGCTTTATTCCGGAACCACCTCGCTGAGCCACTTCAAGTAAGGTGGGTTTCCCTGGTCGATGGGCAGACTGATCACCTCCGCCACCTCGTACGGGTGAACCGACCTGAGGGAGGAGACAAAAGGAGAGAGGGACATCACTGACACTTGACCGTCAAACCACTTGAAGGCCCACGAGAGGCTTTTCCAGCTCAGGCCACAGGAAGAAGCCATTAGATCCCTCAAGCCCATTCCATTATTCAGTGAGATCAAGGACGACCTGTGCCTTCATTTCATTTGCTCACCTGGGTTCCCCCCACCCCATAATAAGCTTACATTAACACTGCAATGAAGTTATTTGTGACACTAATAAATAAACTTTACCCAAGATTAATGGCAGTTTTATGGTTAGACAACAAATCCTGGCCCAGCTGTGAATGAATTTCAACATATCATCAATATATTTTATTATCATCAAATTCAATATCCTGACCATCAAATACAATATTCAGCTGCATGAGGCATTGGTGACGCTGCACCTCGAGTATGTGTGTACAGTTTGGTCCTCTTACTTAGACATGCATTAAAAGCAGTTCCCCAGGCTGATTCCTGGGACAAGTGGGTTCCTGAGGAGAGAGTTAGGAGGTTGGTGGATTGGTGTTTAGAAGAATGGGAATTTGTATTCAGAGAGAGCTTGACAGGGTGAATGCTGGGAGGCACGCTCTCTTCTCTGCCCACCACAAACGTGTAGGAATTGAGAAGGAAGCAAGGAATTGCCTGCACTCTCAGGCGCCATACAGTGCAGAAGGCCATTCAGCCCATCAAGCCAGGACCGACATTACCCAGGCCCTTTCCTCCACCCCCATCCCGAATTTACCAACGCCAATCCACTTAAGCCACACATCTTTGAACACAGTTTAAAAATAAGGCTTCTCCCATTAAGACAGAGATGAGGAGGGAGTCCTTCTCTCAGAGGTTCGTTAGTCTTTGGAATCCTCTTCCACAGAGGGCAGTGGAGACTGGGTTATCGAGTATATTCAACGCAGAATGTTGATCTACATGGGATTGGAGGGTTATATGGGAGAGGATGGAGTTAAGGCCAAAATCAGATCAGTTATGGTGTAATGGAATGGCGGAGTAGGTTCGAAGGGCTGAATGGCCCACACCAACACCTCTTTCTTATGGTTTTAACTATCTTTGTGTGAATGAGTGCTTCATGAGTGGCCTAGCTGTAATACTTTCAGGGAATGGTTTAGCTCAGTTGGCCGGCTGGCTGGTTAGTGATTCAGAGGTGACGCCAACAGCACAGGTTTGATTCCCATATTGGCTGAGGTGTGGTGACCTCTCAGGTTAAATCACTGCCAGTCACTTCCCCCCCTCATGCGTGCAGAAATGGAACGGCGATAATTATGGGAGATTTTAATCTGCATATTGATTGGATGACCCAAGTCGGACGCGGTGGGCTTGAGGAAGAGTTCTTGGAATGCTGTTGGGATAGTTTCCTTGAACAGTATGTGACGGAACCTACGAGGGAGTGAGCTATCTTGGATCTGGTGTTGTGTAACGAGGCAGGTAGAATTAGGGATCTTCTTGTGAGGGAACCTCTTGGGACGAGTGACCATAGTATGGTTGAATTTTTGATGCAGATGGAGGATGAGAAAGTAGGGTCCCGAACCTGTGTCCTCTGTTTGAACAGAGGGGAGTAAGATAGGATGAGAGCGGAATTGGCAAATGTAGACTGGGGGCGCAGATTGGTTGGTAGGACGGCTGGGGAGCAGTGGAGGATTTTTAAGGAGATCTTTTTTGGTGATCAGCAGAAATATATTCCGATGGTAAAGAAGGACTGTAGGAGAAGGGATAACCAGCCGCGGTTATCTAAGGAAATAAAGGAGAGTATTAAATTAAAAGCTGATGCATTCAGAGTGGCTAAAAGTAGTGGGCGATTAGAAGATTGGAAAAATTTAAAAATCAACAAAGAATGACTAAGAAGGTGATAAAGAAAGGAAAGATAGACTATGAAGCTAAACTAGCACTAAATATAAAAAAGGACAGTAAAAGTTTTTACAAATATATAAAAAGAAGGCTGGCTAGAGTGAATGTTGGACCCTTAGAGGGTGAGAGGGGGGATTTAGTGGTGGGAGATGAGGAAATGGCTGAGGCTTTAAGTAAGTTTTTTGCCTCGGTCTTCACCGAGGAGGACAGAAATAGTTTGCCGGATCTTAAAGAAAGAAGGATGGTAGTTGAGGGCCTGAATGCGATTACTGTCACTAGAGAGGTAGTGCTTGATAGACTAATGGGACTGAAGATGGACAAGTCCCCAGGACTGGATGGAATGCATCCCAGGGTTCTGAAAGAAATGGCAGAGGTAATAGTGGATGCCTTAGTAATTATTTACCAAAATTCGCTGGATTCCGGGGAAGTGCCGGAAGATTGGAAAATGGCTACTGTTACGCCACTGTTTAAAAAAGGTAGCAGACAAAAGGCAGGGAATTATAGGCCAGTTAGTTTAATGCCTGTAGTTGGAAAAATGCTAGAATCCGTCATCAAAGAAGAAATAGCGAGGCACCTAGAAAAGAATGGTTTGATCGAGCAGACGCAGCACGGATTCGTTAAGGGGAAGTCGTGTTTGACAAATTTTTTGGATTTCTATGAGGATGTGACTAGTGCGGTAGACGGAGGGGAACCGGTAGTGTTTTTAGGTTTCCAAAAGGCATTTTGATAAGGTGCGTCATAAAAGGTTGCTACAGAAGGTTAGGGTGCACGGAGTTGGGGGTAAGGTGTTAGCGTGGATAGAGGATAGGCTGTCTAATAGGAAGCAGAGAGTTGGTATCAATGGGTGCTATTCTGGTTGGCGGTTGCTGACTAATGGAGTGCCGCAGGGGTCGGTGCTGGGGCCTCAACTATTTACCGTTTATATAGATAATCTGGAGGGGGCTGATTGTAGGGTGACAAAATTTGCTGATGACACGAAGATGAGTGGAAAAGCAAATTGCGTGGAGGGTGTGGAAAGTCTGCAAAGGGATCTGGATAGGATAAGTGAGTGGGCGAGGACCTGGCATATGGAGTATAATGTTAGTAAGTGTGAGGTTATCCACTTTGGCAGAAATAATAGTAGGAGGGATTATTATTTAAAAGGTGAAAAGCTGCAGTGTGCTACAGTGCAGAGGGACCTGGGGGTCTTTGTGCACGAGTCGCTAAAACCCAGTCTGCAGGTGCAGCAGGTGATCAAGAAGGCGAATGGAATGTTGGCCTTTATAGGAGGGGGATAGAATATAAAAGTAGGGAGGTCTTGCTGCAACTGTACAGGGTACTGGTGAGGCTGCAGCTGGAGTACTGTGTGCAGTTTTGGTCGCCGCAGTTGCAGAATGATATATTGGCCTTGGAGGGAGTGCAGAGGAGGTTCACTAGGCTGATACCGGAGATGAGGGGGTTGGACTATGAAGAGAGACTAAATAGACTGGGTCTGTACTCGTTGGAGTTTAGAAGGATGAGGGGGGATCTTATAGAGACATATAACATAATGGAGGGGATGGATAGGGTAGAGGTAGAGAGATTCTTCCCGCTTAGAAAGGATAGCAGGACTAGAGGGCACAGCCTCAAGATGGGGGGGGCAGTTTAGATCGGAGTTGAGGAGGAACTTCTTCACTCAAAGGGTGGTGAATCTCTGGAATTCTCTGCCCGTTGGAGTGGAGGAGGCTATCTCGCTAAATATATTTAAGTCACAGGTGGATAGGTTTTTGATAGACAAGGGAATTAAGGGTTATGGGGAGAAAGCAGGAAAGTGGAACTGATCCACTTCAGATCAGCCATGATCTTATTGAATGGTGGGGCAAGCTCAAAGGGCTAGATGGCCTACTCCTGCTCCTATTTCTTATGTTCTTACAACAGCCTATGGTCACCTGGGACTCCGGCGACTTTACCTTTAAGCTCCAATTTTAAGGTTATGCCACCTTGTTCTGGACTTCATTGGAGGAAATTGCTTCCACTTCCCCTATCAAATCATTTAATCATCTTAAAAACCTTGAGGGAGATGGTGGCACAGTGGTAATGACACTGCAACAATAATCCAAAGGCCCAGACTAATGCTCTGGGGTCATGGGTTCAAATCCCAATGAACTAAATTAATAAAAACTGGAATTAAAGGTTATTTTCAATAATAGTGACCATAAAAACTCTGAATGAATCACTCATGTACTTTAGACACAGAACCCTACCATCCTTATCTGGTAACTCCAGACCCACAGCAATGTGGTTGACTTTTTGAAATAGCCAAGCAAGCCATTGAATTCAAGGGCAATTAGAATACCCACAGTGCAAAAGGAAGCCATTCAGCCCATCGAGCCTGCATCACCCACAACCCCACCCAGCCCCTATCCCTGTAACCCATGCATTTACCTAGCCAGTCCCCCTGACACTAAAGGGTAATTTAGCATGGCCAATCCACCCAATCCGCACATCTTCGGAGCGTGGGAGGAAACCAGAGCACTCGGAGGAAACCCACGCAGACAAGGGGAGAATGTGCAAACTCCACACAGAAAGTGACCCTAGCCGGGAATCAAACGCAGGTGCCTAGCGCTGTGAGGCAGCAGTGCTAACCACAGTGCCACCGTGCTGCAGTTAGGACTTGGAAATAAAGTCACTGGAGTTTGGAAGAATTTTGGAATCTGATCCGGGCTTAAATTCTCCAGGGCTAACCCTCAAATTATCACTGAGCAAAGTGAAAGCAATAAGTTCACAAATTCACGTGCCAATATTAACGCGTGACTTAGCTCCCAATTTAGCCTGGCAGACAGGCTGTGCTTTGTGCTCAGTGATGCTTTATGCTGACCACGCAAATAACAGTGCAGTGTGTTAGGGCCAGGAATGCAGTGATGGCATTATGTTGCATGGCCATTCTCCTTGCCTTCCTTAGGGATAGCCTGTCAATTCTCAATGAATGGACTGCAGGGCAAAAAGCGGATGACAAGTGTGGCAGAACGCTCTGCATTCCTCCGATACAGGTTTATGGAAACTGAGTCACCCCCACTTTTTTTTATTCATTCCTTCATGGGACATGGGCATAGCAGGCTGGGCCAACATTTATTGCCCATCACTGAGGGCAGTTGAGAATCAAAAAATTGCCGTGGAGTCGCACAGTGGCACAATGGTTAGCACTGCTGCCTCACAGCGCCAGGGACCCGGGTTCGATTCCACGGCTTGAGTCACTGACTGTGTGGAGCTTGCACATTCTCCCCATGTCTGTGTGGGTTTCCTCTGGGTACTCCAGTTTCCTCCCACAGTCCAAAGATGCGTGGATTAAGTTGATTGGTCATGCTAAATTACCCATAGTGTCCTGGGATGCGTAGGTTAGAGAGATTAGCTGGGTAAACATGTGGGGTAACAGGATAGGGCCTGGGTGGGATTGTGGTTGGTGCCAAATGGCCTCTTCCTGCACTGTAAGGATTCTATGAATCACCAGATTGGGTAAGGGTGGCAGATTTTCTTCCTTAAAGGACAGGTGGGATTTTCCAACAATCGACAATGGTTTCATGGTCATCAGCAGATTCTTAATCCCAGATATTTTTTATTGAATTCAAATTCCACCATCTGCTAAACCAGGTCCCCCAGAACATTAACTGAGTTTCTGACTTAACGATTATACCACTAGGCAGTCGCCTCCCCCATGCCACTTACCGCACGTAGTCTGATAAATTGCCAACCTTGGTACTTCGTGTTTTAATCATCTGTTCAAAAGGCAAACAGAAACTGTGGTGAGAATGTGAGGGTTTTACCAAACTCCAACTGGTGACACAGTGGTTAACTCTCCCACTTTTTGAGTCTGAAAATGATGGGGATCAGACCAATCAAAAAAATCACAGTCCAAATATGTGCAGGTTAGGTGGATTGGCCATGTTAAATTGCCCCTTAGTATCAGGGGACTAGCAGGGTAAACACGTGGGGATAGGGCCTGCGTAGGATTGTGGTCAGTGCAGTTTTGACGGGCCGAATGGCCTCCTTCTGCACTGTAGGGTTTCTATTCTCTGGATCTAAACACTAGCATGGTCCAGCTGGGCTGAATGGCCTGCTGACACACTAAATGCTATCACCCCGCCTCTGGTCTGCTGCGCAATTGACAATTTTCCACACCCAATTAACTGGACCAGTCAGCGTTCTGGAAACACAGTACTTTCAAAGCCAACGCATTTGCTGAACCCACCATTTTCAGCCTCACATCTATTCTGATAATGCACTGTTCCACACGGGAACAAAACTGACCAGAAACAAAAGAATAAAACCCTGCACTGACACGCTGTGTAACCTATACTGGAACCCCAGAGCCTGTCTGTAACTCAACAAGATGTTCTACAGCTGATTTTGATCACCTCTCTCCTGGAAACATGATCGCTGACAGATAAAGAGCCTGACTCTCCGACTGTTATTCTCACAATACTTAAAAAACTGCAACGTTCAGTAAAGACCTGCTGACCCCACAGTAATGAAACTCCGATCATCCCCCTCCTGCTGAATCAGAACGGCTGACAGATAAGGAACAGACTATTTCCATCTTCAGCTTGCTGAGTAGACAGGAATTGTGCGTTATTAACAAAACGCAATGGGTGTGCAGCACAGGAACAGGACACACCTTAACCAGGACCTGTTAGTATTTGCACCCCACTGGACCCCCCCACCTCCATCCTTCCCCATTTAAATCTATCACCATAATCCTCTATCCTCTTTGCTTCTACCCCTGACTGTCTGCCTTCCTGCTGAATGCGCCTACATTACACTCCCTGTGGTGGCTGGCTCTCACCACTCTCAGGGTCAAGAGTTTTCCTCAGAATTCTCTTTACTTTGCCAGCCACGACGGGACTTATCTCATCTCCTCCAGCCCCATTTTTCTGGCCATGCCCTTTCCCACGTCTTACTATGTCTTCGCTCTCCTCTTTCGTCATCTGCAGGGTTGTCAGTGATCAGCCCTTGGGTCACTGTCTGTGTGGAGTCTGCATGTTCTCCCCACATCTGCGTAGGTTTCCTCCGGGCACTCCGGTTTCCTCCCACAGTCCAAAGATGTGAAGGTTCGGTGGATTGGCCAAGCTAAATTGCCCCTTATCATCCAAAGGTGTGCAGGTTCGGTGGATTGGCCATGTTAGATTGTCCCTTAGTGTCCCAAAACGTGCAGGTTAGCTGGATTGGCCACGGTAAATGCACAGGGGATAGGATGGGGGAGGGGTGGGAGGCTCTGTCACTGAGAGTTGGTGCAGACATAATTGGCCAAATGGCTTGGTTCTACTCTGTAGGGATTATGGAAAGCGACGGAAGCCATTCTGTGCATCGATTCCATACCAGCTCTCTCTACAGCAATCTAATCAGTCCCACTCCCACAACTCCGGGAGTTTCCTACCCTCAAGAGTCCATCCAATTTCATTCTGAAATCATTGATTATCGCTGCTTCCAACAGCCTTGTGGACTATGCAACAAATAAAGTCCCCCGCCCACATTTCTTTCCCAAGAATTTAAATCTGTTTCCCTGCAATCAGTTGATGGGAGCCGGACTTCTTTGACTGCCTTATCGTGGACGACCCTAAGTGATTAAGAAGGCATTTTGTCCTTTATTGCAAAGGGATTGGACTTTGAAAAGATCTCATCTGGAGTACTGCGTACAGTTTTGATCCCCTTACCTTAGAAAGGATATATTGGAGATTCACCAGGCTAATTCCTGGGATGAGTAGGTTTCCTATTAAGACAGGTTAAATAGTATGAGTCTGGTTAACTTGGAGTTTAGAAGAGTGAGCGGTGATCTTATTCAAACATCCTGAGGGGGTTTGACAGGGTAGATGCTGAGAAGGTTTCACCAGTGGGAGAGTCCCAAACAAGGGGACATAGTGACAAGATAAAGGGATGGTCATTTAAAACTCAGGTGCACAGAAATTTCTTCATGTAGAGTGTGGTAAATCTCTGGAATTCACTGCCCCAAAGGATGGTGGAGACTGGATCATTAGAAGTATTCAAAGTGGAGGTGGACAAGTATTTGATAGGTGGAGGAGTAGAGGAATGGGGAAATGGAACAGAAAAGGAGTTGAGGCTGTTGTGTTGAATGGCAGGACAGGCTTGAAGGGCCTGGTGGCCTTCTCCTCCTTCTATTTCTTGTGTTCTTATCTGAATCTGTCAGAATCTTGGGTGACCTCAATCAAATCTCCCTCAAACTCCATTCCTCCCCTCACTGTCCTACTGCCAGGCCAAATCTCTCTGTCCCTCGACGCTGGCTACCTTTCTAATCAACATCTCTGACCACACTGTCATTTCCCAAAGCATGCTGGGATCTGACCTCCAGCTATGAAGCAGCGGAAGCAGTTCTGCTGCCATTAGGGCGCCGCTGCCTTCAAATGTTAATTTGTCACGTGATGCAATTTGTCCAAGAAAGGAAGGTTGTATTCTGAAAACTCACAAGTAGAACTTCGCTATCCTCCTCAATGTTCCCTTTCCACTCGTATCTGCAGATGGAAGTAAAGAAAATTACAAACATTGTTCAGTCAAATCCATAGAATTCCTACAGTACAGAAAGAGGCAATTTGACCCATCGAGTTTGCACTGCCCAAAATCCCTGTAACCTCATGTATTTACCCTGCTAATCCTCCTGACATTACAGTCAATTTACCACGGCTAATCAACTGAACCCGCACATGTTTGGACTATGGGAGGAAACCAGAGCACCCAGAGGAAACCCACACAGACACATGGAGAATGTGCAGATTCCCCACAGACGGTGACCCAAGCCGGGAACTGAACCTGGGTCCCTGGCGCTGTGAGGCACTAGTGCTAACCACTGTGCTGCCCATATACATGTACAAAACAAAACATGTACTCAGGATGAATAAAATCTTGCATCTATATAGTGCCCTCCACTAAAATGTAAAGTTCATTTAATAGTGTCACAAGTAGGCTTACATTGACACTGAAATGAAGCTATTGTGAAAATCCCCTAGTCATCACACTCCGATGTCTAGGGGACACTGACGGAGAATTTAGCATGGCCAATGCATCTAACCAGCACATCTTTGGATTGTGGGAAGAAACCCGTGCAGACAGCAGAGAATGTGCAAACTCCATAAAGACAGCGACCCAAGCCAGGAATCAAACCCGGGTCCCTGATGTTTTGAGGTGACAATGTTAAGCACCTTGCCACCCTATGGGGTGCAGGCAGGAAAACGGAGTTGAGACCAGGATAAGACCATCCATGATCGGACTGATTCAGGGTGGTGGGCTCAAAGGAATGAACTGGCTACTCCTGCTCCTAATGACTGTTTGTGTGTATGACCTCCATGTATTCCACACAAAGACTCACGTACACGGATGTTATCTGTGGGACAATATTTACACAGGCAGCCAGCTTCTTCTGCACAATGTCCCTGGAGGATTTAAGCAAAGCAAGAAACATTAATGTTAACCATGCATTACAAAGTTAAAGGTAAAGTTACAGTTTATTTATTAGTGTCACAAGTAAGGCTTACATTAACACTGCAATGAAGTTACTGTGAAAATCCCCTAGTCGCCACACTCCAGCACCCGTTCGGATCATTACATCTAACCTGCACGTCTTTCAGACTGTGGGAGGAAACCAGAGTACCCGGAGGAAACCCACGCAGACATGGGGAGAATGTGTAAACTCCACATTCACAGTGACCCAAGCCAGGAATCGAAGCCGGGTCCCTGTCTGTGAGGCACCTCTCCCATTTTCTTGAAGTGCAATCTGCAATGGTGTCAAAGTGGCACCAAATGAATGGACTGGCGGCACTGCGGACTCACGGCACCAGGGATCCAGCCTTGGGTCACTGTCTGTATGGTGTTTGCACATTCTCCCCATGTCTGCATGGGTTTCCTTGGGGTACTCCAGGTTTCCTCCCACACTCCAAAGATGTGCTGGGTTAGGTTGAATGGCCTTGCTAAATTGACCCTTAGTGACAGGGGAATTAGGAGGGTAAATATGTGGGATTACGGGGATAGGGCCTGGGTGGGATTGTGGTCAGTGCACACTCAATGGGCCGAATGGCCTCCTTCTGCACTGTAGGGATTCTATGATTCTACTTTTTTTAAACTACCATTTTCTTTTTGTCAAGGACTCGCTCTGATTAACTAACAAGGCTGCAGGTCCAGGCAAAGAAGGAACACATTTACAAATCCACAGGCCCCTTTGGTTCAATTCTCTGCCGCACTGGGAAAAACCTCCTGATAGTTCCACAAACACTGTGTCCAATTAATTGGGTGCATTGCGTTAGATAAATTTATTCTGTCGACAGACTATCAATCTTAATGCTTCACTGGGGGAGGTTTTAAATCACTTTCAGAGCCTAGTCAGCTACACTAGCTCCAGACTTTGTCTTAAAATAAATGCCCTTGCTCCCAGGAGTGTTTAAAGTAAACAAAGTTCCCTCAGAATAAAATATACTTACCAGAATATATAATTACAGCAGAGATAACCTCTCTCAATACATGCACTCCCTCTTTATAGAATTCAGGAGAAATTAATGCCTTGAGGGGTACAAAGAAAGTCTACAACTTTTTATAATGGTTGCTTAATATTATTTTCTTAGCAGCTAAATCTTAAGAGTACATTATAGTGTTCATAGAATCCCTTCAATACGAAAGGAGGCCATTCGGCCTATTGAGACTGCACCAATTCTCTGATGGAGCATCTTACCCATCGAGTCTATACTGACCACAATCCTACCCAAGCCCTATCTCCGTAATCCCACATATTTACCCTCCTAAGCCCCTTGACACTAAGGGTCAATTTATCAAGGCCAATCAACCTAACCTGGCACATCTTTGGACTGTGGGAGGAAACCTGGAGCACCCGGAGGAAACCCATGCAGACATGAACATGCAAATGCCACACAGGCAGTGACCCAAGGCCAGAATTGAACTCGGATCCCTGGCGGCATAAGGCAGCAGTGCTATTTACCCTGCTAGTCCCTGATACTTGGGTCCAATTAGCATGGCCAATGCACCTAATCCGCACATCTTTGAGGTGTGAGGGGAAATGCGGAGCACCCGGAGGAAACCCACGGAGACACAGGGAAAATGTGCAGACTTCACATAGACAGTGACCCAAGGCCACAATCGAACCTGGGACCGGGGCACTGTGAGGCAGCAGTGCTAACTAACCACTCTGCCACCATCTGTCCCTAGTTAGATGAATAGAAATGCACAAAGATCTGTATGATAACATGGTCGATGGAAAACATGCTGAATAGAATTGCCCCCATTGCAATATTATAAAGAGTAAAGTAAGTAAAATGAAACAATCCATTCAAAAAAATGAATGCAAAATAAACCCATCCATCTACAAGTAAATGCACAATACAATTCCACCTAAAAATAAACGTTGGATACTCAAACAAATAACAAACTAAATATATACTCACAAGTAAAGTATAAAGCATAGTTTCTGTTTTGTCTCACCTAAGAGGTCTACAACATTTCAACTCTGAATCTAACGTTTACCCAAAATAAAGAAAACCTTTTGTTTAAGGTTAACATAACCATTGTCTATTTTATTCTTTGGCTTGTTTTAGAATTCTTGAAGGATTAATTACTGTGTTTTTTGTGTATGCAGGTGTCCTGAGCTTGATAATGAACATTCCCACGGCCTTGATTGATAAGCCTTGCCAAGGTTTTCTGAGTTAATGTGTGTGTGATGTTGTCCCTTAGCGAGGATTCCAATTTTTCACTAGCCAAGTTAAATCCTTCACACCTTAATGCGTTCTCACGGCGTGGCAAAGCATTTCAGGACAAGAATATTGCCCTTGAAGTGTATTTGTTTCGTAGGCAGCCAACTTTCCCAAGCAAGGCTTATAAAGAGCAATGAGGTGGCTAAAGTGAAATCCTGGGTGGGGGAGAGGCAGCAAATCTGATTAAAAATTGGTCCAGCGAGAGAGATAGAAAGCAAGATTTAAGGCCAGTTTCTCAGAAGAAGTAATTAGTGGGGTGCCATAGGGATCGGTGCTGGGACACTAGCTATTCACAATATATATTAATGATTTGGATGCGGGGACAAAATATATCCCAAAGTTTGCAGATGATACCAAGTTGGGTGGGAGGGTGAACTATGACAAGGATGCAGAGATCCTTCAGAATGATCTGGACAGGTTGGGTGACTGGGCAAATCAATGGCAGAGACAGCATAATTTGGATAAATGTAAGGTTGTTCACTTTCAAAACCTGAAGGCAGGTTACTACCTGAAGGCCTGTAAATTGGGAAAGGGGAATGTGCAGCAAGACCTGGGTGTCTTTGTGCACCAGTCACCGAAGGTAAGCAGGCAGGTGCAGCAGGCGGTAAAGAAGACAAATGGCATGTTGGCCTTCATTGCAAGCGGTTTCAAGTATAAGAGCAAGGATGTGTTGTTACAATTATACAGGGCCTTGGTGAGGCCACACCAAAAGTAGTGTGTGCAGTTTTGGTCTCCTTTTCTGAAGAAGGACGCTCTTGCTCTCGAGGTAGTGCAGTGAAGGTTTACCAGGCTGATTCCGGGGATGGCGGGATTGATGTATGAAGAGACATTGACTAGGTTACGATTGTTTTCTCTGGAGTTCAGACGAATGAGGGGTTTGGGGAGGCGGTGGGGGGAGGGAGTGAAATCTCACACAGACTTATAAAATTTTAACAGGCTAGACAGGGTAGATGCAGGAAGGATGACCCCGATGGTGGGGGTGTCCAGAACCAGGAGTCACAGTCTGAGGCTTCAGGGTAAACAATTTAGGACGGAGATGAGGAGATAAGGAAATATTTCTTCTCCCAAAGAGTGGTGAGTCTGTGGAATTCATTAATTGACCCAAGCCGGGAATCAAACCTGGTCCCTGGCGCGTGAGGCAGCAGTGCTAACCACTATGCCACCTGACAAAGATGTATGAGCCATGGCGGTTGTGTGGGCTTATGGGGATAGAGCTGGGTGGTGGGCCTGAGTAAGATGCTACGTCAGAGAACAGTATAGACTCAATGGACTGAATGGGGACTCTATGATTCTATGAACTGGCTGCTGTGAATGCAACAGTGAATGGGTGGCATGGTGGCACCGTGATTAGCACTGCTGCCTCACAGTACCAGGGTCCTGAGTTCAATTCCAGCCTCGGATCACAGTCCGTGAAGAGTCTGCGTGTTCTCCCCATGTCTACTGGGTTTCCTCCGGGTGCTCCAGTTTCCTCCCACACTCCAAAGGTGCGCAGGTTAGGTGGATTGGCCATGCTGAATTGATCCTAGTGTCAGTGGGATTAGCAGGGTACGTGTGTGTGAGTTCAGGTGTAGGCCCTGGGTGGAATTGTGGTTAGTGCGGACTTGATGAGCCAAATGGCCTCCTTCTGTACTGTAGGGATTCTATGAATTGGCCAGTGTGAGTACAGCAAACAATGTGCTTACCTCCTTGACTTTAAAGCAATTTGATATGACAAAGTCACGAAGAACACTTTACTGCAAGACTTCTTTACCCCTTGGTGAAGCCAGAATTGCTGTCACAGAACAGGAGAAGGCCATTCGCCCCCCCATGTCCACCCTGGCTCTTAACAACAGCAACTCTACCAGTCTCTCTGCCCCACCCAGTCTCCTTAGGCCTGTATATTTTCTCTTCAGGTGCTTAGCAAAGTTCCTTAAAGCAAGCTAAGTCGAGGAGTGATTTAATAGGGGTATTAAAAGTGATAAGGAGTTTCTTTAAAGGCTATATAGGGACAAACTGTTTCGACCGGTAGAAGGGTCAGAACAAAGAACAGTACAGCACAGGAACAGGCTCTTCAGCCCTCCAAGCCTGTGCCGGTCATGATGCCCTAATTAAACTAACAACAAACCTCCTGCCCTTACTCGGTCTCTATCCCTCTATACCCTATTCATGTACCCATCCAGACGCCTCTTAAACGTTACTAGTGAGCCTGCTTCCACCACCTCCTCTGGCAGCACATTCCAGGCACCCACCACTCTCTAGGTAAAAACTTTCCCCTGCACATCTCGCTTAAACTTTCCCCCTCTCCCCCTGAACCTGTTCCCCCTTGTAATTGACACTTCCACCCTGGGAAAAAGCCTCTGGCCATCCAGCCTGTCTACGCTTCTTAAAGTCTCCCCTCAGCTTCCACCTTTCCAGTGAAAACAATCCCAGTTTATTCAACTCTCCTCATAGCCAACACCCTCGTGACCAGGCCACATCCTGGCGAACCTTCTTTGCACTCTCTCCAAAGCTTCCACTTCCTTCTAGTAGTGTAGTGACCAGACCTGTCCACAACACTCCAAATACGGTCTAATCAAGGTTTTATATAGCTGCAACATGATTTCCTACTCTTATGGGAAACAATCCCACATAGGCCCAATTCCCATAACCTCACATATTTACGCCGCTAATCCCCCGACACCAGGGTCAATTTAGCATGGCTAATCAACCCAACCCACACATTTTTGGACTGTGGGAGGAAACTGGAGCATCCAAGGGAAATCCACGCAGGCACGAGGAGAACATGCAGACTCTGCACAGACAGTGACCCGAGGCTCAAATTGAACCCGGGTTCCTGGCGCTGGGAAGCAGCAGTACTAACCAATGTGCCACCATGACAAGCATGCCATATGCCTTCTCAATCATCTTGGCCACCTGTGTTGCCACTTTTAGGGTACTGTGGACTTATACGCCCAGATCCCTCTGCAATGTTAATGTTCCTAAGAGTTCTGCCACTTACAGTACAATTCACACCTAAATTTGATTCTCCAAACTGCATCACCTTGCATCAGTCCAGATTAAACTCCATCTGCTATTTCTGTGCCCAAGTCTCCAATCTATCTACATAACTACTTTCCAAACCCACCACCTCTACCACCTAGAAGGACAAAGGCAGCAAACACATTGCCATCTGCAAGTTCCCCTACAAGCCACAGACACCATCCTGACTTGGAAATATAAATTGCTGGGTGAAAATCCCTCCTTAACCACCTGGGCACAGGTCAAGGCAGTGGCTCATCTCCAGCTTCTTGGGGGCAATTAGGGATGTGCAATAAATGCTGGTCTAGCCAGTGAAATGAAACAAGAGAACAAGTATAAGGCCACTTAGAGCTGACATTATGAATATTGGACAGCATGGTGGTGCAGTGGCTTGGGTCACTGTCTGTGTGGAGTTTGCACATTCTTCCGGTCTCTGTGTGGGTTTCCTCCAGGTCTCCAGTTTCCTCCCACACTTCAAAGATGTGTGGGTTAGGTTGATTGGCCACGCTAAATTGTCCCTTAGTGTCACGGGATGTGTAGTTTAGAGGGATTAGCGGGATAAATCTGTGGGGTTTTGGGGATAGAGCGCAGTTGGGATTGTTGTTGGTGCAGACTCAATGAGCCCAATGGCCTTCTTCTAAGGATTTTGTGAGAAGAAAACATACACAGTGAGATTTGTGATTGGAACATACTGCCTGACAGGTTAGTGGAGACTGATTCAGTGGTAACCTCCAATATGGAATAGGAGAAAAAAAAACGAAGGTCTATTGGTATTGGGAGTGGGACTAGTTGCGATCGTTCTATCATAAAGCTGGTACGTGTGTGAAGGACCGAATGGGCTCGTCCTGTGCAGCATGACTTTATGATGATCCTTGGGCAGTTACATGGGCTGGTGGGAAGAAACTGCTTAATCCAGAGACACAGGGTAATGCTCTGGGGACCTGGGTTCAAATCCCGCCACGGCAGATGGTGAAATTTGAATTCAATAAAAATCTGGAATTAAAAGCCTACTGATGACCATTGTCGGTTGTTAGAAAAACCCATCTGGTTCACTAATGTCCTTTAGGGAAGGGAATCTGCTGTCCTTACCTGCTCTGACCTACACATGACTCCAGACCCATAGCAATGTGGTTGACTCTGAGGAACGAGCAATAAATAGGCATTTTGATAACAGCAGCCTAACAGATTTAAATTTGGTGTTTTGGTAACCTGAGAACCAATTCTATTGTGGGGATGTTGCTACTTCATCAGGGGTATAAGAGCTCAACTGCCCTCAGGGATGGGCAATAAATACTGGCCTAGGCAGCGAAACCCACATCCCATGAACGAATAAAAAAAAGCTACATGCCAGGAGAACTGAATAGGTGTAGAGGAACTGGCTCCTATCTCACCGAGCAATGTCTTTAGCAACCGTCATGTTGGGGCAGGTGATGAAGGCCGCTGAGTGGGTACCAGGCACGTAGGTCTCTGTCGCCATGGAGAACAGTCTTACTCCCACACTCCTCAGGCTGGAGAACATCAACAGTGTGAATAGCAGAGTCTGCAGGAGATAAGGGGATAAGGCAGATCAGCGGAGCATTTTCCCATAGTATTATCTGTGAGGTCCAGCTAGGTACAGGCATTTACATGCTTTTTCCACATGAATCCTGCTATCAGGTACTGGTAGTCACGGGGATGCAGAGAATGATAATTGTAGAGATTCACACGCCACATGGACCATATGTTTTTCTTCGATGGGGGAATCCAGGGTGTAAGGTCTGGAGAGGGCAGATTACATTCACTCATAGAAATGGACAGTCAGGAAATTCAGGGTGAGTTGATGGCCTAGTGGTCTATTGGTATTGGGAATGGGACTAGTTGAGATCAATTGCTGGACTATTAATCCAGAAACTCAGCTAATGTTCTGGGGACCCAGGTTTGAATCCCATCATGGCAGGCGGTGGAATTTGAATTCAATTAAAAAAATCTGGAATTAAGAATCTACTGATGACCATGAAACCATTGTCAGAAAAACTCATCTGGCTCACTAAAGTGCATTTATTAGTGTCACAATTAGGCCTACATTAACACTGCAATAAAGTTACTGTGAAAATTCCCTAGTTGCCATATTCCGGTGCCTGTTCGGGTACACTGAGGGAGAATTTAGCACGGGCAATGCACCTAACTAGTCTTTTGGATTGTGGAAGAAAACCCACGCAGATATGGGGAGAAAGTGCAGACTCTGCACAGACAGTGACCCGAGCTGGGAATTGAACCCGGGTCTCTGGCGCTGTGAGGCAGCAGTGCTAACCACTGTGCCACTAATGTCCTTCGGAAGGAAATCTGCCAGTCCTTACCCAGTCTGACCTACATGTGATTCCAGAGTCACTACAATGTGGTTGACTCTCAATTGCCCTCTGAAATGGCCAGGCTAGCCACTCCGTTCAAGGGCGACTACAAATGGGCAATAAATGCTGGCCCATGAATGAATAAAAACAAATGGAGTGCTGGGGAATGGGGAAGAAACGCTCAATGAGGGAGAGCATCACGATTGTATAGGTAAGGGAGGGTCATTAAGCACTCTCTCATTAGGACAAGGCAGCAGCCTCGCCAGTGTCCCTGCCTCACTCAGTGGGGGCAAGAGGAGGTGGAAGAGAGTTAGGGTATCTCTCTCTCTCGCGCACACACACACACACACGTACGTTCACACGACCTTCACAGCGGAGGGGCTTCAATTATTTGATATCCTGTACCATTAAGCAGTACACTAGTAAGCAGCTGATGTTCACAGAAACTGATAACTCAAGTCAGGACAGCCATTACAGCAACTCCCTTCAGCCAAAGGGATTCTGGAAGAACCTCAGGATCGCGGACCAGCACGGCAGCACAGTGGTTCACATTGCTGCCTCACAGCGCCAGGGACCTGAGTCCGATTCCCCCTTGGGTCACTGTCTGTGTGGAGTCTGCTCGTTCTCCCTGTGTCTGTGTGGGTTTCCTCCGGGTGCCCGTTTCCTCCCACTGTCCGAAAGACATGCTGGTTAGGTACATTGGCCATGCTAAATTGCCCCTCGGCATACTCGAACAGGCACCAGACTGTGGAGACAGGGGATTTTCATAGTAACTTCATTGCAGTGTTAATATAAGCCTACTTCTGACATTGATAAATCAACTTCAGGATTTATTGATGACAACCTTACACTCAATGGTTCTTTAGTTTTGGTCTCCGCCCACCGCCCCCCACTCCTCCCACACATAAGTGGAAGGATCTTTCTCTATCCTGGGTTCGAACGTAGCTCGGCACAACAGAGGGCCAAAGGGCCTGTGTTATTCTATGTTCTTTTCAGTTCAAACGTTAGTCTCCCTCGTACAGAGGAAATAATTACTCAGGGATGGTGGAATGTGGAAATGGAAACTTGGTTTAATGTTGTTTGTTTATTAATTTTAAGTTTATTAGCGTCACAAGTAAGTTTACATTAATACTGCCATGAAGTTACTGTGAAAATCTCCTAGTTGCTACACTCTGGTATCTGTTCGGGTAACACTGAGGGAGAATTTAGCACGGCCAATGTGCCTCACCGCCACATCTTTCGGACTGTGGAAGGAAACCAGAGCATCTGGAGGAAACCCACCTAGACACGGGGAGAACATGCAGACTCTACACAGACAGTGAGCCAAGCCGGGAACCGAACCTGGGTCCTGGCGCTCTGAGGCAGCAGGGCTAATCACTGTGGCACCGTGCTTTCCTGAGGTTGAGACAGAGAGAGAGCGAGAGATCAGATAAGGCTCATGAGTGAGAACAAAAGGAAAAATTAACTTACAACCATCGTGGCTTTGAAGGGGCTTAGTCTCAGGCTGCCCAACGCCTGACTGAAGTCACGCATTCCCCTGTGCAGATACAGAATTAGGTTATGGGATAGTATGCTCAGGGGGAGACCACTCAGCCTTCCAAATCTGCAGCAGCTGTTTAGAAAATGTTCTGCGTTCAAAGCTAAACCACAACTGCAGGCCTGGTCTGGACAAAATAGTTTGGCCTTCATCCAGAGCGACAACGCCCTCAACAGGCAGCCCAAGGACATTCAGCTCTGTTGATGGGCGAGGACAGGGCAGAGAGGGAGAAATAATTTCATGCAAACGTGCAGAAAGAAAAACACAATTACTCCCCCTCAGACCACAAATTCCCTCTCCAGTGTTGGCTGTGGCTCACACAGGTTTGCATTTGGATCTGCAAATCAGATTGTGCACCCAAGCATCGCTCCACAGTTTTGAGCGCAATAATTCAGGCTGAGTGCAGTGCAGCAGGAAAGGGTGCTGCACTGCCAGAGGCGCCGTCTTTCACACCGAGGGCCTTCTCAGATGAATCATAGAATCCCTACAGTGCAGGAGGCCATCTGGCCCACTGCACTGATCACAATCCCATCTAAATCCTATCCCCATAACTCCATGCATTTACCCTAGCTAGTCCCCCTGGCAGTGAGGGAGAATTTATCATGGCTAATCCACCTAACCCATACATCTTTCCAACTGTGGGAGGAAAACGGAGCACCCAGAGGAAATCCACACAAACCCGGGGACAATGTGCAAACTCCACATAGACAAGCCAGGATTCAAGCCCAGGTCCCTGCCGCTGTGAGGCAGTAGTGCTAACTTCTCTGCTACCCCACACATGGAATGATCAGGTTTTCTCCCACACTCTCAAGATGTGTAGGTTCTGTGAATTGGCCGTACTAAATTGCTCTTTAATTTGATTTGATTTATTATTGTCACGTGTTAGCATACTGTGAAAAATATTGTTTCTTGCATGCTGTACAAGGCATACCGTTGATAGAGAAGGAGAAAGTGCAGAATGTAGTGTTACAGTCGTAACTAGGGCGTAAAGATCAAATTAATGCAAGGTAAGTCCATTCAAAAGTGTGACGGCAGCAGAGAAGCAGCTGCGGGATGGCTGTTAAAGGTCCCACATCACCCATTTTGAAGATTAGGCAGGTTACCGTGGTGCACAAAGGCTGTGTTGAACCTAGTCAGGAGGAAAGGGAAGGTGTATAAGAGGTTCAGGGAATTAGGAGAGGTTAAAGATCTTGAGGAGTATAAGGACTGTAGGAAGGAACTTAAAAGGGAAATTAGGAGAGCCAGAAGGGGTCATGAGAAGACCTTGGCGGGTAAGATTAAGGAGAATCCCAAGGCCTTCTATAAATATGTGAAAGGTAAAAGGATAAGAAGAGAAGGGATAGGACCTATAAAAGGTGAGGGGGGAAAGGTTTGTGTGGAACCAGAAGAAATGGCAGAGGTGCTTAACGAGTACTTCGCCTCAGCATTCACAGTGGAAGCTGATCCGGGAGATTTTGTTATGGATTTGCAGCTGATGGAAAAGATTGAATACGTGAATATTAAGGAGGAGGATGTGTTGGAACTTTTGAATTCTATCAAGGTAGATAAGTCGCCTGGACCAGATGGGATGTACCCCAGGATACTGTGGGAGGCGAGGGGAGAGATTGCGGAGCCCCTGGCGATGATCTTTGCGTCGTCAATGGAGACGGGAGAGGTTCCGGAGGATTGCGGATGTAGTTCCTATTTTCAAGAAAGGGAACAGAGATAGCCCGGGAAATTACCAACCGGTGAGTCTGACCTCAGTGGTTGGTAAGCTGATGGAGAGGCTTCTGAGGGACAAGATTTACGAACATTTGGAGAGGTTTGACATGATCAGGAATAGTCAGCATGGATTTGTCAAGGGCAGGTCGTGCCTTACAAGCCTAGTTGAGTTCTTCGATAATGTGACTGAACACATTGACGAAGGAAGTGCCGTGGACGTAGTGTACATGGACTTCATCAAGGCGTTTGATAAGGTTCCCCATGCAAGACTTCTTGAGAAGGTGAGAGGGCATGGGATCCAAGGGCCTTTGGCCTTGTGGATCCAGAACTGGCTTGCCTGCAGAAGGCAGAGAGTGGTTGTGGATGGGGCTTTTTCTGAATGGAGGTCAGTCACCAGCGGAGTGCCTCAAGGGTCTGTTCTGGGACCCTTGTTGTTTGTCATTTTCATAAATGACCTGGATGAGGAAGTGGAGGGATGGGTAAGTAAGTTCGCTGATGACACTAAGGTCGGTGGTGTTGTGGATGGTCTGGAAGGATGGCAAAAGTTGCAGCAGGACATAGATAGGATGCAGGACTGGGCGGAGAAGTGGCAGATGGACTTCAACGCGGATAAATGCGTAGTCGTCCATTTTGGCAGAACCAACGGGATGAACGAGTACACTATCAAGGGCAGAAGTCTGAGTAGTGTTGAAGAGCAGAAGGATCTAGGGGTCCGGGTCCACAGGACTCTTAAATCGGCCTCGCAGGTGGAGGAGGTGGTCAAGAAGGCGTATGGTGTACTGGCCTTCATTAATCGAGGGATTGAGTTTAGGAGTCGGGAGGTAATGCTGCAACTTTATAAGACCCTTGTCAGGCCTCATTTAGAGTATTGTGCGCAGTTCTGGTCGCCTCACTATAGGAAAGATGTAGAAGCTATTGAGAGGGTACAGAGGAGATTTACAAGGATGTTGCCTGGACTGGGAGGCATGCCTTATGAAGTTAGGTTGAGGAAGCTGGGACTCTTTTCCCTGGAGAGACAAAGGTTGAGAGGCGACCTGATAGAAGTTTACAAAATGTTGAGAGGAATAGATAGGGTGGACTCTCAGAGGCTATTTCCCCGGGTTGAAAAAATGGTTGCTATGAGAGGACACAGATTTAAGGTACAGGGAGGGAAGTTCAGAAGTGATGTTAGGGGTAAGTTTTTCACTCAGAGGGTGGTGAGTGAATGGAATCGGCTGCCGTCAGTGGTGGTGGAGGCGAACTCGCTGGGGTCTTTTAAAAGACTTCTGGATGAGTATATGGGGTTTAATGAGATTGAGGGTTATAGATAGGTCTGTAGGTTGGTAGGTGTTGATGTGATCAGCACAACTCGTGGGCCGAAGGGCCTGTTTGTGCTGTAGTGTTCTATGTTACCCCCGCATTGCCTGGTCAACAGTGAGCACTCGATCAGACTCAGAAGATTATCTGTGAGCTTGCTGTTTGTTGGACATTCCACTGATCAATTTTATAAATTACAACAGTAATAAAATTCTGGAGAAGTACTGCGTTGGCTGTGAAGCGCTTTGGTAAATACTGAGATCATGAAAGGCACCATTTAAATGCAGGTCCCTCTTGAATTTTGTTTTCATTTGCAAGCTTGGAAAGAGAGTGGATTACTCGATAGGTTATTTTGCTAGTCCCAGGAGTTACAATAGGATGAATGACCAATGATAGTATGTTGACCAGGATATTAAGAGAATGTTGGCCTTTTTATTGTTAAAAGTAATGCATTTACATCCAACCCCGAATGGGTAGGTGGGACCCTGGTTCAGCATCCGTTTGAAATGTTGAATGTCCGATAGTGCAGCACTCCTGCGGAACTGTACTGAAACGTTGGCCTTTGCATAAAACCACCAGTTCCTTGTTTCAAGATTGAGTGACACCAAGAGAGCCAAGTGGATTTAAGAGGCAACTGGACGTGGAGACAAGAGGGGTACGGTGGAAAGACACCCGACTGGAATCGAGATCCCACATCACACTGGGGTGGCACGATGGCGAGCGGCACAGTGGTTAGCACCACTGGGACCCAGGTTCAATTCTGGTCTTGGGTCATTGTTTGTGTGGAGTCTCCATGTTCTCCCCGTGTCTGTGTGGGTTTCCTCCATATGCTCTGGTTTCCTCCCACAGTTCAAAGATTTGCAGGTTAGGTGAATTGGCCATGCTAAATTAGTGTCCAAAAACGTATCATTTAGATGGGTTAGCACAGGGTTATGGGGATAGGGTGGGAGGAAGAGGGGGTCTTTCGGGTCAAACCAAGTAGACAAACTCAAGTTACATTAGGATAAAGTAAAAGGGGCAGCTCCCCAAAAGGAAGGGGAATGGCCCAAACAAAAACAAAAGTACAAAGGAAACTTAAGACACATCAAATCAAAATGTGATTGTCAGGGTCTATAACGCACCTCGGCCCCTGCAGTGCCCAACAGGCACGGAAGGCGTGGACTGTGCCCGTGGACACCGCATGCTCCCTCTCCAGGGACACCTGGCCGTGAGTATCGCTGCGGTAGAGGGGCAGACAGTCAGGACGGACGCCGCCCCCCCCCCCTCCCCCCACCGATCGCCCGCTGCCTGGACCTATTGATGGCGCGTCTCGCCAGGCCCAGGAGCAGGTTCACGAGGAGACTGGCATCCCGACCCTCCCCTCTCCGCACCAGGTGTTGTAGATCAGGAGCGTGGGACTGAAGTGCAAACAAAACATCAATAAAAGGTGTTTCAGAAAATCAAAAAGGGTGTGCAATCTATAACTTGAAACGTAGACGTGGTCCACGGACTCCACGAGGCCACAGAAAGGGCAGTCTCGGAAGTCCATGAACCAGTGAATCCTATGGTTGTACGGCACCGCTGTGTGCAGCAGCCTCCACCCCAGGTCCCCAATGTAATTGGGGGACATCCCTCCATAGAGTGACCTCCATTGGGGACCTCCGCCACCTGGCGGCAACAAGGCCCGCCAAGGTATATCCGGGCGACAGGCGAGGACGCGGTAGTGGAAGGTATGCAGCAGCGGCAGCCCGTGCTGGAAAAAGGCACAGAGGACATTTCCGCGAGACGGCTCATGCTGTGGGGCATCTGACCCGGGGAGGGGGGTCTAGGCTTCAGGCCAATGTGGAAACCCGTCCGAACAGAGATACCCTGTCAGAGAGTCAGTACATGCTCAATGGGCCAAGTGGCCTCCTTCTATATTGTCCGAATTCTATGACACTATGGGTGAGCAGATTCAGTCACTGACTCAGGGTCACAGAGTAAAGATGCACATGTATGTCTGGGGCTCTCCTTTGTGTGAACAGTCAGAGGCTTTTTCCCAGGGTGGAGGTGTCAATTACAAGGAGGCACACATTCAAGATGAGAGGGGGCAAGTTGAAGGGAGGTGTGCGGGGGAGGTTTTTAACGCAGAGAGTGGTGGATGCCCAGAATGCGCCACCAGAGGTGGTGACGGAAGCAGGCACATTAGCAACATTTAAAAATGTATCTGGATGGGTACATGAATAGGGAGGGAATAGAGGAATACAGACCGAGTAAAGGCAGAAGTTTTCTTTTAGTTTAGTTAGGGCATCATGATCGGCATGGACTTGGAGGGCTGAAGGGCCTGTTGCTGTGCTGTAATTTCCTTTGTTATTTGAACGAATGTTTTCTACATTTAATTAGATCTGCTCCCTGAGGCCAGAAGTGAAAGTGGGGGGGGAAGCTGTAGTGATGTGTTTCTTTCACCTAACTCTGCAATCAGCTGAAATAGAGAGCAGGGGACCAGGATGACAAAGATGATGAATCTGCATTTAGCTGAAGCCTTGATGTTAAGCTTAGATATCTACACGAGACTCGGGAGAGGTAATTAGCATTCAGTAATGTCATGTGGGTGCATCTTTAAGAAAGGTTTTGTTTAGAAAACCATGCAGCTTACAGCTTCAGCAATGTCACCGGGGGTGGGAAAGGGATACAGCTATGCTGTGAAGGTCAGGCAATAGGGCTTTTTTCCTTTGGACTTTCAGTGTTTTGGGGAGCAGCTTAGCAGCAAGCTAAGAAGCAGTTTCTTTCTCTCCCTCTCCTCTTTAAGAAGTGGTGTTTTGGGAAACAGATTCAACTACAACCTCCTGAGTTTCTCCACAAGGGATTTTCAGCACTCAATCCAGGAGGCTGGATTCCTGTAACAAGTGGCCATTAACCCATGCTGTATTGTGTTTATTTGGAGGGTTTTGTGTATTGGATGTTGGCTTTGTTTGAAACACATTAGAGATATTTCCTTATGAGTTATACATTATTGTGGCGGTTGTTTTCTGATTGTAATGGTTAAAAGTTCTTGCTAAGTGTCTTACTCTACATGGCAACAATATTCTTCATTAAACTTTGTTTTTGATAGAAGTTCCTCGTGGGTCAGTTGAATCACAGCTGGAGTGAAACCTCTCAGGCTCATCCCAGCCACATTCAACCTAAAACGTTACAGGTCAGGCGAGCTTCATAGAACGCTGTGAAATATCCAACCCGACTTGTAACAATAACACATCCTTACTGATATATCAGTAGTAGGCTGTATCAGCAGCGGTTTCTCCTGCTTGATCTCTGAACGTGTAAGCCTGAACCTATGGGCTCCTCGACGATTTAGTGGGTGCGCTGCACCATTCAGTCAGATACTGAGTCAACTCACTGTCAAAATATCCCTGGGCATTATATATACCTGACACGGGAGCTCTGGGCAATAGTTCCGTTATTCATTCTCAGACATCGGCTTTGTTGGCTGGCCAGCATCTATTGGCCATCCCTAGTTGTCCGAGAGAAGTTAAGAGTCAACCACATTGCTATGGCTCTGGAGTCACATGTAAGTCAAATCAGATAAGGACAGCAGATTTCCTTCCCTAAAGGACATCGGTGAACAAGAAGGGTTTTTCTAACAATCGACAATGGTCGATCAGTAGATTCTTAATTACAGGTATTTTTTATTGAATTCAAATTCCACCATGGTTGGATTCAAACCTGGGCCCCCAGAATATTAGCTGAGTTTCTGGATTAATAGCTAGTGATAATACCACTAGACCATCACCTCCCCTGTTGTTCAAACAGGTTATCTGGTTACAATCGCAGTGCTGTTTGTGAGCTGGTCAAGGTCAAATATAGAAACTAGATTGGCCATTCAGCCCTTCGAGTCTGTTCTGCCATTCATTATGATCATGGCTGATCAAGTTCAATCTCTCGATCCCACCTTCCCCCCAATATTCCTTGATCCCTTTAGCCCCAAGAGCTATTATCTAATTTCTTCTTGAAATCATGCAATATTTTGGCCTCAATTACTTTCTGCAGTAGTGAATTCCACATATTCACCACTCTCTGGGTGAAGAAATTTCTCCTCACCTCAGTCCTAAAAGGTTGCCCCTTATCCTCAAATTATGAACCCGTAATTCTGGACTCCCCCACAATAGGGAACACTCTTTCTGCACTTATCCTGTCTAATGGCTGGTGGCATTTTATAAATTTCTATGAGATTCCCTCTCACTCTTCTAAACTACAGCGAATATAATCCTAATTGACTTCGTCTCTCCTCATATGACAGATCTGCCATCGCAGGAATCAGCCTGGTAAACCCTTGCTCTACTCCCTCTGTAACAAGGACATTCTCCTTCAGATAAGAAGACCAAAACTGCACACGATACTCCAAGTGTGACCTCACCAACGCCCTATACAATTGCAGTAAAACATCCCTATTCCTGGACCATATTTGGCTATGGTTTCCCCCCCTCCAACCTCCACAAGGTCAAATACCTCACCAATCCTTCTAAACCCACAACTTCTACTACCTAGAAGAACAAAGGCAACAGATGCATGGAAACACCGCCACCCGGAAGTTCCCCTCCAAGTCACTCACCATTCTGACTTGGAAGTATATCAACCGTTCCTTTACTGTCCCTGGGTCAAAATCCTGTATCTCCCTCCCTAACACCACACAGACTGCAGCTCACCAACCCCCATCACAACGGCAATTAGGGATAAGGGTGGACAATAAATGCTGGCCTAGCCAGTGACTCCCACGTTCCATGAACAAATAAACAAAAAAGTTAAATCCTCATGCCTCACAGCGAAGATGGTTCCATAAGGAGTTTTGAAAGCTATACTGCCATTGGAGACAGTCCAGAGAAGGTTCATTCGCTTGATCCTAGGTATGGAGGGATTTTCTTATGAGGAGACGTTGAGTAAGTTGTGCCTGTACTCATGGAAGCTTATAAGGACGAGAGGCAACCTTATTGAGACATATAGGATCCTTAGGAACCTAGACAGGGTAGATGCTGAGAGGTTGTTTCCACTTGTGGGAGAGTCTAAGGTCAGAGGGTATAATCTCAGAGTAGGGGGTCACCCATTTCAGACAGGAATGAGGAGGAATTTCTTCTCTCAGAGGGTAGTGAATCTGTGGCATTCTTTACTGCAGTGAGCTGCCAAGGCTGGGTCACATGTTCTAGGTGTCAGCCTAGACCGACAGTAAGGGAGTCAAGGGTTATGGGGGGTAGGGTGGGAAACTGGAGTTGAGGATTATCACATCAGATCAGTCATGATCTCATTGAGTGGTGGAGCAGGCCTGCTTCATGGGTAAAATGCCAATGGGCTACCTGGGCCCTTGGAAACGCCAGCAAAAAATGGAGTGGGGGGAGCAAGAGAGAGGGAGAAGACCGACCCTGGTTAATTATAAACCAAAAGAGAAAATGCTGGAAAATGTCAGCAAGTTTGGCCACATCTGTAAGGAGAGAAAAGAGCTGACATTTCGCGTCAAAGCTCCCTCTCCCTCTGTGCCAGGGAGCCGGTTCGAGTCCTGGTTTTGAGGCTCAGGTCCATAGACTCTCGGCTGAGGAGGGGATTTAAAGAGAAACAGCGGTATTTCTCTCTCTCTCCTTCCCCCACTGGGAGAGTCACACAGCCGGGTCTGGATTAGGAGGAGGCCATTCTACCCCTCGAGCCATTCACTCGGCTGTTGGGGCTGTGAGCTCTACGCTGCCACCTCCTTACGGAGAGACTGTAGGCCTCTGCCGGGAGTTTGAACCCGGAGACGCTGGCGCTGTGAACCAGCAGCACTAACCCAGTGAGCTATCAGCCAGCGCGGTCTGCCTCACCCTCACTGTGAGGATCTCTCTCTCTCTCCCAGTACAGAGTTTACTGTCTATTCTCTCACTCAGTATTAGGTTACCATCGCCTCGCGCTCTAACATTACTCTATTATTTTATATTTTTTATATTTCGTTTTTTTTCTCCCTCACCCGCTCCAACGTCAACGGCTCCGGGTCACCGACGTCATCACGCACGGTGCGTGGGGGCGGGTCCCAGAGAGTCACATGATCCCTGATCGTCATCACGCACGGTGCCTGGGGGCGGGTCCCAGAGAGTCACGATCCCTGATTGTCATCACGCATGGAGCGTGGGGGCGGGTCCCAGAGAGTCACATGATCCCTATCATCATCACGCACGGTGCGTGGGGGCGGGTCTCAGAGAGTCACATGACTCGGACCACCTGATCACAGAGGGATGTAGACACTGAAACAGGGAGAGGCCTGTGGATGGATGGAGAGAAGGAAAGGAGGGCTAGGGATAGAGAGATAGGGACAGGGGGAGAATGAAAGGAAAGAGGGTTAGAGAGAATGAAAGAAAAGCTAGGGAGAGAGTGAAAGGAGAGATAGAGGGATAGAGAGAATGAAAGGAAAAATAGGGAGAGGAAATGAAGGAGGGATGGGGGAGAGTGAAAGGAGAGAGAGTGAAAATAAAGATGGGGAGAGAGAGTAAAGGAGGGATAGGGACAGTGTGAAAGGAGAGATAGGAAGGCAGGGATAGCGAGTGAAAGGAGAGAGAGTGAAAGGAAAGATAGGAGAGAGAGGAATAGAGACAATGAAAGGAGAGAATGATAACAAGTGGGAGCACTAGGATATGGAGGCAGGATGGTGGGATAAAGAATTGATAAAGCAATGGGGGGGGGTGGAGGAGAGGGAGCAGTAGGTTATTGGGAGGGAGAGGTTTAGAAAGATGAGAGGTAGGGGAGAAAGAAGAGAAGCAGAGATGGGAAGGAGGAACTGAGGGAGGGGAGGAAAGAATGCGATGGAGGAGAAAGGGATTGCGAGAGAGATTTTATGGGGAGCAAAGAGGAGATGTTGGAGAAAGAGAAAGAGGAAATGAAAGGGGAAGAAGGGGCAAGTCAAAAGGGTAGAGAGCGCAAAGGAGTGAAAGCGAGGGAGAGGATGAAGAAAGAAGTGGGAAGGCTAGGGGAAAAAAGAACAGATGGAAGGAGAAGGAGGCAGTAGGAAAGAAAGAGGAGAGACAGCGCTGTGAGGGGAGGAAGGATGCAGGCTGCTGAGGGGAGGTAGGATGCAGGCTGCAAGGGGAAATGAATAGGTGAAAGATGATCAGAGTAAAATCACACAGTTGTCTTGGCAAGTGGTCATGCCCCAGTGAACTTTGTGCATAGCAGTAGCATAACTTGTCTGATGAACTTACACGCCCTAAAGATCTGAGATCAGAAAGAAACCCTGGCTGTTTGCTGTTAGCAGGACAGGAATTGAGTAAGGAGGATCTAGTGAGTCCTGTTTCTGGGTAAAGTTTCTATCATAAACCGTGCTGTCGACCAGATTGGAGATTGAAGAATGTTCTGTGTTCTGATTTACAGTAGAAATTTACAAATCGCTGTGAGGGCTGTGTATAGAATCCCTACAGTGCAGAAGGAAACCATTCGACCCATCAAAGCTGCACCGACCACAATCCCACCCAGGCCCTATCCCCATAACCCCACATATTTATAATGTTAATCCCCTGACACTAAAGGGCAATTTAGCATGATCAATCTACCTAACAGCACATCTTTGGAGTGTGGGAGGAAACCCACGCAGGTACGGGGGAGAACTTGCAAACTCCACACAGGCAGTCACCCAAGGCCAGAATCGAACCTGGTCAGAGGACTTGGCATCCATGTGGGGTATGTCAGAAGTAAGCTCTGACAAAGGGTCACTGGGACTCGAAGTGTTGGCTCTAGTCTCTCTCCACAGAGAGAGACCTTTATACCTGTCCGACCTGCAGAGACTTTCCAGCATTTACTATTTTTTATATCATAGAATCCCTGCAATGCTGAAGGAGGCCGTTTGGCCCATCAAGTCTGCAATGACCAGAATCCCATCCTTCCCCCTTAACTCCACATATTTACCCTGTTAATTCCTCTGATAATAAGGGGCAATTTAGTATGGCCAATCCACCCAACCTGCACATCTTTGGAGTGTGAGAGGAAACCGGAGGAAACCCACGCAGACACGGGGGAGAAAGTGCAAACTCCACACAGCCACCTGAGGCTGGAATTGAGCCTGGGTCCTTGGCACTGTGAAGCAGTAGCGCTAACCATTGTGCCACACAGGCATTACCAGGACTGGAGCATAGCAGCTACAGGGAGAGATTGGGGTTATTTTCTTCGGTACGGAGTAGGCTGAATGGTGACATGATCGAGGTGCACAAAATTGTGAAGGGTAGAGGTGGAGTGGACAGGAGGAACCCGTTTACTTGGCAAAGATGCCAACAACCAGGCTTCAGGAGGGCTGAGTGGGGTGCACTGGGGGCTTCTCTAAGAGAGTGCTCACACTCCATGCTTGAGTCATGAATAAGCGATCATAACTTGTGCCCGAGTCTCCTGTGGTCAGTTCATAGAAATCCACCACAGGACCACGACTTGGTCACATCCTCGATGGAAAAGAGAGAGGGTTGAAAATGTTGGATCCTTTTCAGTTTCCAATGGGACTGGATGATGTTGACACTGCCATGCTTTGTCACCTGATCCAGAACAGTCAGAGGAGACAGTACAGCCTGTTGCGTCAATTCAAAATCGACCCAGGGAAGCAATGTTTCAGTCAGAGCTCGGTCTTGTAAAATCCCTACAGAGCAGAAGGAGGCCATTCAACCATTGAGTCTGCAATCCCACCCTGGCCCTATCCCCACAACCCCATGCATTTACCCTGCTAGTCCCCCTGACACTAAGGGGCATTTTAGCGTGGCCAATCCACCTAACCCACACATCTTTGGAGTGCGGGAGGAAACCGGAGCACCCGGAGGAAACCCACGCAGATACGGGGAGAATGTGCAAACTCTGCACAGACAGCGACCCAGGCGGGGAATCGAACCTGGGTCCCTGGCGCTGCGAGGTAGCAGTGCTAACCACTGTGCCACCATGACCGCCCTTAAACCTCGTCCTACCAAAGCACAAACGTATTCAAAGCTGAATTAAACAGATTATTGATTGGCAAAAAAGAGTGCGGGGGAGGGGGAGGCTTCTTGGGAGTTAAGGCCAACGTCAACCATGATCTTGTTGAATGGCCAAGCAGGCTAGTTGGCCCAAATGGCCTAGTCCTCCTGCTATTTCTATTGATCTAATGAGTGAGGGGTAAAGGGGGAAGTGAAGGGAAATTGGAATCAAAGGGCAGGGCAAGGTGAGGAATGAAGAGGGCAGAAGGGAGTCAGGAGTGAGGAGTTCAGGACCATGATGTTGCCCGGGAGGTTAGCTGACATTTCACATCAATTTGCTGGTTCAGTGACACATGTCAGTTCCTCGGAGGAATCTTGTCTCTCTCTCGGTTTTGACCGGTTCCTGTTTCCACTCCTGTCTCTGGGAATGACAGCCTGCCAAGGTTCCTATTATGCAGTCATCTTTATTCATTCCTCTTTTACAAGAGTTAGCTTGTACTTGGCATTCATGCCGGCAGTCCTGGGATATGTTGTTCACAAACGGCTTCCGCAAGGTCGCTGGAGAAGGGGCGACTTTTCGTCCATTGGTGGGAGAGCAGGCAGCCCCTTCGAATGACCCTCGCATCGAAACAAACAGTGAGCAAGAGCGAGGG
Source organism: Carcharhinus amblyrhynchos (assembly GCF_965287045.1). Lineage (NCBI taxonomy): Eukaryota > Metazoa > Chordata > Chondrichthyes > Carcharhiniformes > Carcharhinidae > Carcharhinus > Carcharhinus amblyrhynchos. The sequence goes on along the minus strand of NW_027649781.1, from coordinate 5,200,826 downwards.
GAGGGGGAGCAGGGAATGAATCATAGAATCCTTACAGTGCAGAAGGAGGCTATTCAGCCCATCGAGTCTGCACTGAGGCTGTCTACTTGCGACACTAATAAATAAATGTTAATGAAGCAAATGGGTTTTTCCGAGAATCGACAATGATTTCATGGTCATCAGTAGATTCTTAATTCCAGATTTTTTAAATTCAAATTTCACCATCTGCCGTGACGGGTCCCTGGGACATTTTACTGAGTTTCTGGGTTAATAGTCTAGCGGCACAGTGGTTCGCACTGCTGCCTCACAGCTCCAGGGTCGCGGGTTCAATTCCCAGCCCTCGGGTCACTGTCTATGTGGAGTTTGCACGTTCTCCCCCTGTTTGCGTGGGTCTCTTCTGGGTGCTCCGGTTTCCTCCCACAGTCTGAAAGGTTAGGTGGCTCGGACATGCTGAATAGTCCCTTCGTGTCAGGGAGATTAGCAGGAAAAATACGTAGGGTTATGTGGATTGTGGTCGGTGTAGACTCAATGGGCCGAATAGCCTCCTTCTGCTCTGTAGATATTTTATGATGTTTATTTCTTAGTGTTACAACTTACATTAACACTGCAATGAAGTTACTGTGAAAATCTGACCTGTTTGGGTACACTGAGGGAGAATTTAGAATGGCCAATGCACCCTAACCAGCAGATGTTAAATTCTCCTTCAGTGTACCCAAACAGGCGCTGGAGTGTGGCAGCTGGGGGAATTGTCACAGTAACTTCATGGCAGTGTTAATGTGAGTAAGCCTACTTGCACGCTGATAAAGAAAGTTTAAACTTGCTGAATTTCCTTCGCTTCCTGAAAACCAGGGTTGTGAATTTTAAAAATGTGCGGTGTGGCTGGCGCGCGAGGGGTGGGGAAGGTCAGAACAGGACGGGACTGGGACTCCCACAGGCAGTAGGGCTTTGCACTCTGCAGCAGCTGAAAATGACCTTCACACATCCTTGAAAGATGGAAAGAAAATTGAGAGTCCGTGTGCGGGAGAGACAAAAAAAAAAGACAGCAAATTTTGATTGTTGACTGGATTGTCAGAGTGAAGGGAAAGTTATGCTAATGCATGGAAATGTACACAGATATATACAGAGATGTGATCTTTTTAATGTATGTTTTTCCTCAGCCCCAGAACTGCATTGAAAGCAGTTTTCATCGTGAGGGGGATGCAGTCCGCACCACCAGGATGTGCGTGTGTGTGAAAGCCGAGGTGACCGGCCCAGGAACGATCTGCAGGAGGGTACATGGGGGAACAGCAACTGATACTTACACTATTCATAGCACGGCTGTGAGAGCTTGTTCGGGAGGTTTCTCGGGGGGTTGGGGGGGAGAGAGAGCACCTGGGCTTGGGTGACTTATTACACTGCGATCTTGCTGTGTCAGCCGCAGTTATTCATTGATCCCTCAGGGCCTGACTCCCGGGAGTTGGCGGCCCCATACACTTAAATGCCATTGCAGAGACAGGGCCATTCAGCCCGACTGGAATTTGCTGTTCCTTAGGCTCCACATGAGCCTCTCCCAACACTCTCCTCCTCCTTCCCCCACCCCTAACGCATCATCGAACCCTGTCAACAGTAGGAGAGGTGAAGATTGGTGGTAATAACCATAGAATTCCCACAGTGCAGGAGGAGGCCATTCAGCCCATCAAAAATGCACCGACCACAATCCCACCTTGGCCCTATCTTGCAGCCCCACAATTTACCCTGTTAAACCCTCTAACCTACACGTCCCAGGACACCAAGGGGTCATTTAACACAACCAATCCACCTAACCCGCACATCTTTGGATTGTGGGAGGAAACCGGAGCACCCGGAGGAAACCCACACAGACATGGGGAGAATGTGCAGACTCTGCGCAGACAGTTACCTGAGGCCAGGAATCAAACCCAAATCCCTAGCACTGTGGGGCAGTACTGCTAACTGTATTGCTCAACAATTAATTCAGAAACTCAGCTAATGTTCTGGGGACCCGGGTTCGAATCCCACCACGGCAAAAAAAGAATCTACTGATGACCGTGAAACCATTGTCAATTTTTGGAAAAACCCATCTGGTTCACAAATGTTCTTTAGGGGGGGAAATCTGCTGTCCTTACCCTGTCTGGTCTACGTGTGATTCCAGAGCCACAGCAATGTGGTTGACTCTCTGAGGGCAACTAGGGATGGGCAATAAATGCTGGCCAGCCAGCAATGCCTATGTCCCACAAAAGAATAAAACAAGACTAAAGAGGTAATATTGGAGTTGTACAGATCATTGGTTAGGCCACAGCTGGAGTACTGTGTGCAGCTCTGGTTGCCTCACTATAGGAAGGACTGATAACACTATCATAGAATCCCTACAGTGCAAAGGAGGCCTTTTGGCCCACAGAGTTTGTACTGACCACAATCCCACCCAGGCCCTACTTCCACAACTCCTCATATTTACCCTGCTAATCCCCCTGACACTTGGGTGAATTTATCATGGCCAATCCACCTAATCCACACATCTTTGGATTGTGGGAGGAAACCGGAGCAGCCGGAGGAAACTCACGCTGTCACGGGGAGAACGTGTAGACTCTACACAGACAGCGACCCGAGGTTGGAGGGGAGACGTCATTGAGGTGTATAAGACTATGAATCACACGGACAGGGTGAGTAAGAAGCAACTGTTCCCCTTGGTTGAGGGTTCAATCACAAGGGCGCATGGTTTTAGAGAAATTTAGAAGAGATTTGAGAAAAAAAAATCACTCGAATGGTTGTGGGAATCTGGAATGGAATGCACTGCCTGGGAAGACAGTGAAGACCAAAGGAGAAAATGCTGGAAAATCTCAACAGGTCTGGCAGCATCTGGAGGGAGAGAAAAGAGCTAATGTTTCGAATCCAGATGACCCTTTGTCAAAGCTAAAAGGCGTAGAAAGTGAGAGATATTTACACTGCAGGGGGAGGGAATGATAGATGAGTCACAGTCCCAGAAAACAAGAGAAAGGCTGCTAATGGCAGCCCATAGAGAGAATAAAGGGTGTGAACGCTCAAAGGGCAGAGACGCTGAAACCAGAGAGTAAACTGTGACAGATGCAGATGTGGGGGGGGAGGAGAGGGGCGGAGAAATGGGTGGGAGAGAGTTAAAATTGAGAGAAAGGGGAAAAGGGGAAGCAAACGGAGAGAGAAGGGAGGATAAAAATAGTGGGAAAGAGCGGGGGAAACAAAAATGAAGACAATAAAGAAATAAAAGGTAGGGAACAGTTAAAAGTGAAATAAAATGAAAACAGAGGTGGGGTAGAGCAAATCACCTGAAATTGTTGAATTTGATGTTGGGATAGGAAGGCTGTAAAGGGCTGAGTCAGAAGATGAGATGCTGTTCCTCCAGCTTCTCATGAATTGAGCTTCACTGGAACATTTCAGCAGGCTAAGGACAGGCAAGTGGGCATGGGAGCGAGATCATGTGTTAAAATGGCAAAGCAACTGGAAGGTCAGGGTCCAGATCGCGCACAGACTGAAGGTGCTCAGCAAAGTGATCACCCAGTCTACGCTTGGATAAAGAGGAGACCACACTGGGAGCAGCGAATGCCACAATCCTTTAAGAAGTATTTGGATGAGCCCTTGAAACATCATAACATTCAAGGATATGGGATGGGTGCTGAACATTGGGATCAGCATGTCTTTAGTGATAGATACTGTCGGTACAGACTCGATGGGCCAAAGAGCCTTTTCTGCTCTGCGCGACTGTGCCTCTGTGATATTGGCAACCATGCCTTCAGCTAACTTGGCCCTAAGCTGTGGATATCACCTCTCTTCACCTCTCAGCTTCCTCACCCCTCTCGCTGTCCTCTCAGAGCTACTGTAAAAGCCTTTGTGGTCTCCTTTATATCAGAGAGAGCCAAACATAGATTGACATCATCAAGCAAATGTTTATCCCTGATAGCTCCTGCTTTGTGGCTCAGCCTCAGTTTTCAGTTGTGATGTTCTTGTGACGTCCTGTGGGACTTTTCCAACACTGGAGTTTTTCATAGAAGATAGGAGCAGGAGGAGGCCATTCGGCCCTTCGAGCCTGCTCCACCATTCATCACAATCATGGCTGAACATCCAACTCAATCCTTCTTTCTCCCCACAACCTTTGATCCCATTCGCCCCCAAGTGCTATATCCAGCCACCTCTTGAATACGTTCAATGTTTTGGCATCAACTACTTCCTGTGGTAATGAATTCCACAGGTTCACCACTCTTTGGGTGAAGAAATGTCTCCTTATCTCCATCCTAAATGGTCTACCCTGAAGCCTCAGACTGTGACCCCTGGTTTTGGACTCCCGCACCATCGGGAACATCCTTCCTGCATCTACCCTGTCCTGTCAGAATTTTATAAGTCTTTATGAGATTCCCCCTCATTCATCTGTACTCCAGTGAAAACAATCCTAACCTGGTCAATCTCTCCTCATACATCAGTCCTGCCAATCCTGGAATCAGCCTGGTAAACGTTCGCTGCGCTCCCTTGAGAGCAAGAACATACTTTTTCAGAAAAAGGAGACCAAAACTGCACACAACATTTGAGGTGCGTCCTCAACAAGGTCCTGTATAATAGCAACAATGCATCCTTGCTTCTGTACTCGAAACTTCTTGCAAGGAAGGCCAACATGCCATTTGCCTTCTTTACTGCCTGCTGCACCTGCCTGCTTACCTTCAGTGACTGGTGCACAAGGACACCCAGGTCCCTCTGCAAACTCCCCTCTCCCAATTTACAGCCATTCCGGTAGCAATCTGCCTTTTCAGTAAATGGAAGGAGGAACCATCATGGCTGGACCTCTTTGAGATGTGATTGCTGGAGTTCACTTTGCCTGCCACCAGGTGGCAGCCTTCACTACGTACAGGGTTCTGGCAGTCGGTGCAGACATTGTCAAAATGCCAGAGATCCCTGTTCAGAGTCACTGCAGCCAGTGTGGGAGCAAACCAAGTCATACCTTCGACTGACAGGCCAGGCAGTGGGAAGGAGGCAGGGGGAAAGAAAGCACGGTGGCACAGTGGTTAACACTGCTGCCTCATGGCACCAGAGAGCTGGGTTCGATTCCCGGCTTGGGTCACTATCTGTGCGGCACATTCTCCCTGTATCTGCGTGGGTTTCCTCCGGGTGCTCTGGTTTCCTCCCACAATCCGAAAGACGTGCTTGTTAGGATGCATTGGCCATGCTAAATTCTCCCTCAGTGTACCCAAACAGGCGCTGGAGTGTGGCGACGAGGATATTTTGACATTAACTTCATTGCAGTGTTAATGTAAACCTACTTGTGATGCTAATAAATAAACAAACTTTCAAATCTTCCTTTCCACTGGGTGATGTGCTCAGCGGGAGATAAGGAACAGGAAGAAGCCATTCAGTCCCTCCAACTACTTCCAACGTTCAGTCATACTGCAGAATCGTTGAATCCCTACAGTGCAGAAGGAGGCCATTCGGCCCATCGAGTCTACACCGACCATAATCCCACCCGGGCCCTATTCCCGTAACCTCACATATTTACCCTGCTAATCCCCGTAGGGTCAATTTAGCATGGCCAGTCAACCTAACTCTTTGGAGTGTGGGAGGAAACCGGAGCATCTGGAGGAAACCCATGCAGACATGGGGAGAACGTGCAGACTCCAAACAGACACAAGATCTGTATCCTAGTTTCATCTACCCACTTAACACCAAACTAAACTAACTCCCTTATTCAGACCCCTCCCAGGAGAAAGAGGTTCTCCCTGTCTAGCCCTGTGATCATCTTAAACACCTCGATTCGTTAAGTTTATTTATTAGTGTCGCGAGTAGGCGTACATTCACCCTCAGTCATCCACACCCCTATCCACACACTCACCCTCACCTTCACCCTGATTCTCACCCTCAATCCCACACACTCACTGTCTGATCTTTCGATCTCCAAGACCATTCATGGTTACCCGCCATATTCTTTGGTTGGAGTCATGTGATGGCTTGTGGTTGACAGTTCTTGGGGTGTTGGATGATGGGGTGCGAAAACAGAGCGGCAAAGCCTGGGAACAAGTGATTCCACGAGGTGTTTAAAGTTGAAAGCTTATTTATTGGTGTCGTGAGTAGGCTTACATTAACACTGCAATGAAGTTACTGTGAAAATCCCCGAGCCGCCACACTCTGGCGCCTATTCGGCTACACTGAGGGAGAATTTAGCACTCTAACCTGCACATCTTTTGGACTGTGAGAGGAAACCGGAGCCCCCGGAGGAAACCCATGCAGACGTGGGGAGAACGTGCAGACTCCGCACAGACCCAAGCCGGGAATCGAACCCGGGTCCCTGGCGCCGTGAGGCAGCAGCGCTAACCACTGTGCCGCCCAGTTGGCAGAGCGCGGAGAGGAGTGGATGTGAGGGAGAGCAGCAGAGGGTTAACAGGCCGAGGGTGCGCTTTGACTGAAAATGTGGCAAGGTATGGTTGCCACGGCGACAAGGTTCCGGAGTAAAATGATGGAAAACAACAACAGATGGGGAGTAAAATGTGGAGAGATTGAAAAAGTAAAGCAGGAAGGAAGGATGTGATTGCCTGTGAGGGAACCTGAACGGCACCATGGGTGCGATGATGACCTTTCCTCCCGGAGAGCTGGGTTCAAATAAGAACAAAGAAAATTACAGCACAGGAACAGGCCCTTCGGCCCTACAAGCCTGCACTGACCATGCTGCCCAACTCAACTAAAACCCCCTCCTCTTCCAGGGACCATATCCCTCTATTCCCATCCTATTCATGTATTTGTCCAGACGCCCCTGAAAAGCCACTGTCGTATCTGCTTCCACTACCTCCCCCGGCAGCGAGTTCCAGGCACCCTCCACCCTCTGTGTAAAAGACTTGCCTCGTACATTTTATGTAAACCTTGCCCCTCGCACCTTAAACTGATGCCCCCGAGTAATTGACTCTTCCACCCTGGGACAAAGCTTCTGACTATCCAAATCCTGGTCTCTGCTTGGTTTAGAGGTCCTTGTGGAAAGGAAAGTAAGATGATTGGTTATGTTTAACCCACAACATGAAACTGCCCTCATCGCAGCTTGGTATGGGCTCCTGCTCTGCCCAAGACCGCAAGGAACTACAAAAGGTCGTGAATGTAGCCCAATCCATCACGCAAACCAGCCTCCCATCCATTGACTCTGTCTACGCACTCTGCTGCCTCGGCAAAGCAGCCGGCATAATTAAGGACCTCACACACCCTGGACATTCTCCCTTCCACCCTCTTCCGTCGGGAAAAAAATACAAAAGTCTGAGGTCACATACCAAGAAGAGCTTCTTCCCCGCTGCTATCAGACTTTTCATTGGACCTACGCGCATTAAGTTGATCTTTCTCTACACCCTAGCTATGACTAACACTACATTCTGCACACTCTCGTTTCCTTCTCTATGAACGGTATGCATTGTCTGTATAGCGCGCAAGAAACAATACTTTTCACTGTTTCCAATACATGTGACAATAATAAATCATTTGGTGCAGTCCTGTTTGGGATTAAATTTGAGCCTTCCCCCCAACCCCATTACGTTGAACATTGAGGGACGTCCTGGAGGGGGGTGGGGGGGGGGGGGGTGGTTGGTGGGCGAGGGGTGGGGTGGAGGTGGTTACCATTGACCAGAAACTAAACTGGAGCAGCCGTATAAATACTGTAGTTACCAGAGTAGGTCAAAGGCCAGGAATACCGCAGCGAGTAACTCACCTCCTTACTCCCCCAAAGTTGATCCACCATCTACAAGGCACAAGTCAGGAATGTGATAGAACATAGAACATAGAACATTACAGCGCGGAACAGGCCCTTCGGCCCACAGTGTTGCGCCGACCAGTCTTATTTTTAAAAAAAACATTGACCCACTAATCTAAACCAATCCCTTTTCGTCCATAAACCTATCCACCAATCTCTTAAACGCCCCCAAACTAGGCGCATTTACAACTGCAGCAGGCAGGGCATTCCAGTCCCTCACCACCCTCTGGGTAAAGAACCTACCCCTGACATCCGTCCTATAACTACCCCCCCTTAATTTAAAGCCATGCCCCCTCGTGCTAGCTTTCTCCATCCGAGGAAACAGGCTATCACCATCCACCCTATCTAAACCTCTAATCATCTTATATGTTTCTATTAGATCCCCTCTTAGCCGCCGCCTTTCCAGTGAAAACAACCCCAAATCCCTCAGTCTCTCCTCATAGGACCTCCCCTGCATACCAGGCAACATCCTGGTAAACCTCCTCTGCACCCTCTCCAAAGCCTCCACATCCTTCCTGTAATGTGGGGACCAGAACTGCACACAGTACTCCAAGTGCGGCCGCACCAGAGTTGTGTACAGTTGCAACATGACGCTGCGACTCCTAAATTCAATCCCCCTACCAATAAACGCCAAGACACCGTACGCCTTCTTAACAACCTTATCTACTTGATTCCCAACTTTCAGGGATCTATGTACACATACACCTAGATCCCTCTGCTCCTCCACTCTATTCAAAGTCCTCCCGTTAGCCCTATACTCAACACATCTGTTATTCCTACCGAAATGGATTACCTCACACTTCTCCGCATTAAACTCCATCCGCCACCTCGCGGCCCAGCTCTGCAACCTGTCCAAGTCACCCTGCAAACTTCGACACCCTTCCTCACAATCTACCACACCTCCGACTTTGGTGTCATCAGCAAACTTACTAATCCACCCAACTATACCCTCATCCAGATCATTAATAAAGATTACAAACAGCAGTGGCCCCAAAACAGATCCCTGAGGCACACCACTTGTAACCGAACTCCATGATGAATAATTACCATCAACCACCACCCTCTGTCTCCTATCTGCTAACCAATTCCTGATCCAAGTACCTAAATTACCACCAATCCCATACATCTGCATTTTCTGCAGAAGCATACCATGGTGAACCTTATCAAACGCCTTACTAAAATCCATATATACCACGTCTACTGCCTTACCCCCATCCACCTCTTTGGTCACCTTCTCAAAGAACTCAATAAGGTTAGTAAGGCACGACCTTCCCGCTACAAAACCATGCTGACTATCTCTAATCAATTCATTCCTCTCCAAATAACTATAAATCCTATCCCTAATAATTCTTTCTAAAACCTTGCCCACTACGGAAGTAAGACTCACTGGTCTATAATTCCCACTTGCGTGGATGGGTGCAGCTCCAATAACACTCAAAAAGCTCGACACCAACCCATCTCCTACTGTAAATATTCACTCCCTCAATCAGGAATGACAGCAGTGTGTATCATGTACAAGATGCACTGCAGTAATTCATCAGAGATCCTTCATCTACCATCTCGCAGACACCTGGGAACACCACCACCTGGAGGTTCCCCTCCAAGTCACACACCATCCTGACCTGGAAATATATCGGCCGTGTCTGCTGCTCTTGTCCTTCTAGATGGTAGTAGTCATGGGTTTAGAAGGTGCTCTCTAAGGAGACCTTGTCTAAAATGCAGTGCATCTTGTAGATAGTACACACTGTTGCCACTGAGCATCGGTGGCGGAGGGAGTGGATGTTTGTGGATGGGGTGCCAGTCACACGGACTGCTTTGTCCTGGATGGTGTTGAGCTTCTTGAGTGTTGCTGGAGCCGCACTCATCCAGGCAAGTGGAGGGTATTCCACCACACTCCTGATGGGCCTTGTAGATGATACAGTAAGAAGTCTCACAACACCAGGTTAAAGTCCAACAAGTTTCTTTGGTAGCACGAGCTTTCAGAGCGCTGTTCCTTCCTCAGGTAAAGGGGCAGCATTCCAAAAGCTCGTGCTACCAAATAAACCTGTTGGACTTTAACCTGATGTTGTGAAACTTCTTACTGTGCCCACCCCAGTCCAACGCCGGCGTCTCCACATTCCAGATGGTGGACAGGCTTTGGGGAGTCAAGAGGTGAGTTACTCGCTGCTGGCTACTTTCTGACTCCCGACCTGCTGTTGTAGTCACTGGTTTTATATGGTTAGTCCCATGACTGCCCACTGTTTTACATTGCACCTCTTTGTTGATATAGGCTGGGATCTTACTGTCCCACCTGCCACAGGAAGGGCGAGGGACGGACCATGGAAAGGTGTGTTGACCTTGGGCGGGATTTTCCGGTTTCAGGGCAAGTGGGGCTGGAGAATCCCGTCTTTTCTCTTTATCATGGGCCCCCCATTTTGCTTGGCTGCCTCTCTCTCTCGCTCCCCCTCCTTTTCCTGTGTCTTTACCAGTCTGAAGCCTATCACACCTCTAACCTTCACCAGCTCCAATGAAAGGTCTCCAACCTGAAACACTGGGTTGGATTTTCGTTACCAAAGCAGGCTGCTGGAGTTGTGACATTTCCTACCTCGGCAGAAAGAGGTAATTTAATCTGTCTTATCTGTGCCAGGAGCTAGACAATTAATCCCACTCCTCATAGCCCAACATTCCTTCTTCCCCTTTTCATACATCCTAAACCCCTTTTGGAAAGTTACGATTTTTTTAAAGGTGGCACAGTGGCACAGTGCTTAGCGCTGCTGCCTCACAATACCAGGGAACTGGGTTCAGTTCTGGTCTTGTGGTCACTGCCTGTGTGGAGTTTGCACATTCTCCCCATGTCTGTGTGGGTTTCCTCCGGTTGCTCCGATTTCCTCCCACAGTCCAAAGATGTGCAAGTTAGGTGGATTGGCCATGCTAAATTGCCCCTTAGTGTCCCCAGATGTGTGGATTAGGTGGATTGGCCATGCTAAGTTGCCCCTTAGTGTCCCAAGATGTGCAGGTTAGGTGGATTGGTCATGCTAAATTGCCCCTTAGTGTCCCAAAATGTGTAGGTTAGGTGGATTGGACATGCTAAATTGCCCCTTAGTGTCAGGGGGATTAGCAAGGTAAATAGATAGGATTAAGGAGATAGCGCCTGGGTGGGATTGTTGTTGATACAGGCTCAATGGGCTGAATGGCCTCCTTCTGCAGTATAGGGATTCTATGAATCTTCATTCCACTACTCATCAGGACACAACTGCTACATTTTCCATGGCCACTCCTCTACCAATTAGAGTCCACTTGCCAACCAATCAGCACTCTTTCCTCATACAGTATGAAGCTGTTCTTTCCTCTGAGATTCTTGCCATTGTCCTGATGAGTTCAAGATGAAAAACTTTGACAACGTGTCCTTTATCGGCAGTACTCACATTCTGCACGACCAAAACAGCATTACAAGTAGAAGTAATTCAACCCAATGTTCCTCCTGTCCACTCTATCACGTGACCTCCTTGCCTTTGTACTCTGTGCTTCTATTTACAGAGCCCGCAATCCCGAATAATTTATAGACAACCTTCTCGACTTCATCTCAGACTGAATCATTTTCCTTCACAATCCAGCCAAGGTATCATCTTAGTGAAGATGTGCTGCACTCCCTGTAGCCAGGCTGCCGTGGTTCCTTCCTCTAGTGGTGACCTGATCCATAGAGATGTAGAAAATAGAAGCAGGAGGAGGCCATTTGGCCCTTCGAGCCTGCTCCATCATTCACTATAATCATGGTTGATTGTTCAACTCAATAGCCTCATCACACCTTCCCTCTGATATCCTTTCATCCCCTTTGCCTCAAGTGCTGTATCTAACTCCTGGAAGACATTCAATGTTTTGGCCTCAACTACTTCCTGTGGGAATGAATTCCACAGGCTCACCACTCTCTGGGTGAAGACATTTCTCCCCAGCTCTGACCCAGATCATCTATCCTGTAATCTCAGGCTGTGAGCCCTGGTTCTGGACTCCCCCACCTGTCGAGAACATCCTTCCTGTATCTACCCTGTCTAATCCTGTTAGAATTGTATAGGTTTCTATGAGAACCATCCTCATTCTTCTAAACGCTAGTGAATGGGCAGCACAGCGGCACAGTGGTTAGCACTGCTGCCTCACAGCTCCAGGGACCTGGGTTCAATTCCGGCCTCGGGTCACTGTCTGTGTGGAGTTTGCATGTTCTCCCATGTGTCTGTGTGCATTTCCTCCAGGCGCTCCGGTTTCCACCCACAGTTCAAAGATGTGCTGGTTAGGTGGATCGACCATACTAAATTGCCCCTTGATGTCCAAAGATGTACATTAGGTGGATAGGCCATGGTAAATTGACCCTGACGTCGAGGGAATTAGCAAGGTAAATATGTGGGGTTCCAGGAATAGGGCCTGGGATTGTCGTCGGTACAGATATGATGGGCCAAATGGCCTCCTTATGCACTGTTGGGGTTCAATGATGAATATAATCCTAACCAACTCAATTCCTCCTCATATATCAGGTCTGCCATTGCAGGAATCAACCCTTGCTGTGCTCCCTCTATAGCAAGGACATCCTTCCTCAGATAAGGACACCAAAACTGCTCATGATATTCCAGGTGCACCCTCGCCAAGGGCTTGTATAACTGCAGCAAAACATCCCTGCTCCTGTACTGGAATCTTCTGGGCTTCTGGAATGTCCGATGGGGTGAGCAAAGATGGCAGTGACACTGCAGGAGGCCAAGGGGCAGAGCTAACCACCCTCGGGAGGCTTAAGAGGAAGCGAAGTGAGCAGGCGAGGGAGGAAGGGATGGAAGGACATGTTGATAGGGAGCGATGAAGAGTGGGAGGAGCCTCGTGTGGAGTTGGAACACTAGCACGGGGTTTTTGGGCCTATTTCTGTGCTGCAGGCTCAGCGTAAGGCCATGTTGTCATGGGAACAGTTGGCTGGTATCCTGATGCTGTGATTCAGATGTAGAGCTGGGTCAGTAAGAGGGGGCCGTGGTGGTGTACGGGGAATGTTGTTGAAGGACCTGGCACACACCTGCATGGTGACTGTCTCACACTGAGTGCCCCCGTGAAGACACCAGCAGCAGGAGGGGGAGGAGGCAGAGAGCCAGGCTGTGGAACAAAAGATCTCAGGCAGTGGGAATCGTCAGCCAGGGTCTAACAATCCAAAACCCTTCATTAAGTGCCTTGCACATCTCCCAACGCGCAATCATCACTGCACGAGCACGATGCCCCTGCCAAACAAAACGTCCATTCCAGTGGGTATCCTGGCACGTCAGAGCTCCCCCACCGGGCACTAACCAAAGTCACATCATTCCCAAAATTACACCACATTATTGTATCTGTGCATATATCTGTATGTGTGTGAGAGCATGTGTGTGTGTGTGTGTGTGTGTGAGTGTGTGTATATGACTCCATGTGTCTGTGTGTTTGGAATGTGTGTACACACCTGCATATGTGTATACATGTGAGTGTGTGTGTGAGAAAGAGCATGTGTGTTTATATACGTGTGTGTGTCTGTGTGAATGTGTGTATATGACTGTATATCTGTGTGTTTGGAATGTATGTATAAATCTGCATATGTGTATATGTGTGAGAGTGTGTGTGTGTGTGTGAGAAAGAGCATGTGTATTTATATATGTGTGTGTGTCTGTGTGAATATGTGTATATAACTGTGTATATCTGTGTGTTTGGAATGTGTGTATACATCTGCATATGTGTATGTGTGAGAGAGTGTGTGAAAGAGCGTGTGTGTATATATGTGCGTATGTCTGTGTGTGTGTGTATATGACTGTGTATATCTGTGTGTGTGTGAGTGTGTGTTTATATGTGTGTGTGTCTGTGTAAGTGTGTGTATACGTGTGTGAATGTATGAACACATCTGTATGTTTATGTGTGAGAATGTATGTATATGACTGTCTATGTATGCATATGTGTGTGTGTGTTTATGAAAGTATATGTAAGCATCTGTGTGAGTATATGTGTGTATGTGTGTTTATGAATGTCTGTGTGCACATTGTGTGTGTGTATATGTGCGAGAGGGTGTGTACGTGACTATGTATACCTGTGTGTTTATGTGTGTGTTTGTGACTGTGTGTGTATATATGTATGAGATTGTGGCTGTGTATGTGTGAGTGTATGCCTGTACACAAGTATGTGTGAGTGTATGTGTGTGGTGAGTGTGACAGTATAAGCTTGCATGATCCTTAATTCATTTATATATTGATTACGTACATTAATAACTACCCCCCCCCCCCACCACCCCCTGCAGGTCTATATCTCCCACAGACCTGTCACTATCCCCCAGACCTGTCCAAATCACCCCCAGACCTATATTGCACCCCTCTCCAAACCTGTCTCTATCCTCTCAGACCTATCTATATCCCCCCAGACCTATCTATATCTCCCCAAGCCTGTCTATATCTCCCCAGACTTGTCTATATCCCCCGAGACCTCTCTATATTGCCCCAGTCCTGTCTACTTCTCCCCTGACATGTCAATATCCCCCCAGACCTGTGTATATCCACCCAGATCTGTCTATATTCCCCCAGACTTGTCTATATCCCTCCCCAGACCTACCTACCTAAACTCGTTAGAGTTTAGAAGAATGAGGGGAGATCTCATTGAGGCGTATAAGATGATGAATGGGATGGATAGGATAGAGGTGGAAAGACTCTTCCCGCTCAAAAAAGACAGTAGGACTAGGGGGCACAGCCTCAAGATAGAGGGGGGGCGGTTCAGAACGGAGTTGAGGAGGAACTTCTTCACTCAAAGGGTGGTGAATCTCTGGAATTCTCTGCCCGTTGAAGTGGTGGAGGCTGCCTCGCTAAATATTTTTAAGAAGCGGGTTGATGGGTTTTTGATAAGAGAGGGGATTAAGGGTTATGGGGAGAGGGCGGGAAAGTGGAACTGAGCCACGACAGATCAGCCATGATCTTATTGAATGGCGGGGCAGGCTCGAAGGGCCAGATGGCCTACTCCTGCTCCTATTTCTTATGTTCTTATGTTCTTATATCCCCCCAGATCTATCTATATCCCTCCAGACCTGTCTATATCTCCCCCACGCCTGTCTGTATCCCCCCAGATCTGTCTATATCCCTCCCCAGACCTACCTATATCCCCTCAGATCTATCTATATTCCTCCAGACCTGTCTATATCCCCCCAGATCTGTCTATATCCCTTCAGATCTGTCTATATCCCTTCCCAGACCTGCCTGTATTCCCCCAGCCCTGTCTATATCCCCCTCAGATCTATCTGTATCCCTCTCCAGACCTGCCTAAACCCCCATACCTGTCTGTATCCCCCCATATCTGTCTGTATCTCCCCCCAGCCTGTCTATATCCCCCACACCTGTCTATATCCTCCCAGACCCACCTATATCCCCCCAGGCCTGTCTATATCCTCCCATACCTGTCTAAAGCCCCCTCCCAGACCTGTCTATATCCCCCCAGGCCTGTCTATATCCCCCAGACCTGTCTACATCCCCCCCGCCTACCTGTCTATTCTCAAATCCCAAATCTGCATGGAATTCCTTGCTGATCTAACCTATTTTTTCCCCTTGGCCGAGCCCCTCTTGCCTTTGCTTGGACTCAAGTTCAACATCACCCTGAAGATCAAAGGTAGTCCCAGGATCCCTTTTTGCTGTCACTCTGAATCCTCTCCGTCTGTCCCGAGCACCCTCTACTCCGACATTAGTGCTAGAATGGGTGGCATGATGGTTAGCATTGCTGCCTCACAGCACCAGGGACCTGGGTTCAATTCCCAGCTTGGGTCACTGTCTGTGCAGAGTTTGCACATTCTCCCCGTGTCTGTGTGGGTTTCCTCCAGGTGCTCCAGTTTCCTTCCATAGTCCAACGATGTGAAGGTTAGATAAATTGGACATGTTAAATTGCCCCTTAAGTGTCCCAAAATGTGCAGATTAGGTGGATTAGCCATGCTAAATTGCCCCTTTGTGTCCAAAGATGTGCAGATTAGGTGGATTGGTCATGCTAAATTGCCCATTAGTATCCAAAGATGTGCATGTTAGATGGATTGGCCATGCTAAATTGCCCATTAGTGTCCAAAGATGTGCAGGTTAGGTGGATTGGCCATGCTAAATTGCCCCTTCGTATTCCAAGATGTGCATGCTAATGGATTGGCCATGCTAAATTGCCCATTAGTGTCCAAAAATGTGTGGATTAGTTGGATTGGCCATGCTAAATTGCACCCTTAGTGTCTTAGGGGGACTAGCTCGGGTAAAAGCATGGGGTTATGAGGATAGGGCCTGGATGGGATTCTGGTCAGTGCAGACTCGATGGGCCGAATAGCCTCCTTCTGCTCCGTAGGGATTCTATGATTTGATGAAGAAGCTGTTAGATCTCTTTGCCAGTCAGGTTTGGGCAGCACGGTAGCACAGTGGTTAGCACTGCTGCTTCACAGCTCCAGGGACCTGGGTTCGATTCCCAGCTTGGGTCACTGTGTGGAGTTTGCACATTCTCTTTGTGGGTTTCCTCCCACAGTCTAAAGATGTGCTGGTTAGTTTGATTGGCCATACTAAAATTGCTTTTAGTGTCCTGAGATGCATAGGTTAGAGGAATTAGTGGGTAAATATGTAGGGATATGGGGGTAGGGCCTGGATGGGATTGTGGGTGCAGACTTGATGGGCCGAATGGCCTCTTTCTGTACCGTAGGGTTTCTATGATTCTATGATAGTCCATCACACCTCCTGGGCTCCTATGCTGTTTGACGTTCCCTCTCCCTAGGTACTGTCACCTTCCCTTTCTGAACTATCCCCACACCCACTCCTCCAAAAAACCCAGCCGTCATCACTCTCTTCTTACCGGAGCCCTTGTTCCATCTTCAATCTGCCTTTCCTCTCCAATGATTTTGAGCGGGTTCTTGCTCATTAAAGACCTTGTCCATCATTTCTGAAACACCTTCTTTGAACTGGCAAATTCTAGATCATTCTAGAATCAGAATTGCAACGCTGTCACCTCAGTGGAACAACTTCAGTCTCAGACCACAAGAGATAGGAGCAGAATTAGGCCATTCGGCCCATTGAGTCTGCTCTGCTATTCAATCATGGCTGATAATTTTCTCAACCCCCATTCTCCCACCTTCTCCCCGTAACCTTTCTTCCCCTTACCAATCAAAAAATGATCTATCTCTGTGTTAAATGTTCTCAATGACTGACCTCCACAGCCTTCTGTGGCAATGAATTCCATAGATTCATCACAGTAAACATTTACTAGGATGCTACTGGGACTTGATGGTTTGAGTTATAAGGAGAGGCTGGATAGACTGGGGTGATCTTATAGAGATCTATAAAATAATGAGGGGCATAGATCAGTTAGATAGTCAACATCTTTTCCCAAAGATAGGGGACTCTGAAACTAGACGGCGTGGGTTTAAAACTTACATGACTCGGCCAACGTTGTCTACCTGATATGCTGCAGGAAAGGAGGCATGGTACACTGGGGAGACCATGTAGACACTGCAACAACGGATGAATGAACATCACTCGACAATCACCAGGCAGGAGTGTTCTCTTCCTGTTGGGGAACACTTCAGCAAGAGCAATCAGCCACCGATCTTCGGGTAAGAGTTGTCCAAGGCGACCTTCAAGACACACAATAATGTAGAATTATTGAGCAGAAACTGATAGACAAACTCCACTCACATGAGGATGGCCTCAACCAGGATCTTGGGTTCATGTCACACTATGTGTAACGCCCATTTGGCCTGGGCTTGCAAAACCCTACTAACTTTTCTGGTTTGAGACAATTCACATCTCTTTAAACTGTGCTTAACTCTTTCTCCATTTGCATGGTCTGTACCCGCAAAGACTTGATTATCTATTAAGACTCACATTCCAACCATTATCTTGTAATTGAGTCTGTGTCTAATAACACCCTGTTTGTGAACCCAACTCTCATCTCACCTGATGAAGGAGCAGCGCTCCGAGAGCTCGTGATTCCAATTAAACCTGTTGGATATTAACCTGGAGTTGTGAGATTTCTTACTGTGCTCACCCCAGTCCAACGCCGGCATCTGTACATCATAAGTTTAAGGTGAGAGGAGAGAGACATAAAAGGGTCCAAAGGGGCAACTGTTTTCACTCAGAGGGTGGTGACTGTCTGGAACAAGCTGCCAGAGGTAGTAGTAGAGACAGGTACAAGGCAATATTGAGGGCGGTATACCCGTAGGCCACAGGGAAGGGGCTATCTCATTGCTCTGGATCATCTCGAGTCCAGATAGACCCTCAGATACAGGCTGGAATTCTCTGATCTCACATGCCCACTGCGTGAACGAGGATTTTAGCGCTTGGCCAAATCTCCGAGCACTACAGCAGGATCGGAGAATCCCAGACACAGATGACATGCAGGCACAGTGGTTAGTGCTGCTGCCTCACAGCTCCAGGGACCCAGCTCCTGGCTTTGGTCACTGTGTGGAGTCTGCACATTTTCCCAGTGTCTGCGTGGGTTTCCTCCGGGTGCTCTGGTTTCCTCCCACAGTCTGATAGATGTGCAGGTTAGAGTGCATTGGCCGTGCTAAATTCTTCCTTGGTGTACCCAAACAGGCGCCGGAGTTTGGCGATTTTGGGACTTTCACAGTAACTTCATTGCTGTGTTACTGTAAGCCCTACTTGTGAATAATAAATAAACTTACAAAACTAGGTGCTCCTAGCCACAGACACACACAGACATAGGCACACACAGATACAGGCACACACAGATACAAATGCACACAGACACAGGCATACACAGACACAGGCCACAGAGATACAGGTGCTCCCAGACACAAGTACTCCCAGATACAGACACTCCCAGGCACAGATGCTCCCAGACACAGACCATCCCAGAAATAGGCACTCCCAGATACAGGTGCTCCTGGACACAGGTGCTCCCAGCCACAAACATACAGTAAATGGACAAATTGACACTCACACAGATACAGACACACAAACAAACATCCATCGCTACAGATACAGACAGCTAAAGGGCATCCACAGCCAGCTGCAGCTACAGACACTTCAGATGTAATATAAGGGTTTGGCCCATCCTGAGTTAATAAGGGACTCAGAGCAGTGCCACCCACACAGTGATGAAAGAAGACTCATGACCCTAACTCGAGATGACCCAGAGACTAAGCAAGGAGTTAGCTCCTTCCCTGTGGCCGATGGGTATATTCTCACAAGCAGGTTAACACACAGAAGACCACAAATACATGTATACGTCTATAGCCAACACAATCCCAGCATCAAACCCCACGGAAATGCTGAACAGTTCAGAAAAAGCAAAACCTCCAGTGGATTCTAGACTGAGTAAAAGCTGTATAAAACTTTAGCTAGGCCTTATTTGGATTATTGCGTACAGTTCTGGTCACCACACTACCAGAAGGATGTGGAAACTTTGGAGTGCAAAGAAGGTTCACCAGGAAGTTGCCTGGTCTAGAGGGTGTTGACTATGAGGAGAAGTTGAATAAACTAGGATTGTTTTCACTGGAAAGATGGAGGCTGAGGGAAGACTTGATAGAGGTCTACAAAAGCTATGAGAGGCATCGACAGGATGGATAGTCAGAGGCTTTTTCTCAGGGTGGAAATGTCAACTACAAGGGGGAACAGGGTCAAGGTGAGAGGGGGGAAGTTTAAGGAAGATGTGTGGGGGATGTTTTTCAAGCATGGTGGGTGCCTGGAAGGTGCTGTCATTGGGGGTGGTGGAAGCAGGCACATTAGCAACATTCAAGGTGCGTTTTGATAGACACACGAACCGGAGGCTAACACAGGGATAGAAACCACATATCAGCGCAGGCTGTGTTGTATTGTTCTTTGTTCTTTGAAAGAAAACCCCCAAATAATACTGAGAAAATTCACTAGATAAAGTTCCAGAGAAAAGAGAGATTGTAATGCAGCAGAAAACTCCTTAAGATCTCCCTTGGAGGTCCAATTTCAGCACACAAAGTCTGCAAGGGTGAGCTAAATCTTTTAATGTTCCAGGCTGCAGACAACCCTGAATACCCTTTTTACAAATGCAATATCGGGGTGTCATTTGAATGAAACTCACTGCTAAACCCAAACCCCGACTCGACCTGTGAGTTTGAAAAATAGGTAAATAAGTTATTCAGACTCTCAGGAACATCGCAACCATCTGATTCGTAAAACAGCAACCAGCATTGAGTTTTGAATGTCTCACTACTCACAATAGCAAGTCGTTGAATGAAATAAATTGGCAGGTAGCTGGTCCACACAGCCATTGTTAGAAGATGTTCCTTCCAGAAGCACTCAACAATGGTGATCACCACAAGACAAAAACCCAGGTTCCCATGAAAAGCCCAAAGTGGACCATACAGTCAAGACCGAAATCCCAGAGACACATAGACTTAGTGAGGTGCTGACATCACATATAGATACATTGAGTCTGCACTGCCCAACCTACCTAAGCCCTATCCTTGTAACCCCATATAATCCCCCTGACATTAAAGGACAATCCCACTCAGTCCTGTTGCCATAACCCCAAGTACTTACCCTGCTAAGCCCCCCAACCTCCACATCTTGGGACAAAGTGCCATACCCAATCCACCTAACTTGCACGCCTTTGGAGTGTGGGAGGAAACTGGAGCACCTGGAGGAAACCCACGCAGACATGGGGAGAATGTGCAAACTCCACACAGACAGTGACCCGAGCCGAGGAATCAAACCTGGGTCCCTGGTGCTGTGGGGCAGCAGTGCTAATCACTGTGCCACCGAGCGACAACAATGATTAAAAACCTCCTCTGTTTCCCGAATGTCCCCTTTAGGGAGGGAAATCTGCCATCCTTACCCGATCTGGCCTACATGCGACTCCAGAGCCCACAGTGATATTGTCGACTCTTTAAGTGCCCCTCTGAAATGACGTGGCAAACCTCTCAACCCAAAGGATAGGCAACAAAGGACGGTGCCTTGCCCATAATGTCCACATCTCAGGATTTTTTCAAATGTGATTTCCATTTCACTGAATGGCGGGGCAGGCTCGAAGGGCTAGATGGCCTACTCCTGCTCCTATTTCTTATGTTCTTATGTTCATTAGTTAGTTAACCCCCTTAACTCTCACTTCTGCAATGTTGTGGTTTGAAACTTGAACTTGTTCTCTCAAAGGCCTTTGTTTCAGTATGGATCATTGATTGAAATTGCGTAGACCGTTGTATGACTAAAACTATCAACTGAGAGCCAGATACCACCTCATTGTTGCTTCATCAAAGCCAACGCCCAGCCTTCCTTTTGATTCAGTGTTTGTTTTTGTGTATGTGTTGTTACAAAGTCAGAGGTTGGTCTCTTTTCTGAGAACTAACACTCAACCAGTCAAAGAGAAGTACTTCCCTTCATAATCTGTTAAAGTGTGGCCAAATTCCCCTCCAACTTGATTTTCCAGTTTGTTGACAATGACACCATCGTGGGTCAGATCTCAAACAATGACGAGACAGAGTACAGGAATGGGATGGAGAATCTGGTGAACTGGTGCAGCCACAATAATCTTGACCTCAATGTCAACAAAATGATGGAGATTGTCATCGTCTTCAGGAAGCGTAAAGGAGAACATGCCCCTGTCTACATCAACGGGGTTGAAGTAGAAAGGGTCTAGAGCTTCAAGTTTTTAGATGTCGAGATCACCAACAACCTATCTTCATCCCCACTTGCCAACACTATCGTTAAGAAAATTCACCAATGCCTGTACTTTCTCAGAAGATGAAGGAAATTTGGCATGTCAGCGACGACTCTCACTTCATTGCAGTGTTAATGTAAGCCTACTTGTGACACTAATAGAATCATAGAATCCTACTGTGCAGAAGGAGGCCATTCAGCCCATTAAGTCTGCACCGACCACAATCCCATCCAGGCTCTATCCCTCTAACCCCATGCATTTATCTTAGCTAGTCTCCCTGACACGAAGGGGCACATGGTGGAACAGTGGTTAGCTTTCCTGCCTCCTATGTTAGGAACAAAAGGGTGGCTAGGGGAAAAATCGGTCCCCTCAGGGACAGAGGAGGGGAATTGTGCTTGGAGTCCGAGGGAATGGAGGAGATCCTGAATGAATACTTTGCGTCGGTATTCACGAAGGAGAGGGGCTTGATGTCTGGTACAGTCTTCGAGGGAGCTTTAGACCAATTGAAAGAACTATCGATTACAAGGGAAGAAGTGTTAGGGCTTTTAGGTAGCATTAAAACTGATAAATCTCCAGGGCCTGATGGCATTTATCCTAGGCTGCTTAGGGAGGTGAGAGATGAAATTGCTGGGCCTCTGATGCAAATCTTTGTCTCTTCTTTGGACACAGGTGAGGTCCCAGAGGACTGGAGGATAGCGAACGTGGTACCGTTGTTTAAAAAGGGTAGGAGGGATAACCCGGGTAACTATAGGCCGGTGAGTTTGACGTCAGTGGTAGGCAAGTTGATGGAAAGGATTCTTAGGGATAGGATGTATGAGCACTTAGAGCGTTGTGATCTGATTAAGGGTATGCAGCATGGCTTTGTAAAGGGAAAGTCTTGCCTTATGAATCTGGTAGAATTTTTTGAGAAGGTAACAAAAACGGTCGACGAAGGACGAGCTGTTGATGTCGTCTATATGGATTTCAGTAAGGCGTTTGACAAAGTCCCTCATGGTAGGTTGGTAGAAAAGATTAAGGCTCATGGGATACAAGGCCAGGTATCTAGATGGGTAGAGAACTGGCTTGCTAAGAGGAGACAGAGAGTAGAAGTGGAGGGGTCCTTTTCTAGCTGGAGGTCTGTCACTAGTGGTGTGCCGCAGGGCTCAGTACTGGGACCTCTTCTCTTTGTGGTATATATAAATGACTTGGAAGAGGGAGTAAGTGGTGTGATCAGCAAATTTGCAGATGACACTAAGATGACTGGATTGGCGGGCAGTGAGGAGCAGTGTCTGGCAATACAACGGGATATTGATAGGCTGGTATATTGGGCAGATATATGGCAAATGGAATTTAATCCGGATCGATGTGAGGTGATGCATTTTGGCCGGAATAATGTAGGGGGGAGCTATATGATAAAGGGTAAGCCTGTAAACAGTATAGAAATGCAGTGAGACCTGGGGTGCAAGTGCACAAGTCTTTGAAGGTGGCAGTACAAGTGGAGAAGGTTGTGAAGAAAGCCTATGGTATGTTAGCCTTTATAGGAAGGGGTATAGAATATAAAAGCTGGAGTCTAACGTTGCAGTTGTATAGAACGTCGGTTAGGCCGCATTTAGAGTACTGCATCCAGTTCTGGTCGCCTTACTACCGGAAGGACGTGGAGACTCTGGAGAGAGTGCAGAGGAGGTTTACCAGGATGTTGCCTGGTATAGAAGGACTGGGTTATGATGAAAGATTGAGCAAATTGGGGCTGTTTTCCCTTGAAAGACGGCGACTGAGGGGGGATCTAATAGAAGTATATAGAGGATGTCGTGGAGGGATTGTCTACAGAATCTCTGTGGGTGGAAGTTAGGAACAGCAAAGGGTCAAAAACTTTGCTGGGTGTAATCTATAGGCCGCCCAATAGTGACAGGGAAGTTGAAGTGCAAATAGGGAAACAGATTCTGGAGAGATGTTTTAATAACAGAGTTGTCGTGATGGGAGACTTCAATTTCCCAAACATCGACTGGAATATCCCTAGGGTAAGGGGTATAGATGGGGAGGAGTTTGTTAGGTGTGTTCAGGAGGGTTTCCTGACGCAGTATGTGGACAAGCCTACGAGGGGAGAGGCTGTACTTGACCTGGTACTGGCGAATGAACCAGGGCAGGTGATGGATCTTTCGGTAGGAGAGCATCTTGGATATGGTGACCATAATTCTATCTCCTTCACAATTGCGTTGGAACGAGATAGGATCAGGCAGGCTAGGAAGGTGTTTGTCTGGGGTAAGGGGAGATACGAAGAAGTCAGGAAGTTACTTGGACAAATAAACTGGAAGGAGGCGTTCTTAGGGAAAAGTACCGAAGGAAGGTGGCAGATATTCAAGGAATGTGTGTCTGGAGCTCTGAATGACAACGTTCCGATGAGACGAGGGGGTTTTGGTGGGTCGAGGGAACCGTGGTGCACAAAGGATGTGTTGAACCTAGTCAGGAAGAAAAGGAAGGTGTACAAGAGGTTCAGGGAATTAGGAGATGTTAAAGATCTTGAGGAGTATAAGGACTGTAGGAGGGAACTTAAAAGGGAAATTAGGAGAGCCAGAAGGGGTCATGAGAAGACCTTGGCGGGTAAGATTAAGGAGAATCCCAAGGCCTTCTATAAATATGTGAAAGGTAAAAGGATAAGAAGAGAAGGGATAGGACCTATAAAAGGTGAGGGGGGAAAGGTTTGTGTGGAACCAGAAGAAATGGCGGAGGTGCTTAACGAGTACTTCGCCTCAGTATTCACGGTGGAAGCCGATCTGGGAGATTTTGTTATGGATTTGCAGCAGATGGAAAGGATTGAGTACGTGAATATTAAGGAGGAGGATGTGTTGGAACTTTTGAATTCTATCAAGGTAGATAAGTCGCCGGGACCAGATGGGATGTACCCCAGGATACTGTGGGAGGCGAGGGAAGAGATTGCAGAGCCCCTGGCGATGATCTTTGCGTCGTCAGTGGAGACGGGAGAGGTTCCAGAGGATTGGAGGATTGCGGATGTAGTTCCTATTTTTAAGAAAGGGAACAGAGATAGCCCGGGAAATTACCGACCGGTGAGTCTGACCTCAGTGGTTGGTAAGCTGATGGAGAGGCTTCTGAGGGACAAGATTTACGAACATTTGGAGAGGTTTGACATGATCAGGAATAGTCAGCATGGATTTGTCAAGGGCAGGTCGTGCCTTACAAGCCTAGTTGAGTTCTTCGATAATGTGACTGAACACATTGACGAAGGAAGTGCCGTGGACGTAGTGTACATGGACTTCAGCAAGGCGTTTGATAAGGTCCCCCATGCAAGACTTCTTGAGAAGGTGAGAGGGCATGGGATCCAAGGGCCTTTGGCCTTGTGGATCCAGAACTGGCTTGCCTGCAGAAGGCAGAGAGTGGTTGTGGATGGGGCTTTTTCTGAATGGAGGTCAGTCACCAGCGGAGTGCCTCAAGGATCTGTTCTGGGACCCTTGTTGTTTGTCATTTTCATAAATGACCTGGATGAGGAAGTGGAGGGATGGGTAAGTAAGTTCGCTGATGACACGAAGGTCGGTGGTGTTGTGGATGATCTGGAAGGATGGCAAAAGTTGCAGCAGGACATAGATAGGATGCAGGACTGGGCGGAGAAGTGGCAGATGGACTTCAACGCGGATAAATGTGTAGTCGTCCATTTTGGCAGAACCAACGGGATGAACGAGTACACTATCAAGGGCAGAAGTCTGAGTAGTGTTGAGGAGCAGAAGGATCTTGGGGTCCGGGTCCACAGGACTCTTAAATCGGCCTCGCAGGTGGAGGAGGTGGTCAAGAAGGCGTATGGTGTACTGGCCTTCATTAATCGAGGGATTGAGTTTAGGAGTCGGGAGGTAATGCTGGAACTTTATAAGACCCTTGTCAGGCCTCATTTGGAGTATTGTGCACAGTTCTGGTCGCCTCACTATAGGAAAGATGTAGAAGCTATTGAAAGGGTGCAGAGGAGATTTACAAGGATGTTGCCTGGACTGGGAGGCATGCCTTATGAAGTTAGGTTGAGGGAGCTGGGACTCTTTTCCCTGGAGAGACGAAGGTTGAGAGGCGACCTGATAGAAGTTTACAAAATGTTGAGAGGAATAGATAGGGTGGACTCTCAGAGGCTATTTCCCCGGGTTGAAATGGTCGCTACGAGAGGACACAGATTTAAGGTGCGGGGAGGGAGGTTCAGAAGTGATGTTAGGGGTAAGTTTTTCACTCAGAGGGTGGTGAGTGAATGGAATCTATTGCCGTCAGTGGTGGTGGAGGCGAACTCGCTGGGGTCTTTTAAAAGACTTCTGGATGAGTATATGGGGTTTAATGAGATTGAGGGTTATAGATAGGTCTGTAGGTTGGTAGGTGATGTGATCGGCGCAACTTGTGGGCCGAAGGGCCTGTTTGTGCTGTAGTGTTCTATGTTCTATGTTCTATGTTCTATAAGATTATGAAGGGTATAGATAGAGTAAACAGAGGTAAGCTATTTCCTATGTTAGAGACACGCAGTACGAGGGGCCACGGGCTTAGGGTGAGGGGGAGAGGTATAAACTGATATTAGAGGGAGGTTTTTCACACAGAGGGTAGTGGGGGTATGGAATGCTCTGCCAAGTAAAGTGGTGGAGGCAGGCACGCTGGAGTTGTTTAAGAGTAACTTAGACAGGCACATGAGTGGGTTGGAGATGGGAGGATATAGGAGATTGTTTTAAATAAGGTTCATTAGCACTGGGACATCCCTGGTAATGTATAACGATGTGGTATGATAATAATGTTTTTCTCTTTTAATTCACAGGTTTAAGTTGGTCCGCCTTGTTGTCCAACGAGGGGCATACACACAATGGGTCGTACTGGGGCTGCTCTTGAATGTTCGAGAGTGGCCTAGTGCTTCATGTCGTTAGTGTGTGCTTAAACTGGACCAGATGCTGGGCAACACGACAGCTCAGTGACTATCACTGTTTGCTGTGCAGACACATGGATTTGGGCCAGTGCCTGTGGGAGTTTGCGCATTCTCCCCGTGCTTGCGTGGGTTTTCTCCGGGTGCTCCGGTTTCCTCCCACACCCCAAAGATGTGCTATTAGGCTGATTGGAAGTAATAAATTGTCACTAAATTAGTTTCCCTCAATGTGGATGGCCATAAAACAATAGATAAGGGTCATGGGTGGAGGGGGGCACTGGTAATGTTAAAATGGCGGCGCAGGCTTGTTGGGCCGAAGGGCCTGTTTCCTGGGCTGTTTTTGTTCTTTGTTCGTAATGCCAGGGACCGGGGTTCAATTCCCCGCTCGGATCACTGTCTGTGTGAAGCAGCTATACAAAGGGATTTGGGAGTCCTTGTTCAAGATTCTCTTCAGGTTAATGTGCGGGTTCAGTCGGCAGTTAGGAAGGCAAATGCAATATTAACATTCATGTCGAGAGGGCTAGAATACAAGAGCACGGATGTACTTCTGAGGCTGTATAAGGCTCTGGTCAGACCCCATTTGAACTATTGTGAGCAGTTTTGGGCCCCACGCCACAGGAAGGATGTTCTGGTCTTGGAAAGGGTCCAGAGGAGGTTCACAAGAATGATCCCTGGAATGGAGAGCTTGTCGTAGGAACGGCTGAGGACTCTGGGTCTGTACTTGTTGGAGTTCAGAAGGAGGCATCTTATTTAAACTTACAGGATATTGTGAGGCCTGGATAGGGTGGATGTGGAGAGGATGTTTCCACTCGTGGGAAAAACTAGAACCAGAGGGGCACAACCTCAGGCTAAAGGGACGATCCTTTAAAACAGAGATGAGGAGGAAGTTCTTCAGCCAGAGAGTGGTGAATCTGTGAAACTCTTTGCCACAGAAAGCTGTGGAGGCCAGGGTCATTGTGTGTCTTTCAGACAGAGGTAGATAGGTTGTTGATTAATAAGGGGATCAGGGATTATGGGGAAAAGGCAGGAGAGTGGGGGTCAGAAAAATATCAGACATGATTGAATGGCGGAGCAGACTCGATGGGCTGAGTGGCCTAATTCTGCTCTTGTGTTTTATGGTCTTATGGAGTTTGCACACTCTCCCTGTGTCTGCCTGGGTTTCCTCCGGGCGCTCCGGTTTTCTCCCACAGTCCGAAGATGTGCGGGTTAGATGGATTGGCCATGCTAAATTGCCCCTTAGTGTCAGGGGGAACTAGCCTGGGTAAGTGCATGGGCTATGGAGATAGAGGGTCTGGGTGGGTTTGTGGTCGGTGCAGACTCGATGGGCCGAGTGGCCTCCTTCTGCACTGTCGGGATTCTATGATCCAACACGGCCAATCCATCTAATAAATAAAACAAACGAATCTTGTTTGCAAATGAGGCAATTGTTGGGCGTTGCATTCTCATCCTTAATTTTATTTTGAACAGGGGAAAGCCCTGGCTGGAATAGGATGGGGGGGGAGGGGGGGGGGGGCGGTATGTCATCAGGAAGGGTCTCCCGGGCCCAGAAAGCAGGAAGCAGTCTCCTGCCAGCTGTTATGCGACTGTTTATGAGCATCTGGAAAGTCAGACAGCTGCTGACGGAGTCTCTCTCTCTCTCTCTCTCTCACACACACACTTCCACACACACACACAGAACAAGATAACAGGAAAATAAGTCCAGTCATCAGCCACAGGCAGTCCGTGTAACATACACAGATATATATATATAGATCTCTCCTCCGGAGGAAGGAGAAGGCACAGAGCCTGACAAACAAGAAAGTTAAACCAGACACAGACCTCCTTCCCTCCGCAGCTCGATCCTGTTCTGATAAAGTGAGAGCAGAGACTTTGGTCTGGACGTGGGTCTCTTTGGAAGGTCTGGGCTGGTAGTTGCGGGGTCCACCTGCTGGGCGATTGAGTTGCGGAGGGGTGGAGGTGGGGATGGAAATGTCCTGAACGTGTACATCTGACAACCGCTCCCCCCCCCCTCCAACGAAAAGAGCGTCGGGCGCGTTGGACAACAAGGCCGCAGGTCGGGGAACTCGATTCGTCTTGCCGAGAGGGGGTACGCTGGCTGCTTCCCTTCGGCCCCCCCCGCCAACGAAAGAGATGGAGGTCCGGAACGCAGAGGGGTCAGAATCGCCAGGATGCATGACCGCCTGCCTGAGCCGGGGCTGGATGCAAGTCTGCGGTGAGTGACTGGGTGCAAAGAGCTAGGGTGGGGTATAGGGTGGGGGGAGATGTCCCCCACGTGTGTGTGTATGTGTGTGAGTGTCTGTGTGTGTGTGTGTGTGTGTGTGTATGTGAGTGTGTGTGTGTGTGTGTCTCTGTGTGTGTGTGTGTGTGTGTGTATGTGTGTGTATGAGTGTCTGTGTCTGTGTGTGTGTGCAGAATCAGAGCAAGTTCACACAGCATTGCTCGGATCCTGCGTGGTATCGTCACCTCAAGGTTTATAATAAACTTCAGCAGCTTTCCCAGACGGATGTTTAAATCGGCAGTCACAAGGTGTTAGATGTGCCACAGTGAGTTCGCGCGCTAACCCTTCATTGAGAGACTGCGTATTCCTAACCTGTTCAATTCACAAAACAGCCCCAGGACTCCCAGGGCTGGACCAAGGGTCAGTGCTGAGGGAGTGCTGCACTGTCAGAGGGTCAGGGCTGAGGGAGTGCTGCACTGTCAGAGGGTCAGTGCTGAGGGAGTGCTGCATTGTCAGAGGGTCAGTGCTGAGGGAGTGCTGCATTGTCAGAGGGTCAGGGCTGAGGGAGTGCTGCACTGTCAGAGGGTCAGGGCTGAGGGAGTGCTGCATTGTCAGAGGGTCAGGGCTGAGGGAGAGCTGCACTGTCAGAGGCTCAGTGCTGAGGGAGTGCTGCACTGTCAGAGGGTCAGTGCTGAGGGAGTGCTGCACTGTCAGAGGGTCAGTACTGAGGGAGTGCTGCATTGTCAGAGGGTCAGTGCTGAGGGAGTGCTGCATTGTCAGAGGGTCAGGGCTGAGGGAGTGCCGCACTGTCAGAAGGTCAGTGCTGAGGGAGTGCTGCATTGTCAGAGGGTCAGTACTGAGGGAGTGCTTCATTGTCAGAGGGTCAGGACTGAGGGAGTGCCACACTGTCAGAGGGTCAGTACGGAGGGAGTGCTGCACTGTCAGAGGGTCAGTGCCGAGGGAGTGCTGCACTGTCAGAGGGTCAATGCCGAGGGAGTGCTGCACTGTCAGAGGGTCAGTACTGAGGGAGTGCTGCACTGTCAGAGGGTCAGTACTGAGGGAGTGCTGTACTGTCAGAGTTGCAGACTTTTGACTGAGACATTAAAGTTCTTGCTCTATGCATTCCCACACAAATTGAACTGTGGGTGGGTTTGGAGCCACAGAGATTGGGATGAGGAACATCCTGACTGTAGGAGGGAGGTTAACACTTGCGGAGCGAGACTGACTGCAATGCTTTCTGATCAGAAGTACCTCCCTGGCTGTGTACCGCTGTGGGGACACACTTGCTACTATTGGCGTTGTATAAAGTCAGGTCCATTCCTCTGTCTGACACAGTGTAAGGGGCACAGCAGGAAATAATGTCGGAGTGAGACTCGGAGGCTTTATCTTTCCTTCAGTAAGGGAGTATGTGTGACATCCATTAACGGCAGAGTAAGTGGGAGAAAACTCTCCAACCTTCCAACCGCTCACTGGAAAGGTCAGCACGGATTATTTGGAATTAATCTCACTTACCTTTGAGAAGACACAGAAACTAATGGCTTCAGTGGCAGGCTGATGTCAGCATTTTACGTGGGGCGGCACGGTGACAGAGTGAGGCACTGTTGCCTCATAGCGCCAGGGACCTGAGTTCGATTCCCAGCTTGGGTCACTGTCTGTGTGAAATCTGCACATTTTCACCGCGTGGGTTTCCTCCACGTGCTCCGGTTTCCTCACACAGTCCAAAGATGCTCCGGTTAGCTGGATTGGCCATGCTAATTTCTCCCTCAGTGTACTCGAACAGGTGTCAGAGTATGGCGACGGGGGGAGTTTCAGAGTAATTTCATTGCAGTGTTAATATAAGCCTACTGGTGGCCGTTCAATGAACTTAATGAATGTGCAGTCCAAAGATGTGTGGGTTCGGTGGATTGGCCATGCTAAATTTCCCCTTAGTGTCAGCGGGAATAGCTAGGGTAAATGCATAGCGTTATGGGACTAGGATGGGATTGTGGCTGGTACAGACTCGATGGGCTGGATGGCCTCTTGCACTATAGGGTCAGATGCCTGGGGGTTTACAGGCATCAGTTGTGGAGCGAGGTGGGTGGGGGTGAAGGTGGGGGGGTGGAGGAACAAAAACATGGCATCACTAGTTTAAACCCCTCCCAAT
This sequence comes from Carcharhinus amblyrhynchos, assembly GCF_965287045.1. Taxonomy (NCBI): domain Eukaryota; kingdom Metazoa; phylum Chordata; class Chondrichthyes; order Carcharhiniformes; family Carcharhinidae; genus Carcharhinus; species Carcharhinus amblyrhynchos. The sequence continues at coordinate 5,170,282 of NW_027649781.1, read as the reverse complement.
ATTAACTTGATAGAATCAAAGTAAAATAGTTAATGTTTATTTATTAGTCACAAGTCGGCTTACATTAACACTGCAATGAAGCTACTGTGAAAATCCCCCAGTCTCCACACTGCGGCGCTTGTTCGGGTACACTGAGGGAGAATTTAGTACGGCCAATGCACCCTAACCACCACGTCTTTTCGACTGCGGGAGGAGACCGGAGCACCCAGAGGAAACCTGTGCAAACCCAGGCCATCAGGGGGGGTCTGCGGACGGGAGGGTTCGAGCACACCCAGGGGACCCTGGATTCGACCACGCCGGAGCTTTGTGGGACAGGGGTGTCTGCGTTCTTGGCCACCCTGGCACTGAAGCTGCCCCCTCGGTATAAAGTGACAAGTCGAAATGAAGGCACGGCTAAATAGGTCTGGGTTAATTGGGCAGAGGTGGGGGACTCAGACAGGAATAACTCCTGCAGCTATTAGAGGCTGTCGGGAAAATGACAGCGATAAATATGGCGTTTCAAAATCGCTATTGTTCGTTTCAATGCAATTGACCTGTTTAATTAACCTCAGTCCGTCCCCAATACACTAACCCGCTTCCTGACAATCTCTCACCCGAGCACTTTCAATCATGCCCAAGAAAAGTATCAATGAGGAAGGGTTGAGGTCAGATCATAGAATTATAAAGTCCCTACAGTGCAGAAGGAGGCCATTCGGCCCATTGAGTCTGCACCGACCAGAGTCCCACCCTATCGCCATAAGCCCATGCATTTACCCTAGCTAGCTCCCCCGGCACTAAGGAGCAATTTAGCACAGCCAATCCACTCAACCAGCACGTCTTTTGGAGTGTGGGAGGAAAACGGAGCATCCAGAGGAAACCCACCAGACACAGAGAGAACATACAGATTCCACACAGACAGTGACCCAAGCTGGGAATGGAACCCGGGTCCCTGGCACTGTGAGGCAGCAGTGCTAACCACTGTGCTACCGTGCTAACCCGCCACCCCAACCGTGGCAGTTGGAATAATATTCCCCACACCTCTGAATTGGAGGATCCATTGATTTTTGTCGCCTGAATGACATCTTAAAGTTGCCTTTATACTGGCCAATCAAAATTTCCCAGGGCGGGTACCGCACGGGGTTAGATACAGAGTAAAGCTCCCTCTACACTGTCCCATCAAACGCTCCCAGGACAGGTACAGCACGGGGTTAGATACAGAGTAAAGCTCCCTCTACACTGTCCCATCAAACACTCCCAGGATGGATACAGCATGGTGTTAGATACAAAGTAAAGCTCCCTCTACACTGTTTCCCATTAAACATTCCCAGGACAGATACTGCATGGGGTTAGATACAGAGTAAATCTCCCTCTACACTGTCCCATCAAACACCCCCAGGACAGGTACTGCATGGGGTTAGATACAGGGTAAATCTCCCTCTACACTGTCCCCATCAAACACACCCAGGACAGGTACAGCACGGGGTTAGATACAGAGTAAAGCTCCCTCTACACTGTCCCATCAAACACTCCCAGGACAGGTACAACACGGGGTTAGATACAGAGTAAAACTCCCTCTTCACGTGCACACTACTTGCAGGCTGGCAGTTTTGCCTTTTAAACAGTGACTCCTAACTTGACATGTTGCAGATGGGAAACTTGAAATCAACTGGTTGAGTGCAAGGTGATCTATCAGAGAAATCACCAGATAGGAAGCAATAAGAGGCTAAAGTGCCCGAGCCTACTCATCCATCTGGTCTCTCATCAGAGTGCTGATTGCCTCATTACATTGTCCAGAACGATGTTCTGAGAAGCTGTGGAAAACTCTGCATCAACATGTTGTCAGTGTGAGTGATCAGGTAGAAGGGAAATGGGATGCAGAAGGCTTCCTGTCCTAACCTTGGACCCATCATGGAGATAAACTCTGCGAGCACCATAGCCTGGGAATCCATGCAACAAATTCTATGCCCCGTCCAGTGTTCTGGTCTACCCTGGCCCCCAGCCTTGCTCTCCGCATGAATCGAAGACCCCAAGGGGTGCAAAATGCCATGGACGCTGCCAATCTGAAATCTGGGTGACACAATGGTTAGCACTGGTGCAATTCCTGGACCTGGGTTTAATTCTGGCCTCAGGTCACTGTCTGTGTGGAGTCTCCACATTCTCCCCATGTCTGTGTGGGTTTCCTCCCACACTTCAACAATGTGCGGGTTAGGTTGATTGGCTGTGCTAAATTGCCCCTTAGTGTCCAAAGATGTCTAAGTTAAATGGAGTAGACATGGGAAGTGTGTGGAGTTACGGGGATAGGGCAGGGGAAGGGTCTGGGTAAGATATTCTGTCAGAGTTGGTGCAGGCCTCTTCTGCACTATCGGGATTCAATGATTCTTTAGGTGGCACAGTGGTTGCTGTTGCCTCACGGTGCCAGGGACCCGGTTTGATTCCAGTCTTGGGTCATTGTCTGCATGGAGCCTGCACATTCTCCCCGTGTCTGCGCGGGTCTCCTCTGGGTGCTCCGGTTTCCTCTCACAGTCTGAAAGATGTGCTGGTTAGCTGGATCAGCTGTTCTAAATTCTCCCTCAGTGTTACCAAACAGGTGCTGTGCCTTTCACAGTGACTTCATTGCAGCGTTAACTTAAGTCTCCACCAATAAATAAAATTTAAATCATCGGAACTGGAGTAGGCCATTCAGCCCCTCAAGCCTGCTCCGCCATTTGTAAGATCATGACTAATCTGTGGCCTAACTCCTGCCCTAGACTCATATCCCTTGATATCCCTGCTCCATAAACATGTGTCTATCTCCAACTTTAACCGAACCATCATCCACCTCTCTTTGAGAAAGAGAGCCCGAACTTCCTCCACTCTCTGCCTGTAGAAGTGTTTTCTAACATCTCTCCTTGGCCCTAATTCTTTTGTTTACAGCCCCTGGTTCTAGAACGTTCAGCTAGTGAAAACAGTTTATTCTTACCCACCCTGTCCTTTCCTGTAAAAATATTTTGTAGACTTCTATCAGGTCACCCCCTCAGCCTTCTGAATTTGAGAGAATAAAGGCCAATCCCTTCTCGTAACTGAAATCCCCAAAGTCCAGGCATCATTCTTGCAAACCTCACTCTGAGCCAGCCTGTCCGTCTGCCGTATCGCACAGTGGGTTGGCAGAAGTGTCTGCTCGTCGCACCGTTGGCCCCTCACCAGGGGAGAAGTCTCCGGAATGGCAAGGAGGTTCCAGCGGTCTCAACAGCACCCATTAGTGGGCACTGCTGGGACTGCGGGCAGTAACAAGTCGCAGGTCCATTCAGTCCCCAAGCAAGGCATGTAAAGGAAGTAGGGAGGGGAGGGTTTGGGCTGTTGGTGGAGCGGGGGTGGGGGGGAGGGGGGCATTGGTGTGTCTGCATGTTGGGCTTTGGCGAGCTGGCAGGCAGGAAGGAAGGATGGTGCTGTTTTTTGGCGGGAGGGGGAGGGTGCATGCTAAATTGCCACTTAGAGTCCAAAGATATGCAGGTTAGGTGAATTGGCCATGCTAAATTGTTCCTTAATGTCCACAGATATGTAAGTTAGATGGATTGGCCATGCTAAATTGCTCCTTAGTATCCAAAAATGTGTGGGATAGTTGGTTTGGCCATGTTAACTTGTCTGTAGCTTCCAAAGATGTGTAGCTGAGGTAGATTGGCCATCCTAAATTGCCCCTTAGTGCCCAAAGATGTGCAGGTTAGGTGGATTGGCTATGCTAAATTGCTCCTTAATGTCCAAAGATGTGCAGGTTAGGTGGATTGGTCATGCTAAATTGCCCCTTAGTGTCCAAAGATGTGCAGGTTAGGTGGATTGGCCATGCTAAATTGCCCCTTAGTGTCCAAAGATGTGCAGGTTAGGTGGATTGGCTATGCTAAATTGCCCTTAGTGTCCAAAGATGTGCAGGTTAGGTGGATTGGCCATACTAAATTGCCCCTTAGTGTTCAAAGATGTGCAGGTTAGGTGGATTGGCTATGCTAAATTGCCCCTTAGTGTCCAAAGATGTACAGGTTAGGCGGATTGGCTATGCTAAATTGCTCCTTAGTGTTCAAGGATGTGCAGGTTAGGTGGATTGGCCATGCTAAATTGCTCCTTAGTGTTCAAGGATGTGCAGGTTAGGTGGATTGGCCATGCTAAATTGCTCCTTAGACAGGATGCAGACCCAGTGGGCCAAATGCTTCTTCCTGTGATGGAGGATTCTATAGATCCATTCTCCTGTTTTATGCTGAACCACACTGACAACCCATCCCCCATCTTCATCTGGGAAGTCCCTTGGCTCTCCCATCTCTATATCCCCCAGCAGCCCTGCAATCTCGGCCTGCAGGGAAGCCTGCCGGTCACATCTGGATCACAGAAATCCGGCTATTTGGGCATCAGTAGATTACGATCATTTTCTGATGCCCTGAAAGGGTTAATCCAGAGTCTGTACCCTGTGCCTCTCACTGTGAGGGCCTCTCCCTGTCTATTCCTGTACTGAGAGAGTTAATCCAGAGTCTGATTCCCTGTGTGTCTGACTGTGAGGGCCTCTCCCTCTCTATTCCTGTAGGGAGAGAGTTAATCCAGAGTCTGTACCCTGTGTGTCTGACTGTGAGGGCCTGTCTCTCTCTATTCCTGTACTGAGAGAGTTAATCCAGAGTCTGTACCCTGTGTGTCTGACTGTGAGGGCCTGTCTCTCTCTATTCCTGTACTGAGAGAGTTAATCCAGAGTCTGTTCCCTGTGTCTCTGACTGTGAAGGCCTGTCTCTCTCTATTCCTGTACTGAGAGAGTTAATCCAGAGTCTGTTCCCTGTGTCTCTGACTGTGAAGGCCTGTCTCTCTCTATTCCTGTACTGAGAGAGTTAATCCAGAACCTGGTACCCTGTGTCTCTGACTGTGAGGGCCTCTCCCTGTCTATTCCTGCACTGAGAGAGTTAATCCAGAACCTGGTTCCCTGTGTCTCTGACTGTGAGGGCCTCTCCCTGTCTATTCCTGCACTGAGAGAGTTAATCCAGAACCTGGTTCCCTGTGTCTCTGACTCCCTCTCCCTTCCTGTACTGACAGTGTTAATCCATTTCCTGCTCTCTATGTATCTGATCAGGGCCTATTCCTTCTGCATCCTGAAGTGAGAGGGTTAACCTCCCACCCCAGTGTTGCGCAGTTATTATATTGCAATGCACAGTGACTCAATGAATACGGCAGTATCCGAAATAGCTTGTGACAATCTAAATATAGGTACATACACTCCGATAGGCGCTGAACTCAGCTCCAACTATAGGACAGTGCCAATTACGAGATAGCGTCTTCATCAATTTCAGGCAATTACACTGAGGTACCTCACTCCAATAATAGTCACGAGGTGGGAGAAAGAGCCCCGCAATTCTCTGCACAAAAACCCTTTCCTTTTTTTAAATTTAGCAATTTTTTTTTAAGGAACAAGTGTGTTGCCAAATACCCCTCCCTCTGTCCCCTTTCTGATCAGTACTCAGTGTCCTTCCTGACGCAGGGGTCCAAGTCTGCTCCCCATCAGGCATCTCACATGTGGGGCTGGGCAGCAAGACCTGGTGTGCTGGAGGGGGTGGGGTGGAGGGGTGGTGGGTATAGCAGCACAGTGGTTAGCACTGCTGACTCACAGCCCCAGGGACCCAGGTTCGATTCCCGGCTTGGGTCACTGTCTGTGTCTGTGTGGGTTTCCTCTGGGTGCTCCGGTTTCCTCCCACAGTCCAAAGGAGGTGCTGGTTAGGGTGCGTTGGCCGGGCTAAATTCTCCCTCAGTGTACCCGAACAGGCACCGGAGTGTGGTGACTAGGGGATTTTCACAGTGATTTCACTGCAGTGTTAATGTAAGCCTACTTGTGACAATAACAAATAAACTTTAAACTTTAAAGCTATATGACTGGGGGGGAGACTCTGCATCTTGCTCCTTCCCTGTCCAGCTGGATACAACCACAGCACAGTTTGTGGCTGATTTCCTTCTACCTCCAAATCCCAGCAACATGACTCTCTCCAACTTTTACAGATGCACCATAGAAAGCATTCTTTCTGGTTGTATCGCAGCTTGGTATATGGGCTCCTGCTCTGCCCAAGACCTCAATAAATTACAAAAAATCGTGAACGAAGCCCAATCCATCACACAAACCAGCCTCGCATCCATTGACTCCGTCTACACTTCCCGCTGCCTTGGAAAAGCAGCCAGCATAATTGAGGACCCCACGCACCCGGACATTTTCTCTTCCACCTTCTTCCGTCAGGAAAAATGTCTGAGGTCACGTATCAACCACAACTCAAGAACAGCTTCTTCCCTGCTGCAAACGTTTGAACGAACCTACCTTAAATTAAGTTGATCTTTCTCTACACCTTAGCTATGACTGTATCGCTACATTCTTCACTTTCTCCTTTCCTTCTCCTCTATGTATTGTACGAACGGTGTGCTTTGTCTGTATAGCACGCGAGAAACAATACTTTGCACCGTGTGTGACAATAATAAATGAAATCAAATTAAACTGTCGTAGCCATCCTTCTGTGGCTCAGTTGTCACAGCCCTGGTGTGCTCTGGACCTGGTTTAAGCTGCAGGAAGGGCAGGTCAAGGCAGCATTGATTGTTATGGACCTGGGATAGAGGCAAATCTGAATTCTTCTATTTTCTTGATCTCTGTCTATAAGTTAATGGCACAGCGGTAACAGAGCTGCCTCACAGTGCCAGGAACCCGTGTTCAATTCTAGCCTTGGTGATTGTCTACATGGGTTTCCTCCGGGAGCTCCGGGTTTTCCTTTATTCATTCATGGGACATGGGCGTCACTGGCTGGCCAGCATTTATTGCCCATCCCTAGTTACCCTTGCGAAGGTGGTGGTGAGCTGCCTTCTTGAATCGCTGTCCATGTTCTGTGGGTTGACCCACTATGCTGTTAGGGAGAGAATTCCAGGATTTTGATCCAGCGACTGCAAAGGAATGGCCGATATATTTTCAAGTCAGACAGTGAGTGGCTTGAAGGGGAACTTGCAGTTGGTGATGTTCCCATGTATCTGCTGCCCTTGTCATTCTCGAATGAAGTGGTCATGAGTTTAAAAGGCGCTGTCTAAGGATCTTTAGTGAATTGCTGCAGTGCATCTTGTAGATGGTACACACTGCTGCTACTGAGTGTCGATGGTGGAGGAAGTGGATGTTTGTAATGTGGTGCTAATCAAGTGGGGCTGCTTTGTCCTGGATGGTGTTGGGCTTTTTGAGTGTTGTTGGAGCTGCACCCGTCCAGGCAAGTGGAGCGTATTCCATCACATTCCTGACTTGTACCTTGTGGAACAGCTTTGGGAAGTCAGGAGATGAGTTACTCACTGTAGCATTCCTAGCCTCTGACCTGTTCTTGTAGACACTAATCTACAAGATCCTCCCACACTCCAAAGATGCGTGGATTGGCCATACTAAATTGCCCCTTAGTATCTGAAGTTGTGTAGCTTAGGGAGGATTTGCAAACATGCTATATACCTTCTTTACTATTCTATTGACTTGTGTGTCCACTATCAGGGAGCTTTGGACTTGAACTTTAAGATCTCTCTGTACATCAATGCTATTCAGGGTCCTGCCATTAACTGTATTCTTACCCTTAACATTTGATCGCCCAAAGTGCAGCATCTCACACTTGCCCTGATTAAACTCCATTTCTCCTCCCATATCTGCAGCCGATCTATATCCCGCCGTGTCCTTTGATAACTTCTACACTAAATTGTGTGTCCCCACAATGAGAGGTATGAAATTCCGCAGGGATAAGGGGTGACCTTTGACCTGTAACTGCTGTTGGAAATATTCAGACAAAGGAGCCAACTTTATGAATCGTGTGACCCGCAGCAGCCATCTTTCCACAAAGTCCACTTTTTGAATAAGCAGAAAAGTAAGGTTTGAGTAAAACAATTTGTGATCCCTTTCATGGGCAGCACGGTGGCACAGTGGGTTAGCACTGCTGCCTCACAGTGCCAGGGACCCGGGTTCAATTCCAGTCTCAGATCACTGTCAGGGTGGAGTCTGCACATTCTACTCATGTCTGCATGGGTTTCCTCTGAGTGCTCTGGTTTCCTCCCATACTCCAAAGATGTGTGGGTTAGGTGGATTGGCTAAATAGCCCCTCAGTGTCAGGCGGACTAGCTGGGGTAAATGCTTGGAGTTATGGATGGGACGTGAGTGGGATTGTGGTCGGTGCAGACTCGATGGGCCGAATGGCCTCCTCCTGCACTGTAGGATTCTATATCTTAGTGACATGACATTATGCAAATTAGGAATCAGGTGTTAATGGCCCCAATATTGAGTGGGGTGGAATTTGCAAGCCAGGGTTGTAAGACCATAAGATACAGGAGCAGAGTTGGGCCATTTGGCCCATCGAGTCTGTTCCACCATTCGATCATGGCTGATATGTTTCTCAACCTCATTCTCTCGCCTTTTCCCCCATAAGCTTTGACCCCTTTCCCAATGAAGAGGAGGAGACATTCTGACTAGAAATCTGGGTTCTAACCCCATGATGTGAATGTTTTGTTAATTGAGAGGCTTAGTTCCCTGTTGGGCAGGGAAAGTTGTGGAAGAGGCACCCTGCTTTCATGGGGTGGGCTCTAGGTCATGGTGTGGGGTGGGTTAGCAGAGTTAGAGGATGATTTGTGGGGGAGGGGCTCAGAAGGAGATTTGGTGTAGAGATGGAGGGAGATAAAAATGGAATCAGCTAGAATTATATCAGAGACAGTCATAGAATCGTAGAATCTCTGCAGTGCAGAAGAGGCCATTCAGCCCATCACGTCTGCACCGACTCTCTGATGGAGTATCTTACCCAGGCTCTCTCCCCACCCTAGCCCTGTAACCCCATACATTTACCATGGCTAATCTCATCTAACCTACATATCTTTGGATACTAAGGAGTAATTTAGCACGGCCAACTTATCTAACCAGCATGTCTTTCAGACTGTGGGATGAAACCAGAACAGTTGGAGGAAACCTGCATAGATGTGGGGAGAACATGCAAACTCCACACAGTCACCCGAAAGACTGAGAGAGAAAGGGAGAACGAGAGAGAGAGAAAGGGAGAGAAAGAAAGAGAGAGAAGTGAAACAGAGGAAGAGAGAGAGAGAAGGCAAGAGCGAAAAAGAAAGAGAGAGAAAAAGAGAGAAAGTGAGAGAAAGAAAGAGAGAGAAAGGCAAAAGAATGTGAGAAAGAAAGAGAGAGAAAGAGAGAAAGGGACAGAAAGAGAGAGAGAGAAAAACAGGGAAAGAGAGAGAGAGAGAGAGATTTGATTGCCATGGGTCCTACACCAAGGGCTGCTGGGTGAGGTGCTGGAGTTGATTAGTTGTTCGGCCTGGGAGGGTGTTAATTCGGGGAGCGAAGGGAAAGGCGCGGGGTGAAAGCTCAACCCTCCTTCCCCTCTGCTGTTTGAGGTGTCAGCGTGAGGAGATACATTGTGTCCTCTGGCCGGGTGTGGGTGCCAGGGTCTGATGTGAAAGGGTTCAGTTGAACCCGCCGTCCTAACCTCCAACAGCAAACGGCCCAGCTAACTCTCTCCATCATTTCCACCTCTCCGTGCGTTTATACATAACGGGGGAAATTCTCGCGGTTTGCTGCACTGCTCGAGTAGTGTAGCGGGCCGGAAGATATCAGCAGAGGGCCTGTTGCGGGAGTCACGATCTGTATCTGGCCAATTGTGAACTTTCCAGGCCATGTTTTTAAACATAACCAGCCTTGAAGCTAGTACCACTGAAATCAGAATTTCAGTGTCATTAGAGGGCCCAGTACGGTATCTTTGAGCTGATTAATGTTTCCGTCCCCCCACCCCACTCCCATCCTTCTCACCGGGAGACGTTCCCACCAATGGGGTTTAAAGCTGGTCTCCGTCAACAGGCTCCAGGCACGATTTAAAATTTTTAAAGTTTACTTATTCGTGTCACAAATAAGCTTATATTAACACCGCAATGAAGTTACTGTGAAAATCCGCTAGTCGCCACACTCCAGCGCCTGTTCGGGTACACTGAGGGAGAAATTAGCACGGCCAATGTACCTAAGCAGGACGTCTTTCAGACTGTGGGAGGAAACTGGACCACCCGGAGGAAACCCACGTAGACACGGGGAAAATGTGCAAACTCCACCCAGACAGTGACCTAAACCGAGAATTGAACCCGGGTCCTGGAGCTGTGCAGCAGCAGTGCTAAGCCCCAGGCTGTAAGTCTGTGAGCCACAGACTGTGGGATCTGTAGTGATTTTGGTGGCAATAAATAAGTTTGATGTATTGCTCCCAGCTCTCAACCTTTGGGTTAAATGACTCCATCATCCCAACTAAAGGCATCTCATTAAATGTTTTTAAGGCAAGGATAGATAAATTTTTGGACAGTAAAGGAAGAAGGGTTATGATGAGCGGGAGGGTAAATGGAGCTGAGTCCACAAAAAGATCAGCCATGATCTTATTGAATGGCAGAACAGGCTCGAGGGGCCAGATGGCCTACTCCTGCTCCTAGTTCTGATGTTCTCATGTTCTTATCTTGAGGGTAACTTATTTCTTCTTGGCTTCGATGCTCACTTGCCTCCCCCTTGAACTGTCTGCTGTGATCTCCTGATGACTGAGGTAGTTTTTCCTCACCATCAGTATAATAACTGGAGGAGATTCAAATGTGGCTCCAACAACAAGGGTTTATAAAACTATTATAAATATTTACACTGCAAGGGTCTGATAGAAATGTACGCATTGGTCTATTCTTTTCTCCTCCCTGGCTCCAGCTCAACTCCTCCCAGTGCCAGGACACACACACAGACACCCTCGCTCCTGATTAGCCTGGCTTCCAAGTCCATAGGTTCAAGCCCAAGCAAATAACCCAGAAAGGATCAACCCCCTTAAAGAGGCCATGTTAAGTTAAAGTTAACAAAGTCACGAGTAGGCACTACACATTAACACTGCAGTGAAGTTACTGTGAAAATCCCCCAGTCACCACACTCTGGCACCTGTTCGGGTGCACTGAGGGAGAATTTAGCACGGCCAATGCACTAAACCAGCGCATCTTTCAGACTCAGTGGGCAGAAACTGGAGCATCTGGAGGAAACCCACGCAGACACGGGGACAATGTGCAAACTCCACACAGGCAGTGACCCGAGGCTGGGAATTGAACCCCGGGCTCTGGCGCTGTGAGGCAGCAGTGCTAACCACCGTGCCACCGTGCCGCCCTAGTTACCTCACTGAATTCCACCAAAGGTCTTCCCCTGAAAGTGACAGGGGCTTCTTCGAACGAGGAAAGTTCCTGTCACGGAGCTGACGACCCCTCGTGGGAAAAAGGATTTTAAAAAAAAAGGAGACCTAAAAATAATGACCTCCTTTCCACTGAGACCCTGACCGGGTGGCCTTTGTATGTTCAGGAAGCAATAACGAGTGTTCCTTTAATAAATCCACATCCGGACTCTGGGATTTACTGTAGTCACAATAAACAGGATGCTTTCCTTTAGGCTCCCCTAGGCAAGGACCTGGTGTCTGGCAGACGGCTAGGGTGGAAGTGTGGGATCTTCATTGAGATGAATGAGATCCTTTTTGGCTCCACGAACAAAACATATTGGAGAGGATAAGAGACGATTCTAAATGCATTACGTACAGGACGCCGGGTGTCAACGAATGATTATAAAAGGTCGTAATGTCTTTGAGAGCTTAGCATGCAACTGCATTCTGAAATTCATTTGGTTGGGAGCCCTTCAAGCCACTTCACCCAAGGACAACGGTGCGTTGGAGCATTGAAATCACTGCTTGGGTGGCCTCCGAATTTGCAGGGCAGGCCATAATTCTCGCGGGGTAACACGCAGGGGCGGCACAATGGCACCATGGTTAGCACTGCTGCCTCACTACGCCAGGGACCCAGGTTCAATTCCCGGCTTGGGTCACTGTCTGTGTGGTGTCTGCATGTTCTCCCTGTGTCTGCGTGGGTTTCCTCCGGTTGCTCCGGTTTCCTCCCACAGTCTGTAAGACGTGCATTGGCCGAGCTGAATTCTCCCTCAGTGTTCCCGAAGAGGCGCAAGAGTTTGGGGGTTTTCACAGTAACTTCATTGCAGTCTTAACAGAAGCCTACTTGTGACACTCATGAATGATGTGAAATGTAGCTTTCCATTTTGGGCTATCCTTTCTCTCTTTCCTGTCATTGTAATATCAGACATAAACTTCCAGCTCACTCTGTCTCCTCCACTTGGATGGGGGTGGGGTCTTACAAGGTAAATACAGGCCAAGAAAAGGAACCTCCCACCTCATTGGTCATTCGAGGCTTTGGGACATCCCAAGGTCAGGTTAACATTGCTTATTAACGAGGTTCCTTCATTCCCACATTTTCTGGGAAGTCTGAAATAACGTGTTGGTTAGGGTGCATTGGCCATGCTAAATTCCCCCTCAGTGTACCCGAACAGACGCTGGAGTGTAGCAACTGGGGGATTTTCACAGTACCTGGGTTCAATTCCCGGCTTGGGTCACTGTCAGTGTGGAGTCTGCATGTTGCCTGCATGGGTTTCCTCCGGGTGCTCCAGTTTGCTCTCTCACATTCTGAAAGACGTGCTGGTTAAGTATATTGGCCATGCTAAATTCTCCCTCAGTGTACCCGAACAGGCGCCGGAGTGTGGCAACTAGAGGATTTTCACAGCAACTTCATTGCAGTGTTAATGTAAGCCTACTTGTGACACTAATAAATAAAATTTAAAAAAAATTGATCTGATTCCCAGGTGACTCCAAAACCTCGTGAACCTCACAAATAGGCTTTCGTTAACACTGCAATGAAATTACCGTGAAAATCCCCGATCCTTCCCCTCCAGCCCTGAGCTGACCTTTAATCAGACATGTCTCTCGTCCTCATTCAATGATGAGAAGTCTCCCACAAAGAATCAAAGGTGGTTGTGTGGTATCCTATGGTATTATCTGAGTTGCAGGGATTTTAAAGTTGAGGAGAATGGAGCGATCTGATTGAAGTGAGGGTTTCACAAGTTTCAAAGAGTCAGTCACGTAGATAGAGAGTGGGCAGGGCAAAATCTTCAAATTATGGCAGCATGGTGGTTAGCACTGCTGCCTCTCAGTCTCAGGGACCCAGGTTCAATTCTGGCCTCGGGCCATCGTCTACATGTTCTCCCCGTGTCTGCATGGGTTTCCTCCGGGTGCTCCAGTTTCCTCCCACAGTCAAAGATGTGCATGTTAGATGGATTGGCCATGCTAAATTGCCCCGCAGCATCCAAAGATGTATGGATTAGGTTGATTAGCCATGCTAAATTCTTCTTTAGTCTCCACAGATGTGCATGTTAGTTGGATTGGCCATGTTAAATTGTCCCTTAGTGTCCAAAGATGTGTAGGTTATGTGGATTGGCCAAACTAAATTGTCCTTTAGTGTCCAAAGATGTGTAGTTTAGGTTGTTTGGCCATGGGAAATGTGTGGGGATAGGGCAGGCAAGAGGGCCGGGGTAAGATATTCTTCAGAGAGTCGGTGCAGACCTGATGGGCCAAATAGCCTCTTCTGCACTGTAGGGATACAATGAACTAGGCTATTTTGGACTGAAAACTGTCCACTTTTGAATGGATCTATTTTGCACTAAGTTGATTTTTCTTTACACCCTAGCTATGACTGTAACACTACATTCTGCATCCTCTCCTTTCTTTCTCTATGAATGGCATGCTTTGTCTGTATAGCGCACAAGAAATAATCCTTTTCACTGTATACCAAGATGCTCCAGTTTCCTCCAACAGTCCAAAGATGTGTGGGTTAGGTTGATTGGCTATGCTAAATTGACCCTAGTGTCAGGGGGATTAGCAGGTTAAATAGGGCCGGGGTGGGATTGTGGTGGGTGCAGACTTGACTGGTCGAATGGACTCCTTCTGCACTGTAGGGATTCCAAAACTAGTCAGTGGCATCTTCTCCATAGGTAAAGATAAGCACGATAATGCATCAGAATTAGCATGGCACTCTGAGTGATGATACAGTACATCGTATGAGTATACGGATAGGATCAGTGACCATTTTTGTTATCAGCTACCAACTGACAAAGTTGGGGCCTTTTTACAGCCCCAAAAATAGTTAAGGGTCAATAATATTATGTAACGTTCAAAATAACGATGATGCATTTCTATGCCAAAAGCTATATTCAATGCTACTTTTTCCAGATAAGCATTGATAGATTCCACACCAGTTAGTGTATGAAGGGCAGAGGACTTTGGTCATTCTTCTCCCGAAAGCATAATGTGCAAAACTACCACCCCTACTCCATAGCCATGATGTGGAGATGCCGGTGTTGGACTGGGTTGGGCACACTAAGAAGTCTCACAACACCAGGTTGAAGTCCAACAGGTTTATTTGGTATCATGAGCTTTCGACGTGCTACTCTTTCACCAGGTGAGTGAAAAGATAAGTTTTACAACCACTTGATAAGGTGAAGCGTAGCAAGGGTAGCTTCAGATTAAAATGAACCAATACTTCAGACTTCTGTAATACATCTTTGACATCCTTGTCTCACAATCATTTGTCCAGTCACATGACTGGTTCACACATTGTTGTTCATCCATTGTCATCGATGAGGACCTCGACACCATTAGTCATTTTGAAGCTGGTTGCCGTGTGTCCGAAGATGACTGATCAGGCCAGTTCGAGCACGGAATGTCCTGGCACATATTGGACAGACCTGTGTAGACACTGTAGTTGTTGCACTGGTGGCTCTGGACTTGCGCAGCTCGCACTTAAGTTGTGCTTCAGCAATACACCTTGCTTTGTGAGCTTGACAGCCTTTGTGGATGAGGCAGCACCAGGTAGGGCGGTTTTGTGCCAGCGTTTGCCAGGTGGTTGTGTCAATGTCAGGCAACTTCAGGGAGGCCTTGAGTGTGTCTTTGGAATGTTTCTTCTGCCCTCCATGCGAGCGTCTTCCAGCAGAGAGTTCCCCAAAAAGGAACTACTTGGGTATGCGCTCATTTGACACACAGATGACATGACCTGCCCACTGGGTCTGTGCTCTCATCAGCGGTGTGTGGACTGATGGTAGACTTGCTCTAGAGAGAAGTTCAGTGTCTGGTACTTTGTCTTGCCATCTGATGAGTAATATTCTGTGAAGACGGTTCTGTGGAAATGATTGAGCTGTCTTGCATGCCTTCGATACACAGTCCACGTTTCACAGGCACACAGGAGGGTAGTGAGTACCACGGCACTGTAGACCTTCAGTTTTGTTGCTGGGCTGATTCCTTGATGTTCCCATGCAGTGGAGCACAGTCTACCGAAAGCAGAACTTGCCTTTGTTATTCTGTAGTTAACTTCTGTATCAATAGTCACTGCTTGGGAGAGGGTGCTGCCAAGCAGCACTGGTCCACTGCCTGTAGTTTCTGCCCTTTGATTGTGATTATGGGTTCTGTGTACGGTGCATGAGGAGCAGGCTGGTGCATGACCTCAGTCTTTTTAATGTTGATGGTGACACACATGATAAAATATACAAAAATGTATAATTTATAGAAACAAATTTATAATGATTTACTAATTCTGGAAAGGACCTCAATAATATTCACCTCAATTCACCATTGCATGTGGTGAATGTGGTGCTTTCAAAATAGCTTCCATCTTTTTAGGTGTTCTATGTGAGACTTTACTATCTGTAAAGTGACCCAAATACTGCACTGATGTCTGAAAAAGTCAGTTTTCTTTCTTGATACACAGACCATGTGCTTGAAAATGTTCCAATGTTGCTTCTAAATTATTCAGTGCTTTTGTTCACTGGATCCTGTAATTAGAATGACATCCAGGTAACATTGTATACCAGAGAGACCACTTAAAATCTGATCCCTCAGTCTTTGGAATGGGACAGGTGTGGGTGTTATTCCAAAGGGCAATCTTTTGTAATGAAAGAGCCCTTTATGAGTAATAATGGTAAGCAATGGTTTTGGTTCAGCAGCTATATTCACCTGTTAATATGCTTGTGAAAGATCAATCTTGCTGAACATCAGCCCAGCTGATAATCCAGCAATCAACTAGAATCTCTATAGTGCAGAAGGAGGTCATTTAGCCCATCAAGTCTGCACCAGCTCTCTGTAAGAGTAGTTTACCCTGCCCAACCACACCCAACAGACCCACCCCACCATCCCATTTACTATGGCTAATCCACCGATCATACACATCTTTTTACGCTAAGGGCATGGCCCAAACCTGCACATTTTTGGATTGTGGGAGGAACCTGGAGCACCTGGAGGAAACCCATGAGAAGAACATGCAAGCTCTACGCATATAGTCAGCCAACGCTGGAATTGAACCTGGGTTTCTGACCCTGTGAAGTAGCAGTGCGAGCCATTGTGCTGCTCTGGATTGATGGTTGTTTTAAAACCACCACAAATATAAACTCAACCATCTGGTTTCTTGGCAGGTACGAGTGAGGTAACCCAGTCACTCTTTGAGCCTGGCTGTTGCACATGAGTGTCAGCAAATCGTTCTAATTCTTTTTTGACCTTGGGATGAATTGCATATAGTACCGCTCTTACTTTGAGACATTTTAGCTGATTATTAGGCTTTATCTTGAGTTCTGCTTGAATTTACATCATTAACCCAGCTAATTGTCTCTTTGAATATGCTCTTGCATTCATCCAGATGATGCTTTGGGTCTGTATTGGCATTGGCCAATCTGCTCTCCAGTTAAGCTTAGTCTTCTGCAACCATCATCTCCCAGATAGGCTGGAAAATTACCATGGCCCACACAGAGAGGCAACTGTGCCGTTCATCCACTCAATTCTACGTTGACCAGTGTAATAACTTTAATCAGGCCAATGGGATTGGCCTATTGGAGTATGAGCACTCTGATTAAGGATCCAATTAATGGGCCAATCAGGAAGTCTTTGCCTTGCACTTAACTGGGAGTGTCAGTTTCTCTGACACCCATGGGGATAGACTGCTAAGTCCTAGCACTCTGTGTACCGCTGTTAGAATTGTAAATGAAAGGATTTTGGGGAAGGGACTTTTGTTACAGCAGACTTATTACAATCATCTTTTAATGGATTAATCTTCTGCATATTTCCTTTAATTCACATGAGCTAGTTTTAAAGGAAGATGCTTGAATGTTTGTTGGTGTGTAGTCTCAGGAATTAAAAATATTGCAGCACCAGTATCAACCTCCATTCTAATATGTTGTCCAGTTAAATTAGGAATCACACTGATTCAGAAGATTCCTAACGAAACTAAGATGTTTAGTTGGAGCTCTTTGTCATATTTCCAGACATTCCCTTCTTCACAGTCGTAATTCTTGTTTTTTCCATGTTGTAAATTCTTTTTGGAGAATGCAACTTGTTCTGTTTCATAGAATCCTACAGTGCAAAAGGAAGCCATTCGGCCCATCGAGTCTATACTGACCACAATCTTGCCCAGGCCCTATCCCCATAACTCCACATATTTACCATTAGACCCCTGACACTAAAGGAGAATTTAGCACGGCCAATCCACCTAACCAACACATGTTTGGACTGTGGGAGGAAACCGGAGCACCTGGAGGAAACCCACGCAGACACGGGGACAACGTGCAGACTCCACACAGTCAGTAACCCAAGTCGGGAATCGAAGCCGGGTCCCTGGCGCTGTGAGGCAGAAGTGCTAATCACTGTGCCACCCTGAGTATTCTTCTCAGGGAAAGTTAGTCTCATTCAACAAGCTTTTGCGATATGACCCATTTTGCCATGTATCTTGCATCAATTATCCTTGGTCCAGTCTTAACTAGAGGAATGGCCCTTTGTGGCACATCTGTGACGCGCTTGTTGCTGTTTTGTCTTATGGGCAGTTCCAAACATGTGGATCTTCATCCCTGCACCAAATTGTGGAGCCTCTTTAGCAGCCAGTTTCATCGATTCTGCGATTTCTACTGCTGTCTTTAAGATTAACACGTTCAGTGGGCAATCTGCTCAAGGAGGGAATTTCAGGATTTTGACCCAGCGACAGCGAGGGAACGGTGATATATTTCTGTTCAAGCTCTGTCCAAGTCCGCAAAAAACTACACGCTGTACAAAATATACTGTTCATAGAGAAGAAGAGGATAGGGTGCAGAATATAATGTTACAGTCATAGCTAGGGTGTAGAGAAAGATTAACTTAATGAGAGGTAGGTCCATTCGAAAGTCTGTTCTTGAAGCTGCTCTTGAGTTGGTTGGTAGGTAACTCAGAATTTTCTATCGTTTTCCCAATGGAAGAAGGTGGAAGAGAGGATGTCCGGGGTGCATGGGGTCCTTAATTATGCTGGCTCCTTTTCTGAGGCAGCGGGAAGTGTAGACAGAGTCAATGGATGGGAGCCTGGTTTGTGTGATGGACTGGGCTTCATTCACAACCCTTTGTAATTCCTTGCAGAGCAGGAGCCCATGAAGCTGTGATACAATCTATAGTGATCTGTAAAAGTTGGTGAGAATTGTAGCTGACATGTCAAATTTCCTTAGTCTTCTGAGAAAGTAGAAGCGTTGGTGGGATTTCTTAACTATAGTGTTGGCATGGGGGACCAGGACAGTTTGTTGGTGATCTGGACACCTTGAAATTTGAAGCTCTTGACCATTTCTACTTCATCCTCATTGATGTAGACATAGATGTAGTCGCCCATTGCTGTTTAATTTAATTTAGTTCCCACCCCCACCCCAGCCTATCCCATCCAATTTAAGTTTTATTTATTAGTGTCGCAAGTAAGGCTTACATTAACACTGCAATGAAGTCACTGTGAAAACCCCCTAGTCGCCATACTCCGGCACCTGTTCGGGTACACTGAGGGAGGATTTAGCATGGCCAATGCACCTAACCAGCACGAATTCGGAGAAAACTGGAGCACCCGGAGGAAACCCACACAGACACGGGGAGAATGTGCAGGTTCCACACAGACAGTGACCCAAGCCAGGAATTGAACCCGGGTCCCTGGCGCTGTGAGGCAGCGGTGCTAACCACTGTGCCACCGTGTGTATTGGCTGCCATGTTTCTCACATCATAAACATTGCCTGAGGGAGGACGATAGCGTGACCGTTACGTTATTGGGGCTTAGCAGAAATGTTCACTCATAACCTGCAGATATAGATTCATAATTTTATAAGCTTTGTGGGAATTTGTGCTGCGTCAGTTAAACACACCTGGGATAAAAGGCCAGCCAGTCAGGGTGTTATGAAACTAAGAGTTTGCCATAAAAATCTATATCTATGCAATCATCTCATTCATACATGGTCTGTCTGAGGGCAGGCCCATTGCCTGCTGATGCTTCACCATGACCCTGTTTTATTTCCATAACACCATAAGATACAGGAGCAGAATTCAGCCCATTGAGTCTGCTCCACCATTCAATTCTTAGCTCATATGTTTCCCAATCCCATTTCCCAGCCTTTTCCTCGTAATCTTGGATCCCCTTACCAATCACGATTGGGGGAGCGGGGGGTATAAAAAAGGGGTAGCAGTATAGAGCGGGCAGCGTCGGGAGCGGGCAGCGGAGTGAGTGGGAACTGAGTGAGAAGGGCTTTGGCTTGCTGGGCTTAGGCGAGTGCAGGCTTGGAGAAGGTGAGTGACAGATTCCTACCTTGGGCACTTACAGGAGGTTGGAACATGGCAGGGAATATAGGGAGGAATGTAAGTTGCGTCCGGTGCCACATGTGGGAGTTCCTGGTGGTGTCACGGGTCCCCAAGGTACACATCTGCAGTAAATGTTTAGAACTGCAGCGATTGAGGGCCCGGATCAGGCAACTCGAGGGGCGACTGGAAGATGCGTTTCTAGTTAGGGAGAATGAGGAGATAATGGCTGGGAAACATGAGCAGGAGGAGGTCTCAAGGGCGGAAGAGAAGGGAGGATGGACGACTGTTAGGAGGGGAAAGAGGAAGAAGAAGAGTAGTCAGGGTACCCCGGCCTCCCCGGAGGCCCCCCAAGGTTCGTCGGCAGGGGCACAGAAAAATAGGAAGGAAGGGGAGACTGATTTAGAGGGACGGAAAGGGTCTGGTAAGGTGATAGTGGTAGGGGATGGGAGGGTCCGAGGGATTGATAGGAGGTTCTGTGGGCAAGGGCGCGACTCCAAGATGGTGGTCTGCCTCCCTGGAGCAGGGGTAAAAGATATAATGGAAAGGGTAGAGGGAATTTTGAAAGGGGAGGGGACCCAGGCAGAGGTCATAGTACACGTAGGGGAAGGGGATATAGGAAGGAGGAGTAGGGGAGAGGTCCGTAGGCAATTTAGGGAGTTGGGGGCCAAACTAAAGGGCAGGACCTCTAGGGTGGCACTGTCTGGGTTGCTGCCCAGTATGAGCAGGGCTAAGAATGACGAGATCATACAGTTGAATGCATGGTTGAGGGACTGGTGTAGGGTAGAGGGGTTTACTTATGTAGATCATTGGGAGGTGTTTAGGAGAGAAAGGCAACTGTACAGGAGGGGTGGGGAGGATTTGAACGGGAGGGGGACTAGTGTCTTAGCAGGGAGGTTAGCTGGGGTGTTCAGGAATGATTTAAACTAATAGGGAGGGGGGGTGGGGAGGTGGCTGGGAGAGAGACGGGTGAAAGGAAAATTATAAGGGAGAAGGTGGTTCCGAGGGACATTTGTGGGTTGAACTGTGTCTGTTTCAATGCTAGGAGTGTGGCAGGGAAAACGGATGAGCTTAGGGCCTTGATGTTTGTGAGGCAGTTGGATGTGGTGGCTGTAACGGAGACGTGGTTACGGGAAGGGCAGGACTGGCAGCTGAATGTTCCTGGGTACAGGTGTTTTAGGTGTGACAGAGGAGGGTTGAAGAGAGGTGGAGGGGTGGCACTGTTAGTCAAGGAAAACATCACAATAGTGCAGAGGGAGGGCGATATGGAAGAGATAGGGATTGAGTCGCTGTGGGTGGAGTTGAGGAATAAAAAGGGAGAGATCACACTGCTAGGGGTGTACTATAGGCCACCCAACAGCCCAAAGTCAGTGGAGGAGGGAATTTGCAGGGGCATTTTGGACAGGTGCAGAAAGAATAGAGTGGTTGTAGTGGGTGATTTTAATTTTCCCGGAGTGAATTGGAGGGGGCCTAGAGCTGGGGGTACAGAGGGAGAGGAGTTTGTGAAATGTGTTATGGAAGGGTCGCTAGAACAGTATGTAACTTGCCCGACTAGGGGAGGGGCTATACTGGATTTAGTGTTGGGAAACGAGCCAGGGCAGGTGGGTGAGGTAGAGGTAGGCGAACATGTGGCGAACAGTGACCACAAGTCCGTCTACTTTAGGATAAAAATGGAAAGGGACGAGTGCCGTCCAAGCGGGAGTGTGCTGAACTGGGGAAAGGCGAGCTATGGCAGGATTAGGAGGGAGCTGCAGCAAACTGACTGGGAGGGACTGTTAGCTGGCAAGTCCACGGTTGGCAAGTGGGAGGCTTTTAGGGACAAAATGAAATGGTTGCAGGGGAGGTTTGTTCCGGTTAAGCGAAAGGATGGGAAAGGTAGGATTAGAGAGCCGTGGATTACGGGGGATATTGAAGACTTGGTTAGGAAGAAGAGGGAGGCGTATGATAGGTCAAAACAAATGGGTACGGAGTGTGCGCTGGAGGAATATAGAGAGAGTAGGAGGGAGCTAAAAAGGGGAATTAGAAGGGCGAAGAGAGGGCATGAGATGGCTTTGGCCGGTAGGATTAAGGATAATCCTAAGGCATTTTATTCCTATATTAGAGGCAAGAGAGTAGTTAGAGGGAAAATTGGTCCTCTTAGGGACAAGAGTGGAGAGTTGTGTATTGAGTCGGAGGGAATGGGGGAGCTCCTGAATGAATACTTTGCGTCGGTATTCACGAAGGAGAGGGGTTCGGAATCGTGCGGTCTCTTGGAGGGAGCGGAGGTTCAGTTGCAGGATATAGTTATTACAAGAGAGGAAGTGCTAGGGCTTTTAGGTAGCGTAAGGACGGATAAAGCTCCGGGGCCTGATGGTATTTATCCCAGGCTGCTTAGGGAGGCGAAAGATGAAATTGCTGGGCCTCTGGCGCACATCTTTGTCTCTTCTTTGGACACAGGTGAGGTCCCAGAAGACTGGAGGGTAGCAAATGTGGTCCCGTTGTTCAAAAAAGGTAGTAGGGATAACCCTGGGAATTATAGGCCAGTGAGTTTGACGTCGGTGGTAGGGAAGTTAATGGAAAAAATACTTAGGGGTAGGATGTATGAGCATTTGGAGCGTTGCGATCTGATTAGGGATACGCAACATGGCTTTGGTAGAGGGAGGTCTTGCCTTACGAATCTGGTGGAATTCTTTGAGGAGGTGACAAGAACGGTTGACGATGGGAGAGCCGTTGATGTCATCTACATGGATTTCAGTAAGGCGTTTGACAAAGTCCCTCACGGTAGGCTGGTAGAAAAGGTTAAGGCGCATGGGATACGAGGCCAGGCAGTTAGGTGGATTGAAAACTGGTTGGGAAATAGGAGACAGAGGGTAGTTGTGGAGGGTACCTTGTCGGGCTGGAGGCCAGTGACCAGTGGTGTGCCGCAGGGCTCGGTACTGGGACCTCTCCTCTTTGTAGTCTACATAAATGACTTAGAAGAGGGAGTAGGTGGTGTGATCAGCAAGTTTGCTGATGACACCAAGATGGCAGGGTTGGCGGGTACAGAACTGGATTGTCAGGTGATACAACAGGATATAGATAGGTTGGTGCAGTGGGCAGATAGGTGGCAGATGGCATTTAATCCTGACAAATGCGAGGTGATGCATTTTGGAAGGAATAATGCAGAGAGGAGTTATGTGATAAAAGGTAGGCCGATTAGGAGTATAGATGTACAGAGAGACCTGGGAGTGCAGGTCCACAAATCCATGAAGGTTGTGTCACAAGTGGAGAACGTTGTTAGGAAGGCTTATGGGATCTTAGCCTTTATAGGAAGGGGCTTAGAGTATAAAAGCTGCCGTCTAATGCTTCAGTTATACAGAACGTTGGTTAGACCGCATTTGGAGTACTGCGTCCAGTTCTGGTCACCTTATTACCGGAAGGACGTGGAGTCTCTGGAAAGGGTGCAGAGGAGGTTTACCAGGATGTTGCCTGGCATGGGGGGACTGGGTTACGAGGAGAGACTGAAGAGACTGGGGCTATTCTCCTTGGAAAGAAGGAGATTGAGAGGGGACATGATAGAGGTATATAAGATACTGAAGGGAATAGATAGAGTTAATAGTGAGAGACTGCTCCCTAGACTGGGTACGAACACAAGAGGTCATCAATTAAGGGTGAGGGGGGGGAGGTATAATTTGGAGGTAAGAGGAAGGTTCTTTACACAGAGAGTTGTGGGGGTCTGGAATGCGCTACCGAGTAGGGTGGTGGAGGCAGGCACGTTGGACTCGTTTAAGATGCAGTTAGATAGGCATATGAGTGAAACGGGAATGGAGGGATATGGTAGGGGCTATTAAATAGGGTAAACCTCGGGAGACACCGGAAGGGCAGGCTGTATAACTAATATGTTTTGTCTTTATTCCACAGGTGGAGGTCCACCTCGTGTCAAGCGAGGGGCATGCACACGGCGGGTTGTGCGTGGGCTGCTCTTGGAAGTCCAGGAGTGGCCTAGTACTTCATGTCGGTGTGTGTGCTTGATCCTGGACCGGTAGACGGGCTCCACAACAGCTCAGTGACTAGCACTGCTAGCTGTGCAGATACATGGATTTGGGCCTGTGTCTGTGGGAGTTTGCGCATTCTCCCTGTGGTTGCGTGGGTTTCCTCCGGGCGCTCCGGTTTCCTCCCACACCCCAAAGATGTGCTCTTAGGCTAATTGGTTTCCACCAAATTGACACTATTTCTTCCCTGAATCTGACTGAGTAGGGTCCCATTCGTAGACATGCAGGGTAGAATAGGTGTAGGGCGATGCGGCGGCGCGGGCTCGTTGGGCCGAAGGGCCTGTTTCCCGTGCTGGGTTGTTCTTTGTTCTTTGTTCTTTGTTCTTTGTTGTACCCATCTCTGTCTTAAATACACTCAATGACCCGGCCTCCACAGCCTGCTGTGGCAATAATTCCACAGGTTCACCACTCTGTGGCTGAAGAAATTCCTCCTCAGCTTAGTTCTAAAGGGTTGTCCCTTTACTCTGAGGCCGTGCCCTCAGATTCCCGTCTCTCTGACTAATGGAAACTTCTTCCCCATGTCCACCCTATCCAGGTCTTTCTGTAAGTTTCAATGAAATTCTCCCTCCTCATCCTTCTAACTCCATCGAGCTAAGTCCTCAAACCCTCCTTATACGTCAAGCTCTTCATTCCAGGGATCATTCTTGTGAACATTCTCTGGACCGTCTCCAAGGCCAGCACATCCTTCCTCAGATAGGGGGCCTAAAATCGCTCACAACATTTTAAACATGGTCTGATTGGAGCCTTATAAAACTTCAGCAGTACACCCCTGATTTTGTATTCTAGCATGCCAGTGGTGAGGCAATTTTCTGTCCTTGTCTGGTCTGTCTATGTGACTCCAGACCAGAAGGCTGACTACTGACTGGCCACTCAAAGTGGCTTAAAAAGCCACTCAACGTGAAACTCAGCACCTTTGCGAAGGTCATTGGGCCTGGCTAATAATTACTGGTCTCATCGGTAAATATTTGATTTGATTTTGATTTGATTTGCTTTATTATTGTCACATACTATATAGCCAAAGCATACTGTACATCGAGAAGGAAAGGAGAGAGTGCAGAATGTAGTTTTACATTATAGCCAGGGGTGGAGAGAAAGATCAACTTACTGCAAGGCAGGTCCATTCAAAAGTCTGATGGCAGCAGGGAAGAAGTTGTTCTTGAGTCGGTTGGTACATGACGTCAGGCTTTTGTACCTTTTTCCCGACGGAAGACGGTGGAAGAGAGAATGTCCAAGGTACGTGGGGTCCTTAATCATGCTGGCTGTTTTTCTGAGGCAGCGGGAAGTGTTGACAGTGTCAATGGATGGGAGACTGGTTTGCGTGATGGACTGGGCTACATTCATGATCTTTTGTAGTTTCTTGCGGTCTTGAGCAGAGCAGGAGCCCATACCAAACTGTGATACAACCAGAAAGAATGCTTTCTATGGTGCATCTGTAAAAGTTGGTGAGAATCATAGCTGACATGCCAAATTTCCTTACTCTTCTGAGAAAGTAGAGGCATTGGTGGGCTTTCTTAACTATAGTGTTGGCATGTGGGGGACCAGGACAGGTTGTTGATTGATCTGGACACCTAAAAACTTGGAGCCAGAATGTATTTAAGACAGAGCTGAAAAGTTTTTTGATTGGTAAGGAGATCAAAGGTTACGGAGAAAAGGCAGGAGAATGGGGCTGAGAAACACATCAGCCATGATTGAATGGCAGAGCGGAACCGATAGGCCAATTCTGTTCCTAGGCAGCGGGAAGTGTAGACGGAGTCAATGGATGGGAGGCTGGTTTGCGTGATGGATTGGGCTGCATTTTGTATTTTCTTGCGGCCTTGGGCAGAGCAGGAGCCGCATGAAGCTGTGACACAACCGGAAAGAATGCTTTCTAAAACAACCCTCCTCAAGGGCTCCGTTCCCCCATTGTGAGATGCTGTGCAGATTTATTTGAGCCAGCCTTTTGAGTTCAATTCTTAACAGTGCAGTAGTGATATCACAGGGGGTGGTGGGGAGGGGGCGGGGGTGCGTGGAATGCAGTGAAGAGAAATGCCAGGGGGTGACTTTTAACTGAAGGAGGCCTTTCAGCTCCTTTGACCTCCTGCTCCCAGGATACCAGACCCTACGCTTGTCTTCCCATTGCAGCCAGCTGGCCTTCTTCAATGGGTCCGCTGTTCAGGCCTCAATCTCCTCTTTCTGGGAGTTTGTCGCAGCCGATGCTGACACTCTACGTGAAGAATTCCTTCCTGGCTCCCATCCCGGACTTCCCTCGCAGGATCCTTTTCATTATTCGCTCTCGGTTGGCACTGCCGTCAACCCTGGTGCTTGTTGCCAATCTCTCATTTTCCACAGAGGTTTAAAAAAAAGGCCTCGGGATGGGGGAGGGGAGATCCACCTCTGGTCTATACGGGGAACGTTAGTTCAGGACAAACCACTCCGCCCTCCAGCCCGCCCCGGTAGAGGGGGAGACCCCTCCGCCAAGAGTCGCTAGGCTATCGAATGGCCAGCTGGCCTCAGTACCAGTATCATCAGTGGTCATCTCCTCGAGACTGTGCTTGGCAGCTGCAAAGGGAATAAGGAAAAGCCTCGCATCTTATTTTTAATTCATGGGATACGGACAATTCTGGCTATACTCTAATTGTCCTGGCAACTGAGTAGGGTTTGAATCAATTACATTGCTATGGATCAGGAGTCATTGGAATCATAGAAACCCTACAGTGCAGAAGGAGGCCCTTCGGCCCATCGAGTCTGCACTGACCACAATCCCATCCAGGCCCTATCCCCATAGCCCTACATATTTTACCCACTAATCCCTCTAATCTTCGCATCTCAGAACACTAAGGAGCAATTTTAGCATGGCCAATCAACCTAACCCGCACATCTTTGGAGTGTGGGAGGAAACCGGAGCACCCGGAGGAAACTCACGCAGTCACGAGGAGAATGTGCAAACTCCACACAGACAGCGACCCAAGCCGGGAATCGAACCCAGGACACTGGAGCTGTGAAGCAGCAGTACTAACCACTGTGCTACCGTGCCGTCACTAACCAGGTAAAAGAAGCTAGAATCATAGAATCCCTATGGGGCAGGAGAGGCCATTTGGCCCATCGAGTCTGCACCAGCAACAATCCCACCCAGGCCCCATTCCCTAAACCTCATAAATTTATCCTTCTAGAGTCCCTGACACTCAGGTCAATTTGCATGGCCAATCCAACCTAACTCACACATCTTTGGAGTTTGGGAGGAAACTGGAGCACCCAGAGGAAACCCACACAGACACAGGGAGAATGTGCAAACTCCACACAGCCAGTCACCCCAGGCTGGAATTGAACCTGGTGCTGCGAGGCAGCAGCGCTAACCACTGTGCCACCGTGCCGCTCATTAAAGGTTTAAAGTTTATTTATTAGTGTCATAAGTAGGCTTATGTTAACACTGCAATGAAGTTACTCTGCAAATCCCCTAGTCTCCGCACTCCTGTTCAGGTACACTGAGGGATAATTTAGCATGGCTAATGCACCCTAAACAGCACGTCTTTTGGACTATGGGAGGAAACTGGAGCACCCGGAGGAAACCCACGCAGACACGGGAAGAATGTGCAGACTGCGCACAGACGGACACCATGGCTGGAATCAAAGCTGGGTCCCTGGCGCTGTGAGGCAGCAGCGCTGCCCAGGAGTGAACTTGATGGGTTTTTACAACGATATTTCATGGTCATCATTAGACTGGGAATTCCAGATTTTTATTGAAGTCAAATTTCACCAGCTGCCAATGGTGGGATTCGAAGCCGGGTCTCCAGACCGTTACCCTGGGTCTTTGGTCACTAGTCCAGTGACAATACCACTACAACTTTCACAACTTCACAGTTCGCATGTCTTAAAGGGTTTTACAGCCAGCAAAGGAATTTTGTGAGCTGTTTTCTCAGCGATAAAGTTGAGGTTGTGGAGCAGCCAATGAGCAGGCAGTACTATACACAGTCGACAATAAGTGGCAAAATAGTTAGATTTTGGTTGAAGAATAAATAGTGGGCAGGACACGAAGGAAGAACTCCTCCAGTCTCCGTCAAAATAATGCCATCAGATCCACATCAAAGCAGGCGGGGCCTGAGTTTCAATATCTCGACTGAAAAACATCATCTCTGACAGAACATTGGAGAGTCTGCATAGAAAGATGGCGGACGGCACAGTGGCACAGTGGTTAGCACTGCTGCCTCACAGTGCCAGGGACCCAGGTTCGATTCCCACTTTGGGTCACTGTCTGTGTCTAGTTTGCACATTCTCTGCGTGTCTGCGTGGGTTTCCTCCAGGTGTTCCGGTTTCCTCCCACACTCCAAAGATGTGCTGGTTAGGTGGATTGGCCGTGCTAAAATTGCCCCTTAGTTTCAGGGGGACTAGCTAGGGTAAATGGGGTTACAGGGATAGTGCCTAGATGGGATTGTAGCCAGTGCTGTCTCGATGGGCTGAATGGCCTGCTTCTATGATTCTGTAGAGCGCTCATATCCCTGGAAAGGGGTTATTTCAGTAGAGTTCTGTCCTGTATCCTGGCGGCTGGGCCGTGTAGACTCTACAATCAGTCAACCGGGGGTCGCTGGTTAAGTAGGTCTCGAATTGCCAGAGGCCTGTGACAAACGACAAGAGGGTTTGGGACGAATATTCTCAAATTAGTAACTGCATTTCCTTCCTCAGTGAATGTCAAAGCTCAATGTCACTTCCACTGGGAAACAATGGGAGCTTTCAGAGGATTCGGTGGTTCCTGATTGTCTGTGGTACCCATCTATACACACACTCTCACCCTCACTCACACACACATAACACACACACTCTGGCATCTGTTCGGGTACACTGAGGGAGAATTTAGCATGGACAATGCACCCTAACCAACACGTCTTTCAGGCTGTGGGAGGAAACTGGAGCACCTGGAGGAAACCCACGCAGATATGGGAAGAACATGCAGACTCTGCACAGACCCAAGCTGGGAATTGAACCTGGGTCCCTGTCACTATGAGGCAGCAGTGCTAACCGCTGTGCCACTGTGCCACCCTGAGAGGAGTGAAGCGATCCTTTTTACCCACTGTGTACTGCACATAGGAGCTGACACTGAGACACACACAAACTGCACAGTGCAGAGAGGAGTGTATCAATCTTCTTTACCCGCTGTGTACCGTACTGACACACAGGAACACAAAGTGAATCACTCAATTTTACATCCATGTGCAGGAGGTTATCCCACAGCCAGGCATGTAGTGAGATTGAACTGTTTTGTTAATCTATACACTACACCAGGCAGACCTGATACCGGGACACACCAGTTACTCGGGCCCCGGTGAGAGCCAATGTCTTCCCTCAGCCCTCTGTCAGCCTGGATTGAGTGGACTGAGTGCCACGACCATTTAATAGAGGATAGGGACATCAATAAACTGAAGCAGACGATAGCTACGGAGAACTAAAGGGTGGAATGTCAGATTTTAAAACAGGAAAGTGTTTGAAAATGCAGGACGATGATTGATATTTTTGATTTGTTTTATCGAGGGCCTAGTCAGGAAGGCTCCAGAAACCCCGGTCAAGCAGACAGGAGATAAGCAAAGGCCCTATCGGCCTGCCTCGCCATTTTGCATCACATTACTTGAAGTGGAGGAGGGATGAGTTTGCAGTTGTTGGGTCCCTGGCTAAGATATCTCCTCACAACCCAAAGCGGGGAGAGAATTAAAAAAAAACACACAGGCCGCCTGAGCAATTGTGGGATGTTCCTGGCACAGGATGGATGTTACACTCTCCGACAGAACAGAAACCACTGGGCTTCAGAGGAGCCTCGTTGCACAGGAATGCATTTCAGTGTGAGGAAGTTCAATGTAGAGACGCACATTTTTGTTCACCGTTCACACAAAGAGCTGCCTGGTTAAGCACAGCCAGCGAGATGTAAGTAGGAGCTCTCTCGCCAGTTCTCTGTAGCTCGTGTCCGCTCACATCAAGCAATATCTCGCCACCAGTTTTGGGTTTGGAAGTGAACGCAACTCCCTGTTAGCAAGACAACTCCAGCACTCAGCCAACTGGGGGCACAGTGGTTAGCAGTGCTGCCTCACAGCGTCAGGGACCCGGGTTCGATTCCCGCTTTGGGTCACTGTCTGCATGGAGTTTGCACATTCTCCTCGTGT
This sequence comes from Carcharhinus amblyrhynchos, assembly GCF_965287045.1. Classification (NCBI taxonomy): domain Eukaryota; kingdom Metazoa; phylum Chordata; class Chondrichthyes; order Carcharhiniformes; family Carcharhinidae; genus Carcharhinus; species Carcharhinus amblyrhynchos. The sequence continues at coordinate 5,140,702 of NW_027649781.1, read as the reverse complement.
CTCCTCTGGGTGCACACTCCAAATCAGTGCTGGTTAGGTGCATTGGCCATGCTAAATTCTCCCTCAGTGTACCCGAACAGGCACTGGAGTGTGGAGACTAGTGGATTTTCACAGTAACTTCATTGCAGTGTTAATGTAAACCTGCTGTGACACAAATAAATAAACTTTAAACCTGCCATTGGCTAACATCCAAGACACCCATGTCTCTGGATTGGCCAGAGGATTTTGTCCATTTCATCTCCCCCATGAAGTGATTGGTTCATATAGAATCCCTACAGCGCAGAAGGGGGCTATTCAACCCATCAAACCTGCATCAATATCAATCCCACCTTGGCCCTATCCCTGTAACCCTATTTACCCTGCTAATCCTCCTGACATGAGGGGGCAATATCCCTTGACCCACTTATTTCCCCTTGTCCTGCCACATCTTAAAATGAAATTGTGCTCAGGTTCAATGGATCTCACTTACTGATCGTACATTCCCCTGAGGTGTCCTCTTGTCAAAGCCCTTTCCAGGTTAAATAAGCTAAGGAATAGGTTCTGTGGATTGGCCATGCTACATGGCCCCTTAGTGTCCTAAGATGTGTAGGTTAGGTAGATTGGCCATGCTAAATTGTCCCTTAGTGTCCTAAGATATGTAGGTTAGGTGGATTGGCCATGTTAAATTGCCCATTACTGTCCAAAGACGTGCAGGTTAGGTGGAATGGCCATGCTAAATGGCAGGGTTACAGGGATAGGGTGGGGGCTGTGGGCTTGGATAGGATGCTCTTTCAGAGAGCTGATGTACACTTAATGGATTGAATGGCCTCCTTCTGCACTGTACGGATTCTGAAAGTGGCCACACAAGTAGACAGGGTGGTGGAGGTGGCATAAGGCATGCTTGCCTTTATTGGTCAGGGCATTGATAGTGAAGATGTAATGTTGCAATTTTACAAAACTTTGATTAGGTCATACTCAGAGTAAGGCATTCAGTTCTGGAAGCCACATTACAGGAAAGGTGTGGATTCTATAGTTCTATGAAATTGGCATATGGCAAAACTTTGTGGTCCCTTTACATGGTAATTGGCACCACATCTTATTGTTTATTTTTTAAAAGATCATTTATTAGTGTCACAAGTCGGCTTACATTAACACTGCAATGAAGTTACTGTGGAAGTCCATAAGACCAAAAGACCATAAGATATAGGAGCAGAATTAGGCCACTTGGCCCATCAAGTCCGCTCCATCATTCAATCATTCTTGCTATTTTTCTTATCCCTAATCTCCTGCCCTTTCCCCATAACCCCTGATCCTCTTATTAATGGAGAACTTAATTATCCCGATCTTAAAGACACTCAGTGACCTGGCCTCTACAGCCTTCTGCGGCAAAGAGTTCCACAGACTCTCCACTCTCTGGCTGAAGAAAGTTCTCCTCATCTCTGTCTTAAAGGCATTGTCCGTAGCTGCCACACTCTGGTGCCTGTTTGGGTACACTGAGGGAGAATTTAGCACGGCCAATGAATCCTAACCAGCCGATCTTTTGGACTGTGAGAGGAAACCAGAGCACCCAGAGGAAACCCATGCAGACACAGGGAGAATGTGCAGACTCCCTACAGACAGTGACCAATCTGAAAATCGAATCCGGGTCCCTGGCGCTGTAAGATAGCAGTGCTAACCACTGTGCCACCCAAATGTGCCTGGAACATGCTGTCAGGCTGGAGGCAGATACGATAGGGGCATTTACGATTAGATAAGCTTTTAGATAAGCACATGAATATGCAGCGAGTGCGGGCGGACTAGGTGATAGGTTAATTTGGCACAATGTTGGGCAGAACATTATGGGCCGAATGGCCTGTTCCTCACTCTACGGTTCGATGTTCTATGATTGGCTGTTCAGTCCACCAATGGCAAACACGTCTCGAGAAGCGAGAAGCTTCCAAGAGTGGAACAGAAACTCCTGAAATAGAGAGCGCAACAGAAGAAAGGCAGTAACACAGAAAAAGGAGCTGTTTTTGTGTTCAAATGCATGACCAACCCCGTTCTATATTCAACAGAGCGAGCGCCGGGGCTCTGCTAATTGGTCCACTCTACATTATAATTACAATAGGCAAATAGGAGCTTACCACGGCTAGATCAGAATAACACGTTGGGTTGTAGCTACACTGTGTTGTCATGGTTATGCTGCGTGTAGTCCCTATTATTCTTTGGTTGCAGTGGTGTTTTTTGTTGGCTCGATCGCACTTCTCCTCACTTTGCTCTCGTCTTGTGAGCCTATTGTCGGCTGAAAGGCAAAACACCAGTGGATTTAACCGGGTTCGCCACTGTCCAAGTATAAGTTGTCCCACAGTCAGTGGTGAGGTAGCTGGTGCAGTTCAGTCAGGACAATGTGTGCCGTTAGCCTTGTGGGAATGGCAGCTTATCCTCAATCCCTCTCACCCCACGCCCAGCATCCCCGGTTAAATAGTCACAACGTTCCGATTAAAGCTCACCCCCAGGTCGTAGCGGCTGCTTCTGTACCACTTTGGTCGCAATGATAGGAAGGCAGATTATGATTTGAATGGGTTTGAATTGAGACAGGTGGATACTCAGCGAGACCTTGGTGTCCTCAGTCGCTGAAAGTAAGCGCGCAGGTACAGCAGGCAGTGAAGAAGGCAATTGGTATGTTGGCCTTCACTGTGAGAGGATTGGAATATCGAGCCCCAGAAGAAATGGCTTCTCACTTAACAAGAAACATCAAGGACAAACACTAAAGGCACACTAAAGACTTTAACTGGTACCTGCCATTTCAGAGTCTGAGATCAGTGACAGACGCAGAATCAGGAGTGATTTCTCATGTGGGGAAGGGGACCACACGCAGTGAAACTCATTACAGACACATCCATAAGGAGACAACACATTCTTGTGGCAGAGGGCATGGGCAGGAAGTCTCCCTCTCTGCCGTTGGTTAAAGGGATGTCAAAGACCCATATTGAAAGGGCACTTGGACAAGGCGCACCGTCCCTTCCACCTTTCCCCTGCCACGCCGCACCAACCTGACCTGCTAACCCTGCCTCCCTTCCCTTGGCCGTCCTCCCCACAACCCACTCCGGCCTCCAGCGCCCAAGTCCCAGGCCCAGGCTGGCATTTATAGACGTTCCCCAAAAGAGAGCAACGCTGACCATTAGCCGTGGGAGAAGGTTACCCCACTGGCGTACGCACTCATTATGTGCGATCGTAAAACAGAACATTTTAAACTCTTGCCAATGGGGGGATTAATTCGGAGAAGTGGGGGGGTGGGTGGGGGCTGCTTAATTCCGGCGGGATTAAGAGCGTGACATGCAAAAGGGCTTCCTGACTTGTGGGCAGGTCAACCCTCCTCTGACCGCTCTCTGAAATCTAGGGGACAAAATTCTGACTACCCCTGACATTGAGAGACAGGATGATGCCCGCCACACAGCTACGGGACTTGTTTCTGATTTCTCTCCTTGGACTTTCGCTGAGGTCACACAGACCCAAGCCAGGAATTGAACCCGGGTCCCTGGCGCTGAGAGACAGCAGTGCTAACCACCGTGCCACCCCATCGTTTTTGACCACAATTGCTTCGGGGTCACGGATTTTTCTCGAATGCACATTTCACAATGGACGTAGTGGGATTCGATCCTGGGTCCCCAGGCGCATTACCCTGGGGTACTAGTCCAGTGATGATACGACTACTCCACTGCCTCCCACAACTGTCTGATTCCAAGGCAAGAGGACCACTCACTCAGCCACCTTGGATGAAAGGCATCACTGAAGGCTGATACTGGACATTCATTTGGATGCTCCCTGGTATGGGGAGATGGTCTTATGAGGAAAGGTTGGGACTCTGCTAGAAGAACGAGGGGTGATCTCATTGAAACATAGAGGATTCTTCAGGGGCTTCACAGGGTAAATGCTGGAGGACGTCTCCCCCTCATGAGAGAGTCTAGGACCAGAGGCCATTGCCTCAGAATAAAGGGAGTGCCAATTTGAGACAGAGATGAGGAGGAATTTCTTCTCCCAGAGGGTCATTGGAACTCTTTATCACAGAGAGATGTGGGGGAGAGACTTCTTTCCTGGAATTTTGCTGCCTCGCCTGTCCGAGGCTTGTGAGATCCCGTCTGAGGCCAACGGGGAATTCCGTTCTGCGAGCCTGGGAACGGGCCTGCCGGTAAAATTTCAGCTTTTTCAGAGGACTTTTAGTGGAGGCTGAAGATAGGTAGGTTTTTGGTCAGTTTGGGAATCAAGGCATACAGGGAAAGGATAGGAAAATGGATGTGAGGAATGCCGGATCAGCCAGGATACTATTGAATGGCAGAGCAGGCTCAAGGGGCCAAATGGCCTCTTCCTGTTCCTATTTCTCATGGCCTTTTGGTCTTCTGGGTTTTGCTGCAGGATTCCTGCTTAATACCCAAGAAGTGGATCAGGAGGGGTGGTGGGGAGGATATGTCACAACCTTTATTGATTTATTTTTTCCTCTGGATTTGAACTTTGGATTACTGGGGCCTGTTGAGTTTCCAGGGTCACAGCCTCTCCTGGTTCCTCCCAGGCACTCAGAATGTTGCGTTTCCTGTGCTATGGCATTTGCCTTTTGAAAGTATTTTTTTCCTGTACAACACTTGGAGAACCCACATTGCAGAAGGGTCAAATATAATTACCCAGCTCATCCTTCTCTGCATCGGGGCTGCATATCCCAGGAGAAGTGGGGGAGATCAGTTAATGGTGGCAGATGGAATACAATGTGGAAAAGTGTGAGGTTATGCACTTTGGAAGGAGGAATTGAGGCACAGATTATTTTCTAAATGGAGAAATGCTTAGGAAATCAGAAATACAAAGGGATTTGGGAGACCTTGTTCAAGATTCTCTTCAGGTTAACATGCAGGTTCAGTCGGCAGTTAGGAAAGCAAATGCAATGCTCGCATTCATGTCGAGAGGGCTAGAATACAAGAGCAGGGATGTACTTCTGAGGCTGTATAGGCTCTGGTCAGACCCTATTTGGAATATTGTGAGCAGTTTTGGGCCCCATTCCTAAAGAACGATGTGCTGGCCTTGGAAGGGGTCCAGAGGAGGTTCACAAGAATGATCCCTGGAATGAGGAGCTTGACATATGAGGAATGGTTGAGGACTCTGGGTCTGTACTCGTTGGAGTTTAGAAGGATGAGGGGGTATCTTATTGAAACTGACAGGACACTGCGAGGCCTGGATAGAGTAGACGTGGAGAGGATGTTTCCACTAGCAGGAAAAACTAGAACCAGAGGGGCACAACCTCAGGCTAAAGGGACGATCCTTTAAAACAGAGATGAGGAGGAAGTTCTTCAGCCAGAGAGTGGTGAATCTGTGAAACTCTTTGCCACAGAAAGCTGTGGAGGCCAGGGTCATTGTGTGTCTTTAAGAGAGAGGTAGATAGGTTCTTGATTAATAAGGGGATCGGGGGTTATGGGGAAAAGGCAGGAGAATGGGGGTCAGAAAAATATCAGCCATGAATGAATGGTGGAGCAGACTCGATGGGCCGAGTGGCCTAATTCTGCTCCTATGTTTTATGATCTTATGGTGTTATGGCCATGATGAAAAGAAAGCAGGCCCTCCCACAACACCCTTTGAGGTAGAAATCGTCGGTCAAACATAAAAATGAAAATGATCTCTCCGGAGGATGGCTGGCGATGTCTCTTCCCTGCCCGCCCTTCCCTCCCTCCCCACTGCCCCCTTGCCCTGCTGCAAGAGGCGTCAGAGTCTTCTTTTCACAGCCCCAGCTGCCTGTGCAGAGATTTCCTGACAGCTTTTCCCAGCGTTTCCTGGCTCTATTCCTGGCCTGGCGCTAGGCCCGGAGTCCTGGCCTCGATGCCTATGAGGGGGTGGGTAGGGAGTAAGTTGAGATCAGATCTTTCAGCGCCGCTGAGCTCTGCTCTGAGGGAGAAGCTCAATTCTTCCTTCCATTTTGAAAAGAGATGTTGATAAGTGTTGTTAGAGGAGGATCTGTTTCCCCACCCCACCCCCAACCCCTTATCGAAAACAGGTCACTAATCAGGTTTGGGATAATGAGCGACACAGGCAGAAGCAGAGCCAATCATTACCACCAGTCCATGCTTGCGCTCTGCAGAGAATTATTTTTTGATCACTCGTGGGACACGGGCACCGCTGAATGGGCCAACATTTATTGCCCATCCTTTGTCGCCCTTGAACTGAGTGGCTTGACTGGCCATCCTGGAAGGCAGTTGAGAGTTGACCCGGCCCAACCTGAGAGTTGAGGGCCGGGTTTGTTGTCCATCCCTAATTGCCCTTGAATAGAGTGGCTTACTCAGCCATTTCATAGATCATAGAACCCTACAGTGCAGAACGAGGCCCTTCGGCCCATCGAGTCTGCACCGAACAACAATCCCACCCAGGTCCTACCCCCATATATTATACTCACTAATCCCTCTAACGTGCACATCCCCGGACACTAAGGGGCAATTTCTTAGCATGGCCAATCAACCTAACCCGCACATCTCTGGACAGTGGGATGAAACCAGAGTATCCGGAGGAAACCCACACAGACACGAGGAGAACGTGCAAACTCCACACAGACAGCGACCTGAGCTGGGAATCGAACCCAGGACCCTGGAGCTGTGAAGCAGCAGTGCTAACCACTGTGCTACCGTGCTGCCCTTAATGGTATAAGTGCGAGACTATGAATCCAGAAGCTCAGCAGGGGACCTGGGTTCAAATCCCGCCACGGCAGATGGTGGAATTTGAATTCAGTGAAAAAAATTGGGATAAGAATCTACTGATGACCATGAAACCATTGTCGATTGACAGGAAAACCCGTCTGGTTCACTAATGTCCCTTTAGCAAAGGAATCAGAATTTCAGAGTGTACTTAAGAGTCAACCACATTGCCATGGCTCTGGAGTCACATGTAGGCCAGACTGGGTAAGGACAGCAGATTTCCTTCCATAAAGGGACATTAGTGAACCAGATGGGTTTTCCCAACAATTGACAATGGTTTCATGGTCATCAGTAGATTCTTATCCCAATTTTTTTTTATTGAATTCAAATTCCACCATCTGCCATGGTGGGATTTGAACTCAGGTCCCCAGCTGAGCTTCTGGATTCATAGTCTCGCACTTATACCATTAGGCCATCACCTTCCCTTGTTCTGATCGGTCCTATTCCCTTGCTTTGTCCCTGCAGCCTTGTGAAGTTTATTTACCTCCAGTTCCTGCCCCATTTCCTTTTGAAATCATTCATCTCTGACATTGTCTTGGGCAGCAGGTTACAGGCCTTACACCCCGTTTTGTTAAAATGTTCTCCTGCACACCCCACCTGCCCCCCCACCCCATCCATGAACCTACATCCGTCCCCCGTCCCCCACAATGACCCTCTCTCCCTCCAAGTCCCACATTTCTTTCCCAGAAATCTGCATCCCTTGGTCCTTGCCATCAGCTAATGGTGTACAGCGTTATCTAAACTTGCCATAAAACCTATCAGGGTGGGCACAGTGGCACAGTGGTTAGTACTGCTGCCTCACAGCGCCAAGGACCCGGGTTCGATTCTTGGCTTAGGTCACTGTCTGTGCGGAGTCTGCATGTCCTCTCCGTGTCTACGTGGGTTTCCTCCGGGTGCTCCGGTTTCGTCCCACAGTCTGAAAGACATGCTGGTTAGGGTGCATTGGCCATGCTAAATTCTCCCTCAGTGTACCCGAACATGCACCGGAGTGTGGCCACTAGGGGACTGTCTCAGTAACTTCATTGCAGTGTTAATGTAAACCTATTTGTAACTAATAAATAAATAAAAATAAAATAAAAGAAGAATGTGACACCTCATTGGATGGCAAGATTCAAGAGGAGGGGATTGGATGGGTAATTGAAGGAGGAAGAGATTGCTGGAATATGGGATGGCATGGTGGCACAGTTGTTAGCACTGCTGTCACACAGCATCTCAAAGATGTGCTGGTTCGGGTGCGTTGGTCATGCTAAATTCTCCCTCAGTGTACCCGAACAGGTGCCGGAGTGTGGCAACTAGGGAATTTTCATAGTAACTTCATTGCAGTGGTGGCACGGATGGCAATGGTGCCATAGTGGTTAGCACTGCTGCCTCACAGTGCCAGGGACCCGGGTTCAATTTCCGGCTTGTCTCACTGTCTGTGTGGAGTTTGCATGTTCTCCCCACGCCTGCACAGGTTTCCTCTGGGTGTTCTGTTTTCTTCCCACACTTCAAAGGTGTCCAGGTTAGATGCATTTGCCAAGCTAAATTTCCCCTTAGTGTCAGGGGCACTAGTTCGGGTAAATGTATGGGGTTAAGGGGATAGGACCTCAGTGGAACTGTGGTTGGTGCAGGCCCGATGGGCCGAATGGCCTCCTTCTGCACTGTAGGATTCTATGATTCTAATGTAAGCCTACTCGTGACAATAATAAATAAACTTAAACCTAAAGCTAAATAACCTTGTCCACCTCTATCGACTTTCATCTCAAACTCTTATATCCCTTGGAGAACCACCCCAGCTTCTACAATCTAACATTGTACTTAGAATTCCTGATCCCAGGAATGATTCAGGTCCATCTCCTGCTGCTCTCGCTTGTCTTCTAATAATTGTGGGTTGAGGGATGATGAGGCAGAGTATCCTCTGCACTTGGAAACTAGTTTATTTCCAACTCTGCAAACCAAAGTCACAGACCCGCCCAGTTCCTCCAAAGTAGAATGAGCGTAGAACAGTACAGCTCAGGAAACAGGCCCTTCGGCCCACAATGTTGACGCCAAATTAATCTAATCCCTTCTGCCTACCCTTGGTCAACATCCCTCTATACGTCTGTTCAGCTAAAAGCCCCTTAAACGCCCTTATTGTTCCTGCCTCTGCCACCACCTCTAGCAGCACGTTCCAGACACCCACCACTCTCTGTGTAAAGTAACTTACCCCTCACGTCTCCTTTGAACTTTCCCCCTCTCACCTTCAGTGCTTCATGGCACACTGGAGATGGAAGGAGTCATGGCGAGGGGGGGTTGGGGAGGGGTGAAATGTGGCATCGTGATCCAGAATCAAACTCGCCTCCTGGTTCCCACTTCCAACTTACACCGAATATGCAACTTACCCATCCACTGACTGTTGCCACTTCCACCAACTTTTTATTAATGTTTTGTTTGCGCTTCAGTCCCACGCTCCTGGTCTACGGGCACCTGGTGCGAAGAGGGGAGTGTCGGAATGATGACCTCCTTGTGAACCTGCTCCCGGGCCTGGCGAAATGTGCCATTTACCTGTCCAGGCAGCGGGCAATCGAGGGGGCCATTCATCCTGACTGCCTGCCCCTCTACTGCGGATACATTAGCGGCCAGGTGTCCCTGGAGAGGGAACATGCGGTGTCCACAGGCGCAGCTGATGCCCTCCGTGCCCGCTGGGCACCGCAGGGGTTGGGGTGCGTTATCGACCCTAATAATCACATTATAATTTGATGTTTTCAAGTTTCCTTTGTACTTTGATTTTGTTTGGGCTGTTCCCCTTCCTTCTGGGGAGCTGCCCCTTTTAATTTGTCTGGGCTTAACTTGAGTTTGTTTATTTGGTTTGACCTTAAAAGAGGCCACCAGCCTCACGGGCAGTCAATTCCAGGTCATTTACCATGTGCTGCATTCAAAAGAAAACATTCTTTTTTTAAAGTTTATTTTTTAGTGTCACTGCAATGAAGTTACTGTGAAAATCCCTGAGTCACCACATTCCAGGCCTGTTCGGGTACACTGAGGGAGAATTTAGCGTGGCCAATGCGCCCTAACCAGCACATCTTGCGGACTGTAGGAGGAAACCGGAGCACCCGGAGGAAACCCACGCAGATACAGGGAGAATGTGCAAACTCCAAAAAAACACAGACAGTGACCCGAGCTGGGAGTCGAACCCAGGTCCCTGGCACTGTGAAGCAACAGTGCTAACCACTGTGCCACTCATATCGCTTACCCAAAACCTTGAACTGTCAACTAATCGGGACAGATCATTCCCTTGCCCACCTTAGGTAAACCTATCATAAGCCTCAGACCAATCCCCTCACAATCTCCTTTGCTCCAAAGGGAATGATCCAGCTTTTCCAACCCAACCTTGTCCCTGGCATTCCCCCCGAACCCTGGAACCACGATGGTAAATAGCTTCTGTCTGCCCCCTCTCACAGACCCACGAATCCTGTTGAGATTGTGGTGAGCATGTAATCCCACCCTACGAGGGGTAGGTGGTGTGGGTGGTGTCCTGGTGGGAAGGACTCTGCTGGATTCATCCACAGGCCCAGGTTATTGCTCTGGGGTCATGGGTCTGAATCCCAGGTCCCATCGAAGCTTGGTGGAATCTGAATTCAGTAGATCAGTCTGAATCGTGTAAAACTAATCTCAGTAATGGTGACCATGACAACTATCACCGAATGTTGTAAAAAACCCTACCTGGTTCACATTTGTCGTTTAGAATCCACACAATCCCCACAATGCAAAAAGAGGCCCTTTGGCCCATTGAGACTGCATTGGCTCTTCAAAAGAGCATCCCACCCAATCCGCTCCCCTCCCCCATAACCCCGCAAATCCCCCATGGCCAATCCCATCTAACCCGCAGACCTTTGAACACTAAGTAATAATTTAACATGGCCAATCCACCTAAACTGCACATTGCTTAAAAGAGGCCTAAAAACCTTAAAAGAGGCATAACCTGCACATTTTTGAACACTAGGGGCAATCTACCATGGCCAATCCATCGAACCTGCACATCTCTGGACACTAAGGGCAATTTAGCATGGCCAATCCACCAAACCTGCACATCTCTGGACACTAAGGGCAATTTAGCATGGCCAATCCACCAAACCTGCACATCTCTGGACACTAAGGGCAATTTAGCATGGCCAATCCACCAAACCTGCACATCTCTGGACACTAAGGGCAATTTAGCATGGCCAATCCACCTAACCTGCACATCTTTGGACACTAAGGGCAATTTAGCATGGCCAATCCACCTAACCTGCACATCTTTGGACACTAAGGGCAATTTAGCATGGCCAATCCACCTAACCTGCACATCTTTGGACACTAAGGGCAATTTAGCATGGCCAATCCACCTAATCTGCAGACTCTTGGACACTAAGGAGCAATTTACCATGGCCAATCCACCTAACCTACACATCTTTTGGCACTAAGGGGCAATTAACCTAATCTCCACTTTACCAATGTCTTGTACAATTGTACCACAGTGTCCCAATTCCTGCACTCTGACCAATGAAGGCAAATGTGCCAAACTCCTTTTTTATCACCCTGTCTAACTGTGACACCACCTTCAAAGAACTATGTACCTGCACCCTTACGTCTTTCGAAACAGATCATCTGGCCATTATTGCACAGCTCTTTATGGGATCTTGCTGTGTGCAAATTGATTGCCAGCTTTTCAACAATGCTGAGGTACTCACTTGGCCACGAGATGCCTTGGGAGTGTCCTGTGGAGCCTGTATAGGTTTCAGTCAGTCTCTCTCTCTCTCGCTCTTTCTCCCTCCCTTTCCTCCATCCCCTGTTTCTCTCATTTGTCCACTCGTTCAGTCTTTCCCTCCCTGTTGCAAGAGGGAGTGGCATTGGGCCGGAGCGAGAGAGAGAGAGAGAGAGAGAGGGGGGAAACCTGGCCGCTGTCGAGAAGCTGAACATCAGTGGGGAGAATTCTTTCTGGATGGAAGGTTTCCCGTTGGGAGGCGTAGCTTTTATTTTTCACATCTGAGTCTGTCTTGTAATTAAAATGATTCAAAGCACAAAAAAATGAATGCTGGCAGTTCCCCACAGAGCAGCTACAATACAAAATTCCACCCTCCATACCCCAGAGAAAGGGTCTGTCATTATTTCTTTCCCTCACATTAATTCCTTTGAGCCTCACTGACCTTTCCTCTCACCGTTGCTAGGGCGGCCATTTTGGCATGGAGATGAAGACGTGTTGGTTTCTCCCATCCTGTCACTCCTGGAGAGGAGACGGTGCATTGAATGCTCCTCAGCTCGTTTTCAGTCACCTCCAACTCTTCTTGCCAGCACTGGGCATGCCCGCTGACCCTTCACCTTGCCAAAACATAAAGCAGGTCAACAACTGTTCTCTGAGCCTTGGCCAAAGGAAAAAGCCAAATGGGATTGAGACAGCCCATTTTACCAGAGGTGCTCAAACACGTGCAAAGTGTGTTTTTACTGACCTTTAGTTAAGTTTTCCCACTGATGGGTAGGTCAGAGGTTAGAGTTGGCGAAGGAACCAGGAGATGAGATGAGGAGAATATATATGATTTAAATTACTGTGCCTGAAAGGGGAGGCCGTGGCCTAGTGGTATTGTCGCTGGATCAGTAATCCAGAGGCCCGGGGTAATGCTCTGGGGGCCGGGGTTCGAATCCCACCACAGCATAATTTGAATTCAATAACAGTCACTGTCGATTGTTGTAAAAAGGAACCCATATGGTTCACTGATGTCCTTTCGGGAAGGAAATCTACTGTCCTTACCCAGTCTGGCTGACATCTGACTCCAGCGCCACAGCAATGCGGTTGATTCTTAACTGCCCTCCAAGGGCAATTAGGGATGGGCAATAAATGCTGGCCCAGCCAGTGATGCCCATGTCCCATCATCTCAACAACAGCTGACATCTATATAACACCTCTAAATGAATGAACGTCCCAGGGATCTTCAGAAGGATGATACTGAGCAGCATGAGACATGTACATGAACATTCAAAATGGCAGCAAGAGTAGGCCATTCAGCCTCTTGAACCTGTCCTGCCACTCAATAAGATCGTGACCTTTCTGATTGCATTCTCACCTTCCCCTGATAACCTTTGACTTAAGTAACACTGCAATGAAGTTACTGTGAAAATCCCCTAGTTGCCACACTCCGGTGCCTGTTCAGATACAGTGAGGGAGGATTTAGCATGGCCAATCCACCTTACCAGCACGTCTTTGGACTGTAGGGAGAAACCGGATCACCAGGAAGAAATCCATGCAGATACAGGGAGGACACAGATGGTGACCCAAGCCGGGAATTGAACCCGGGTCCTTGGGACTGTGAAGCGGCCGTGCCACCAATATTTATAAATTGTATAGTGAGGTTTTGGGATGTGTACTGCCCCATTAAGACTGCAGGTCAGGTGATCTCTGGGGGAATTAGCTTCTTTCAATGTGGGATCCAGTTGTTTAGTCTTAAATCTGACTGGAACAGTACAAATCTTTAATGAACATGTCCCAGTGTTACCAAGCCTACCTTGTGGTTCTTTAACTCTATAGGAGCACCTCCAACAGGGAAGGCCTTCTGCCTCTGTTGCCAATTGAGTCTTGTGACTGGGCCTCGTCCTATCAATTATTTAATTCAATCAGCCCCGAGTGGGAGATCTTGCCAATCCTGTTGGCTCTCATTCTAAAGGCACTTAGTCATAGATCAAAGAGCGGACACCGCTTAGAGCCATCTCCCTTACACTCGCTGCTACATTCCTCTCCCTTCACTCCCTCTCCCCCATTCTCTGTGGTCCCCACCCTGTGACCCCCCCACCTGGCTCTTCCCCCTCATCAACAGCAGTAACCCATGCCTGGGCAATCCTGGATCTTGGGTGGGTGTGGTACCAGCAGTAGCCACCACCTCCACAGTGGCGCTGCCAAGCCATGAACCCCAATCCCAGTACTGATTGGCTGGCAGTTCTCAGTGGGAGGGTCTACCACTTCAGGGGGTCCTTTGATCCCAGGAGGCCCTGCCCCCACTGCCCAGTTAAGTGCCTGTTTTTCTGGAGTTATTTAATTTGGGTGAGATAAGTGACATGAGGAATCAGGGATGCACTGCTGAGACTTTATAAGACTCTGGCCAGACTATATTTGGAATATTGTCAAATAGGAGGCAGAGAGTGGGGGTCAGTGGGTGCTATTCGGATTGGCGGATGGTGACTAGTGGAGTGCCCCAGGGGTCGGTGCTGGGGCCTCAGCTTTTACCATTTATATAGATGATCTGGAGGAGGGAACCGAGTGTAGGGTGTCGAAATTTGCTGATGACACCAAAATTGGTGGAAAGGCAAATTGTGCGGAGGGTGGGGAGAGTCTACAGAAGGATCTAGATAGGCTGGGCGAATGGACCAGGAAATGGCAAATGGAATTTAATGTTGACAAGTGCGAGGTGGTCCACTTTGGTAGGAATAATGGTAGGAAGGACTATTACTTATGTGGAGAAAAACTGCAGCAGGCGACGGTGCAGAGGGACCTCGGGGTCCTTGTGCATGAGTCGCAAAAACCCAGCTTGCAGGTGCAGCAGGTGGTCAGGAAGGCGAATGGGATGCTGGCCTTCATAGCGAGGGGGATTGAATATAAAAGTAGGGAGGTCTTGCTGCAGCTGTATAGGGCATTGGTGAGGCCGCAGCTGGAGTACTGTGTGCAGCTTTGGGCGCTGTACTTACGCAAGGATATTTTAGCATTGGAGGGAGTGCAGAGGAGGTTTACTAGGCTGATGCCGGAGTTGAGGGGGTTGAGCTATGAGGAGAGGCTGAATAGATTAGGCTTGTACTCGTTAGAGTTTAGAAGAATGAGGGGAGATCTCATTGAGACGTATAAGATGATGAATGGGATGGATAGGATAGAGGTGGAGAGACTCTTCCCGCTCAGAAAGGATAGTAGGACTAGGGGGCACAGCCTCAAGATAAAGGGGGGGCGGTTTAGAACGGAGTTGAGGAGGAACTTCTTCACTCAAAGGGTGGTGAATCTCTGGAATTCGCTGCCTGTTGAAGTGGTGGAGGCTGCCTCGCTAAATATTTTTAAGACGCGGGTTGATGGGTTTTTGATGAGGGAGGGGATTAAGGGTTATGGGGAGAGGGCGGGAATGTGGAACTGAGCCACGACAGATCAGCCATGATCTTATTGAATGGCGGGGCAGGCTCGAAGGGCTAGTTGGCCTACTCCTGCTCCTATTTCTTATGTTCTTATGTTCTTATTGTGAGCAATTTTAGGCCCCGTATCTAAGGAAGGAAGGAGGGCCAGAAGGACGTACACAAGAATGATCCTGGGAATGAAAATCTTGACATATGAGGAATGTTTGGGTCTGTACTCGTTGGAGTTTAGAAGGATGAGGGCTAATCTCATTGAAACTTACAGAATACTGAAAGGGCTGGATAGAGTGGATGTGGGGAAGATTTTCCATTCGTTGGAGAGACTAGAATCCAAGAACATGGCCTCAGGGTAAAGGGACCTTTAGAACTGATGAGGAGGGATTTTATAGAATCCCTACAGTGCAGAAGGAGGCCATTCAGTCCATTGAATCAGCACCAACAACAATCCCACCCAGGCCCCATCCCCATAATCCCATCTTTTCTGACACTAAGGGGCAATTTAGCATGGCCAATCAACCTAACCCGCACATCTTTGGACTGCGGGAGAAAACCGGAGCACCCAGAGGAAACCCATGTGGACGTGCGGAGAATGTGCAAACTCTGCACAGACAGTGACCCAAGCCAGGAATCGAACCCAGGTCCCTGGCGCTGGGAGTCCACCGTGGTGTCCAATTACTTTGCCCAGAGGGTGGTGAATCTGTGGAATTCGTTGCCACAGAAGGATGTGGAGGCCAGGTCATAGAGGTTTGCAGCATAGAAATAGACCCTTCAGTCCAATGTATCCAAGTTGCCCTTTTTTTAAAAACCTCAAAACTAGTCCCAATTGCCCACATTTGGCCTATATCCCTCTATACCCATCTTAGCCATGTAAGATGTTTAAATGCTTTTTAAAAGACAAAATTGTACCCGCCTCTACTACTACCTGTGGCAGCTTGTCCCAGACACTCAATTGCCCCTTTGGATACTTTTGTATCTCTCCCCTCTCACCCTCTAGTTTTAGATTCCTCTACCTTTGGGAAAAGATATTGAATATCTTGCTGATTTATGCCCCTCATTATTTTATAGACCTCGGTAAGATCACCCCCTCAGACTCCCATGCTCCCGAGGAAAAAAAGTCCCAGTCTATCCAGCCTCTCCTTATAACTCAAACCAACAAGTCCCAGTAGCACCCTAGTCAACCTTTCCTGCACTCTTTCTAGTTTAGTTGAGGTCTTTCGAGGTCATTGCGTGTATTTAAAGCAGAGATAGATAGGTTCTTGATTGGTAGGGGAATCAAAGATTACATGGGAAAGGCAGGAGACTGGGGTTGAGAAATATATATCAGCCATGATTGAACGGTGGAGCAGACCCAATGGACTGAATGACTTAATTCTGCCCCTATAATCCCATGGTCTTATCTCACTGGCTTTCCAGCTGCTAGGGCAAGAATCCAGGGTCTGGCAGCACAGATGTCCCCTGTTCCAGTGGGATTCATTCCAAGTGGAGGCAGGAGGCAGCTCACATTCTTCAGCCATTGAGTCCTCAATGTCAGAAATGACAAATGACCGATAAGAGATGATTTTTTTTCCTGCCGCATCGATAGCCACTCTGCCTCCACTTTCCGTCCAGTGTTGGAGAAAACTGCATCATGATGAAAGGTCCATTCAGTTATACAGCTGTAATTAAAAATCAATCTCCCAGATAGACTGAAATCTAGTTTGCTGCGGGCAATTCTGTGTAATCTCCTGCAACTCACTGCCGGCCCAGACATTCTCCACTTTAGCTTTCATTGTGTTTTTACCCTTGCCATTTTGGCTAACCTCATTAGCAGCAAACTGAGCACTTTCTCTTTATTTTGGTACAGCATAGGATTAGATACAGAGTAAAGCTCCCTCTACACTGTCCCATCAATCACTCCCAGGACAGGTACAGCACGGGGTTAGATACAGAGTAAAGCTCCCTCTACACTGTCCCCATCAAACACTCCCAGGACAGGTACAGCACGGGGTTAGATACAGAGTAAAGCTCCCTCTACACTGTCCCATCAAACATTCCCAGGACAGGTACAGCACGGGGTTAGATACAGAGTAAAGCTCCCTCTACACTGTCCCATCAAACACTCCCAGGACAGGTACAGCACGGGGTTAGATACAGAGTAAAGCTCCCTCTACACTGTCCCATCAAACACTCCCAGGACAGGTACAGCACGGGGTTAGATACAGAGTAAAGCTCCCTCTGCACTGTCCCATCAAACACTCCCAGGACAGTTACAACACGGGGTTAGATACAGAGTAAAGCACCCTCTACACTGTCCCATCAAACACTCCCAGGACAGGTACAACACGGGGTTCGATACAGAGTAAAGCTCCCTCTACACTGTCCCAGACCAGAACCAACAGTGGAAGTGATGTCCACAGTGCTTCTTATCAGGGAATAAGGATAAATAATAACTAAAGATTACCAGTGTTGTGAGGGGAAAGATGTTAAAATGACACTGAAGGATGGGAATAGACTTTGAAAGGACAATGGAGTAGGGGAAATAAAATGTCTGTTTATCGAGGGGGTCTTCTTGTTTTTCAGGCTGCTATCCGCTTGGGAGAGACCAATGGGAATGAACACTGTGGGGAAATCATTCCTTCCCATGCCAGAGAGTCTGGCCTTGTGGTGCAGTAATGTCTTGAGGTTTAATAAGAGCAATATGGCATTGATGGAAAGTCAGACTCCTCCTGTTATCAATTCCTGTAAAATTGCCTCCATCCATCTCCTGCTTAACTTGGTTACAACATCCCAGCAGACCTGGGTTGTAAATATTGGGCCATGTTTCCCCTGAGTTTGCTGAAGGCTTGTCATTGTCTGTGCCAGAACCCTCCCCTGTAATTTAACTTGGTATAACCTCTGCTAAACGGACGTACGTTCCCTCCCAGCATCCCCCATCCGCCCTGTCATCCCTGCTGGGCACTGCCATGCCACAGTGTCCCTGTCCGGGGGACATGACTCCACATGCAACCAGAGTATTTTACAGAACACGACAGCCACATGTGATCTGCCATATACACGTTAGCCCAGTGACAGTGACTTTCCCTGTCCTGCCTGGTCACTGCAACCTTCAAACTTATTTCTTTTTCAAAAGCTTCACTGCCTTTCCTGTTCAAGGGGTGTTATGAATTCTGCTGACAAAATCATTTCTGACACAGCATTGTTTTCCCAAAATTGATTCCGTATCTAATCCTGTGCTGTACCTGTCCTGGGAGTGTTTGATGGGGACAGTGTAGAGGGAGCTTTACTCTGTATCTAATCCTGTGCTGTACCTGTCCTGGGTGTGTTTGATGGGGACAGTGTAGAGGGAGCTTTACTCTGTATCTAATCCTGTGCTGTACCTGTCCTGGGAGTGTTTGATGGGGACAGTGTAGAGGGAGCTTTACTCTGTATCTAACCCCGTACTGTACCTGTCCTGGGAGTGTTTGATGGGGACAGTGTAGAGGGAGCTTTACTCTGTATCTAACCCTGTGCTGTACCTGTCCTGGGAGTGTTTGATGGGGACAGTGTAGAGGGAGCTTTACTCTGTATCTAACCCTGTGCTGTACCTGTCCTGGGAGTGTTTGATGGGGACAGTGTAGAGGGAACTTTACTCTGTATCCAACCCTGTGCTGTACCTGCCCTGGGAGTGTTTGATGGGGACAGTGTAGAGGGAACTTTACTCTGTATCTAACCCCGTGCTGTACCTGCCCTGGGAGTGTTTGATGGAGACAGCATAGAGTGAGTTTTACTCTGTATCTAACCCCATGCTGTATCTGTCCTGGGAGTGTTTGACAGGGACAGTATATGGGCTTGGGTTAGGAGAAGATGGAATAAAAGGGAAGGTTTGTGGTAGGGTGGAGGGCAGGAGAAATTAAATGAAAATTGTTTCATGGTACAAAAGCCAAAGGAAGTTGTAAAATCGACAAAGTCTAGAAATGAAGGATATGTCTAGAGGAGATGTGAATATCAGGATAATAGTGATCCAAATGCAAAGGAAAGGGAATGAAAAATATTGATGAAAAAAATCCCTAAGCAGCTTTAGAAATAGGTGAAATAAAATGACAGCTGATGTTGCGATTAAAAGTTGTTGAAGTCTGTGCGGAAGTTTTCAGGTGAAAGATGAGGAACTGTTTCCTGAGTTAGCATGAATTTCACTAAAACACTGCGACAGGTCAAGGACTGAAATGTCAGAGAGGGAGCAAGGTGTAGGATTGAATTGGCAAATTGGAATTTAAAGCTTTTTCCTAGGGTGGAAGAGTCAATTACAAGGGGCATAGGTTTAAGGTGCAAGGGGCAAGGTTTAAATGAGTTGTACAAGGCAAGTTTTTTATACAGAGGGTGGTGGGTGCTTGGAACTTGCTCCCAGGGGAGATGGTGGAAGCGGATATGGTAGTGACTTTTAAGGGGTGTCTGGACAAATACATGAATAGGATGGGAATAGAGGGATATGAGCCCCGGAAAGGTAGGGCATTTTAGTTCAGATGAATAGCATGGCCGGTGCAGGCTTAGAGGGCCGAAGGGCCTGTTCCCTTGTTGTAAGTTTCTTTACTCTTTGTTCTTTAACCCTGAAAAGTGTGAGGTGACACACTTTGGAAGGAGAAATTTGATAAGGAAGTTTCCTTTGAAAGGTCTGACACTGGGATGTTCTGAGGGACAAAGGGATCTTGGCATTTTCGTCCATAGATGTCCGAAGGTGGAAAGGCAAGTTGGTGAAAAAGGCACGTGGAACACTCGCCTTTATCAATCGAGGCATAGATTACAAAAACAGGAAAGTCGTGCTGGGAGTTGTAGAGAACTTTGTCGAGGCCACAGCTGGAGTACTGTGTGCAGCTCTGGTCACCACATTATAGACAGGGTGTGATCGCACTGGAGAGGGGTGCAGAGGAGATTCACCAGGATGCTGCCTGGGATGGAACATTTAAGTTATCTAGAGAGGTTGGGTAGGCTTGGGTTGTTTTGTTGGAGCAGAGAAGACTTGGAGGGGGGGGAGGTGGGGGTGGGGCGACCTGATTGAGGGTGTACAAGATTATGTTAAACATGGACAGGATGGATAAGGAGCAGCTGTTTCCCTTAGTTGAAGGGTCAGTTACAAGGGGACACGAGCTAAAAGTGAGGGGTAGCAGTTTAGGGGGATTGTGAGTAAAATCGTTTTTACCCAGAAGGTGGTGAGGGCCTGGAATGCGCTGCCTGGGAGGGTGGTGGAGGCAGGATGCCTCACATCCTTTACAAAGTACCTGGATGAGCACTCGGCACATCAGAACATTCAGGGCTATGGGCCAAGTGCTGGCGAGCGGGATTAGGTGGGCAGGTCAGGACATTTCATGCATCGGTGCAGACTCATTGGGCCAAAGGGCCTCTTCTGCACCGTAGTGTTCTGTGATTCTGTGAAGCTTGGCGCTGTGCTTGCAAGGTCGGGGAGAGGTGATCCCCAATGTACTCTTCAGGTCTGCATTTGGACACACACACACACCGCCCCCCCTCCCCCCAACAGAGGTTGGAGGAGCTCCCACTCTGAGCAGTGAATAAAGTTGACTGAATCGAAAGATGTACAAGCAAATGACTGCTCCCCCTTGGGAGGAAGGTTTGGGGCATTGCACAGTTGAGTAGAGAAGAGGTTAAAAGTAAAAGGACAGCTACATCCCCTGTCCCTGCGTGGGAAGGTGTCATGGGAAGTGGAAGGTGCTTGGGGGTGATTTATTTTTATTAATTCATGGGATTTGGGTGTTGCTGGCTGGCCATCAGTCGTTGCCCATCCCTAGTTGCCCGAGGGAGAAAATTTAAGAAAGGAAGCAAGGATAATCCAGGAAATTATAGGCCAGTGAGCCTGACGTCCGCTGTAAGGAAGCTTTTGGAGAAGATCCCAAGGGACAGGATATGTGCACATTTGGAGGAAAATGGACTAGTTAGTGACAGGCAGCATGGTTTTATACAGGGAAGGTCATGTCTCACCAACTTGATAGAGTCTTTTGAAGAGGTGACAAAGAAAATTGGTGAGGGAAGGGCTGTGGATGTATTTTATTGTGGACTTTAGTGAGGTGTTTGACAAGGTCGCACATGGCAGACTGGTACAAAAAGTATAATCATATGGGATTTGAGGTGAGCTGGATAGATGGATACAGAACTGGCTTGGTTACAGAAGACAGCAAGCAGCATTGAAAGGGTGCTTTTCAGAATGGTGACCTGTAGCTAATGGTATTCTGCAGCGATCAGTGCTGGGACCTCTGTTGTTTGTAATATATATAAATGATCTGGAGGAAAATGTGGTGGTTTGATTAGTAAGTTTGCAATGACATGAAGATTGGCGGAGTTGCTGATAGTGCCAGTGGTTGTTAGAAGATACAACAGGATATAGGTAGATTGGAGACATGGAAACAGGAGTGGCAGATGGAGTTTAATCCAGACAAATGCAAGGTGATGCACTTTGGAGGATCAAATTTAGGTGTGAATTATACTGTAAATGGCAGAACCCTTAGGAACATTAACGTACAGAGGGATCTGGGTGCACAGATCCACAGCTCCCAAAAAGTGGCAACAAGATTGCCAAGGTGATTAAGAAGGCAAATGGCATGCTTGCCTTCATCAGCCAGGGCACTGAGTACGGGAGTCAGGGAATTGTGTTACAGCTATATAAAACCATGGTTAGGCCGTATTTGGAGTATTGAGTGTAGTTCTGGTCACCACCTTATCAGAAGGACATGGAAGCTTTGGAGAGAGTGCAAAGAAGGTTCGTGAGGATGTTGCCTGGTCTCAAAGATGTTGGATTTGAGGAGAGGTTGAATAAACTAGGCTTGTTGTCACTGGAAAGACAGAGGCTGAGGGGAGACTTGATAGAGGTCTACAAAACTGAGAGGGACAGACAGGGTGGATAGTCAGAGGCTTTTTCCAGGATGGAAGTGTCAATTACAAGGGGTCACTGGTTCAAGTGAGAGGGGGAAAGTTTAAGGGAGTTGTGTGGGGCAAGTTTTTCACACAGAGAATGGTGGGTGCCTGGGACACGCTGCCAGAGGAGGTGGTGGAAGTAGGCACATTAGCAAACTTTAAGAGGTATCTGGATGGTTACATGAATAGGGAAGGGACAAAGGGATATGGATCGATAAGGGCAGAAGTTTTTCTTTAGTTTAGTTAGGGCATCGTGATTGGCACGGGCTTGGAGGGCCGAAGGGTCTGTCCCTGTGCTGTTCTTTGAGAGTCAACCACATTGTTGAGTCTCTGGAGTCACATGTAGGCCAGACCAGGTAAGGATGGAAGATTTCCTTCCTTAAAGGACATTCGTGAACCAGATGGGTTTTTCCGACAATCGACAAAGGTTTCATGGTCATCAGTAGATTCTTAATTCCAGATCTGTTTTATTGAATTATAATTCCACCAAATAACATGGCAGGATTTGAACTGGGACCCCAGAACATTAGCTTTCTGGATTAATAGTGGAGCGATAATACCACTAGGCCATCGCCTCCCCAGACTGAGGAATGTTATCAATGAAGGGAAGAGGGTCTTGATAGTGGTTTCCTGCCTGGGTTGGCAGAAGTAGCAAAGGGTGAGCTATCGAATACAGAGGCTGATGGGGCAGAAGGTGAGAGCAAGGGGACATTTATTATGGTTCTGGGAAGGAAAGAAATGAGGCCAGAGAGGTGAGAAATAGATTGGGCATCCTTACAGTAAGTGGGATGGGAGGAAGTGCTGCAGGGACCCTTGTGATGAGGCCACAATTATTTACAAAATATATCAATGACCCGGATGAGGGAAGTGAATGTACAATTAGCAAATTTGCAGATGATACAAAAATAGGTAGAAAGGCAAATGGTGAGGATGACGCAAAGAGTCTACAGAAGAATAGAGACAGGTTAGTTGAGCGGCAAAATCTTGGCAGATGGAATATAATGCAGGAAAATGCAAAGTTATGTAGTTTGATTGGAAAAATAAATGAGTTGAATATTATGTAAATGGGAAAAAACTGCAGAAAGTTGCAGCACAAAGAGATTTGAAGTGCATAACTTCAGGAAGTGTAGAGGAGAACACGCCCCTGTCTACATCAATGGGACGAAGTAGAAAGAGTCGAGAGCTTCAAGTTTTTTGGTGTCCAGGTCACCAACAACCTGTCGGGGACCCCCCCATGCTGACACTATAGTTAAGAAAGCCCACCAATACCTCCTTTCTCAGGAGACTAAGGAAATTTGGCATGCCAGCTACGACTGTCACCAACTTTTACAGATGCACCATAGAAAGCATTCTTTCTGGTTGTATCACAGCTTGGTATGGGCTCCTGCTCTGCCTAAGACCGCAAGGAACTACAAAAAATCGTGAATGTAGCCCAATCCATCAGGCAAACCAGCCTCCCATCCATTGACTCGGTCTACACTTCCCTCTGCCTCAGCAAAGCAGCCGGCATAATCAAGGACCTCACGCAGCCCAGACATTCTCTCTTCCACCTTCTTCCTTTTGGAAAAAGATACAAAAGTTTGAGGTCACATTCCGACCGACTCAAGAATAGCTTCTTCCCTGCTGCAGTCAGACTTTTGAATGGACCACCTCGCGTTAAGTTGACCTTTCTCTGCACCCCAGCTATGATTGTAACACTACATTCTGCACTGTCTTGTTTCCTTCTCTATGAATGGTATGCTGTCTGTATAGTGCACAAGAAACAATACTTTTCACTCTATGTTAAAAATGTGACAATAATAAATCAACTCAGATTTGAGGGTCCTTGTGCATAGATCACAAAAAGCGAGCTTGCAATTTAAGCTGGGAGGGAAGGCAAATGAGATGTTGGCTTTTATTTCAAAGGGAATGGATTATACAAATAGGGAAGGCTTGCTAAAACTATATAAAACACTAGTTAGACAATTTTTGGTCCTTTTATCTCAGGAAAAATATACTAGTATTGGAGGAAATCCAGAAAATATTCACTCGGTTGATTGCGGGAATGGAAGGACTTTCTTATGAGGAGAGGTTGAATAGATTGCCCTGTACTCATTGGCATCTAGAGGAACGAGAGGCAACCTTATTGAGACATATAGGCAGGGTAGATGCTGACAGGTTGTTTCCACTTGTGGGATAGTCTAGGACCAGAGGTTATATTCTCAGAGTAGAGGGTCGCCCATTTAAGACAGAGAATGAGGGGGAATTTCTTCTCTCAGAGGTAGTGAACCTGTGAAATTCTTTCCCGTAGTGACCTATAGAGGCTGGACCAGGATTTGCCCATCCCTTGAACAGAGTGGCTTACTGGGCCATTTCAGAGTGTACCTAAGAGTCAATCGCGTTGCTGTGGCTCTGGGGTCAAATGTAGGCCAGGCCGGGTAGGGGCAGCAGATTTCCTTCCCTAAAGGACATTAGTGAACCAGATGGGTGTTTCCAACAATCGACAATGGTTTCATGGTCACCTTTCAATTACAGTTGTCTAAAATTGAATAGAAATTTCACCATCTGCCATGGTGGGATTTGAACCCACATCCCCAAAGCATTATCTTGGGGTCTTTTGATTATTAATCCTGTGAGAACACTACTACACCACGGACTCCCCAAAATCACATGACTTGTACTCATCTCCCCAATGGACAGAACTACATTCCCCTGACTGGCCACATAACACAGGCTAAGTTCATTCAACCGAATTTATTGTGAAATATATGATATCCGGAAGCAAGCATGAATCGGTGGATAAGACAGCAAGGCAGCACCTGATATTCAATTGCGGACAAACATCATTAACAGAATATTAAGTTGTTCAGAGACTTACCTTGGTCTGATGCCTCGGATACGCTATCAAGGAAGTGACCTAGTTACGAGCAGGTAGTTTGTGGAATTATGCTACAGCAGAGAGAGACCACTCAGTGTTTTTGGGCTTCTGCCAATTCTTTGAAAGAGCTATCCAATTAGTGTCACTAGCCAGCTCTACAAACCTCTCCTTTCGAAAGTTACGACTGGAAGTGCTTTCCTCCATTCCTCTTTTCCCAGTGTTCTAGATAACAGAATCCGACTGCAGAATTAAAACTTGCCTCTTCACCCTCACCACCAGATGATCTGAAATCTGCTCTCCTTGGCTACCAACCATTTCCTCCAGTGGAAACATCCTCTCTCTGCTTCCTCCATCAAAACCCATCACAATTACAAACACTTTTTTTGAATTCCCTCTTTAACACTCACTGGTTTCAGGAGAATCCTAAAATCAGAGAATCCTTACAGGACAGAAGAAGGCCGTTCGGCCCATTGTCGATTCACCAACTCTCGAATAGAGCATCTTACCCAGATCTTATCACCATAATCCCATGTATTTACCCCACAAATCCAACCTGCACATTTTTGGACACCAAGGGGCAATTTAGCATGGCCAATCCCCTTAACCTGCACATTTTGGGACACTAAGGGTCAATTTACCATGGCCAATCCAACTAACCTCTACATCTCGAGACACAAAGGATCAATTCAGCATGGCCAATCCACCAAACCAGCACATTGTTGAACACAAAGGGGCAATTTAGCCTGGCCAATCCACCTAACCTGCACATCTTTTGATTTGATTTGATTTATTATTGTCACATGTATTAACGTACAGTGAAAGGTATTGTTTCCTGCGCACTATACAGACAAAACATACCATTCATAGAGAAGGAAATGAGAGAGTGCAGAATGTAGTGTTACAGTCATAGCTAGGGTGTAAAAAAAGATCAAATTAATGCAAGGTAGGTCCATTCAAAAGTCTGATGGCAGCAGGGAAGAAGCTGTTCTTGAATCTGTTGGTATGTGATCTCAGACTTGTGTATCTTCCTCCTGAAGGAAGAAGGTGGAAGAGAGAATGTCGAGTGTGTATGGGGTTTTTAATGATGCTGGCTGCTTTGCCAAGGCAGTGGGAAGTGTAGACAGAGTCAATGGATGGGACGCTGGTTTGTGTGATGGATTGGGCTACATTTACGATCTTTTGTACCTCCTTGCGGTCTTGGGCAGACCAGGAGCCATACTAAGCTGTGATACAATCAGGAAGAATGCTTTCTATGGTGCATCTAAAAGTTGGTGAGAGTTGTAGCTGACATGCCAAATTTCCTTAGTCTTCTGAGAAAGTAGAGGCGTTGGGCTTTCTTAACTATAGTGTCGGCATGCGTGGACCAGGTCTGGTTGTTGGTGATCTGGACACCTTAAAAACTGAAACTCTCAATCCTTTCTACTTCATCCCCGTTGATGTAGACAGGGGCATGTTCTCCGTTATACTTCCTGAAGTCAATGACAATCTCCTTTGTTTTGTTGACACTGAGGGAGAGATTATTGTTGCTGCACAAGTTCACCAGATTCTCCATCTCATTCCTACACTCTGTCTTGTCGTTGGGTACTAAGGGGCGATTTAGCATGGCCACTTCACTTAACCTGAATATCTTTCGGACTGTGGGATCCCAAGCAGATATGGGGACAATGTTCAAACTCCACATGGAGGATGGGATTTTCCTCTCGCACTCGGCCCAAGACCGGAAAATGCCACCTGAATTCAATGACCTTTGCATCGTCCTGTTCCACCTGCTGCATTGCCCGTGACAGTGACCCAAGCTGGGAATCAAACCTGGATCCCTGGCGTTGTGAGGCAGCAGTGTTAACCACTGTGTGAGTGGACTCTGCATGCTCTCCCCATGTCTGCATGGGTTTCCTCCGGATCTCCAGTTTCCTCCCATAGTCTGAAAGATGTGCTGCTTAAGTGCATTGGCCGTGCTAAATTCTCCCTCAGTGTACCTGAACAGGTGCCAGAGTGTGGCGACTGGGGGATTTTCACAGTGACTTCATTGCAGTGTTAATGTAAGCCTGCTTGTGACACTAATAAATCAACAAACTTAAAAAAGAAACAGATGGGATGGGGGTAGGGAGTGCATTTGACTTGGTTTATTATTGTCACGTATTGGTATACAGTGAAAAGTATTGTTTCTTGCGCACTATCCAGACAAAGCATACTGTATATAGAGAAGGAAAGGGGAGGATGCAGAATATAGTGTTGCAGTCAGAGATTGGGTGTCGAGAAAGATCGACTTAATGCAAGGTAGGTCCATTCAAAAGTCTGATGGCATCAGGGAAAAAGCTGTTCCTGAGTCGGTTGGTACGTGGCCTCAGAGTTTTCTATCTTTCCCTGACGGAAGAAGGTGGAAGAGAGAATATCTAGGGTGCATGGGGGCTTTGATTCTGCTGGCTGCTTTGCCGAGACAGCGGGAAGTGTGGACAGAGTCAATGGATGGGAGGCTGGTTTGTCTGGTGGATTGGGCTACATTCACGGCCCTTTTGTAGCTTCTTGCAGTCTTGGGCAGAACAGGAGCCATACCAAGCTGTGATACAACCACTGCATTTGTGGCCCAGGGAGTTTGGGTATCACTTATTCAAACTTTGCATTTGTGTTTTGCACAGGGCTCGATTACTGAGCCCAAACTTGGGGAGTTAGGAATTGCCAGCTGAAGGAAAGCTCGGAGCCCCTCAGGATTCGCTAGCCTGTGCTGGGATCTATGATGTTGATGGAGTTGTTGACTAACAGCAGTGATCATTCCCTGTTAATTAGCCCCACAACAGACCCGAACCTTAGCTGATGGAAAACCCCAGTGGGGCAGTGCACTGGGAACCAAAGGTTCAAAGTCATTGGTTCCTCACCATATGCTGTGCCTCAGATTAATCATCAGCTGCATTCCAGAATAATACTTTCTGAAATAAATCTATCTCGCTTGTTTTCAAATAAAACAATGCTAACAGTTCTCGCCAGCCCCCGCTTCACCCCAAGAGCTTCTTCCATGGAATCAGCACTCTCCTTCACTCATTTATTGTTTGTATTGTGTTGTTTGTATTATTTGTATTGTATTGTGGTCCACTTTGGTAGGAATAATGGTAGGAAGGACTATTACTTACGTGGAGAAAAACTGCAGCAGGCGACCGTGCAGAGGGACCTCGGGGTCCTTGTGCACGAGTCACAAAAACCCAGCCTGCAGGTGCAGCAGGTGGTCAGGAAGGCGAATGGGATGCTGGCCTTCATAGCGAGGGGGATTGAATATAAAAGTAGGGAGGTCTTGCTGCGGCTGTATAGGGCATTGGTGAGGCCGCAACTGGAGTATTGTGTGCAGTTTTGGGCGCCGTACTTACGCAAGGATATTTTGCCTTGGAGGGAGTGCAGAGGGGTTTACTAGGCTGATGCCGGAGTTGAGGGGGTTGAGATATGAGGAGAGGCTGAATAAATTAGGCTTGTACTCGTTAGAGTTTAGAAGAATGAGGGGAGATCTCATTGAGACGTATAAGATGATGAATGGGATGGATAGGATAGAGGTGGACAGACTCTTCCCGCTCAGAAAGGACAGTAGGACTAGAGGGCACAGCCTCAAGATAAAGGGGGGGCGGTTTAGAACGGAGTTGAGGAGGAACTTCTTCACTCAAAGGGTGGTGAATCTCTGGAATTCTCTGCCCGTTGAAGTGGTGGAGGCTGCCTCGCTAAATATTTTTAAGACGCGGGTTGATGGGTTTTTGATGAGGGAGGGGATTAAGGGTTATGGGGAGAGGGCGGGAATGTGGAACTGAGCCACGACAGATCAGCCATGATCTTATTGAATGGCGGGGCAGGCTCGAGGGGCTAGTTGGCCTACTCCTGCTCCTATTTCTTATGTTCTTATGTATTTATTTATTCTTTTTATTGTCACAAGTAGGCTGACATTAACACTGCAATGGAGTTACTGTGAAAATTCCCTACTCTCCAGTGCCTGTTGGGGTACACTGAGGGAGAATTTAGCATGGCCAACACACCTTAACAGTCTTTCTGACTGGGAGGAATCCGGAGCACCCAGAGGAAGCCCACGCAGACACGGGGAGAACGTACAGGATCTGCACAGACAGTGAGCAAGTTTGGACTGGAACCTGGGTCCCTGGCATTGTGATGCAGCAGTGCTAACCACTGTGCCATCTTAACTGAAACTCTAACTTTTTAACTGAGAACAAATTTTACCCAGTTCAGAATCAAATGGCCAGGTCCATTCCTGATATAAATTCGTCCTCATTCGTTCTTCGCTGAAGATGTTTGCCAGGCCACACTCACGATTATTGGTCTCTGAGTTCTTGCTGAAGGCAAAGGAAACAAAGGCTGAGACACATCTCCTTATCCCCAAACCTTTACTGCGTCGCTCTGCTGCATTGATATGTGATCTCAACGCTTTGTAGTTCCTTGTGGTCTTAGGCAGAGCAGGAGACATACCAAGTTGTGATACAACCAGAAAGAATGCTTTCTATGGTGCATCTGTAAAAGTTGGTGAGTGCTGTAGCGGACATGCCGAATTTCCTTAGTCTTCTAGGAAAGTAGAGGCTTTGTCAGGCACCGTTGAAGCCTCATCCTGTCATATGGCGACAGATGCAGTGGTCCTTATGAAAGGTTCGGAGGAGCTTGATATCTCACTTGAAGGAGACGGTGGGAGGGCAGGTTGAGAAAGTGGTTGAGAGTCTGTATGGAATTCTGGTCTTCTTAAACAGAGTCATAGAGGTTTACAGCATGGAAACAGGCCCTTTGGCCCAACTTATCCATGCTGCCCATTTTTACCACTAAACTGGTCCTGGTTGCCTGCATTTGGTTCATATCCCTCTATACCCATCACACCCATGTAACCGTCTAAATGTTTATTAAAAAAACAAAATTGTACCCGCCTCAACTATTGCCTCTGGTAGCTCATTCCAGACACTCACCACCCTCTGTGTGAAGAAACTGCCCCTCTGGACACTTTTGTATCTCTCCCCTCTCACCTTAAATCTATGCCCCCTAGTTTTAGACTCCCTTACCTTTGGGAAAAGATATTGACTATCTAGCTGATTTATGCCCCTCATTATTTTATAGACCTCTAGAAGATCACCTCTAAATCTCCTACGCTCCAGAGAAAAATGTCCCAGTCTATCCAGCCTCTCCTTATAACTCAATCCATCAAGTCCCGGGAGCATCCTAGTAAATCTTTCCTGCACTCTTTCTATCCTTTCTATAATAGGGTGACGAGAGCTGCACACAGTATTCCAATTCTGTCCTTAACAATGTCTTGTACAACTTCAACAAGACGTCCCAACTCCTGTATTCAATGTTCTATTTCCATGCTGTAAACCTCTCCGACTCTATGAATTCCACTCTGTCAACTCAGAAGCACACAAGTTGTTGGTCAGAAACAAAAGCAGAAAATGTTGGAAAATCTCAGCAGATCTGACAGCATCTGTGGGGAAAGAATAGAGCCAATGTTTCCAGTCTGGATGACCCTTTGTCAGATGCTGTCAGACCTGCTGAGATTTTCCAGCATTTTCCGTTTTGGTTTCAGATTCCAGTGCCCACAGCATTTTGCTTTTTATGAACTGCTGATTTGGTTGTGCCGTTGAATCCAAGTTTCTACACTCTGCGAGGGATTTTCTGTCTGCGCTTGCCCTGCAACCAGAGGATCCCGCTGAGGTCAATGGACCTTTGCATAGTCTGCCCCCTCCACCGCCCCCTACAATTCCTATGTGCAGCAGGATGGGAAAATGCCACCCCTTGTCTTTAATGCCAGGATTTGGGTGGGGTTGTTATCGGTGTGGGTTCAATGGCTGAATGGCCTCCTTCTGCACTGTAGGGATTCTATGATTCTATGGTTACAAGTCGGGTTGGATATTCACAGTGTTCTATGAAGCTCGCCTGACCTGTAACATGTCAGGTTGAATGTGGCTGGGATGAGCCTGAGAGGTTTCACTCCAGCTGTGATTCAACTGACCCATGAGGAGGTTTTGTCAAAAAAAGTTGAATGAAGAATATTGTTGCCATGTATAGCAAAGCACTTAGCAAGAACTTTTAACAATTACAAACAGAAAACACCACAGCCACGATAATATACAACTCATCAGGAAGTAATCTCTAATGTGTTCCAAACAAAGCCAACTTCCAATACACAAAACCCTCTAAATAAACACAATACAGCATGGGCTAATGGTCACTGTTACAGGAATCCAGCCTCCTGGGATGAGTGCTGAAAATCCCTTGTGGAGAAACTCAGAAAAGGTTGTAGTCGAATCTGTTTCTCAAAACACAGCTTCTTTGAGAGGAAGAGGAAGAAGACTGCTTCTGAGCTTGCTGCTAAACTGCCCCCCAAAACACACTGCCCACAAATGAAACTGAAAGCCTAAAGGGAAAAACCCCTACCCCCTGACTGCCACGGCTTAGCTCCACTACCCAATGACAGCGCTGAACCTGTACGTTGCATGTTTTTTAAAAAACCTTTCTTAAAGGAACACTCACATGACACTATGAATTCTTTTACTTCAATGAGATTTCATTAGTTGTACAAATCAGAGGGTGATTCACACTTTGTGGGACCCGGCACTTACCTTAATTTCTGGGTCCCCTCCATCACCGCCCCCCCCCTGCCCCCCCATGACACTGTGCACCCTTGCCCCACGGAACACTAAGGCACAAGCTGTAAGAATACACAAATTGATCACTGGGGAAGGAGAGTGTGAGAGGGCTGGGTTCCATTTGGAGGGAGGGAGCGTTTGTGAGTGGAATCGGCTTGGAGAAGGCTGGAGTGAGTGTGGCTTGAGACCCAGAGCCACAGCTTCATAGTTAAGACACACCTTGTAGTATTGGCCATCTTTACCTTTCTTCTGACGAGAAGTAAACTTGGATTTCAATTCAAATTGATCACTGCGTTAGTGCTTTTGAACTTGTGAACACATGCCTACATGAATAATTGTTGAATTGAAATCCGAGTTTACTTCTCGTCAGAAGAAAGGTAAAGATGGCCAATACTATGAGGTGTGTCTTAACTATGAAGCTGTGGCTCTGGGTCTCAAACCACACTCACTCCAGTCTTCTCCAGCCGATTTCCACTCACAAATGCTGCCTCCCTCCCTCCAAATGCAACCCAGCCCTCTCACACTCTCCTTCCCCAGTAGCACAGTGGGTTAGCACAGCTGTCTCACAGCTCCAGGGACCTGGGTTCAATTCCTGGCTTGGGTCACTGTCTGTGTGGAGTTTGTATGTTCTCCCCATGTCTGCGTGGGTTTTCTCCAGGTGCTCCAGTTTCTTCCCACACTCCAAAGATGTGCGGGTTAGGTGATTGGCTGTGCTAAATTGCCCCTTAGCAATAGGGGGATTAGCAGGGTAAATATGTGGAGTTATGGGATAAGGCCTGGGTGGGGTTGTTGTCGGTGCAGACTCGATGGGCCGAATGACCTCCTTCTGCACTGTAGGGATTCTATGATTCTGAGTCTGCAAACACCTCCTGACCCCCCCCCCTCACTCCTCCTCCCACTCTCCACCCCACCCCTCCCCTCACCCCCCCCCCCCCCCCCCCCCCCCCCCCCCCACCCCCCCGGTTCCCTCACACTCTCCCATTCTCACTAACCTTGCTGCCTGAGGGGTCTGAGGCAGCCTCCTGCCTCACCTCGCCGTCTCCCCAAGCCAGTAAGGCTTGATTTTGGTGTCTTGCCTCACTGTGTCTGGCTGGCCTGCCCTCCTCAAGTCACCCCTCGCCAGCCCCGAGTAGGTATCAACAACATAGGCATAACTAGGAAAGAGGTTCTACATCACCAGTTTGGGGGAACTAGACACTAAATTAAGAAGCAGAACCTCGCTTTAGCTCAGTTGGCTGGATGGCTGGTTCGTGACGCAGAGGCAACACCAACAGTGCGGGTTCAATTCCCGTCCTGGCTAGGGTTACCCCTCGCTTGAGGTGTGGTGACCCTAAGATTAAATCACCACCAGTCAGCTCCCACCCCCAGCAAAGGGGAGAGCAGCCTATGGTCACCTGGGAGGATGGTGGTGTTAAACCTCTGGATTGATACCTGAGATATGTGCAAATTGGCATGTGGATAAAAATCGAGGACTGAATGTGTGGCTCAGAGACCGGCTTGGGAGAAGTGAGGTTTGGTTCTTGGGTTTTTGGGGCCAGTGCAAGGGAAAGTTTAAAGTTTATTTATTAGTGTCACAAATAGGCTTACATTAACACTGTAATGAAGTTACAGTGAAAATCCCCGAGTCGCCACAATCCTGTTCAGGCACTGTGAGGGAGAATTTAGGGTGGCTCATCCACCTAACCCGCACATGTTTGGAGTGTGGGAGGAAACCAGAGCACGTGGAGAAAACTCAAGCAGACGCGGGGGGAGAACGTGCAGTCTCCACACAGGCATTGACCCAAGCCAGGAATCGAACCCGGGACACTGGCGCTTTGAGGCAGCAGTGCTAACCACTGTGCCACCGTGCTGCCCCTGTATTGCTGGGAAGGCCTACACCTGAACCATTCTGGGGTTGATGATCGTGTCAGCTGCATAACTAGCAGAGCTTTAAACTAAGTAGCAAGCAATCGCATCTAAGAGGGTGGATGAAGTCAAACAATATGGATAACACAAGAGAGGAAGGTATTCCTGTCGGGAATGATAGACACAATGTGACAGGAAGGGGAAGGGAGTACAAATCTCAGAGTAAATCAGCAGATAAGGTTAGATTGAGGCGGCAAATGTAATGAAAAGGTTGGAAGGAAAGGCTCTGTACCTGAATGCACACCGCTTTAGAACCAAAACAGATGAACTGATAGCGCAAAAAGAAATAAATGAGTCCAATCGGATCGCCATTCCAGAGATATGGCTGCAGGATGACTGGGATATTGAAGAGTACAGGAAGGTTAGGAAGCATGGAAGAGGTGGAGGGATGACTCTGTTAATTAATGATGGCATTGGTCCACTGGAGCCAAGTTCAGGAAACCAGGATGTAGCCGCAGTTTCGAGTTTAAAGCTTATTTATTAGTGTCACAAGTAGGCATACATTAGCACTGCAATGAAGTTACTGCGAAAATCCTCTAGTTGCCACACTCCAGCACCTGTTTAGGTTACACTGAGGGAGAATTTAGCGCAGCCAATGCACTCTAACTAGCACGTCATTCAGACTGTGGGAAACCGGGGCGCCCGGAGGAAACCTACGCAGACACGGGGAGGATGTGCAAACTCCACACAGACAGTGACCTGAGCTGGGAATCGAACCCGGGTCCCTGGCGCTGTGAGGCAGAAATAGACTTGAGAAATGTAAAGTCAATGAGTGGACATTTTCCGAGTTTTTTTAATCCGGGTGAATTATATTTGGATGCAGAGGGCAGGCTTTCCCCATCCTGTCCGCCACGGGAATCGTAGCGGGCAGTGTAGTACTATGCAAAGTTCCGTTAACCTAGGGCAGGATTTTGGTCTTGGGGTGGGCGGGGCTGGATAATCCCAATAGGAGTCTTTGAATATTTTAATGACAGAGCTTTATTAACAAGTGGGGAGAGGGGGAACGGGGACGGGGGGGTGAAATGTTATCATGGGTTAGGCAGGAATGTGGGGGGTTAAGGATTACATCAGATAAGCCATGATCTTATTGAATGGTGGAGCAGGCTTGAGGGGCCAAATGGCCCAACCCTGCTCCTAGTTCACAGACACACTCTACTTTCTCAGGAGGTTAAGGAAATTTGGCATGTCCGCAACTACTCTCACCAACTTTTACAGATGTACCATAGAAAGCATCCTTTCTGGTTCAATCACAGCTTGGTATGGCTCCTGCTCTGTCCAAGAAAGGGCTGTGAACAAAACCCAGTCCACCAGTCAAACCAGCCTTCCATCTATTAACTCTGTCTACACTTGCCTCGCCTCGGAAAAGCAGCCAGTATAATTAAGGACCCCAGGCACCCCGGACATTCTCTCTTCCACCTTCGTGCATCGGAAAAAAGATACAAAAGTCTGAGGTCAAGTACCAACGGACTCAAGAACAGCTTCTTGTCTGCTGCCGTCAGATGTTGAACGTATTCAAGAGGCGGCTGGATATAGCACTTGGAGCAAATAGAATCAAAGGTTATGGGGAAAAAGTAGGTTTAGGATATTGAGTTGGATGATCAGCCATGATTGTAATGAATGGTGGAGCAGACTCGAAGGGCCAAATGGCCTCCTTCTGCTCCTATTTTCTATGTTTCTATGTTTTGAATGGACCTACCTTGCATTAAGCTGATCTTTCTCCACACCCAGCTATGACTGTGACATTACATTCTGCACTCTCTCCTTTCGTTCCCTATGTATGGTATGCTTTGTCTGTACAGCACACAAGAAACAGTACTTTTCGCTGTATACACTAATACACATAACAACAATAAATCAAATCAAATCAAATCATTGAACTGCAGAGAAAGCAAGACACCCTCCATCCTGAGGGACTGTCTATGAAGAGAAGAAAGATGCCACATCAGTGTAAGTTGTGTTGTTAAAGTAGGTATCCAAGTCACAGTAACTGATCCAGTGGATCAACTGTATTCAGCCCAAGGAGGACAATAGTAACCAATGATCAGTTGCATAGCAAACACCTTTGAGTAACATCTATTCAGCTGCTGGGGTGGGGGGGGGGGGGGGGGTGGGGGGGTCATTTTTGTTTTTATTTATAGAGCTAATCTAGGCACAGGACATTGGAAATAAACAAGCCTTGGGCTGGCATGGGGGCACTGTGGTTAGTGCTGCTGCCTCACATCACTAGGGACCCAGGTTCAATTCCCGGCTTGGGTCAATGTCTGTGCAGAGTCTGTATATTCTCTCTGTGTCTGTTTCCTCCGGGTGCTCTGGTTTCCTCCTGCACTCCAAAGATGTGTTGATTGGCCATGAAAAATTGCACCTTGGTATCCGGGAGACTAACGGGATAACTATATGTTTTTATTTATTCAGGGGACATGGGTGTCGCTGGCTGGCCAGCATTTATTGATGTGGGTATGCCGGCGTTGGACTGGAGTAAACACAGTAAAACCTGGTGTTGTCAGACTTTTTACAGCATTTATTGCCCATCCCTCATTCCCTTGAAGGGCAATCGAGAGTCAACCACATTGCTTTGGCTCTGGAGTCACATGTAGGCCAGACCGGGTAAGGACGGCAGATTTCCTTCCCTAAAGGACGTGAGTGAGTCAGTTGGGTTTTTCCAATAATTGACAATGGTTGCATGGTCATCAGCCAGATTCTCAAGCCCAGATATTTTTTATTGAGTGGCACAGTGGTTAGCGTTGCTGTCTCACAGCGCCAAGGACTTGGGTTCAATTCCAGCCTCGGGCCATTGTCTGTGTGGAGTTTGCACATTCTCCCTGTGTTTGTGTGGGTTTCCTCCGGGTCTCCGGTTTCCTCCCACATTAGGGTTAGGTTGATTGGCCATTGATTGCCCCTTAGTGTCGGGGGATTAGCAGGGTAAATATGTGGGGTTACAGAGATAGGGGCTGGATGGGATTGTTGTCGATGCAGCCACAATGGACTGAATGGCCTCCTTCTGCACTGCAGGGATTCTGTTCTGTTATTTTTTGAAAAGTGTGACCTTTTGTTTTTAAACAATGGTCCCGAGTTTTAGATTTTCTGACAAGCATCCTGTCCACTTCCACCCAGGGGAGACCCCCTCAGGATCTTAAAGGTCGCGATCAAAGTTGTCTCTTACTCGTCTAAGTTCCGGTGGATGCAAACCGAACCTCTTCAACCTTTCCTCATGAGACAAGCCCATCCAAAAGGTTCTGAATGAGATTGCCTTGGATTGGTAAAGGGGCCAACAGTTCACAGAAATAGCCGAGGGAATTTGATCTGTCCATAGGACCTGGGGTGATTGAAAAAATAAACAAACATTGCCAGTGTGACTTGCAGTTTTCATTCCTTTAACTCCCCAACTAGGCCACTGTTGTGTGTGTGAGAGTGTGTGTGTCTGTGTGAGAGAGAGAGAGAGTGTGTGTGTGTATCTGTGTTAGAGAGAGTGTGTGTGTGTGTGTGTGTGTGTGAGAAAGCGAGAGTGTGTGTGTCTGTGTGAGTGTGTGTGTGTGTCTGTGTGTTAGAGAGTGTGTGTGTGTGTATGTGTGTTAGAGAGTGTGTGTGTGAGTGAGAGAGAGTGTGTTTGTGTGTGTGTGTATTTGTGTTAGAGTGTGTGTGTGTGTGTGTGTGAGAGAGAGAGTGTGTGTGTGTGTATCTGTGTTAGAGAGTGTGTGTGAGAGAGAGAGTGTGTGTGTGTATCTGTGTTAGAGAGAGTGTGTGTGTGTGTGTGTGTGAGAGAAAGCGAGAGTGTGTGTGTCTGTGTGAGTGTGTGTCTGTGTGTTAGAGAGTGTGTGTGTGTATGTGTGTTAGAGAGTGTGTGTGTGAGTGAGAGAGAGTGTGTTTGTGTGTGTGTGTATCTGTGTTAGAGTGTGTGTGTGAGAGAGAGTGTGTGTGTGTGTGTGTGTGTGTATCTGTGTTAGAGAGTGTGTGTGTGAGAGAGAGAGAGTGTGTGTGTGTATCTGTGTTAGAGAGTGTGTGTGTGTGTGTGTGTATCTGTGTTAGAGAGTGTGTGTGTGTGTGTGTATCTGTGTTAGAGAGTGTGTGTGTGTGTCTGTGTTAAAGTGTGTTTGTGTGTGTGTCTGTGTTAGCGTGTGTGTGTGTGTGTGAGAGAGAGAGTGTGTGTGTGTGTGTGTGTATCTGTGTTAGAGAGTGTGTGTGTGTGAGAGAGAGAGAGTGTGTGTGTGTATCTGTGTTAGAGAGTGTGTGTGTGTGTATCTGTGTTAGAGAGTGTGTGTGTGTGTATCTGTGTTAGAGAGTGTGTGTGTGTGTCTGTGTTAGAGTGTGTTTGTGTGTG
This sequence comes from Carcharhinus amblyrhynchos, assembly GCF_965287045.1. Taxonomy (NCBI): domain Eukaryota; kingdom Metazoa; phylum Chordata; class Chondrichthyes; order Carcharhiniformes; family Carcharhinidae; genus Carcharhinus; species Carcharhinus amblyrhynchos. Next base: position 5,103,367 of record NW_027649781.1, on the reverse strand, counting down.
TGTGTTGGATTTGCTGGTGCAGCATGATAGTAATTAAATCGGGATGGAGAAGATGGAGGTAGTATTGACCTATTGTTGCCCCATAATGGAGGAGATGCCCTGTGATGTGCACCCTCGTAGTTTAGGCAATTAGATCTGGCATGAGGATTTGACACTAAGTCCCATTTAGTGTCAAATCCTCCAATCACATGGTCCAAATATCCTATAGAAACCCAACAGTGCAGAAGGAGACCATTCAGCCCATCAAATCTGCACCGACTCTCAGAAAGAGTATCCCACACAGGCCCATCTCCCACTTTATCACCGTAACCCCACACATTTACCATGGCCAATCCACCTAACCTGCACATCTTTGGACACTAAGGGCAATTTACCATGGCCAATCCACCTAACTTCACTAACTTTAGGGAGAAAATCTACTGTTCTTACCCACTCTGGCCTACATGTGACTCCAAAACCACAGCAATGTGGTTGACTCTCAATTGTCCTTTGAACAAAGGCAACTAGGGATGGGCAATAAATGCTGGCCAGCCAGCGATGCCCATGTCCCATGAATGAATAGAGACTAAAAGAATGGAGCCCTGACAGCCAAGTTTGATCATGCCTAAAGGGTGGCACAGTGGTTAGCACTGCTGCCTCACAGCACCAGGGACTTGGGTTCAATTCTGGCTTCAGGTCACTGTCTGTGTGAAGTTTGCACGTTCTCCCTGTGTCTGTGTGGATTTCCTGCGGGTGCTCCGGTTTCCTCCCAGTCTGAAGACATGCTGGTTAGGTTGATTGGCCATGCTAAATTGCCTCTTGGTGTGGCAGGGAGATTAGCAAGGGTAAATACATGGGGTAAATACAGGGATAGGGCGTGGGTGAGATTGTTGTTGGTGCAGACTCAATTGGCCGAATGGCTTCCTTCTGCACTGTAGAGATTCTTTGATTCAAACCTGCAGATCTTTGGATGCTAAGGGGCAATTTAGCGTGGCCAATCCACCCAACCCGCACATTTATTGGTCTGTGGGAGGAAACCAGAGCACCTGGAGGAAACCCACGCAGATATAGGGAGAATGTGCAAACTCCACACAGACAGTGACCCGAGGGCAGAATTGAACCTGGGTCCCTGGCACGGTGAGGTGGCAAGTGCTAACCACTGTGCCACTGTGCTGCCCTCAAGAAAGGGAGAAGGTGGGTGTGTGAAATACAAAATGCCAAGATTTCAGCTACAAGTCCCAGCCTCTATTCTTAAAGGCAATCCTGTTGTGTCGTGATTATATTATGGGTGTGTTTGCATTTTATTCATTCATGGGACATGGGACATTGTGGCAGGCTAGTAATTATTTCCCAGCCTTGAATCCCTTGAAAACTAATGGCTTATAGGCCATTTAAGAGGGCAATTGAGAGTCAACCACATTGCTTTGGCTCTGGAGTCACATGTAGGCCAGGCCAGGTAAGGATGGCAGATTTCCTTCCCTAAAGGACATTAGTGAACCAGATGGGTTTTTCTGACAATTGACAATGGTTTCATAGTCATCAGCAGATTCTTAATTCCAGATATTTTTTATTGAATTCAAATTCCATTCACCTGCAGTGGGTGGGTGTGTGTGTCTGTGTGAGAGAGTGTGCAAGTGTGTGTCTGTGTGAGAGTGTGTGTATGTGTGTGTGTGTGAGAGAAAGAGTGTGTGTGTGAGAGAGAGTGTGTGTGTGAGAGAGAGTGTGCGTGTGTGAGACTGCACGCGTGTGTGTGTGTGAGAGAGTGTGCAAGTGTGAGTCTGTGTGAGAGTGTGTGTACGTGTGTGTGGGAAAGAGAGTGTGTATGAGAGAGAGTGTGCGTGTGTGTGAGTGCACGCACGTGTGTGTGTGTGAGTGTGCGCGTGTGTGTGTGTGAGAGAGAGTGTGTGTGTGTGTGAGAGTGTGTGTGTGTGTGTGTGTGTGTGTGTGTGTGTGAAAGACCCACACCCACATGCACCTCTGGAACATTAGCTGAGTTCCTGGACTAATAGCCTAGTGATAATACCACTGGGCCATCGCCTCCCCCTGAAAAGTGTGAGTGTTTGTTGTCAGTGTGTGTTGTGAGTGTGTGCACATTGTGAGTGTGTGTGTGTGAGTGCGTTTTGTGTGTGTTTTATGCATGTGTGTGTGAGTGAGTGTGTCTTTTATTTGGGTGTGTAAGTATGTGTGTGAGTGTGTGTGTAAGTATGTTGTAAGTGTGTGTGTGTTTTGTGTATATGAGTATGTATGTGTGTTTGTTGTAAGTGTGTGTATGTGTGTGTTATGTGTGTGTTTGTGTTAGTGTGTGTGTTTAAGTATGTGTTGTAAGTGTGTGCGTAATTTGTGTGTATGAGTATGTGTGTGTTGTGTGCGTGTATATTTTTGTGTGAGTCCGAGTGTGTGTGTTTTTGTGTGAATATGTGTATGTGTTATGTGTGTGCTTTGTGTGTATGTATGTGAAATGAGTGTGTCTGAGTGTGTGTGAATGTGCGTGTATGTATATGTGTGTATGTGTTCTATATCTCTGTGTGAATGCGTGTGTGTAAGCATATGTTGTGTGTGTGAATGTAAGTGTGTGTTGTAAGTTGTATGTAAAGTGAGTGTGTGTGTGTGTGCATGTATATGTGTGTATGTTTTGTGTATGTTTGTGTGAATGTGATTGTGTGTAAGTTCATATTATATCTGTCAATCTATATGTTGGGTGTTTGTGAGAATGTGTTGCTTGTGTTTTGTGTGTGAATGTGAATGTGTGTTTTGTGTGTATGTGAGTGTACATTTTGTATCTGTGTGAATATGTGTGTGTTGTATGTGTATGTGTTTTGTGTGTATGTATGTGCCTAAGTGTGTTATGTGTGTGTGAATGCGAGTGTGCATGTATGTTCATGTGGGCATGTTTTGTGTATGTGTGTGTAAGTATATGTTACATGTGTGAATGTGTGTGTTTGTGAGAGCATGTGTGTTTTGTGTGTGAATATGAATGTGTGTTTTGTGTGTATGTGAGTGTTTGTGAAAGTGAGTGTGTGTTGTCAGTGTATGTGTTTGTGAAAGAGTGTTGTGTCTGAGATTTGTGTGTGGCTGTGAATGTGTGTTGTGTGTGTGTGTTGTGTGTGAATGTGAGTGTATGTTGTCAGTGTGTGTTGTGAGTGTAAGTGTTTGTGGGAGTGTTGTGTGTGCGTTTTGTGTGTGGATGTGAATAAGTATTTTATGTGTATGTGAGCATATGTATGTGTGTGTGTGAATGTGAGTATGTGTGTGTGTGTTTGAGAGTGTTGTGTGTGATTTGTGTGGATGTGAATGTGTGTTTTCTGTGTATGTGAATGTGTGTGTTGTGGGTGTGTGTTTGTGAGAGTGTGTTGTGTTTGTGAGTGTGTTTTGTATGTGAATGTGTTTTCTGTGTATGTGAGCGTGTGTGAATGTGAGTGTGTGTGTTATGAGTGTGTGTTCATTTTCCGCCGGCAGATTTTATTTTAAGTAAAATGCCTCTCTCTACGAACCTGCACCTTTAAATCGATTTATCTCCCATTCTCCTCCTTGGGAAGGGGATGCGAAAGCAGCCAAGACTTGCGTGAGGAGAGAGAGAAAGATAGATCCAGAGAGGGGTAAGAGATAGGGAGTAGAGGGGGTGCAGGAGGTGGGCTGGGATAGTGAGTGAGAGAGCTGGGCCAGGAGCGGAGGTTGGATGGTGTCGCTAATTGGCGTTTGACGATATGCGGTACTGGGTGAGTCACACTGGAGGTGGCTGGTTTAGCTCTCGCCGTATCTCCACGTTGCCTTTAATCGCTCCTAGTGGCTGCATTTATTTTATACCGGCGTCCATGAACAAGCTCTGGGACTAAACTGCAACGCCAAACCCCCTCTCCCCCTCCCCCTTCCCCCTCCACCCTTCCCCAACAACAACCAAAAAAAAACCCAGATACCACAGACGGGGCCAAAGGAACGATGTCTTATGCCTCCTTTCGAGGTAATTACCTTCGTTTTATTTTACAGTGTTGTGTTGTGTTGTGTCAGGGAAGATGTATTAAATTCCCGTTTTATTCATCTCCCTTTCTTCCCCTACCTTGGACTGTGATGACTTTTGTAGTTTAAAATCAATGATCTATTTTTCTTTCCTTGACCAAGAACAATAATTCAATCCATGCCTGCAGTTGGCCTGTTTTTTCCTCAATAAACCATTTGTTATTCCTTTTAAAAAAAATACAAGACAGCTCAGTTCTTAGTTCCTGGAAACAGCATGGATGTTGTTCTGAAATTGCATAGCACTTTGGACTATGTGACTGTTCTAGGCATTCACATGTCAATGGGTAAATTACCCCCAGGCTTCTCATTTCAATGTTAAAGAGGTTGTGTTTTGTGTGTGTGTGGAGGGGGAGAGAGGCAGGAAAGGAGAGGGTTGCTGCGTTTTCTTAATGATATAACGTTTCAGCACCGCGGACAGTTCCCAATGTAAATAGCCTGCAAGACGCACGCTAGCCGGGCTCTCTCTCACTAGGATCTTGGTCGCTGTGATCTGGACTCAAGGCTCGCCTATTCTTGTTTTTTCGCTCAGGTTTGCAGCTTTTTTCCCCCTCTGTGTGCATATATCTGAGGGCGCTAAGCTGCTATGGTTGCCAAGGCGCTGTTGTAAAGTTGTCCTGCTGTTTCATTATATAATCCACAGGTCACTTCCATGCCACATTTGAGGCCCGGGTAGAGATGCGATAGGCCGAAGGGCCTCCTCTTCCTCCTCCTCCTCCCTCCTCCTCCTCCTTGCGTGGTATAGTGACGATAACGCAAGGTGGTGAAAGGACTTTCAACTCTGATCCGCTCTGCTTGTGTCTGTGTATTTATGTGTGTGTGTGTGACAGAGAGAGAGAGAGACAACAGTGTGGTTTCGATTTGATGTAATTGTATGTGAGTGTGTGTGTGTGAGAGAGAGAGACAAGGCAGTAGTATGGTTTGGATTTGATGTATGTGTGTGTGTGTGAGAGAGAGCGAGACTACGCAGAAGTGTAGTTTGCATTTGATGTGTGTGTGTGAGGGAGACTAAGCAACAGTGTGGTTTGGAGTTGATGTAAGAGTGTTTGTGTGTGTGTGAGAAAGAGAGAGACGAGGAAACAATATAGTTTGGATTTGTTGCCAGTGTGTGTTTGCGAGAGAGAGAAGGCAACAGTTTAGTTTGGATTTGTTCTAAGTGTGTGTGTGTGTGAGAGACTGACAAGGCAACATTATAGTTTGCATTTGATGTGTGTGTGTGTGTGAGAGAGAAAGAGACAAAGCAACTGTGTACTTTGGATCTGATGTAAGTGTGTGTGTTCGCGGGGGGGGGGGTGCGGGCAAGACAGACTAGACAACTGTGTAGTTTGGATGTGATGTGTGTGCGTGTGTTTGTATGTGTGTATGAGAGAGAGACTAGGCAAAATTTAGTTAGGATTTGATGTTATTGTGTGTATAAATGTGTGTGAGAGAGATGAGCCAACGGTGTAGTTTGGATGTAAGTGTGTGTAAAGTATGTGTGTGTGATTTGGAGACTAGGCAAAGTGTAGTTTGGATTTGATGTAAGTGTGTGAGTGTGAGAGAGAGACTCTAGGCAACAGTGTAGTTTGCATTTGTTCAAATTTGTGTGTGTGTGAGAGAGAGAGACAAGGCAACAGTGTAGTTTGGGTTTGATGTAAGTCTGTGTTTGAGAGAGAGAGAGAGAGAGACTAGGCCACAGTGTAGTTTGGATTTGATGTAACTGTGTGCATGTGAGAGAGAGACTAGGCCACAGTGTAGTTTGGATTTGGTGTAACTGTGTGCATGTGAGAGAGAGACTAGGCCACAGTGTAGTTTGGATTTGGTGTAACTGTGTGCATGTGAGAGAGAGACTAGGCCACAGTGTAGTTTCAATTTGGTGTAAGTGTGTGTGTGTAAGACAGAAAGACTAGACAAAATTGTAGTTTGGACTTGATTTTATTGTGTGTGAAAATGTGTGTGAGAGGGAGAGAGACTAGTCAACAGTGTAGTTTGGATTTGATGTGTGTGTGTGTGTGTGTGTGAGTGAGAAAGAGAGAGACTAGGCAAAATTTAATTCAGATTTGAGGTTATTGTGTGTGTAAATGTGTGTAAGCGAGAGAGAGAGATGAGCCAACAGTTTGGATGTATATGTGTGTGTGTGTGTGTGTGAGAGATGGAGACGAGGTAAAGTGTAGTTTGGACTTGATGTTAGTGTGTGTGTGAGAGAGAGACTCTAGGCAACAGTATAGTTTGCATTTGTTCAAATGTGTGTGTGTGTGCGTATGTGTGTGAGAGAGAGAGACAAGGCAACAGTGTAGTTTGGAATTGATGTATGTGTGTGTGTGTGTGTGTGTGTGCATGTTTATGTGGGGTGTGAGAGATGGAGACTAGGCAAAGTGTAGTTATGTTTGATGTAAGTGTGTCTGTGTGTGTGAGAGAGACACACACTAAGCAACAGTGTAGTTTGGAATTGATGTAACTGTGTGCATGTGAGAGAGAGACTAGGCCACAGTGTAGTTTGGATTTGGTGTAAGTGTGTGTGTGTGTAAGACAGAGAGACTAGACAAAATTGTAGTTTAGATTTGATTTTATTGTGAGTGTGTGTATACGTGTGCGTGTGTGTGTGTGTGTGTGCGTGTGTGTGTGTGTGTGAGAGAGAGAGAGACAAGGCAACAGTGTAGTTTGGGTTTGATGTAAGTCTGTGTTTGACAGAGAGAGAGACAAGGCCATAGTATACTTTGGATTTGATGTAACTGTGTGCATGTGAGAGAGAGACTAGGACACAGTGTAGTTTGGATTTGGTGTAAGTGTGTGTGTGTATGTAAGACAGAGACATTGGATAAAATTGTAGTTTGGATTTGATTTTATTGTGAGTGTAAATGTGAGAGAGAGAGAGAGACTAGTCAACAGTGTAGTTTGGATTTGATGTTATTGTGTGTGTAAATGTGTGTAAGTGAGAGAGAGGGATGAGCCAACAGTGTAGTTTGGATGTAAGTGTTGTGAAGTATGTATGTGTGCATGTGTGTGAGAGAGAGAGAGACAAGGCCGCAGTGTAGCTTGGATTTGATGTAAGTACGTGTGTGTGTGTGTGTGAGTGTAAGTGTGTGAGAGAGAGAGAGACTAGGCAAAATTTAATTTGGATTTGATGTTATTGTGAGTGTAAATGTGTGTAAGTGAGAGAGAGATGAGCCAACAGTTTGGGTGTAAGTGTGTGTGAAGTGTGTATATGTGTGTGTGAAAGATGGAGACTAGGCAAAGTGTAGTTATGTTTGATGTAAGTGTGTCTGTGTGTGAGAGAGAGACACACACTAAGCAACAGTGTAGTTTGGATTTGATGTAACTGTGTGTGAATGTGAGACAGAGAGATTAGTCAACAGTGTAGTTTGACTTTGATGTGACTGTGTGTGTGTGAGAGATACCAGGCAACAATGTAATTTGCATTTGATGTAAGTGTCTGAATGTGTGTGTGTGTGTGTGAGACAGAAGGTTGCTGTCTACTTTGGATTTGATGTAAGTGTGTGTATGAGAGAGAGAGACTGGGCAACACTAGTTTGGATTTGATGTAAATGTGTCTGTGTGTGTGTGAGAGAGAGTAGGAAACAGTGTCGTTTGGATCTGATATAACTGTATGTGTGTGTGTGAGAGAGAGAGTAGGAAACAGTGTTGTTTGGATTTGGTGTAACGGTGTGTGTGTGAGAGAGTAGGAAACTGTGTAGGTTGGATCTGATGTAACTGTGTGTGTGTGAGAGAGAGTGACTGGGCAACAGTATAGTTTGGTTTTGCTCTAAGTGTGTGTGGGAGAGAGAGAGAGAGAGACACTAGGGAGCAGGATAGTTTAGATTTGATATGTGTAAGTGAGTGTATGTGTGAAAGAGTGACTGGGCAGCAGGCTAGTTTGGATTTAATGTTAAGTGTGTGAGTGCGTGCTTTCTCTTCCATGAATCAATTTGATTACCAGGCCCCTCCCCCACTTTGAATTTGATCTGATTCCTGATTGCAATGAAATCCTGTCCCCGAGAGATATTTTTGCATTGTGATCTCTTGCATTCAGCAGGGCAGGTAGCCACTGTGTGTAAAGTCAGATCAGGTGTAGGGGGCTATTGGTGGGACCCTGAGCTGGGGGGTTGGGGGTGGTCGGGGGGAGGGGAGATTGGGGAAGGGGGTGGGGAATATATCACACCAGCCCCCAAAGATGTTAAAACACCAGTGGATCTCACAGAACGAACTGGCACATTCACATTAGCAAATAGCATCTGCCTGACATTGGAGCGAGAGAGAGAGAGAGACAGCATTAGACTGGGAGAGACGCGGTGCAGTTGCACTGTTGGGAGAATTAACTTCTTAAAGGATAGTGAATTTGAACAAGCTAACTGCCTAATGTTTGTTGCTTTGTCTGAGATATTTGAAGAGAAGTGAGCGGGCTTGCCTGCTGCAGATAGATCTCCATGTTCACACAGAGACGCTGCAATTTCTCACACTCTGAGTTACAAAGTGGGAAAGGGACAGCGGGTAGGATATGTCCGATAGAGTGACTCGGGGTCCATTGCAACGCATTCGAGACCTTTTCACACGTGAGTGAACATTACTCCAGGTATTTACCCCAACGAATGTCAGCAGTGAATGGGAATCAGCTGTAAAAATGCAACATAATGGATACTCGTGGGGTGAGACTGGAATCTAATCGAGGGGTTGAGATGGTTTATATATAGAATAATGGATAGCTGGGAGTGAGTTACAGACTGGAATCTAATCGAGGGGTTAAGATGGTTTATATATAGAATAATGGATAGCTGGGAGTGAGTTACAGACTGGAATCTAATCGAGGGGTTAAGATGGTTTATATATAGAATAATGGATAGCTGGGAGTGAGTTACAGACTGGAATCTAATCGAGGGGTTCAGATGGTTTATATATAGAATAATGGATAGCTGGGAGTGAGTTACAGACTGGAATCTAATCGAGGGGTTGAGATGGTTTATATATAGAATAATGGATACCTGGGAGTGAGTTACAGACTGGAATCTAATCGAGGGGTTCAGATGGTTTATATATAGAATAATGGATATTTGGGAGTGAGTTACACACTGGAATCTAATCGAGGGGTTCAGATGGTTTATATATAGAATAATGGATAGCTGGGAGTGAGTTACAGACTGGAATCTAATCGAGGGGTTCAGATGGTTTATATATAGAATAATGGATAGCTGGGAGTGAGTTACAGACTGGAATCTAATCGAGGGATTCAGATGGTTTATATATAGAATAATGGATACCTGGGAGTGAGTTACAGACTGGAATCTAATCGAGGGGTTGAGATGGTTTATATATAGAATAATGGATATTTGGGAGTGAGTGACACACAGAAATCTAAAAGATGGGTTCATATAGTATATACTATAGAGTGGTGAATACCTTGGTGTGATGTAAAATCTGGAATCTAATCGAGTGGTTCAGATGGTTTATATATAGAATAATGGATACCTGGGAGTGAGTTACAGACTGGAATCTAATCGAGGAGTTCAGATGATTTATATATAGAATAATGGATAGCTGGGAGTGAGTTACACACTGGAATCTAATCGATGGTTTATATATAGAATAATGGATACCTGAGATTGAGTTACAGGCTGGAATCTAATCGAGGGGTTAAGATGGTTTATGTATCGAATGGGGAATACCTGGGTGTGATGCACAGTCTGCAATCTAATTGAGGTGTTCAGATGGTTTATGTATAGAATAATGGATACCTGGGAGTGAATCACAGACTGGAATCTAATTGAGGGGTTCAGATGGTTTATATATAGAATAATGGACACCTGGGAGTGAGTTACAGACTGGAATCTAATCGAGGGGTTCAGATGGTTTATATATAGAATAATGGATACCCGGGAGTGAGTTACAGACTGGAATCTAATCGAGAAGTTCAGATGGTTTATATATAGAATAATGGATACCTGGGAGTGAGTTACAGACTGGAATCTAATCGAGAAGTTCAGATGGTTTATATATAGAATAATGGATACCTGGGAGTGAGTTAAAGACTGGAATCTAATCGAGGGATTCAGATGGTTTATATGTAGAATAATGGATACCTGGGAGTGAGTTACAGACTGGAATCTAATCAAGGGGTTCAGATGGTTTATATATAGAATAATGGATACCTGGGAGTGAGTTACAAACTGGAATCTAATTGAGGGATTCAGATGGTTTATATGTAGAATAATGGATACCTGGGAGTGAGTTACAGACTGGAATCTAATCGAGGGATTCAGATGGTTTATATGTAGAATAATGGATACCTGGGAGTGAGTTACAGACTGGAATCTAATCAAGGGGTTCAGATGGTTTATATATAGAATAATGGATACCTGGGAGTGAGTTACAAACTGGAATCTAATTGAGGGATTCAGATGGTTTATATGTAGAATAATGGATACCTGGGAGTGAGTTACAGACTGGAATCTAATCGAGGGATTCAGATGGTTTATATGTAGAATAATGGATACCTGGGAGTGAGTTACAAACTGGAATCTAATTGAGGGATTCAGATGGTTTATATGTAGAATAATGGATACCTGGGAGTGAGTTACAGACTGGAATCTAATCGAGGGATTCAGATGGTTTATATGTAGAATAATGGAAACCTGGGAGTGAGTTACAGACTGGAATCTAATTGAGGGATTCAGATGGTTTATATGTAGAATAATGGATACCTGGGAGTGAGTTACAGACTGGAATCTAATCGAGGGGTTCAGATGGTTTATATGTAGAATAATGGATACCTGGGAGTGAGTTACAGACTGGATTCTAATCGAGGGGTTCAGATGGTTTATATGTAGAATAATGGATACCTGGGAGTGAGGTACAGACTGGGATCTAAAAGATGGGTTAATATGGTTTATATATAGAATAATGGATACTTCGGAATGATGCAGACACTAATCGAGATGTGATCTGGGTTACATAACGATAAATGAATGCTAGCTTTTTAGTCCTTGAGTGGATTGCATCCTCTACGGACTGGCTAATGGTTTTGCTGAGGCAGTGCGGAGTTGGTGAACTGATTGTGTTCCATGTATCACCCATCAGTGTCTGTGAATGGTTGGATTGACAGCCAATGCCTGGTGTGAGTGTGTGCCGCAGGTTTGACCTTGACACTGAAGGTTTACAGCAGGTTCACAGAGAAATCATTCCTGATTGATTCTTGGAATGAATACAGAGAGAATATTGTCTGTGAGTTGTTTGGCAGAACTTGCTCACTGAAGTACCCATTCACACCATTTTAACACCTATATATTTATTTCTAATTTTAAAATCTTCCTCTTTTACTCCTTGGGCCAATCATTTTCCCTTCTCGATTTTCACTGTTTGTGCCATTGCTTTTTCTGAAATAGTCCAGTGGTGCATTGATTAAATTTACCTAAAAATACTCTCCTTTCCCCTAACCGCTTTAAAAATTTCTCCTGTAATTCTCGTTTTTTTTTGCATCTGTCCCACTCAGTAAAAATGTCTTCAGAATGAATATTGATTGGTACATGGGGGTGGTGCGGTTCCACGGTGGTTAGCACTGCTGCCTCACAGCGCCAGGGACCCGGGTTCAATTCCGAGTTTAGCTCACTGTCTGTGTGGAGTTTGCACATTCTCCCCATGTCTGCGTGGGTCTCCTCCAGGTGCTCTGGTTTCCTCCCATAGTGCGAAAGACGTGCTGGTTAGGTACATTGGTCGTGCTAAATTCTCCCTCAATGTACCTGAACACGCGCTGGAGTGTGGCGACTAGGGGATTTTCACAGTAACTTCATTGCAGTGTTAATGTAAGCCTACTTGTGACAATAAAAAAACTCATTCTTGTGTGAATGTGCAGCATCACTCATGCACTTGAGCGCATGTGTATGTTTTTGTTGTGCATGTATGTGTGCACTTGTGTGTACATGTATGTGCTAGTCTGCTAATGTGTGAGTGTGCATGTTTGTGAGTGTGCATGTTTGTGTATCTATATATACATACATATATACATCAAATACATTAAGAATAAATATATTGATGTAAATAACGCTGCAGTTTTATGTTGTGCTGTAGTGTGCATGTGTGTATGAATGTTTAAGTGTGCATGTTTGTGTGTGTATGTGTTAGTATGCATGTTTGAGTTTGTATGTGTGTGTGCATGTTTGTGTGTGTATGTGTTAGTATGTGTGTTTGAGTCTGTGTGGGTGTGTGTGCATTTTTGTGTGTCTGAATGTGTGAATGTGCATGTTTGTGTGTGTGTTTGTGTGTGTGTGTTTGAGTGTGTGTGTGAATGTGTGTGTGTTTGAGTGTGTGTGAGTGAGTGTGTTTGTGTGTGAATGTGTATTTGAGTGTGTGTGTGTTATGTGTATGTCTGTGTGTGTTGCGTGTGTGTATGTTTGAGTGTGTGTTTTTGTGCCTGTGAGTGTGTGTGTATGTTTGGGTGCATGTGAGTGTGTGTGTGAGTGCGTGTGAGTGTGCATGTGTGAATGTGTGTGTGTATTTGAGTTCGTGAGTGTCAGTGTGTGTGTTTGTGTGCGTGTGAGTGCGAGCGAGTGTGTGTGTGTTTGAGTGTGTGTGTATGAGTGAGTGTGTGTGTGTATATATATAAATATATATATATATACACATAGAATACATTGAGTCTGAATATATTGATATTAATAACTCTGCAGTTTTGCTTATGGTGTGCCCAGGACCTACTGTGACGTACGGTTTGAGAGGCCACTGTTTCATTGATAATTAGATAAACTGCATTGCTTTTCACCGTGGGCGGATTGGTGCCCCATTCAAGTTTCACTCCACAACTGGGTGCGTGTTTTATTTCTTCACATAACGAGGCTGACTCTCATGGGGTGCAAGACAGCAGTTTTAAATGAATCTATGTCAGACCAGTAGCTGTGTTCCATTCTGAAGGGTTGGCTCATTATCAGAATGATGCAGAGCTCTGGGTAGTGTTTTAGTCGAATGCAGTAAGGGTGCCTGACGTTAGGAGTGCTGTAGCTGGAAATATTAAAGGCACCTCAGCTGATGAAGTAAAACGGCAAATAAAAAGGAGGTGCAGCAATCCTTTTTGGATGCAGCACCTTTTTACAATCTCCAAATATCCTAAATCATCTTATATCCACTTTTCAATAGGTCTGGATTTGATTTCATAGAATCCTACAGTGCAGAAGGAGGCCATTTGGCCCATTGAGTCAGCACTGACAACAATCCCACCCAGGCCCCATCCTCAAAACCCCATGTATTTACCCTGCTAGTACCCCCCCCCCCCGAGGCAATTTAGCATAGCCAATCCAGCTAACCTGCACAGCTTTGGACTGTGAGAGGAAACTGGAATACTCAGAGGAAACCCATGCAGACACGGGGAGAATGTGCAAACTCCACACCGGGAATCAAACCCAAGTCCCTTGGCACTGTGAGGCAGCAGTGCTAACCACTGTGCTGCCCCATAGTTGATTTATTATTGTCACTTTTTTTGGGAAATAAGGGAAAATATTGTTGCGTGTCAATGATTAAACAGTTAAAGTGGGAAACACGTTCACACCAAAGTTATCTTATTGAGAGGAATTCAGATTTGATTTGATTTATTATTGTCACGTGCATTAGTATATAGTGAAAAGTATTGTTTCTTGTGCACTGTACAGACAAAGCATGTGGAGGGGCATGGTGGCACAGTGGTTAGCACTGCTCCCTCACAGCACCAGAGCACCGGGTTCAACTCTGGCCCTGGGTCACTGCCTGTATGGAGTTTGTACGTTCTCCCCCATGTCTGCGTAGGTTTCTTCTGGGTGTTCCGGTCCTCCCACAATCCAAAGATGTGTGGATTAGGTTGATTGGCCATGCTAAATTAACCCTAGTCTCAGGAGTTTAGCAGGGTAAATGTGGGGTTACAGGATTAGGGCCTGGGTGGGATTGTGGTTGGTGCGGTCTAGATGGGCTGAACAGCCTCTTTCTGCACTGTCGGGATTCTGTTCTATGTCTATGTTCATTAAATACGTAGGGGAGAAGTAAACAAGAGCGTGCAGAATGTAGTGTTACAGCCATAGCTTGGGTGAGGAGAAAGATTAACTTAATGCGAGATAGGTCCATTCAAGTCTGACAGCAGCAGGGAAGAAGCTGTTCTTGAGTCGGTTGGTACGTGACCTCAGATTTTTGTATCTTTTTCCCAATAGAAGAAGGTGGAAGAGAGAATGTCTGGGGTGTGTGGGGTCTTTGATTATGCTGGCTACTTTATCAAGGCAGCGGGAAGTGTAGACAGAGTCAATGGATGGGAGGCTGGTTTGAGTGACGGACTGGGCTACATTCACAACCTTTTGTAGTTTCTTGCGGTCTTGGGCAGAGCAGGAGCCCATACCAAGCTGTGATACAACCAGAAAGGATGCTTTCTATGATGCATCTGTAAAAAATTAGCGAGAGTTGTAGAGGATGTGCCAAATTTTCTTAACCTCCTGAGAAAGTAGAAGCATTGGCGAGACTTTCTTTACTGAAAGAGTCTTCGGACTTGCGACACAACCTGCTTCCTGAAAACCACGTTTTAAGTCAAAATGTCGTAAGTCGGAACTAATTCTCCCCATGATGTTGTAAAATGGCAGGGGGTTTGGGAGCGGGTGGGATGGGGAAGGTGAAGGGGGAGGTGGCGGGGGGGTGGCTTGCTGAGCCAAGATCCGACACTCTATTTTCGCCAAAAGAACCCCGAATTCTTCTGTGCAGTTAATTATAGAAAAAGTAATGGAGCAATAAGTCAATATTAATCAAATCGAATTTTTGGCCATTCCCAGAAGTTGGGGTACATAAAATGGGAAAACCCAGAGCGGATGAGTGGGGTGGAGCGAGGGGATGGACGGGGAGGGGAAGGGAGGTAAAGGGAGTGTCAGGAGAGCAGATGGAGGAAAGTTAGTCATGCATTGCCATCATGTCCTCTGAAGCCCCCCCCAAAACAGTTGGCCATCACTCCTGGAAGTGTCGTCACTCTAATATAAAAACGTGGCCAACTTGGACACAGCAAACTCCTACGAACAGGAATGTGATCATGAACAGATCTGTCTCTTTGGTCAATATGCCAAAGTTAATTCCCCTGCTCCATTCAGTCCAGCCTTTTACATTCACTTCAGATCGCAGATAAAATCCTCATTTCAGCCTCATGTGTAAAACCTTGGTTAGGCTGCAGTTGGAGTTTTGCATGCAGTTCTGGTTGCCACACTGCCAGAAGGATGTGGAAGCTTTGGAAAGAGCGCAAAAAACGTTCACGAGGATGTTGCCTGATCTTGAAGTGTTGGATATGAGGAGAGGTTGAATAAACTGGGATTGTTTTCACTGGAAAGCCGGAGGCTGAGGGGAGACCTGATAGAGGCCTATAATATGATAGGCATAGACAGGGTGGATGGTCAAAGGCTTTTTCCCAGGGTGGAAATGTCAATTACAAGGGGGCACAGGTTCAAGGTGAGAGGGGGAAAGTTTAAAGGACATGTGTGGGAGAAGCATTGCTGCCTCAGCTCCAGGGACCCCAGGTTCGATTCCTGCCCTCAGGTCACTCTGTGTGGAATCTGCACGTTCTCCCCGTGTCTGCGTGGGTTTCCTCCGAGTTTTCTGTTTCTTCCCACAGTCCAAAGATGTGGGGTTTAGGTGGTTTGGCCGTGCTAAATTACCCCTTAGTGTCAGGGGGACTAGCTAGGGTAAATACACGGAGTTATGGGGATAGGGCCTGGGTAAGATTGTGGTCGGTGTAGATTCGATGGGCCAAATGGCCTCTGTCTGCACTGTAGGATTCTCTAAATCAGTAATCCAAAGTTTTTCATGCAGAGAGTGGTGGGTGCCAGGAATGCATTGCCAGAGGAGGTGGTGGAAGCAGGCATATTCACAACAATTAAGAGATGGGTACATGAATAGGGAGGGAATAGAGGGATACAGAAGGGCAGAAGTTTTTTTACTTAGTTTAGTTAGGGCATCATGACTGGCAAGGACTTGGAGGGCCGAAGGGCCTGTTCCTGTGTTGTACTGTTCTTTGTTCTTTGAAAGCAACCCCTCCAACAGTGCTGCACTCACTTGGTACTGCACTGCGGACTTAAATACCCTGACGCCTAACCTTTGAACTCCAGGGTGACCCTGCTGCTACCTGAGCCTGGCTGTCCAACAACAAAGTATCGCCCTAAGATCAACAGGTAGACTTCATGTGAGTGAAGGAGGTGGTGGCATCGTGATATTGTCACTGGATGAGTAATCCAGAGGCCCAGAGCAAGATCTGGGGACCTGGGTTCGAATCCCACTATGCTAAATGATGAAATTTGAATTCAATATTTAAAAAAATCTGGAATTAAAAGTCTAGATCGATTTGTCGATTGTCGGAAAAACCCATCTGGTTCACTAATGTCCTGTAGGGAAGGAAATCTGCCATCCTTGCCCGGCCTGGCCTACATCTGACTCCAGAGCCATAGCAATGTGGTTGACTGTTAAACACCCTCTGAAATGGCCTAGTCAGCCACTCAGTTCAAGGACAATTTGGGATGGGTAATAAATGCTGGCCCAGTCAGCAACACCCATGTCCCACGAATGAACAAATTAAAAAAAAAGTCAAAATCACTCATTGCATCATAGAATCACTTCAGTGCAGAAGGAGGCCATTTGGCCCATCGAGTCTGCACTGACCCATAATCCCATCCGGGGCCTATTCCCATGAGTAACCCCACATATTTACCCTGCTAAGTGCCCTGATACTAGTGTCAATTTAGCACAGCCAATCAACCTAACCCGCACATCTTCAGAGTGTGGGAGGAAACTGGAGCACCTGGAGGAAACCCATGCAGACATGGGGAGAATGTGCAAACTCCGCACAGACAGTGACCCAAGGCTGGAATTGAACCCAGGTCCCTAGCGTTGTGAGGCAGCAGTGCTAACCACTGTGCCACCGTGCCCTCACAATTGAGCATGATACTTAGACTGGTACCTTAATCCACGATGAGGTTACAGCCTGTGATGATATCCTTCCTTTAAGAAATGTATTTAAACATAAGGTGTATGTTTAAAATTCAGCTTTTTCTACAGGATGCCAGTTTGCCTGAAAAAGAAACATGCAGCTCCATGTAGAGAGTGCAGGATAATAACTAATTTTTAGCAAGGAATGTGTTAGACTAATTGGAATTAATGCATTTCTCTTTACTTCCCTTAGGATCAGAGTAGATTAGGCTGATTGAGAAGAGAAAGAGTCATGTGATTAATGGGAAGAGCTTGGTTTGCAGGGAGTTCACACAGTTCTCTTTTATTTTAAAACTGTCAGTTTATTTTAAAACAATCTTTTCCCAAAGGTAGGGGAGTGTAAAACTAGAGGGCAGAGGTTTAAGGTGAGAGGAGAGAGATACAGAAGAGTTCAGAGGGGCAATTTTTTTCACACAAAGGGTGGTGAATGTCTGGAACAAACTGTCAGAGGTAGTAATATATGCGGGTACAGTTTTAACTTTTAAAAAGTACTTAGATAGTTACACGGGTACGATGGATATAGAGAGATCTGGGCCAAATGCAATTGGGATTAGCTTAGGGGTTTTAAAAAAAAAGGGCTGCATGGACAAAGTGGGCCGAAGGGTCTGTTTCCATGCTGTAAACCTCTATGACTCTGAGTTGTTGCCTGGTTCTAAAAGAAGCAAGATCTGTCGCTCTGTTTCTCTCTCTCCAGAAGCGCACTGAGAACTCTACGACTGGCAATCTGAGTATAAGCATGTAATCCTGTGTGTTGCTAACTAATTTTGATGAGGGGTTTTCAGTCTGTAAGAAGATTATTGCTTGAATTGGAACTCATAGGCATAGGTTAGCAGTTAAGGACTGTATCTTGTCATGTTTAAATATTGTTCAATTGTTAAACGTTAAGCTGATTCATTTGTTGTAGCTAAACTGTGTTGTTACATAAAGCTTCTTTTGACACAAGCTTCCCAGTTTGTCAGTAGAATCTCGCTTGGAATGAAAGACCTTATCCTTACACTAATGCCAAAATAGCAAATAGTTGGGGACTTGTCTGACGGCATAACACACCATGGGATATCTGACCCATACACTAAAACGTGGTTAACCTACTGGTCTATTAATTCAGAGACCTGGATTACAAACTCCATCATCACCGTTGAATAATTTTAATTGTATTTTGCAGCAATCATTGTGGCCTTACCTGGAGGCATGTGTACAGTTATGGTTTCCTTACCCAAGGAAGCATATGATTGCCTTAAGAAGTTTTCTACAAAGGATCGCAGGTCTGGCTCCTATGATGAGATGGATGCCCCAATGAGGGGAGTTTGAATAGAATGAGCGAATACGTTGGGGAAAACAAAGGCTTGCAGTCTCAGGGTGGAGCTTTGACCATTGGGTGCTGAGATGAAGTGACATTTCTTCACTCAAAGGTTAGTGAGAATTGGACATCTCCACCCAGGGCTCTCTGAATGCTCATTCACTTCAAAGTTAGCTATTGGGGTAGAGTGGGAGAGCAGGGAGGATATAGAAAATTATCCTAAAAAAGACATTTTCTGAGACTCCTGGAATCCCTAAAATGCAGAAGGAGGCCATTCGGCCCATCAAGACTGCGGCTATAACAATCCCACCCAGGCTCTATCTCCGTAACCCCACATAATTACCCTACTAATCCTCTGACATTAAGGAGCAATTTAGCATAGCCAATCAACCTAACCTGGACATTTTTGGACTGCCCCAAGGGAGTCAAAACCTTTCTTCTTGTATTGCCAATTGGTTGGCAGGTGGATCCCGATTGGTTGAGGTGTTCCCTAGGAAGATGCACCAGTTAATGGTGACTGACAGCCAACTGCCAAGTATTAATGTGATAACTTAAAACAGGCAGCTGGTCTGTGATTGGTCAAGGCATTGCCCTGAGAAATGAATTATTTTGTTTAGCTGAAATAGATGCAATGTGTCTACCTGTTCTTTCTGTCAGCAAAAAACAGAGCCCTGCGTATTAATACATGTAACTTCCGGTACACACAAATGTACCACACTGAGAGCCCAAATGACAATCTTAGATTGGTTATGAGCGGAATGTTTAGTACACCGAGGATTACTTAGCAAATGTTGTCCGATCGTGGAACCACATCCTGTGTTGGATCCTGTGCTTTTTGTTTTGCAGGCACAGGCTGGTTGGGTATGGTCTGTTACCTTATCTGTCACGAACAGCAGGAAAGAACATGTTGTTTGATGTGACCCACTTGCTAACCAGTCAGTACTCTCTTCTCGTACAGTATGAAGTTGTTCTTTCCCCTGACATTGATATTCTTGCCACTGACCTGATGAGTGCAGGATGAAAAGCTTTGACAACATGTGCTTTTATAGCGACTATAGAAATTCTTATTTTGTGGCAGTGTAGGCATCTGTATTTTCTTTTTATTTATTCATAGGTCATGGGTGTCGCTGACAGGCCAGCATTTATTGCCCATCCCTGGTCTGATGTACTCCTGTTCCTATTCCTTTTGATCCTATGTACAATTGCAGTCAACATTGGGCTGAGCATGGACAACTAATCTGATACCATTCCGTTTCTAAAGCCACCCGAGTCTAATTTCTATGCCACTTGAGGAACATTCTATTGCCACCAGTAACACTGCCAAATGCCATCTTCACCTCAGTTCCTGTTCTGGTTGCCATCCCTGGGCACCCCCTCTGGGCAGTGCCCCAAACCTGAGGGAGACCAATCAGAGGGCTGCCTTTTCATTTTGAGAAAACAGCATTTGTTCTCGTTTAAAATTTTCTTTGAACATGTTTAGGGTTGAGAATATTGGGATTGAGCAGGTGCTGGCATAAGATCATAAGATATAGAGCAAAATCAGGCCACTCGGCCCACCAAGGCTGCTCCACCATTCAATCATGGCTATTTTTCTCATCCCCATTCTCCTGCCTTTTCCCCATAATCCCTGATCCCCTTATTAATCAACAACCTATCTATCTCTATCTGAAAGACATTCAATGATCTGGCCTTCACAGACTTCTGCAGCAAAGAGTTCCACAGATTCACCACTCTCTGGCTGAAGAAATTCCTCCTCATCTCTGTTTTAAAGGATCGTACCTTTAGCCTGAAGTTGTGCCCTCGAGTTCTAGTCTCTCCCATTAGAGGAAACATCCTCTCCATGTCCACTTTATCCAGGCCTCGCAGTGTCCTGTCAGTTTCAATAAGATACCCCCTCATCCTTCTAAACTCCAATGAGGTACAGACCCAGAGTCCTCAACCATTCCTCATACAACAAGCTCTTCATTCCAGGGATCATTCTTGTGAACCTTCTCTGGACCCTTTCCAAGACCAGCACATCTTTCCTTAGATCATAGAAAATGAATCATAGAAACCCTACAGTGCAGAAGGAGGCCATTTGGCCTATTGAGTCTGCACCGACCATAAACCCACCCAGGCCCTACCCCCATATCCCTAACATTTACCCACTAATCCCTCTATGCATCTCACGACTCTAAGGGGCAATTTTTAGCATGGCCAATCAACCTAACCCGCACATTGTTGTACATATGGGTCCCAGAATTGCTCACAATACTCTAATGGGGTTTGAGCAGAGCCTTATACAGCCTCAGAAGTACATCCCTGCTCTTGTATTCTAGCCCTCTTGACATGAATGCTAATATTGCATTTGCTCTCCTAACTGAACCTACACGTTAGCCTTAAGAGAATCTTGAACAAGATTCCCAAGTCTCTTGGTGCTTCTGATTTTCTAAGCCTACCAAAGTGCATAACCAAGTGCAAAGTTCCTACCAAAGTGCAAAACCTCACACTTTCCCACATTGTATTCCATCTGTCATTTCTTTGACCCCCCCCATGCTCCTGACCTGTCCAAGTCCTTCTGCAGCCTCCCCACTTTGTCAACACTACCTGTCCCTCTACATATCTTTGTATCATCTGCAAATTTAGCAACCATGCCCTCAGTTTCATCTTCCACATCATTAATGTATATAGTGAAAAGTTGTGGTCCCGCTACTGACCCCTGTGAAACACCACTAGTCACTCTTTGCCATCCTGAAAATGGAGTCGTAGAGTCATTGAGGTTTGCAGCATGGAAACAGGCCCTTCAGCCCAACCTGTCCATGCTGCCCTTTTTTTTAACCAATAAATTAGTTCCAATTGCCCATGTTTGGCCCATATCCCTCTATACCCATCTTACCTATGTAAATATCTAAATGCTTTTGAAAAGGCAAAATTGTACCTGCCTCTACTATTGCGTCTGGCAGCTTGTTCCAGACACTCACCACTCTCTGTGTGAAAAAATTGCCCCTCTGGACCCTTTTGTATCTATCCCCTCTCACCTTAAACCTATGCCCTCTAGTTCTGGACTCCCCTACCTTTGGGAAAAGTTTCTGGGCTCATCTGGATTTGAACTTTGGGAGTTCTTGCATTTTAATGCTATTGCCCTAAGCAAGAATCATACTCCTAGGCCAACGAGCCACCCGCTTAGATCTAGGGGTATGAGGACCCCCTTATCCCCACTCTCTGCCTTCTGCCTGTCAGCTAATCTTCAACCCATGTCAGTACCTTGCTTCGAACACCATGGGCTCTTAACTTATTTCGCAGCCTCCTGTGAGGCACTTTGTCAAAGGAGTGGATGGGGGTAGGTGATTTGACCGGATGGAGATGGGAGGCCGGGTCAGATTGGGAAAGTGGTCCAACGAGAGCTGGCAAGCTCTTTCCATGTTGTTTTGAAGTTTCCACAAGTTTGGGAAAGAGTTTTCCCCTGATAATTCATGGCTGGCCATGTATTTTTCATACTTCTTTGGAGCTGATTCCCATCTATTGTTAATTCTCTTTGCTTTTCCACTGGGTGATTATAAAGTTAATCCGAACACCATGCATTATTGAAATGAATGACTGCTGCCTTTAAAAAATGCATGGCTTTGCGTAAGTGGGAAGTCCTCCACGGATCCCAAAAGTCAGAGTCTCTTTTTTTAATCTTCCATTCATTAATAGCACATCAGATCTGCTGGCCAGGCAGGAATTTGTTGCCAGTCCTAAATTGCGCTTTGAAAGCTGGCAATGAATTGTCTCATTAAATCACCTGCTGTCTATGTGGTATGCACATTTAGGGATGGAGACCTCTCTGGTTCCTTGTCCCTGGGTCCTGGAAGAGAATCCCAAGATATATTAGGAAGCCAGACTAGATCCTGACAATTTTTCTATTCTAGCATAAATGTGAGGATAGGATACTCCCTTCCACCGTCAAATTAGGGATCTTTTATAGTAATTCAAACTTTATTTAATAACACAGTTTAGCTCTAACAAATGAAGCATCTTAACTATTAATAGTTGAACAGTATTTAAAAATGAAAGGAAACAACTTTAATTTCTAACTTATCGCTATTTCAGTCCCAAATGAGCAATGTTTCTCTTACAGACTTACAACATCACTTTAAATACAGTTAGCAAACATAATACTGACCATAATGTGTAGTTTCAGAGAGAAAATGAGTTTCAGCAGGAAACATCTGTCTTCAAGCAATTCCTGACCAGAACTCCAAAGCTGTTTTTTCCCTGCTATAGGCTCAGCCCCTCTCTTTAGCCACATCATCATATAACCTTGCCCCACCATCCATCCTTTAATCAAAACCTCGGGAAATCTCCATCTGAAAACACAATTCCGTAAGCTCTATCCTAAATAAACAGGACATGGTTAAAATGAGTAGTTATCTTGCTCGCCTAGCATCTGAGTGAAATGTTTTCCAGACACACCAACCACTGCAGCAAAAGACTGACAGTCCCTTAGACATAAAATCCATATCTATAGCAATAACATACTTACATCACAATCCAGTGAAGATGAAGGAAGGACATGGTCTTTATTCATTCATGGGATGTGGGCATTCATTGCCCATCCTGAATTGCTGCTTGAACTAAATGTCTCACAAGATCATTTCAAAGGACATTACTGTGGGCTTGGAGTCACATCTAGGTCTGTCTGGGTAAGGACGGTAGGTTTCCTCCCCTAATGGGCACCAGTGAACCAGATGGGTTTTTATAACGATGGCTTCACCGTCATTGTTAGATTTTTTTCATTCTGGATTTTTATCGTGATCCCATGGCGGGATTCGATCCTGGCTCCCTGGGGCATTATCTTGCCCTCTGGATTACTGTTACACCATCACCTCCCGTGTGTTTCCAAGTCACGGTGCTCTCTGACTTTGGAGGGAAGCTGGAAGGTATTGGTGTTACAGTGCATCTGCTGCCCTAGTTCTTTAATAACACGGATTTGGAAGGTGCCATCAAAAGAGCTCTAAGTTGCTGAGGCTCACCTTACATATGGTTCTCAGTGGTGCTGCTGTAGTCCTTCCCACTGGTGGGGTAATCCAGCCCCAGCCAAGTGCATGGAACAGCTCACTGCGTTTTAACCCCCCTCCCTCACCACAAAGGGGTAGAAAATTTTGTCCTGAGTATTGGTATTGGAGGGTGTGTTCGAATTGATTTATTATGGTCACATAAGAACAGAAGAAATAGGAGCAGGAGTAGGCCATCTAGCCCTTGGAGC
Source organism: Carcharhinus amblyrhynchos (assembly GCF_965287045.1). Taxonomy (NCBI): domain Eukaryota; kingdom Metazoa; phylum Chordata; class Chondrichthyes; order Carcharhiniformes; family Carcharhinidae; genus Carcharhinus; species Carcharhinus amblyrhynchos. The sequence continues at coordinate 5,079,923 of NW_027649781.1, read as the reverse complement.
CTGCCCCACCATTCAATAAGATCATGGCTGATCTGAAGTGGATCAGTTCCACTTTCCCGCTTTCTCCCCATGTATTGGGATACAGTGAAAAGTATTGTTCCTTGTGTGCTATATAGACTAACATACCGTTCTTACAGTGCATAGGAGAGAAGGAAAGGAGAGGATGCAGAATGTAATGTTACAGTCATAGCTAGAGAAAAGTCTCACCCAATGTACATGTCCACTGTCCGCCCTCACCCACTCCAACTCCATGGTGGGCGAGGTGGTTGCATTTTGGCTATAACACAATTTAATGTTATGGTTCCTGTATTTGAGGAAAGATTTAGTGGCATTGGAGGCAGTTCACTAGAGGTTCACTAGATTAATTCCAGAGATGAGGGGTTTGTCGTATGAAGAGAGATTGAACAGTTTAGGTTTATACTCTCTAGAATTTAGAAGAATGAGGGGAGATCAAATTGAGGTGTACAAGATGATACAAGGCCTGGATAAAGTAGACGTGGAGCGGATGCTTCTCTTGTGGGGCATTCTAGGACGAGAGGTCATAGTCTTAGGATAAGGGGTAGCAAATTTAAAACAGAATTGAGGAGAAATTACTTCTCCCAAAGGGTTGTGAATCTGTGGAATTTGCTGCCCCAAAGTGCGGTGGATGCTGGGACAGTGAGGAAATTTAAAGAGGAGTTAGACAGATTTTTAATTGTTAATGGGTTGAAGGGTTATCGAGGGAAGGCAGGAAAATGGGAGTGAGAGCATATCAGCCATGATCGGAGTGCACTCGATGGGCTGAATGGCTTAATCCAGCTCCTCTGTCTTATAAACTTATGAACATCAGAGAGAGTGACACAAACTGCAAAGTAGCTTAGCAACTGAAGCTGCATCAAATTTACAATGTGTGGTGCATCATCCTGGGTGGATTCAGATGACATCCATATTGTATATATAAACCTGGGAGTGAGTTACAGACTGGAATCTAATCGAGTGGTTCAGATGGTTTATATGTAGAATAATGGATACCTGGGAGTGAGTTACAGACTGGAATCTAATCGAGTGGTTCAGATGGTTTATATGTAGAATAATGGATACCTGGGAGTGAGTTACAGACTGGAATCTAATCGAGTGGTTCAGATGGTTTATATATAGAATAATAGATACCTGGGAGTGAGTTACAGACTGGAATCTAATCGAGTGGTTCAGATGGTTTATATATAGAATAATAGATACCTGGGAGTGAGTTACAGACTGGAATCTAATCGAGGGGTTCAGATGGTTTATATATAGAATAATAGATACCTGGGAGTGAGTTACAGACTGGAATCTAATCGAGGGATTCAGATGGTTTATATATAGAATAATAGATACCTGGGAGTGAGTTACAGACTGGAATCTAATCGAGTGGTTCAGATGGTTTATATATAGAATAATAGATACCTGGGAGTGAGTTACAGACTGGAATCTAATCGAGGGGTTCAGATGGTTTATATATAGAATAATGGATACCTGGGAGCGAGTTACAGACTGGAATCTAATCGAGGGGTTCAGATGGTTTATATATAGAATAATGGATACCTGGGAGTGAGTTACAGACTGGAATCTAATCGAGGGGTTCAGATGGTTTATATGTAGAATAATGGATACCTGGGAGTGAGTTACAGACTGGAATCAAATCGAGGGGTTCAAATGGTTTATATGTAGAATAATGGACACCTGGGAGTGAGTTACAGACTGGAATCTAATCGAGGGATTCAGATGGTTTATATGTAGAATAATGGATACCTGGGAGTGAGTTACAAAATGGAATCTAATCGAGGGGTTCAGATGGTTTATATATAGAATAATGGATACCTGGGAGTGAGTTACAGACTGGAATCAAATCGAGGGGTTCAGATGGTTTATATGTAGAATAATGGACACCTGGGAGTGAGTTACAGACTGGAATCTAATCGAGGGGTTCAGATGGTTTATATATAGAATAATGGATACCTGGGAGCGAGTTACAGACTGGAATCTAATCGAGTGGTTCAGATGGTTTACATATAGAATAATAGATACCTGGGAGTGAGTTACAGACTGGAATCTAATCGAGGGGTTCAGATGGTTTATATATAGAATAATGGATACCTGGGAGTGAGTTACAGACTGGAATCTAATCGAGTGGTTCAGATGGTTTACATATAGAATAATGGATACCTGGGAGCGAGTTACAGACTGGAATCTAATCGAGGGGTTCAGATGGTTTATATATAGAATAATGGATACCTGGGAGTGAGTTACAGACTGGAATCTAATCGAGGGGTTCAGATGGTTTATATATAGAATAATGGATACCTGGGAGCGAGTTACAGACTGGAATCTAATCGAGGGGTTCAGATGGTTTATATATAGAATAATGGATACCTGGGAGCGAGTTACAGACTGGAATCTAATCGAGGGGTTCAGATGGTTTATATATAGAATAATGGATAACTGGGAGTGAGTTACAGACTGGAATCTAATCGAGTGGTTCAGATGGTTTGAATATAGAATAATGGATACCTGGGAGTGAGTTAAAGACTGGAATCTAATCAAGGGGTTCAGATGGTTTATATATAGAATAATGGATACCTGGGAGTGAGTTACAGACTGGAATCTAACCGAGTGGTTCAGATGGTTTGAATATAGAATAGTGGATACCTGGGAGTGAGTTAAAGACTGGAATCAAATCGAGGGATTCAGATGGTTTATATATAGAATAATGGACACCTGGGAGTGAGTTACAGAGTCACTGGCCTAACTTGCCAGTTGCAGCTCATCATAGAAGTATAGAATCCTGACAGTAGAGGAGGCCATTCAGCCCATCAGATCTGTACTAAGTCCCCAAAAAAAGAATCTTATCCAGGTGCTGACCCACCCTATCCCCGTAACCTCACACATTTCCCATGACGGAGTCCACCTATCCTACACATCTTTAGACACTCAGGTAGAATTTAGCATGGCCAATGCACCTAACCTGCACATCTTTGGAGGTAGCCGATGCACCTGGAGGAAACCCCCCACACGTACGGGACAGGTAGGCTCCACACAGACAGTGACCCGAGGCTGGAATTGAACTCTGGCTTCTGGCGCTGTGAGGCAGCAGTGCTAACCACCGTGTCCGCCCTCTGGTACCCTCCCTTGTTCATTGCAGTTCCTCCCTCTGGCAGATGAGGTCACTCACGGGAGCTCTGGCACCTTAATTCTCACCTCTTTCTGGCCAATAAAACATGGCCGCCCCAGCTTATCAAAGTGCCTGTCCTGTTGCAAGTCTCTAGCCTGTGTGTCACTGTGCAGTGATGGGGATTGAACACGGCACTGCGAGTACTGGTCCAGTTCAGTGGGTTCCTGTTCCACTCTGGGACTGGAATGCCCAGTACTCTGGTGCCATACCAACAGAGCGCCGCATTGGGTGCCATTGGTGTTATTCGATGGTTAATCCTGATGTCCTCCCTCACACTGCTACCACCCACATCATCATCACCCTCACAAAGAACAGGAGGCTTCACCTCGTTGTTTTTCCTTGTTCAAAATGGTTACCTTATGTTAGTCACCATAACAACAGATCCTGCACTCAAAGCATAACCACTCTTTGTAACGTCTTCTCAATTTCTGGCTCACAAGTCTAATTTTTTAAATTCTTCCATGTCTTTAAATCTAAAAGAGGAGAGGGGGAAATGGGGGTAAAAAGTGTGACAATGTACTTAAGGAGATGGAAGTCTGAGCTGTGATATGACTGGGACCATGTCTAAGCAGTCTCCTTCGGCACTGCCCCTTGGCACTTTCGGGGGACAGTGCCAAGGAACTGTCTAAGAACTCAGTGGCTATGGAGGGGCATAGTTTTTTTTATTTATTTGTGGCTTATGGCCGTCGCTGGCTGGCCAGCATTTATTGCCCATCCCTAGTTGTCCCTTGAGAAGGTGGTGGTGAGCCGCCTTCTTGAATCGCTGCAGTTCACGTTCTGTGGGTTGACCCACAATGCCATTAGGGAGGGAATCTCAGGATTTTGACCCAGCGACAGTGAAGGAACGGCCGATATATTTCCAAATCAGGATGCTGAGTGGCTTGGAGGGGAACTTGCAGGTGGTGGTGTTCCCATGTATCTGCTGCCCTTGTCCTTCCAGCTGGAAGTGGTCGTGGATTTGGAAGGTGCTGTCTAAGGATCTTTGATTTTGGTTTTGATTTGATTTGATTTGTTATTGTCACATGTATTAGAATGCAGTGAAAAGTTTTTTTTGCCTACTATACAAAGCATACCATTCATAGAGAAGGAAAGGACAAAGTGCAGAAGGTAGCACAGACAGTGACCCGAGCCAGGAATCGAACCTGGGTCCTGGCACTGTGAGGCAGCAGTGTTAACCATTGTGCCACCATACCCATAGAGGAACAGGGAGATCTGGGGCACCTGTCCACACATGCTTGAAGTAAAAAGGACAGGTACAGGAGTTAATCAAAAAGAATTATGGAAGACTTTCCTTTATTTGATTTGATTTATTATTGTCACATGTATTAGTAAGCAGTGAAAACTATTGTTTCTTGTGCGCGATACAAAGCATACAGTTCATATAGAAGGAAAGGAGAGGGTACAGAATGTAGTGTTACAGTCATAGCTAGGGTGTAGAGAAAGATCAACTTAGTGCGAGGTAGATCCATTCAAAAGTCTGGAATGGAAGAAGCTGTTCTTGAGTCAGTTGGTACATGACCTCAGACTTTTGTATCTTCTTCCCGACAGGTAAAGGTGAAAGAGAGAATGTCTGGGGTGCGTGGGGCCCTTAATGATGCTGGCTGCTTTTCCGAGGCAGCAGGAAGTGTAGACAGAGTCAATGGACGGGAGGCTGGTTTGAGTGATGGACTGGACTTCATTCATGATCCTTTGTAGTTTCTTGCTGTCTTGGGCAGAGCAGGAGCCCATACCAAACTGTGATACATCCAGAAAGAAAGCTTTCATTGGTGCATCTGTAACTATGCTGTGATAGTGGAATCGGACACTTTAGGAACTTTCAAGTGGTTACTGGATAGGCACATGGAGCACACCAGAATGAAGGCGAGTGGGATAGCTTGATCTTGGGTTTGGACATAGCTCGGCACAACATGGAGGCCGGAGGGCCTGTACTGTGTTATAATGTTCTATGTTCTATTGGTGAGAGTAATAGCGGATATGCCAAATTTTCTTTAATGAATTGCTGCAGTGCAGTTTCTAGATAGTACACACTGCTGCTACTGAGCGTCGGTGGTGGAGGGAGTGGATGTTTGTGGATGTGGTGCCAATCAAGCGGGGCTGCTTTGTCCTGGATGGTGTTGAGCTTCTTGAGTGTTGTTGGAGTTGCCAGGCAAGTGGGGAATGTTCCATCACACTCTGGACTTGGGCCTTGTAGATGGTGGACAGGCTTTGGGGAGTCAATAGTGGTGTGGTCCCTGGATTAGTAATCCAGAGACCCAGAGCAGGATCTGGGACCCGGGTTCAAATCCCATCACGGCAGATGGTGGAATTAGAATTCAATAAAAATCTGGAATTAAGAATCTCATGAAACCATTGCTGATTGTTGTAAAAACTTAACTGGTCCACTGATGCCTTTTAGGGAAGGAAATCTGCCGTCCTTACCTTGTCTGGCCTACTGTGACTCCAGAGCCACAGCAATGTGGTTGACTCTCAACTGCCCTCTGAATGGCGTGTGAGACGCTCGGTTCAAGGGCAATTAGGGATGGGCAATAAATGCTGGCCCAGCCAGTGATGCCTGTGTCCCAGGAACAAGTAACAAAATAATTGTTGGATGGGAGTTTCTGTTGGGTAGGTCTGCGGAGAGGGGTGGTGGGGGGGTATTGGGGGGGGGAGGAGGGGTGATTTCCCTGAGGGAGTGGAGTGCCACACCTAAACATTTGCTCCGTTGAGGTCAACGGGAGAGGACAAAAGCGGAGAGAGGGTGGGGGGTGGGGTTCCATCTCTCTTCTCGGTGGATGGAAAAGCTAGTGTGGGGGAGGGAGGGGTGAGGAGTTCCGCATTCAGATTGTCCCAGACGAAGATGTAATGGAGTTCCTGTGGTGAGAGTTTGGGAATCCCCGTTATTATACATTTATATCTCATTAGCGGGCTTCCCCGCAGTCAACCAGGGAGGCAGCTAGGTGGCACAGTGGTTAACACTGCTGCCTCACAGCGCCAGGGACCCGAGGTTCGATTCCTGGCTTGTGGGTCGCTGTGTGTGTGTGCGGAGTCCGCACGTGTCTGCGTGGGTTTCTCCGGTTCCCTCCCACAATCCGAAAGAAGGGCGGGTTAGGTGGATTGGCCATGCTGAATTGCCCCTCAGTGTCGGAGTGGGGGGGGGAGATGGTCAGCAGGGTAAATATGTACCTTACGGGAATGGGGCCTGGGTAGGATTGTGGTGGGTGTAGACAGAAAGACGTCCTTCTGCACTGTAGGGATTCGAGGAAAGTTAATTCTGGGGAGTCAGGGGAGAAGCTGGGAGGCTGGCAGAGGGAGGTGCCAGGGATAGGGAGGGGAGGGCATGGGGGAGGGAGGGAGGGAGGGCAGGGGTGGGGTGGGGGGAGGTCAGAGTTGGCCAGAGAGATGGGCGCTGGCTGGAGAGGAGGTGGGAGGGTGGTGGGTGGGGGGGGCGGGTGGTTTGGTCGGAGAGAAACAGGGTGTGTGGTACAATGCACAGAGTGGGGGGGGGGGGGGGTGGAGTGTGGGGATGGGTGGTGGCAGAGGTGAGGGCAGCAGTGCTGCGAGTGTGGGGTGGTGTAGTCGGGGGCAGGGGACAGAGGATTGAAGAGGAGCAATCCTCAGTGCGAAGTGTGGGGAAGGAGGATGAGGAGGTGGAGGTGGATGAGGAGGTGGGGGAGAACACAGATCAGCACTGGAACACGCAGGTCGAACCCACCCCCCGATTCACTGAGCTGATCTCCCCTTCCCCGAGCAACAAACTGCAAAGGTATTTAGCACAGCTATAGATGGAGTGAGTGGGGAAGGCCAGCGCACTCTGTTTGCAGGCACTGGCAGGATGGGAAGTGTGCCAGTGTGTCACGTGAAGAACACACACTGATTTCACAGCTCAGTCCGCCCCTTCTACACACACTCCTCTCTCTCTCTCCCTCTCCTTATTCCTGCGGTTGCCGTGGCAATGCCACGTTCAATGGCAAACACATGGCACCCTGCTCCTGTATCACCACGCCACACTCCCCTACAGCCAGGCTGCTACCAAGCAGGCAGCAGCCCACAGTGTGGACAACCAGTCTCAAAGAGAGTACGGGGGGAGAGATACGGACCTGGCACAGAGGGTGGTGGTGAGGCTCTCTCTCCCCCCG